>NC_134707.1:58186905-58786905 GCF_043290135.1 Rhipicephalus microplus | reverse complement strand
CGAATGTAATTAATGCCGTTCTTGAAGGTGTACCCGTACTTGCCCTTATTGATACTGGTGCCGCAATTTCTGTCATCGCCGAAAAAGTTTGCCGTTCAATTCGAAAAGTGACAACGGCTTACTTGGGTTCATGTCTTCATACTGCCACTGCACAGCCTGTGCAGCCTGTGGCCGCGTGTACTGCCAGACTTGTAATTCAAGGAGTGCCCTACACAGTGCAGTTCGTAGTACTCCCGCACTGTTCTCATGACATCATTTTAGGTTGGGACTTTCTCTCCCATCACCAAGCCGTCATTGATTGCGCCCGTGCCGAAGTCGCCTTTTGTCCCCTTGGTGATGCGCTACCAGTGCACGATCGCCCTTCCGGCGCGAAGTTGGTCATTAGTGACGACACTCAAATCCCTCCACGCGCTACTCTCTTTGCACCTGTGTCGTGTTCCACCGTCGTCGACGCTACCGCATTTTTCACGCCTTCCGCTGCTTTCGTTCATCGCCACCTATCACCGCTCCCAACCGCTCTCGTTACTCTTCAAGGTGGTGCGACCAACGTGCCTGTGGAGAATCCGTTTCCATTCATGATTACGCTACTTCGAGGCGAATGTATTGGTTCGATAGAATCATTCGAAACCATCGCTACACTTGACGTTCCTGATGAATCATCGGAAGTCAGCGCCCTCTCCTGTACTTCCGTGAATGACCCTTCCACTACCGACATTTTCAACCGTGTCATCGACGAAGGCCTAAACCCACAACAGAGGTGTGAGCTTTTGAGCCTCCTTGACAAGTTTCGACGATCTTTTGACAGTCACAGCGCTACTTTAGGTCGCACATCTACCGTATGCCACCAGATCGACACAGGTAATCACCCACCACTACGGCAGCGACCATACCATGTTTCGCTGACTGAACGCCGTATCATCGATGAACAAGTAGGTGACATGCTAAAGCGAGGCGTCGTTCAACTGTCAAACAGTCCTTGGGCGTCGCCGGTTGTTTTAGTTAAAAAGAAGGATGGCAAGATACGCTTTTGCGTAGATTATCGTCGCCTAAACAAAATAACACGAAAGGATGTTTATCCTTTGCCTCGAATTGATGACGCCCTCGACTCTTTACAAGGCGCAGAGTTCTTTTCTTCCCTTGATCTACGCCCTGGGTACTGGCAAGTGCCCATGAATCCGGATGATAGGCCAAAAACTGCATTTGTTACACCAGTCGGCTTATACGAATTTAACGTGATGCCATTCGGGCTATGCAATGCGCCGGCAACATTTGAGCGCATGATGGACACTATCCTACGAGGCCTCAAATGGAACACGTGTTTGTGCTACTTAGACGATGTAGTGGTATTCTCGCCCGATTTTCCCACGCACCTTCGTCGCTTAGAACAGGTTCTACGCTGCCTCTCTGCAGCAGGCCTCCAACTCAACTTGAAGAAGTGTCACTTTGAAGCGCGCAAGCTGACCATTCTTGGACACGTCGTGTCGAAGAACGGCGTTCTTCCTGACCCCGCTAAGCTACGTGCTGTTCGCGAGTTCCCGAGGCCCGCGTCTTTCAAGCAGCTGCGTAGTTTCATTGGGCTTTGTTCATACTTCCGCCGCTTCGTCCGAGATTTCGCCTCGATCATGGCGCCTCTGACAGACCTACTTCAGGGAGACCGCAATCTATCTGCGTGGTCTCCAGCTTGCGACAGTGCCTTTGCGAAGCTCCGTGAACTGCTTACAACACCACTCATACTGCGTCATTTCGATTCAAGCGCTCCCACAGAAATCCACACAGATGCTAGTGGTGTCGGTCTTGGCGCTGTACTCGCCCAACGAAAGCCTGGTTACCAAGAATATTTTGTTGCGTACGCGAGCCGCACTCTTACAAGAACAGAAGCAAATTATTCGGTAACTGAGAAAGAATGCCTAGCTATTATCTGGGCCATTACAAAATTTCGGCCTTATCTGTACGGCCGCCCTTTCGATGTTGTTACCGACCACCACGCGCTCTGCTGGTTATCCTCCCTCAAAGATCCCTCAGGACGCTTGGCACGATGGGCTTTACGGCTCCAAGAGTACGACATCCGCGTCATTTATCGCTCAGGCCAGAAGCACGCCGATGCCGACGCTCTTTCGCGTTCGCCTGCTTCTACTGATATTGCGAGTGTCTCCATCCAAGACAACTTCCTTCCACTATCAGGACCCATCAAGATGGCTGCGGAGCAGCGCAAAGATTCGTGGATTGCGTCTCTGATGGATTACCTATCTAAAACACTCGCCCACCCGCCATCTCGAGCGCTACACCGACAAGCCTCTCACTTCGCCATCCGTGATGGAATACTTTATCGCCGCAACTACCACCCTGACGGTCGCAAATGGCTACTCGTCATACCCAGGCATCTCCGCGCCAGCATATGTGCTGCTTTTCATACCGATCCGCAGTGTGCGCACGCCGGTTTGTTTAAAACCTACGCCAGGCTACGTTTTCGGTTTTATTGGCGCGGCATGTACACATTCGTTCAAAAGTACATTCGATCTTGCACAGAGTGCCAACGCCGCAAGCACAGTCCTCGCCGTCCTACTGCACCAATGCAGCCGTTACCGTGCCCAGTGCGACCATTCTACCGGGTTGGAATAAACCTTTATGGTCCTCTACCATATACATCAGCTGGGAATCGCTAGATTATTGTAGCGATCGACCATCTCACGAGATATGCAGAAACGGCCGCTCTACCAGCCGCTACGGCACGTGACGTTGCGTCTTTCCTGCTGCAACGTTTTGTTCTGCGTCACGGCGCTCCACGTGAACTTGTGAGCGACCGAGGCCGCGTCTTTCTCGCGGATGTTATTCGAGAACTTCTTGCAGAATGCCATGTAATTCACCGCTGTACTACCGCATATCGCCCACAAACAAATGGCTTGACCGAGCGTTTCAACCGTACTCTTGGCGACATGCTTTCTATGTATGTCGCCTCCGACCACACCAACTGGGATCTTATCCTTCCTTACGTAACGTACGCTTACAACACGGCACCTCAAGCGACGACAGGCTTTTCTCCATTCTTTTTACTTTATGGTCGAGAACCATCGTCTCCAATTGACACCATTCTCCCCTACCGACCCGACTCATCCGAAGGCACACCAGCTTCCGAAGCCGCCCGGTATGCGGAAGAATGTCGGCAATTAGCTCGCACCCTTACAACACAAGAACAAGGGCTACAGAAATTTCGTCACGACGATGGACGGTCCAACTACCAATTTTCGCCCAACTCTCTTGTTTGGCTGTGGGTGCCCCCCAGTGCTGCTCCTGGTACCTCTACAAAGTTTGTCAGCAGGTACCATGGACCTTATCGCGTCATAGAACAAACTTCCGCTGTTAACTACCTCATCGAACCCCTCACGGCCACTGTGGACCTGCGTCGCCGAGGCCGCGAAATCGTACATGTGAATCGCCTCAAACCATATCACGAACCACTTGTCCTCACGACACCTTAGAACACTTACTTGGCACCATCTTCAGCGAGAGGGAAATATGTAATGATAAATGTAGTGGGTCATGCAAATCTCGGCACACACACTGTCAGTGCTAAGCACGAGACGCTCGGCCCGGACTGTCGCTGATTTTGCTAGCTAGGCCTACGCTCCTACCTGGTCTCGGATAACAGTTTTGACTGTCTCCGTTTTATATTATACACCCATTAACTGTGGCACATACCCACTTCATGCGTGATTCTTCATCGTCGTCAGCCACGGAAGGCAACACAATATTCGTTACAAGTTTATAGCAGATACCGCGCTTCTCCGAATAAATACGAATGATAGCTTAGTGAATGCCGACCTACTATGCATAAATTATGAATATTTATAGCATATTGGGTGGCGTATACCAAATTTGCTTCTAGAGTTTACCCAAAGAGTGTTAAGAAAAGGTTTTGAGAGGCTGCTCTTCTAGCTTTTGCTATGACTGTGCAGAGCCTTCCGCACAGGCCTGGCGTTTTTTGTTCAAGTCACTCTCGTGGTTCGGCTCCGCAGTTACTACCGCTGAGCCGAACCACAACTGAACTAAGTATACATATATTTTGATAACTTACTGTGTCTCGCAACGTATTCCAAAGCAATGATTTCTGCCGAGACATTTTCGCATTGCCTTAGTTTTATGCAAAGTAGTTTTCAGCCCCGTATAGATGGTTCTAAGTAAATACTCCACCTCCTCCTCGCAGAAATATTAGGATTGGAGTCGGTTGTGAGCGAAGGATCTCGATGGGTGCAATGAACGTGGTGAACGCTAATCAGAATCGAAGTTCGGCATTGTGAGGCAGTTGTTTATTCAACTACAAAGCCATGTCTGTGCTTCTAACTGCTTCGAAAAAAAATTCGGCAGATCCCACGTACCTTGACAATCGACGTTATGCGAGGCATGCGGAGAGAAACTGACCGTTTTGAAAATTCATTTTATTTAGCGAAGCGTCATGAAATGACGCAAATTACATATGCGAATGTAGCACACTAGACATATGCAGAACAATTGCAGATATATAAAACTTTGAACATATTACCGTTCTCTCGGTTGTATAAATTTTGCTTAGCGATGATAATTTTCCGGGATAATAAACACAACTATACCGCCTTCTCAAACAAGTATTTAAACAGACAAGTGGCATACAAGCTACGTACTACATCATTGAGAGGATCAACACCATGGACTAACTAGGGTACTAAAAGACTAGATTATCAAATAATATCTTTGTGTAATTCCCACCCATCCTTATTCAAACTAGCCATTGAAACCACATGTGTTTCTTGTTAAAAAACAAGTAAAGCTACTTCTTTTGTCTCCTACAAATGTATAAATTTTCAATGATGAATCGTAAAATGCTGATGTTTACCTTTTGCTTTGTTTTGTAAGTGCTTCATACGCTAAGATATTTACTTACTCTATTACAGTTTGTAAAAACCTTTTTTCTTATATTCATGTTGAACTGTTTTTTTTTTCATTTTGATCTTTATTTGCATACTCCATGATAAGGAGTTAATTATTTCTATTTGTTGGCATATTTTCCCTGCTTTTGTCGCTTACTTCTGTTCCTGCTGTTGGGCATGTAAGTCCGGGGCAAATGTCTTGTCAGGAGACATATGAGGCTCCTTTTGCCTTACCTCGTGCACGTATTTCTCTTGTAAATATGTGTGAACTCAGGAAAGAAAATAGATTAAAAATAAATATTTATATAGCAGGTTTCTTCGCACTTGCACTACGATGCCAACAGGCGCATGACTGTTAGCAACACCGTAAGCGATAAGCTGATATGATCAGCGCTCGTGATCACGAGAGTGACAGCCCTTCACACTGCTGCATAAACCAACCAGAGCGCATGGCGCCTTACTATAGAATTCATGTGTTAGCCCGACACGACAGCTGTATCACAGAAGTATACATATGTAACGTTTATAAAAGTTTATAGCCAGCACTGCAGCGACAATTGACGCTTAACGAACACTATAGTGTCTATTTAAAAGGTAGTTCCGACACCGGGCACGATGTCTACGGGGTAGAATGCTCGATTGCCACGCAGAATGCTTGCTTTCGATTCCTGCTTGGACCTTGACATTCATTCATGCATTCCCCGAGTCAACGCTGTCGATGTCAGGTTATTATTTATTTATTTGTTTATTTATGTACTTATTTATTCACCTATTTATTTATTTATTTTTATTTACAGATGACTGCAGGCTTGAATCAGAGCCCACGCAGCAGTAAAAACAAGCACTTGTACAAACAATATTCGCAATCAATCTGTAGTCTACGCTCGCAAACTACACACAAAATTAATTCTCTCATATATACATACAAGTGTACATATACCAATGCATATTCAACAGCATCTTTGCCACGCAAATCGATAGCAATTCGTGACCAGAATAAGTATATGTACACAAGACTATTCACACCACAATACATACTCGCAATGTAACACGTGACGCAGCAACAGGAGTATTACGTTAACACATTCGTGTAAACGTCTGAGATCACACGTGCACATGCGTTCCTGCAAATACCTCCCCACCCCCACCCAAAATTATTTTTTGATTGATATGTGGGGTTTAACATCCCAAAACCACCATATGGTTATGAGAGACGCCGTAGTGGAGAGCTCCGGAAATGCCGACTAACTGCGGTTCTTTAACGTGCGCCCAAATCTGAGCACACGGCCCTACAACATTCCCGCCTCTATCGGAAATGCAGCCGCCGCAGCCGGGATTTGAGCCCGCGACCTGCGGGTCAGTAGCCGAGTACCTTAGCCACTAGACCACCGCGGCGGGGCCACCAAAATTATTAATTTGGCTTGTTTATTGACACATGCAAACGCACGCACGAACATACATAAAGTATGGTTGAACCCTCCCGAAAAAAAAATTTGGCTGCGCTACTCAAAGCAGGGGTAGAGGACAGCTGTGGATGCGGGGGTGTGCAGCTACTGTAGGATATACTGTAACTCTACGGGGGTGCGGAGGAAGAGAGGCTGCCGTGACCAATGGTGTAACAGGAAAGAGGTATTCCGTGAAGAAAAACTTACTGATATTCATAGCCACATGACTTTACTCGCGCTCATGCACAGATACTCGAGTTTAAGCCTTCGCGCAGTCAATTCAATGACACTCACATCCACTCAACCTGAAGTGTTCACGATGCCCCTTAGGAAAATTATGGCTTGGAAACCTATTTGGGAGCTGAAAAAAAACAACGCGTTGGTAATAGATGTAAAGCTGCTAAGCCACTGCTATCGCTATGTCCACTCTGCAATAGTACGAGCAGGGAAGCACAGCGTTAGAAAAAAAAAAACTTTCTCAACGTCCGTAAACGCGCGTTCGATAAAAATGGCGATTGTATACCTTTAACGCTACATTATATTTACTAGGTTCACACTTATAAGACTCGCTCGCTGGATTTCGTGCCGACTGGTTGTGCCCCCGCGAACTCCGATGACAGTGCAGCTCTGGCCGACTGAGCTGGCCCTACGCCATCTCCTGACGCCGACAAGAGCTCTTGCCGAGTGGTGCCCCGTCTTCGGACTCCTCCGACCGGGTCCATCTTTCATATTTTCTCCTAACTTCCGTCGTTTTCCGTCGTTCGCTGTCCCTGTGACTCGCTCTCTCCTTCCTCTCTATCTCTCTTCAATTTTTAATCCTATCCTCTTAATTCCTCCTTTACCCCCCCCCCCCCTCGTGAGCTACTGTTGAGGTGTCCTTCCCCTCAGAGACAGTTATGGGGCTCACTTTTTAATCCTATCCTCTTACTTAATCCCTCCTTTACCCCCCCCCCCCTCGTGAGCTACTGTTGAGGTGTCCTTCCCCTATGAGACAGTTATGGGGCTCACTTTTTAATCCTATCCTCTTAATCCCTCCTTTACCCCCACGCCTCGTGAGCTACTGTTGAGGTGTCCTTCCCCTATGAGACAGTTATGGGGCTCACTTTTCTCTTCTTTTCATTTAAAATCACTCTCACACACTTATAACGAGCTCTGTGCGTTTTCTGTGCCTGTAATTAAGCACATTAGACCCGTCGCGTACAATTTCAAGTCGAATGGTTTACATAGGCCTGTATTTGGCAAAACAAACAATGTCCAACAAACACATTATAGAGCCATCACGTGCGAGTACAAGTCGAACGGCGTACGTAGGCCTTTAGTTGGCGCAAGTAACAATGTGCAACAAACACATTAGCGCGGTCACGTGTAATCACGAGTTTAACGGCGTACATTGCCTCTAGTTTGCGCAAGTAACTATGTACCACAAACACATTAGCGCTATCACGTGCAATCGCAAGCAGAATGGTGCAAATAGGCCTCTATTTGGTGCAAGTAAGGATGGGCAACCACCACATTAGCGACGTCACGTGCAAGCACAAGTCGAATATGTCCATGGGCCTTCGGTTGGTACAACTAATAACGTGCAACAAGCACATGAGCGCCGTCTAGTACAATCACAAGTCGAAGGGCGTTCACAGACCTGTAGTTGGCGCAAGCAACAATGCAGAATAAGCATTTTAAATCAAGATGAACCAGGTATACACAGAACTTGCGCAATCCCAGAAGCTCCACATCTAAAGTCCGCGGCAGACATCATCTGTATCCTTTGTCATTCCTCGCGTTACGCAAAATCTTGCATCAGGAAACGACCCACGAACCTTATCGCACTCTCTTCAACGGGAACGTCCGAACCGTCCGCGTAAATGCTTGAAGAACCGTGTTTGAGCGACAACTTCTAAAGCTAGAACTGCACAGCTCGCAGCGCAGCCAGACATGTAAGCGAGTAAATGAAATTTCATTTGCTTGGACGTGTTTTCTTCGACCATGCTTTCGGGCTCCACGAGTTTTCTGTGAGGCTTGGAAAGTCCAGCTTCCGCAATGGCAAGGAGGAGGCGTCTGTGCTGGTATCTGCAATGAAGCGTGCAGTGTAGCTTATTGTCAAGCCATCTGTAGAGATGACATAATAACGTGTTAAAAATAACCTTCTAACGAAGCCGAAGATATTTCTTTAATGTTGGCGCACAAGTAAGGCACTGGCTTCTATATACTTAGCTCTTGAGTGACTTTTGAGCATACATCTAAGAAACGGGAAATGCAGAGCAGTACATGGAAAATAAAACATATGAGCAGACGCATGTAAAAAAAAACACACTCACACATCAAACCCAATCACAGCGTACAAGGAAATGTCCGAAAGCCAATGAATAATGACGCTAACAATGTATCTAGTCATTGAATCCAACCGACAAAACATAGCAGTCATGTGGTCCTTACGAGGACGAATTTCTCATGCGAACGTAAGATTTATATCCTGAGATTGTGTGCTTTGGACACCTATACCTTCATGAAATTTGCTTCCGAACGTATAGGCCGATGGCATCTCGTGAAGGAGCACGGGTTGTGAGCTCCAACGACGGCCTCGCGCAATATCGTCATTCGAACCCATGTCCTCTTACCAGTGCACACAGAGTCCGGCAAACGCCGTTTGGCGACTTGAGGACAGGCTCACAACGCTAGTCGTGGGAAGTGCGACTCGAAACTCTCAGGCTGGGTGAACCTCGACAGGTAGTGGGACCCTTGTTTGGGGGGCTCCACCGCAGTAATCAGGTGTCCATATTTTTAAAGATATAGATGCTTCCCCCCTCTCTCAATATCTTTCTTAGAATCCTGATATATTTTCTGCCGGCAACCATTATCGCGAATCTACGCAGAAATTCGAAGCAGTGCACGATTGTGCGGGACACGACACGACATCGCAGGCGACGCTGCCGAAACGCCAGCTAGCAACGGAATTCTTACCGCGTCCCTACAGTTTTTGATACAGACTTGGCCCCTGAAAGCGAGGGAATTGCGGGACGTTTGTTCGTCGTGGAGCAGAGCTGCACAGCGAGAAAATTTGTGCTCGGAAGGCCTTTCAAGTATACGCTGACCTGTTGGGAAGGAATTAACGTGTTCTGCCATATGTAGGAAGTATGTACGCTCAAGTGCTGTAGGCGCGTTTTTGCGGTGCTGGTCAAAGACGATGTTGCTTTTTAGGGGCGAAGCTCCTTAAGGTGTGGGTTGGTCGTCCCCGATGTATGTAGTTGTAGAAGGTAGCCACCTCTATTTTAGTTCTTCGAGTGTTCATTAGACGGCGGTACTTGTAGTTGATGAAAAGTTGCGAGATGTTATAAAACTAGGGGGCGGTACTTGTAGATCATGATGAAAGATGCGAGACGTTAATATGAATAATGTCCCATATGGCACGTGTAATTGGTAGGAGGCAATCGTACGTTAGGGTGTGCGCTGTAATAAAACCCGTTCGCTGTTGGCGCGTGCTCGGAGTGTTTGACTTTTAATTTAATTGTTGGGTGAATTGCACGGAAGGGTTTCATGGTTTACCGATGATTCCTTCCGGAGCTTCGACCCACTCATCATCATTCGCCCCGTAAATATGCTGTGATTTTTTTTTTGCTGAGAGCTACGACAGGTAGTGACGTAGGAATAGCGGGAATTCAGTAAACACATCTGCAAAGAATGTTCTAAAGATGAATACTCCTGTATGGTTAACATATTTATACCGATTTTCCGCTTAGAGTAGATGTCGACGCACCGCCTATTGAACTACGGAGTAAGGGCAAGAGAATTGTTGAAGCAGGAAAATATTACGCCATCTCCCACCTAATTAGGGGAACCACGTGGGGATGAGAAGCAGCGGTGATGTTCACCTGTGTTTCCATTTGTATGTTTACGTGTACGCAGAGAGCACATTTGTGTGCTTGTGGAGCTGGCATATGTTGTGTACCGCTTATGTTACGCCCCTCCCACTTTGTGTATTACTCTGTGTATTCCACACAGGGAATTAATGTATGCCCTATATTTCATCAAATCTTAAATTACTTCAACACCCGGTGCTGCTGGGAGTGCACAACGGAGAGAGCGAGCGCAGCATTAGAGAGTTATAGTTTATGGTTAGCGTAATAGCGGAGGTTAAGGGAATGGCGTTACCATGCAGCAAACGAACGTTCGTTGCGGACAGCGTCTTATAGTTTAGCAGGGTACTGTTGACGTGGTTTACGTGCCCAGCTGGGATGGTGGCGCCACCTATCAGGTGGTGAATAACTTAAATACAGTGAAAAGAAAAAAGAAAATGAGAATGTTTGCCTATGCCACCGCGCGAAGCATTGTTACAAGTTTATTTTACTAATAACAAAAGCAAATAATTATGAAACACGCACCAAACTCGGAAAAAAAATTACGTTGTCGATTTGTTTACATCGATCTTGTAGTTAGGCCTAGACGCTTCCGAAATGGAAAGCTATCTCAAAAATTACGCCAACTTATCCGTAATACTCGGTCATCGAAGCTAACTGAAGGTAAGCGAAACCACTTTAAACAGTCGTTTGCTGCGAACAAGGGGAATCTTTCAACAACTACGCCAAAATCACTTCAAAGATGGCGTCCGAGAGCGCCGCCATGTTTACGTACACTACGTTCACCTACGCTACCTTAAATCTGAAAAATACCGCGCGTACGGTAAGCAGCACGGGTGACGTACGTATCTGCGCATGCGCACTTCGATTCCGGTATCACGGTACGCCCGGTATCCCGGTAAGCCCGGTGTACTATAACTGTGTATTATATGTGAGCGCGCAGCTGTGGCGGAGGGATAAATGGGAGAGAAGAAACGAGGTGGAGACAGCGCTCTGCCAGCTCCTCCACCACACCTCCTCGCGTGAGCGCGAGAGTTGGGCACATGCGCAATGGGGCCGTGGACGGTCGCCGAGGTACTGACATAGCCCCCAGCAAAACCTGCTCCGCATGTAAAATTAATGACAATACCAACTCACCGAATTCTAAATTGCTTTCTCTTTCGCATAGTGTGCGTTCTGTGTTCAGCGGTTATGGCCGTGCGCTTTCCAGCAACACTGTGAAAGATCGCATTGCACAACAAGTAACGCACCTTACCTGAGTGGATTCAGCGTGTGTATTGCAGATACTTGAATCAGAGTGAAGAAATGGTCCCCAGTGACGAGCTTCCACTGCGAGGCTGCTGCTACTTCGTCGTCAGAGCAAACAGAAAGGGCAATGTGAGTTCGGGCCTGGGTTCTGCGGTAGCAGTCGAAGTCAGATACAGTCGAAGCGGTGCCGAAAATGTCATTCATTCCTGCCGTCACAAAAACTCCTTGCAGGGGTGTAGTTTGCGGAGTGAAAGAAAACAAGAGCGTATCAAACCAGTTCCTTTCAAAGCAAAGAGTCAAAGCACGATTGTTGACTGCACGAAAGAGTTCTGGGTAGGATTCTACAGCCTTGAGAGCCTGTGGGGCTGACTGAATAGCGGTGATGCTTGACTGAACGTAATTGCCCAGAACCATCATGCCCAAAGCCCAGACTGCGACGGCCAAACCTCGGAATGTTGGAGCGTTCGCTATCGACGAGGCCGGAGACCTTCCCAGGAAGGTGGACACAAAGAACATGAACACGCGAGATCCGTGTTGCCGTATTTGTCTCCGGTAGAAGAGACGGCAACGGACAGTCATGTACAGAGCCAAGAGGCCATAGTGAATGAAGATAGCTGTAGTTGACAAAATGAGAGAACGCCAGGAATCAATGAAGGTGGTTTCGTAGACAGTTTCCATCGCAGTGAAGAAACAAAGCGGTGCCGGTGAATAGCGGGCACCAATGAACACGTCAGGGATAAGAGAAACGCGTGCTCGCACTGGAGGAATGTACAAGTCCGCACCGATTGTGAGCAAAGAAAATATGGTTCCTCTCGCCTCGTCAATGGTGTTGTTCAGCGATCTGTATGCGTCGACAAGAGCCAAGCGTTCCGGCTTCAGGTTCCTCCCGCCCCATTTTTGATCCTTCATTATTACTCGTAACTTGTGCCCTTTGGGGAAACTCCCTTCGGACCTATCTTCGGTGAACAATCCTGACGCCTGCACCGTCTTTCGCGAGTCACACCGGCGATACCTGTCCTCGGGAGCGCTAATATCTGCATCGGTGACGGTTACCACTTCGCAATAGGCGTTGAAAACGTCTCGTCGGACTCCGGTATGGGACTTCACCGATGCGAAGATGAGGTTTTTCTTGTGCTCCAAAGTCGATTGCATCAACCGTTTCTTGGTATACTTTGGTACCTCGGACCAGGTGTCAAGCAAAAAAATCAATCTGTACTCCGATAGCTTATTGAAGTCATTATTGATTTCGAGCTCACCGCAATGATCTGAATTATATCCATAGAATTCAGCGCACAGGCTTGTCACTGAAGTAGGAACGAACTTGATTGGAATAGGAATATCGTTCAGACTCCCGAGGAGACTTTCCGTGTCCGACAAAGAATACAGTAACACTGGACGCCCGGGAGACACTTTCGAGGCGTTCATTATGCTTAGCATGGTCGGATATATTGAAGCACTACTCGCGATGTGTCTGTTCAATAATATTAAAGTGGAAAAAATATTTCTGACAACAATTTTCATTGGTATTCGTTGATGCTACGATAGGTAAAAGAACTGTACTTGTTGCAAGCCTCCTATTTAAAGGCTGTGGCGGTCAGTGCTTTAGCACATAGTCCTATATACTACAGGAATACATTGCGAGTTCCAGATTTATTTAAGAGGAGCTGCTCGTGCAGTCTGCAAACATCATCAGTATTACAAACATTAAAAACTACGTTTTGCCGTAGGTGGAAGCTTATTTTCGTTTTCAGGGCAATGGATTGCGAATATTGATGCGAAATCCAGAAATGGGCAAGCTCGTTTGGAATGTGAATCTGTTACCTCCGGAATACGCAATTAGTGGCACACTCACACCGCTCTTGTCTTGTCGCCTAGAAGATCTTGGCTTATACCCACAAGGGGGACTTCCCACACTGTACCGCTCTTTCAAGAACACGCTAGCGTAGCTTTCTTCATTGGCAGCAGGAGGTCCTTGGCGACGCGCTACGGAAGATTACTTGCAAGATTGAAATTTAAGTTGGCGTGGTTGATAACGACAGTCGCTTCCATGTTAGCTCATTAGGCCACCTGTTCGTTTATTACCGTCTCATTTCAGTCGGGGCCTGAAGCGAGATATTGACGGTACTCATTAGTACATATATACTAAGAGTGCAATGATTCTTTTATTTTTTATTTTTATTCAAGAGTTTTATTCCCTCCCCCACCTCCCCCACCGTATTTGGAACTCTCTGATTCTCATTCTCTGGCTTGCTCTGCCAGATGTATTGCAGTGCAGCCACACCCAAGTTTTGAGTGGAGTGAATATATGACTGATCGGGCAGTCCGTGTCGTGCAAATATTGCTTCCACGTACCACTGATTACATCACTCAATCATAAATGCACATGTAAAGAGATTTTCCATTAGGAATGCTTTTTCTCGAGGCTGATTTAGATTGTCTGCAGCAATTTACAAGATTGATTACGCGGCGCGCAATAAATTTAATTCAACCGGTGCGAACCTTCCTGCACATTATGAATGGGGCCTTTGTTTAGTGTTTCTTTATTTCCGCGAGGTCGAACTGGGTGTGTAAGTAAGTAATAAGACTAGTGCATTCTGACTGCATAAATACGGGTCAGTGATTTAGTTCTTTCTACCCACTCCTAAACCAGCACTGCGTTGTTTCTAAAAGAATTCATGAATGCAGCAGCTTATGGGATAGACCTCCTTTTATGAGAATCGTATGGTAGTTCACACTTTTGGTGGCTATAAAAAAGGTTCGCAATTTCAAAAAAGTTCATGGTATCGCTATGTACCTGCTGTGAGCCTCATTTTATTGATGATTTGATTGATATGTGGTGTTTAACGTCCCAAAACCACCATATGATTATGACAGAAGCTGTAGCAGAGGGCTCCGGAAATTTAGACCACCTGGGGTTTTTTAACGTGCACCAAAATCTGAGAAAATGGGCCTACAACATTTTTGCCCCCATCGGAAATGCAGCTGCAGTCGCCGCAGCAGGGATTTGATCCCGCGGCCTGCAGTTCAGCAGCCGAGTACCTTAGCCACTAGACCACCGCGGCGGGGCAGCCTCATTTTAAAAAGATAAGTTTCAGCAAGGAATGATCCACCCCACCGTTATGTAAACATTAAAAACTGACAAAGATCTCCTATCCTTTATCTAAAAAATGTATCTGTTACAAAAATCGGCTTACTAATGACTCAAGTCTCCATAATAGATTCTACAGCATCGGACAATCATTCTGAAGTTTAAATGTGTCTGCTTTGCAGGTGTGCCTAAATAAAAAGCACTGCGATGGATTTACCAACTTTTCCTTCATTGAACAGGGCGTGCGTCTACGCCGGCCCTCTTTGCTTAATAGCTTCCGTAGTTGGTTTTGTTTGGCAGGTTCGCAAATTAGGTGCGACACACACGTTTTTAGCATGTCCTCTAACGACGTGTCTTGAGGCATCGGTGACACTCAAGACTCGCTTCATCACAGTGGCAATCTTTCATAATCATATGGTGGTTTTGGGACGTTAAACCCCACATATCAATCAATCAACAGTGGCAATCTTGTACGTGAAACGCCTAGATGCATGCACAGCCTGCATGGAAGTCTGCTGCGCGTGTAACAAGCTTTGGAATCTTTCTTCGCTTCGATATAGTGACGCATCGTGTCACTGCTGGTGCGATATGAGAGCGAGGGATAGATTGATTGATTGATTTGTGGGGTTTAACGTCCCAAAACCACCATATGATTATGAGAGACGCCGTAGTGGAGGGCTCCGGTAAGCTCGACCACCTGGAGTACTTTAACGTGCACCCAAATCTGAGCACACGGGCCTACAACATTTCCGCCTCCATCGGAAATGCAGCCACCGCAGCCGGGATTAGAGCCCGCGACCTGCGGGTCAGCAGCCGAGTTCGTTAGCCACTAGACCACCGCGGTTGGGCAAGAGAGATAGATAGATAGATAGATAGATAGATAGATAGATAGATAGATAGATAGATAGATAGATAGATAGATAGATAGATAGATAGATAGATAGATAGATAGATAGATAGATAGATAGATAGATAGATAGATAGATAGATAGATAGATAGATAGATAGATAGATAGATAGATAGATAGATAGATAGATAGATAGATAGATAGATAGATAGATAGATAGATAGATAGATAGATAGATAGATGCACATTGCACACCACACATACAGGCATCGCGCCGTGCTCCCGACTGGGCTGCAGAAATTAGATGCCTTTCTCCTCTTCTAACCACTACCACCACCACCACCACCACATACTACAGGGTTTCACAGGGGGTAGCTCAGGGATGTTGCCTGGCAGAATTGTAGAATTCGTGTGGCTTTCTGGGCTGATGTATACACTTGAAGACCATGTACCCAAGATCTTCTCCTTAGTAAAGGGACGATCATCAACTCGCCTCAAGGTACACTGGAGAGTCCGCCAATCTTGTTCGAAGTCAGGGCGGTGACACAGGACGACAGTCAAGTTTCTTCACAGTTGCACTTGTCGTTCTTGGATGAGTCAGTCATACCAATGCAATAGCTGAATGAGTTGGTAAAGGGTTACACCCGGACCCACAACCGACCCAGAATTGTAGCGTCATGTGGCGAAGTCTTTCATGGCACACCCAGTTTAAAAAGAAGACATTAGTTTTATTTATCGCCTTCACTACCCTCACTACAAATGATATCCCCTGCTCGCCACTCGCTTGTTCATAAAACACTTCGAGTGTCCGCAATAAGGCTTGGACCAGTCGGGATTTCGTGCTTTTCGACTACACGCTGATGCCTCCGCCTGCGCAGTCACGAATCAACAAAAAAACGAAGTGAGATCAGTTTTTTGCACATGACAGCGATGCGAGGAAATGTGGAACGGGCACGCAACAGCGTGACAACAAAAGGTAGGCGACGATTCACAACAGACATGTCTCGTATACCGACCAATCGAAAGCCCACTTCATCCTGACGCCAGGTGAACCAACCGCTGGCGTCACAAATTGCGCGGCGCCCCGCCGCGGTAATCTAGTGGCTAAGGTGCTAACCCGCAGGTCGCGGGATCAAATCCCGACTGCAGCGGCTGAAATTCCGATGGAGGTGGAAATGTTGTAGGCCCGTGCGCTCAGATTTCGGTGCACGTGAAAGAGCTCCAGGTGGTCGAAATTTCCGGAGCCCCTCCACTACGGCGTCTCTCATAATCACATGGTGGTTTTGGGGGCGTTAAACCCCACATATCAATCAATCAATAAGTCAATCAATCACAAAATGCGCGGCAAGAGCGTGAAACGCGGGAAAAAATAATGCGTTTGCTCTTCGCGCTTTCAGAGGTTGTTTGGGGGGCATTTTAAACGAGAAATGTTTAGTCGACAGGATATGCAAGTTTAAGATCTGTCTGTTATCGTCTATATCGCGGGTTGGTTTTGTTGCCGCCTTACTATATATAGGATGCTAACTTTAGCGTTTTGCATCTAAATTGAACGCACATCAAACAGTTCTACGTTGAACGTGTGCTCATGAAAACGGCTGTGTGGATGCATTCTACGTTTCACGACCTTGTCGACCCAAGGCACGAGATACGAGAATAAGAAAAGACTCGTTCAACAGCCCGAGATGTGGGCGCCCGTACTCCTTATACGTAAACTCGACTATGTAACCGCATCCGAGAATTTGTTTTGCCACAGAATGTTCTTCCTACGAAGCTGCGTCATATACTCGTAGACGAATAACGCCACCTTTATTGATTTAGTGATATTCAGAATAG
This sequence comes from Rhipicephalus microplus, assembly GCF_043290135.1. Lineage (NCBI taxonomy): Eukaryota > Metazoa > Arthropoda > Arachnida > Ixodida > Ixodidae > Rhipicephalus > Rhipicephalus microplus. The sequence goes on along the minus strand of NC_134707.1, from coordinate 58,769,691 downwards.
TGTGCTGATAATCTTACTCTATATTATTTAAAAAAATCAGTAATATCTGAAATAACCCCAGCTATGGTAACTAGCAAACTTTGTGCCCGCATTTGAGTCCGGAAACAAGCAAATACCAAATTATAGGCCAATATCTTTGCTTTTACCACCTCCAAACTTTTGGAACGTGTCACTGACAAATAAGTTTTAGACTACCGAAACGCACACAATAAACTTTACTGATCATAGCACGGTTTTCGTGCTGGCTTTATTCTACTGCTACACAGTTGCTTGAATTCACACACGACATTGCTTCTTGCCTCAACGACCGAAGACAGATTGATGCCATATTTATGGACTATTCTAAGGCCTGTCGTATAGTTTTCAATGCCGAAATTTCAGCTTCTTCACAATTTTTTGGCGACAACATGCTGGTTTATTGGATAGCAGATTACTTGCGGTCACGCTCACTGAAATTTACGTTTAAGCACGCGAAGTCATCTTGTGTACAAGTTGCATCAGGTGTGCCTCAAAGTTCGATGCTTGGACCACCTTTGTTTATTATTCTTATAAATGACGAAGTGAAAATTATCGGTAGCACTCAAATTAAACTTACAGTGTATGCAGATGATACTGCATACACTCAGATGGCTGAGTTATCTATCTTATGCAGATGACGGCGTTATGTGTAAAACCATCTATAATTCTCGGGATCCTGAGGATGCACTAAATAATCTTAGTTCGTTGTTTTGTAACCGAAGTGAAACATGACAAATGTTTATTAACTTCAAAAAGACTATCGCCACGACTTTTCCCGAAAAAAAAACAGCTTCTTGATTTTTCATATACTAATGACGATATAAATCTAGTACACCTTGCGGAATTCGAATACATTGGTGTAACTTTCGCAACATATTTGAAGTGGCACAGCACGTCGAAACAATCCGCAACGAGCTCTTCTAAAACTCGTATCCCGGGCGCACGCTATAAGCAACCCGAGAAAAAAAAAAGCGGACTGACAGCACGTACGGTTTTGACCATGCTCAAATATTCGTCGGGTGTTTGGTCACCCAACACAAACATGACATGAATATATGTTAGAATTTGTTGAAAAGTATTAACAAGACTCCTATTTTTTCTCTATTTGACCAGCGTCTCTCGCTCACTTCGTACGCGCATGTTTTATTGGTGCGGCCATTCTCGAACATCGGCGAACTCGCAATTGTGTCATCCTCCTGCACAAGATCGGTCACACCAGATCGAGTGTTCTAGCACCCATATCCTTTATTGCACCTCCTGCACACCATACCCGGCTAATTGATCCCTTAAATTAAAAAAAAACAGCACGGCTGAACGAGAGAAGAAAGACGACAGGACGGAACGGCGTTACAACATGAGTGTTTACTTCGTGTCAACAAATATATACGCATTGGAGAAACATTAATGATGCATACATGCCAACCAGCTCGTTCACTTACCGTTTTAAAAATCCCCTAAATATTTTCCCCAATAGATATATTCTGAATTATTTTCTTTTCTTTTTTCAGTGCGGAACGTGGATTTATGAAATAAGCCTGATCATGTCTGTACGCAGACTCGGTGCTGAGGAGTTTGAAAAACAAAGTGCATTTTGTCTAGTTATGTTTCTTCGAGTTGCTGAACATCTGTATTTACACCTGTTATGTCTCAAAAAAACAGAGACTGCAGTATGGGTGAATAAATATCATTAAGACATGTTCATATTACGTTGTCTCCTTCGCCCTTTCGGGTAAGCAGATTTCTTTTTAGTAATCTAGGGGCAAATTTTGATCCCAGCCAACTGTTGAATCTCTTACCATGACCGAGTCAAGGTAATGCCCTTGCCTCGGCCTTCCCATGACTTGGCGTAATTAGCTTGGTCATAACATGCACTGGCCCAGCTAGCCAAGTATAACGTCCAGGCAAATACCTAATTAGCCGGCCGCACGTGCTAGGGGACAAAGAATAGGCGCACCAGCCGAGCAGCGTGCTAGAATGTACTGGCTGACCGTGATAATTACCACGTGGCCTCGGGTTCAGCTGCGGTCGCGATGTTGTATAAGACGCTCTGCTGGCGCTAATCTCGGAGGCCACCGTGGTGATTATTCTGAAACAGACTTAGCGCAGGCATTGAAAGCTTCAAAGTAAATATAAACGCCCCGTGCCTCTATAAATATCATCACGAAAAGTTTCTGGCACTTTTATTGCATCGGTGCACTTCTGCACTCAGTGCAGCGACGAACAAACGAAAGATGCATCTGGTTTGAAAACACCGCCGAACTTCGTCGACCGTCCTTGACCCGATGACTAGTTCCATCGTAGCCGATCGAACGCAGCGCGCTGATGGGTGCATTTGACTTGCGTATACTGTTGGCCTGTTCAAAAGGTGTCGTCGCCAGTGCTCGAAAATCCATAGTTTCGCGTAACTCGGCCGATCCTGCATAGCACCCCGGAGCACAGCATTATCATGTCGCGGTTTTCGGGACGTTAAATCCAAAGTATTAGTGCATGTTTCCAGGCCAAAAACTCTTTGTCGCGTCCTACTTTCTGGAAGACTCGCCGTTTCGGGAGTGAGAGGGTTGGGTTGGTCTGCAAGAATATATGCAACGTCACTGATGAGGTGGCATCCCTGTACGGGATACCGCGCTAATTATCGCCCGAGCTGGGCTGTTGCAATGCGTTGCGCAAGTGATTGAGCTATACGCATGCCCGGGGGCGTCAAGCACGTATACTGAAATCTGAAAATGTGCCACCCTAGCAGTAATAATATTTGATAATATTGGATGGCATTGGACCCGAAGAGGTACGGTTGAAAAGCAAACGTACCACAAAACACGAGCGCATACATGCATACAAAGAACTTTATTAAAGCGCCAGAGCATCTGAGTTTTTGTAATCGGCTAATCGATGCCATGATCTGTTGTCTTTCATTATATACGAAAAGCAGAGGTCCTATTGTGGCCGCTTGCGTCGGGTGACATTGACACATACGTGGACAACATTCGGCCTCTCCGTCGAGGCATCGTCACAGAGCTAATAAGTGAAAAAGATGTCTCGTGACGCAGGTGACTACACATTGTGAAGAGTGAGCTTAGGGTCATGTCCTCCGCCTGGCTGGCACTAACCCTTAAAGGGGAGTCTCAAAGAAGCGGACTGCAGGATATTTAAGACGTATCGGGCTAAAAGTAACGTAAAAAGTTTAGATTAAAAATGAGACGTCGAAGAAATGACTGTTCAACACAGACACTTCGAATACGTCTTTCGCTTCTTTCTCAGTATTTTGAACAGGCGTGGTACTTATCAGGAGCTTTGTTGCCTTCGATGGCTTAGCAGATCGCAGTTTCAGTAGGTGCTCTCTTTTTTCACCTAACTTTAAGTGAACTTCGCGAATATCACATCCGTGTCCGTCGGTGATGGACGTGGACCCCCACGGACGTCCGCCAGTTACGGCGGCGTCGGTGGTGGCCGCATCCAGGAAGCGTACGGGACTCTACAACGACTACGACAGCGAGGGCACTCTTGTTTACTCAATGAGCAGCGAAGAGCCTTCTGACGACGACGATTTTAAGCTGGTGCTGAGCCGTAAAGCGAAGAGGCGGAACATCAGAACATCTTCGTCATCGAGTACGTTGAACGACAGAGTGCCAAGGAGACCCGTGACAAACACTATCCTTTTTGTCCCTGAGGTACCGGACGGTAACATGAAGCGCCTCAACAGGCAATCTGTTTCGGTGATGCTGGAAGGACTCGTGCCAAACGAGATCACAGACATCAGAGGGAACACGCGTAAAAACGTATTGGCCATCGACGTTTTGCATGCTGCGGCACTTAATGTACTGCGCAACGTCAACGAGTTGGGGGGAATGAAAGTTCGCTCCTACATTCCTGTGAGCTCTAACGTCGTCACTGGAGTCATCTACGATGTGGATACTGCCATTCCCAGCTCCGACTTCGATGTTCTGGTCAAACCGGTAAATGAAGCCAGCGTCATCGCAAAAGTTGTCCGTTTGGGAAACTCACGCTGCTTGAAGATCATGTTCAAGGGCGACTCTCTTCCTTCACATGTAAAGGTGGGCCATTTTCGGCATTCAGTGCGACCTTTCATACCGAAGCCCTTACAGTGTTATAAGTGCATAAAGATGGGCCACGTGAGAAGCGTATGCGAAAATAGGACGGTGTGTCCTCGTTGCGCGGAAGCCCATTCTGCGGATGACTGCGAAGCAACTACCCTCAAATGCTCGAATTGTCATGGGTCACATGCAGCTTCGTCAAAAGAATGCCCCAAAATCCAAAGAGAAATAGCGGTATTGAAACAAATGGTCAGAGACAATTCGTCGCATCGAGAGGCTGCCAGGACCGCCCGAAAGAGGCGTCATCGTCGCCGCAGTTCATCAAAGAATGCCGCAGACGCTGCATCGAAAGCACCACTCCACCACCCTTCTCTTACACCGCCTTTGCCTCCCAGACCGAAGGCGGCTAGCGCGGTCAACAAACCAACGAGCAGCACTGTTGCAGATGAATCAGTTTGGCCTTCATTGCTAAAATCACAGCCACCTGCAAATCCCAAGCGCACATCGACAGTCACATCACTCCAGCCAGCCGCTGACAAGCTGCCTGAGGAGGACACAGAAGTCATCAGAATGTTCCGAACACTGCTGGATGCCATGCGAAAGCTGTGCAGCAGCCTGAAGTCTCCACTAGCTCAAAGTGCACTACAAGTACTGGATGCTCTCAGTCCAGTATTTGCAAGTCTCCAGTAGCAACCATGGCTCGACCAATTTTCTCCTTCCGCAACGAGGTCCGACAAGCGTCGATAATGCAGTGGAACGCGAGAGGCCTGAGATCCCGCATCTCTTCGTTCCGTCAGTATATATTCATGAATCGTATTCCTATGATAGTTATATGTGAACCAAACGTGCAACAACCCCCTAAACTATCAGGCTATGAATCTTTCGTTTCTTCAACGTGCGAGGAACGCAGCAAGGTGGTTGTTTACATTCGCACAGATTTCAAATATGTGCATCATGCAGTTCAACCGCATGATGACAATCAATATGTCTGCTTACGTGTTAAAAAGGAAAAAGTGTCATTCACACTCATTGGTGTCTACATATCATCATCCGGACGATTTGAACAAGACCGACTACGAGACATACTGACAACAACTACGGGCCCATGGGTTATACCTGGAGACTTCAACGCACATCACTTAATCTGGGGTAGTTCGACGATCAACGCTAAAGGAAGAAACCTCGTGTCATTCGCTTCCAAGCATGACCTATGTTTCTTAAATGATGGCAGTCCTACATACTTGCGGGGCCTTATGTACAGCAGTTGCCTCGATTTGACTCTGGTATCCAGAAACTTCCGGTCGCAAGTGCACTGGTTTTCAGACATCGAAACGCATGGGAGTGACCACATTCCAACTTATATGCGAATAAGGGGTCTTACTAACTCCTTTCCTAAGACCACAATACGAAGAATTGATTGGTCCAAGTTTCAGCGACTCATGGAAAATACATGCCGTGAAGACACAGACCAGAACTTGGAGGATGTCATCAAAGAGGCAATGAGGGAAGCTTCCTGTCTCCTCCCGTTCACCGGCAAGCGTTCAGATTTCGACGTTGAACTGGAAAAACTGCGCGCGTTTCGCCGAAGGGCGGAAAGAAGATACAGGCGGACGAAAGCAATATGCGACTTGAGGCTGGCATGACGCATACAGAAAAAAGTCCAACGACGTTTAGACAAACTTGAACAGGAACGCTGCAAATCATTCTGCGAATCATTGGATCCCCGAAAGCCGTTGTCACGGATCTGGAGCACTATTCGTGGCCTGCGCTCGACTCCCCAACAAAGACATCCTTTCATGGCTTTAGCCCTACATTCAGGCCACACCCAACTTGAAGTGGCAAATGAGTTTTGTACGCGAATCGCTGGTGTGTCCGCCTTGTCTGCTGGCACCATTAGGAGTGTTATTCCTGAACCCCGCATCTACGAAATGGACAATCTTTTCACTATAGAAGAACTTGACGCATCTTTCTCGGCTTCCCGACGATCATCTTCACCAGGACCCGATGGCATCACCTACGCCGCTCTAGCCAACCTTCAACAGGAGGCAAGGGGACAGTTGTTAAGCTATTACAACCACTCATGGCTGGCGGGCAATGTTCCCCAGGATTGGAAGATAAGTCGACTTGTGCCACTACTCAAAGCAGGAAAGTCACCATTTGATTTGACATCATTTTGCCCTGTTGCCCTCGCAAGTTGCGTAGGAAAAGATGATACTTACACGCCTAGAATGGTACCTCGAGCGCTACAACGTATACCCAAACTGCATGACGGGTTTTCGGCGACGTAGGTCATCTCTTGACAACGTGATTGATCTCACAACATTTATCCAGCAACAGAAGAGCCTCAAGCGCATACCACTGGCACTCTTCCTCGACGTCAGAGGGGCTTATGACAACGTAACACATAAAGCCATCCTAGACTCGTTGGAAGCTGTTGGAATCGATGGTCGGATGTTCCAATGGATCCAGGATTATTTGACGAGAAGGTCCTTTTTTGTACAAACCTCAGATGGACCTACCACCAATTACTATACCTCCCGTGGCGTCCCTCAGGGCGCCGTATTAAGTCCCACTTTATTTAACCTCGTGATGGTAGGACTTCGTGAAATTTTGCCAAGTACCATCCTCATATCCATATATGCTGACGATATTTGTCTATGGACTTCGGCTGTAACTCGTCTACAAGTACGTGCAAGAGTCCAGCAGGCTGCCACCCTGACATGCTCATATCTCCGCAAGCAAGGTCTTTCCGTCTCAACGGAGAGATGTGCATTGGTTGCGTTTACCCGCAGAGCCATGACACAATACCCCGTTACCATCAATGGACAAAATATTCCATACCAGAAGAACCATCGCTTCCTGGGTGTGATTATTGACAGGGACCTTTCGTGGAGTGCCCACAGCAATTACCTGAAGAGAAGGCTAACTTCCAATGTCCATATAATGCGGTTCCTCTGCGGAAAATCTTGGGGCGCATCGATAAGGTCAATGATGCAGCTATACAGGGCACTGTTTCTGGGATTTTTGCGCTACAGCTTGCCGTTACTGGCAAGTACGTATAAGACGAACATACGCACTCTCGAAAGTCTGCAAGGACAAGCACTACGTGTGCTTAGGATTGCCGCGATGCACCTCAACCTACGGGGCGATTATGATCGCAAGAGAGCATCCTATTCAAACATACATCACCACTGACAATTTGAGAGCCCAAATAAGACACCTCTGCCGAGTTCCTGGTCACCATGTTGCAGTGTTGCCACTTCAAAGACCACACGCGATCTTTTCAAAGATTATTTCTGCCCATAGAGAATGCCTCCCTTTTGGCTTAACTCCCGCAACAAGACCAGCGTCACCCCCGTGGTGCCTACAACAACCACAGGTGTGCCTCACTATTCCGAGAATAACGAACAAGAGCAATCATTCAACAGTGGTCCTACGACAGGTGACATTGTCGCTACTCAACGAAAAATACGGCCAGAGGACCCACATTTACACCGATGGATCGGTCTCGGCTGACAGCTCCACAGGTGCTGTTGTCATCCCGGCGTACCAGGTCACTATAAAGCTCACACTGTCGCATAGGACAACATCCAAAGCAGCGGAGCTTGCCGCCTTACGTGCTGCTATACTTTATATCGCGGAAGCCCGACCTCAAAAATGGGCTGTGTTCTGTGACTCCAAAGCATCCCTTCAGAGCTTGCAATCAGCTTTACGACAGAGGGAGCATCAACAACTAGTGAATGAAATAAGAGAAGTAATTCACGAAGTTTCGTCGAAAGGACATGACTTGGTGTTCCAGTGGTTACCGGGACATTGTGGTATTGTCGGTAATGACCTTGCTGATAATGCTGCCCGATCCGCCCACGCGGACGCCAAGACAACCCCAATTCCATTGTCGAGAACCGACGCTGCAAGGGGCCTTCATTCGTTCGCTAACACCATTTCGGAAACTTGGCTGAGTGACCCCAGTGTCAGGAACCGCCGCCTACACAAATTGGACCCATCGAGAAAGCTTCAAGTTCCATCGGACCTCTCCCGCCAGGATGCAACTTTACTGCTCCGCCTGTGGTTAGGAGTAGCTTTTACAAAGGCGTACTCCTTTCGCATAGGAATGGCGGATAGCTCCCGATGTGAATTGTGCGACACTGACGAGACAATAGAACATCTACTGTGTTCATGTGAACGTTTCGCGAGCGAACGCAACTTGCTACGCGAAACGTTGGAGACATTAGATAGTAGAACTTTTTCGGAAGAGAATATACTTGGCTCATGGCTCTACGCGTCGCTGGCCAGCAAAGCGACACGGGCATTGCTAAGTTTTCTAAAGACAACCGGACTACGCGACTGCTTATAAGCGTGCAATGGAAAAGGTCACATCTACATCCACGTTGCCCTTCACTTCTCTCTCTCTTCTCCTTTAATCCCCTCCCTCCTTCCCCCAGTGCAGGGTAGCAAACCGGACGTGCGTCTGGTTGACCTCCCTGCCTTTCATTTCTTTCTTTCCTCCTCCTCCTCCTCCTTGCTGCCTTCGATGATCGACGGTCTGGTGTTTTACTTGGTGGAGTGGTTTTAGCAAAAACGCTAGTCCGTCGAAGGCCACTGTCTTGGTGCCGCAAAGCAGAGAAGTAATGAAACATTTCTTCATTGCGATTAAAATGAATTGGTACAAATCAACGACATTGAATAGTTAGCAGTGGTAACACTGAGGGCACACAGCAAGACGTATAGGGTTTGCAAGCATTGTTATGGGTCCAGCAAATAAATGACTCTGCTTGAAGGATTAATTTGCACAAGCACCGTCACCAGAGCTTTTTTCCGACGAAGGACAGTTAGGAGAGTGCTTCCTTCTTAGCGTTCCTGTTCATCTACATACGAGTGAATACGTCATCAAAACAAAACCGCATCACAAAATTTTCCATGCTTAACAATGCTTCAAGTCAGGATTGCTTAACCAATGGCACATGGATAACTGCTTAAATAAAATTAAGTCATGATGATACGTAGTTCCCCAGCAGGACATTACGGGCACCTGTCAGTTCTTGTTCTGGTCATGTGCTTAAATGGGCCAGGTGCTTAAATTATGTAGCTATATATACACGGTTCCTCTAGAAGACAGGACGGATACCTGTTCATTTCAGTGTTGGTTGCAAGGATCGTGGGCTTAAATTTACCGATGGCAGAGCAACTGCGCTATATTTGGAAAAAAAGCTAAACAACTTAGAAAGTTGACTTACGGAATAAGATCGCAGGCCAAAATGAAGACAACCGTTTCCTCGTTCTCCATGCACGGGAGCTGGCAACGGCATCACGGGAACAACCGGGCGACCACAGCATGCGCCGACATCAGGTCTTGGTAAACGCCGCAACGGAAGGATTCCATATGTGGGCCGAATACCAGTCGGAGGGCGCTTGCGAGCGACGGTGACTGTCCCTCGGGCGATTCGTGAACTGCTATGAAAGGCTTTGTACGCCAGGTGGCGAACAAGTGAGGCTTGTAGTCATGGCCACCACCGTCATCGGCGACGAGCAGGCAACTGCAATAGACGTTTTCCGTCGCCTTTGTGAACGCGCCGAAGACATTGTTGCGCCGCATTTTCTTCAGGATGTCGCCGACGATGTCACTGCGGTCCTTTATCTGGCCCACGAGATAGAGCGCCCAGGGCCGTATGATGCCCATATGGGCCAGAATGCTGTACAAGTAGGCTGCGAAGTGCAGACGCGCGTACATATCTGTCATGGATTGCATAAGGACACGAATAGAGATGACGGCCTGTGGTACAGTTTTGTCGCCGAGCCTTGGAAGGCTAGGGAGACCCGGCTCGTCCAGGCGTCCCAGGTCGTGTTGCGGCACCCTTGAAAGGTGCAAACACAGTGCATCCACGTACGTCATTGCTCTCCGTAATGCTAACGGTTCCTATGGAAGCTTCGTGTCGAGTTTGGCGTCGGCCTATGGCAGAGATGAACCCTTCCTTCTTGCTTCGGGGTCGGAAACTTCGGTCGTAACTATTTTTTTTTTGCACGGCGTTGATGGGGCCTTGAAGAGAGAAATGATGCGCCTTTCGTCCACCTTCAGCTTGCCGAATGTCGAGAGTGAGGTTGAAAAGCGCCCCGATGGCCGACGCGCACGAAGACGCGTCTTCTTCAGAGCAACAGACACTGTTTTTCCTGAACGCAGCCGACGCATTGTCACTCACTACCCTGCCACAAGTACTTAAACGAATACGTGCTGAGTGAGGTGCTACTCACGTTCTTAATAATAGGTATAGCAGGGATGGGTGTCATTCTGATAAAATAAATGAAAACAAGCAGTGGTGCAGACATGTGGTGAATGCCCGTGATGTAACGTGCACGAGGCGTTTAGAAATCGGCAACGATTCATACTTGGTGTTTTACGTATCTACTCTTCTATATGTAGTCAATGCTCACTCCATTCTATTATCAATCAAGTTATTAGCCGTTTGTGCATTCTGGACAACGCGAGCGGCTAAATGTTTTTGAGAAGACTCCCCTTATTTGAAGAACCGCTTCATTTGTGCAGTCTTCCCAGTTGTAAAACGCACTGAGCAAGGAAAACTCAGGAGAGCCCTTATCGTATCTCCATGTCTAGCAAAACGTATGCACGGAAGTGACGTCAAATGTTCAGGGGGAAACAAACCGGCACTGGCGAATAGAACAGTATAGACACCCCGTGGCACGCCCTACACGCAATAGTTCGCATCTGCGCAAATTTGTAGTCCCGGCGTTTGCTGAGCGAGTATTGTGAGATTTGCACGCTGTTGCAAGCTCGCGTAATACCAGGCTGTTTCTGCATGGCAGGCCCGAGCGCCTGTGTGCTGAAATCCGTTGCGGAGCGTTTTAGTGCCGCAGCGCAGAAAGCTTACCGGTGCATAGGTGGGTACTAAACTTTCTTAAAGTCCCTAAGAAGTCATTCCCCAGTTTTCAACTGAGGAAGGACCGGTGCGGGCTGTAATCAAAAACACTTAGCCCCAGCATCATAGTATCCGAACTCACCAGGGAAAGACTTGCGCGTTCTGCGGTGTGTTAGGCCTTTCTTCTTTTTTTTTTCGGTTAGCCCGTTTCCCCCATCTGCTGGGCGATTAGCCGTTCTTTACTTGTAAATATGAGCATGGTATCGCATGATTTTAACAGGTGGCTTCCTCGCTATGCGGCGCAATGCCGACCTGTATAAGGGTATTTACTGTGCTTTACCCGCCAGGCGGCGCCAGTGAGTGCACCGGCCGGTCAGGGATCCGGCAAATGACAGCGTGACTTTTGGAGTCACTGCACCCCACCAACCCGTTTTCTTGGAAAAATATCAACTTGAAGCACGTGCTGTCGAGGACTTTGATTGTGGTACAACGACGATGCTCGCGCGCGAGCATCGTCGCATTGCGTGCGTGCGAAAAAAAGAACAAGCTTTCCATTTACCGTTGTACGACAAATCATGAGGTCTGCGGTTGAACTCAGACAACGCGTGTATTTCATCGGGAGACGAAGGTTAGAACAAGACGAATTAATTTTATATCTAGTGAATATACGACTTTTTATTCTAAAGCAAAATGCCCCAATAGTCATCTGAGTCGCAATGTTTTACGAGTGTTTGTGCGTTGTCTTGCATTAACTTTTTTTTTACGAATACTTATCACTCCTGTATCGTTTGCTGGATTGTCGCCGTTGCGATCGACAGCCGCTTGTACCTCTGGAACGCTCTCGTGAGTTGCACGTGCGCGAATTCGTAGGTGGAACTATGATTCAATTGGATGTACGAAATTCCATTCAACGTATGTTGAATGAAGAGCCAGATTGTGGAACCACAAAGATGTGTGTACAAGGCGCTTGATGGAGCCCGAAAATTATTCCCGCGAAGTCGCTATCGACTCCTGCGATTGACGGCAATTGACAGCTTAGCAACTATTGCCTTAATTTCGTAAAATATATACTCGTCAGCCATCTTGCAAGATTCCTACGCTTGTGTCTTGATTTCAGCGTCGCAGTTGCACAAGAAGTAAATATTTAGGCTTGTTCAAGGACTTCGCGGCCTTTCCTGAATAACACATGCTTATGAATGAGGTTAATGCGATAACAATTCTTTCTTACAGAAGTATTTATGTGCTAGAAAGGGTGGCGAGCAGTGTTGAATTTGACGCATCAATGTTCCGCACCAACGGTCGTAAGCGGTTTCACTGCCTAATCGAGTTATGAATAGGTGTTCTAAAATGTGCGCAAGCGCAAAGCGATGTCTTCAGCACATAATTCCGTTTTCAGACGACTGCAGTGTGCTCGCATAATGTGCTTATTAAATTTGTCCCTATGAGACACGCTACACTAGGTAATTAAGCACAGTTACAAGCGTGGCACGTCGCCCATGTGCGCCTGACAAATTCGTTGCTGTTCCCGAAGTTTCGGTGATTTGCAGAACTGCACGAGTGCAGTAACCGCTCACCGTGCATGCAGCGTATTTACCATTTGGCTCAATAGTCAAAAGGTGAAATGAACTTCTTTCGATTAGTTCATCTTTCAGCTTAAGGACGACCACTCTTCACGGACCAATCGACGTCTCATGAAGGATTTTGAGTTTAGAATTCTGCGTCACGTCGTATTTTTGAATTAGTGATGCGTCTTTAAGTTGGCCGACGCTTTGAAAGCTGTTGATCTCACGTATTTGTATCATTTGTATTGCTGCACCCACTCTTATCTCTCCTCTTTCATGTTACCACCTCATGGCAATGTAGCTGCTGCCTTGAGCAGCGAGTGTCCGAGTGACTGAGAACGATTTAGATAGTTTTATGAAACCTTTTGATGCGGTCACGTTCTCGACGCGTTCGAGTTATTTGTACAACATGCACGACCACTGCAGCGATGGCGCTGGAATCTTCGATGATGCATGCGTAAAAGTCGTTGCTCTTGGCCGCTTCTCAGATTGTCAACGTCTAACGTTCTGTTCACCGATATGAGCTTACAGCGCTTGCAGTGGCGTATTTAAAAGAGAGGAGGGTCAACCCCACCCCAGAAATTTTTCGAACAACACCCCCACTTCTCCCCCACCTTATTTTTTGTGCACTCTGCTATGATATGATGTAAAAACTAAGCGCTGCTACTATCACAATATCATTCCTGGGCGCATCTACAATGAATAATGTCTGCATACGGAAAAAAAAAACGCGTCGCGGTGTTTCTCAAGGCTTTGGCACTCTGTGAGATTTCGGGCAGGAATCTCTGCCGCGAGTGTTTTAGGGGCGAAGCTCCTCAAAGCGGCAATCGTTAGTCCCTCGTTGTAGTCGTAGTGCGTAACCAGTCTTACACTTTGACCTGCAAGGTGGTGCCGGTGGGAGATTTCTCCTGTGCGTGGTTGAACAATCAAAAATTCGAAGCGTGCGCGTTACCTAAAAGCCGAATTTTCCTGTCTCTCATTCCCAATTAGCAGCCATTGGCATGTACATTGAGCACTATCTGACAAGAAAGGGTTGCTAGGTTATACTCGCTGGGCGTAACCTCCTTGGTTTTAGAAAGGTTTAGCGAGCGTTGGGCCGCAGTGCCATGAATACAGTGAACTAGTATATACCATGAACTCGAGGTGCTTAAAGGTGGAAAGTAGACAAGGAGCGCAAGCCGTAAGAAAGTGTGCGTGTGCCAATGTCCGCTGGATGGCGGTGCTTCTATATGCGGAATATATGATGAAAAGATGCGAGATGGTGGTACTTGGAGTGTCGACTAGATGGACGAACGGACACACAGACAGATGCATGGACGGACGCACGGATGGCTGCACGGAAGGATAGACGGACGCATGGACGAACGCAGGGACGGTCACACAGACGGACGGATGCTTCGCCCCACTGTCCATCATTCACCCTGTGGATATGCTGCGATTTTTTAAAGTTGGCTCGGCAGCGGAATTAATACTTCAGTGATGGTTATACTTGTACCCGCCAGAACAGATCTTTGCCGGAGTCGATCACTATACGATAATTTTCAATAGGCAGAGGTTCGTTTTATGGAAAAAACCAGACACATTTTCCAGGGTGTGATAGGCCACGTTAAAGCATATTACAGGCTGACTCTTCGTGTGCCAACATATACTCAAGCCAGACAATAACATTTATTTTGGACCTTTGCACGTTCCGATAACATCTAAGCACACACACAAACACACACACACACACGTGCGATAGAATAATCAGCTCATCCAGGGAACTTTGCTTGTTATATTCATACATGTATTTACTATGCCCAAACGGCTAAAGACACTCCGAAGTGTTGTCTAGTGACGAAGGTGCAACACAGGCAAATGTGCAGGCTAATCACAGCCTTAGAAATGCCTACTAAAATACTCATCATGTAATTTAGGCTAATAAATAAAAAGATCGTAATTGTAAACCTAAAGCAGCGTAATGAAAAATGCAGCATGGGCAGCTGTAGTGAGCACAAGCTTCAATATGTTCAGCAGTGTGGAAAACAGCTCAAGAATAAGGAACATTCCCAGTGTATTGAATCTTACGGGAGCCATGTTGGGGCCGGCCGAAAGCGATTTATTGACAAGAAAAACGTAGCACTCGAAAACCTAACTGTGTTGCTTTACGGTACTTAGAGAAGAAACCCCACAACGCACTACCGTCTCGATAAAATTCGTTTTATTCGGCTCATTTCTCAAAACATTTCAGCCGCTTCGAAGTAATCTTGGTGACAGTTTGTACTGGCGATCCGTCTAATGGTGGACGCAATGGGCCGCAATGTAAGTGGAGAGCACACGTTCTGATATTTCGGTCACGTATCACAAGCCATGTAACACACTTATGAAGCAAAAGTGCACAGAAACTAAGTATAACTTTCAGGTGCTTCTAAAAGTTACAGGCAGTCAAAACATATTGTAAACGCGGTAAAAACAAAAACAAAATCCTCGTAAGGGTTGCCGATCAATTTAAAAGTACGACGAATATTTTATTGGTAGTTGAGTCAAAGTGCTAAGTAAGGCACGCAGAAGGTGATGATTCAGCACAGCCCTTAAGCTATTGACAACGTTTTCCGGCCCGAGAGGAGGAAGTCGTAGCTCTGGTCGATGCAGTTTCCCATTGGTTTCTCAAGAGACAGTCTTCAGGCTGGAAAGCATAACAAAGCAAGGAAGCAATTCTAAAATTAGCAATGTTGCCAGTCGCGTGAAACGAACAAAATAAATCGTAAACTTTGAGGGCCTAGTTGGTGCATATTCACGAGAATTGCTTGGCGCAAGAAAAATGTCCTTTGTGTGCTTTTCTCGTATGCTCCATTTTTTTGCCCTAGTCATTCTCGTCAAATAATTTTTTTTCGCGTGCTATCTGTGTTCAACACAAGGAAAGACAAGACATAGCGCATTAATCAAAACACCGAAGGTACCACCATTCCATTTGAAGATGTAAACGCTAAGAAAAAGGAATCATTTGACGAGCCCTGTGTATTAGTCCCTTCAAGTAGTAACGGGAGCGTTTTTGGGGGGTCAGTATACTCTCCTCGAAGAGTCGTTGGAGCAGCAAGTCAGCAAACATTGCTAAAGGGTAACACAATATTTCTTGTTGTGGTGTTCATGGCGGTAACTGTGGTGTTCTTCGGGGAAATCAAATATCTATATATATATATATATCGCTGTGTAGTTAGCAAGCAACCTTTTAAGGGTAGCAACTGCTGCAATTAATCGCAACACAGCCTGTTTACTTGAGTGACGCGAATGCAATTATTCACGATTTAGAACGTCAGCTGAGAGATGCGCACATTTCAGACGCACAAATCTGCTTCCGAAATTCTCTTACTGCGTTAAAAAAAGTTTTGCACATGAAATGTGGCTCCTACAAACTTCAAAATGACTTGCTTATCGACAAAAGAGATTTTTGTTGCGAACACGCTTGTCATCACCTACACCTTGTGTGGTCTCGAATTGGCGAGTGCAACGCCACACCACGCTCTTGGAGTGAAAGGTCATAGCAGACATGGTCGGTACAAATCAAACAACGAACACATATTTATTTAGCTACTTTTCGAACAACGATATCGTCCGCGGAATCTATATGTCAATCGTAATTAACAGGCTAGAACATCCGCACACAATATTACCATACACTCCATGCCGAACACAATAACACACCCAAGGCGGCGTCGCCAACGCTCGACTTACCACAAGGGTCCCCCGGCGCGCAGCCCGCGGTGCCGAGCACCGGGGAACCACGGTAGAGACAACCGTTCGCGGCAACCGGCACGCGCTGAAGAGACTAGCTCAACTCTCGCCCGCCACCAAGGCTTGCTTCTGCCAGGGGTCACTGCCGGCGCTACCCCATGATGATGATGACGATATGGTACTCAACGCGAACACAACGCCATCTATCACCCGGTTTATTGTAACCCGAAATGCGGTTTTGGGGAGAGACACGTGCGCCACGCGGCGCAAACCACATTACAGGGGGTGTCAGCATCCCCACAACCTGGACGAATAGATCACACGTTTTCCAGATCTCACCAATGTTTTTGTTAAGGAGAAAGTATTACATGCCTCGTCAAAATGCGAGGGCCGACTGTTAGCGGCATTGACACGAATGATGTGGCAATGATCGTAAGGCGATGACATCACCGATGGCCAGAACTTGTGACGTCACGGGATGACCTCACCACATGACATCGTCAGTTGGTCAAAAAGTGGTCCCACTGCAAGGCCACCTTAGGGACAGAAAGCTTTCGATTCCTGTCAAACCTGAGGCATTGGACACTACGTATGGTGTTGAAAGGTTTCAGGAGAGACCAACGCAACGGAGCGAAAAGAGAATGGCTCACGCCGTTTCCGCCATCTTAGGCAAGTGCTCAAGAGACGGTACGATTTTTTTTAAAGACGGCAGTCTTTGTTAGGATACTTGAACGCAGAAATTTCGGTCTGCGTCTGTCTACTACTCAATTCAGCCCCAGTTTTGGCACTTCCGTATGACCCAGTCATCTTTATCTGGTGGCAGTGTTCATACTTGTGAACATTCACGATGAAAAACAAAACAAATGTAACGCAAGTAGTCTCAATACAAAAGTATTAGGTGGTGTGTTTCTTGACTTGGGAATACAAAAATACCTAATTCTGAAAAACCTAAGTAATTCTACACCTTACACGAATTACGTGTTTCTTACGGTGCGATGAAAAAGTGACGCTCTGCACGAAAACGCACCCTGTGGACTACACGGTTCAGCCATTTGCCGAATGCTCAAGGTTCTGTACGATCTCCTGTTTGTCGGCATTACTCCTACGTGTCCATATAGGGAGCCTACATGAACGGCCGTTTTTAGGGTGGAGACATTTTTTTTTTTGAGACATCTTCATAAGTGCCTTCAAGAAACTAAGCCGAAACCAGCGGGAAACGGGGCACGCTGTTGCCAGCTTCCACCAAATTCAGCATAGTTTTCTGTGCGCCGCCATTTTGGAGCCAGCCGCCGCTCCCTCCAGCTACGCGAAGTACGGCGCAACAAAAAGGAGCCGACCGAGTGACAGCGGCGGTTATCGGGGTCGGGTAAGCGACCCAGTTCTCAAAGTGAGCGCACGAAGAAATTCGCAGCCCACACACAAACACTTGCGACATAATACTGAGGTTATGCTGACACGAACGCAAGCGTGGCAACAGCTCAGACTAGCGAGCGCGTCTCCGTACGAACGCGCGGACGCGTCCCGTTTGTGGGCTTCCTACTCGCAATGCGTGGACGCAGCAACGACAACTTCGGTTATCTACTCATTCGCGAACACCGCGAAACACATATACGTGTGCCGCAGGAAAAAACAGTGAACGAAATACGCAGTACTCACAGAGCAAATACGAGACGCACTGGTGGGCTCCCAGCCGTCTCGCTTCACTTGAGCCAGCCATAGTTGTCGTCGGCCAGGGCTCGCTGGGAAGCGGAACATTCGCACCCCCTTTCTGTTGTGGTTAGTGCAGAGCGGTACGCAGCATTCCGGCATTCTAAGGCTTCGCCGGCAGCGTTTAACACGCTACCGCAACGTTCGACGCCGTATTAATGAGAACTAAACGCAACCGGGCGTAGACGCAGTGCGGGCACCAAGATGGGGCGACAGCGCGGCGTTGCTGTCTGGCAACATTGTGTTTTGGCGGGCAGCGGTGCGTTGGCGGCATGTAGTGGGTCAAAGGCTGACATCACCCTAAAAACGGCCGTTCATGTAGGCTCCCAACGTCTATATCTCACACAGCGCCTCCACACAGAAGACTATCGTTTTCCGATTACATTTGCATCGAAACGCGCAGATACGCGGCCTTTTTTTTTTCTTACCGTGCAGTAAGTCGGTGTCGGCCAGTACAAAGGGTGTCTGTGGGAAACCAAGCAAATATCATCGTTCTCCAACGTCCTACGAAGCTCGGCTCGACGGAGCCAAGCTCATGGCCAAGTTGTGCGCCACATCCTGGTCGAAGTATTCGCCTCGCTCGAAGTCCTTAGGATCACCGCCGAGAATGTTGCCGAGAACGTTATGCACTTCGCTGGAATACCCCTCTCGTGGCTTGTAGAGTGCGACGCACGGAGACGAAGTCCAGAATGTGAAGCAGTGCACGTCGTGGCCCGTAGTCGGGTTTTCGCTCTCCGGAACCAACGAGCACGCGTGAATACGTTCTTCCGTTATAGCCAGCGAGTCGGTGAGGACGTGCTTCGCATCCATCGTCAGCAAGAAGCGGTCCAAAAGTGCCTCCTGGACGTCGGGGGCGTGATAGAGAATCCAGGGACCGATTGCCCTGTTGGACATAAGACAGGTATAAATCGCGCAAATGCACTCCAGACGCTCCTTCACGTCCGACATGAGAGCGATGCTCGAGCGGATTGCGGCGATGGCTCCGGGAACGGACATTCCGGTGATCTTCGGGATGGGAAGAGAAATGTCACCGTCCAGGCAATACAGTTTGCCCGCTTGGACACTGGACAGCGTCGAGTACAACCTGTCCAAGTCTACGGCAGCCATGGGGAATAACAGAAAAGTACGCAGACGAAGGGTTCCGCCTCTGAGGAGCCAGTGGTTGCTTGGGGCAATACTATCCTCGTCGGCCGCGGAGATTCACCGCCTAGACTTCCGGTTCGAAGAGCTGTGCCGTCCGTACACTGTTAGAGAATACCATTTACATGTCCGGCCGACAAAACAGCAGCCGCAGAGGTGCCGTGGCCGGCGCTTTCTGTTGCGCGCCAACCCGTCTCCAACCAGAGTTTTGTGAAGGGGCATAATAAATAGTGCCGTTCACAGGATTGCCGCTTGGTCACGTTGGTGACGTTCTACAATTTGCAACAGTCCGTACCACAGCGATTTCGTTGTGGCAGCATTAAAATTATAAACGCACTACATACTTGTTCGGAAGTTGTGCAGCGGCGCTGCTCTACAGCCATGGCGCGCACGAACACTGGCGGGCGCGCGGTAGTATTGTGCAAGCCGTGGGTAGCCGCGGCCGGCAGCTGTCGCAACGGTGTATTTCTCCTTTTTGGAGTAGCGGCGGCTTCCACCACGGATTCATTCCTTGGCGCGCCTTTTTTTTTTTTTTTTACAAAGTGCAGCCGTTTAGAGTCTACAGCGTCTGCCTAAGGATTGCACGGTAAGTTTCAGCATGTTCAATCATCTTTTAATTTTGCGTATCCACGAATCACCAATCCACCGCATGCGCCTTCTTCTTCTTCTTTTTTTAGAGGCGAAACTTTTTACGCCGTTGGCCGTATGTTCCGTGTCGTCGTAGTAACTACCTCTCGTTTAGTCTTTAGAATGCACACTGGATGGCGGTACTTGTATATCATGAATATGTGATGGAAAGATGCGAAATTGTGGTACTTTGACTGCGTCCGTCCGTCCGTGTGTTTGCTTTTATTTTGTTTGTTTATTATTTTTTTGTAGTAGTTCCCTGTTCGCCGTGCCGCTGTCGTCGGTGGCGCAGGTCGCGTGATCTAAGAGTGCTGATTCTCGAGATGATGATGATAATTGTGCTTTTTTCAGCGAAATAAAATTAAATGGCCGTGATGATGATGCCTTTTGTACCGAAGCAAACATCACCATCGTTCTAGCTTCGCTGTCAAGCCGTTTTGATCTAGTGACGATGGCTGACGTTCTTTTTTTTATTTAGTTATAATACCACAACGTACACCGTTCTTGTTTTAATGGCGCTCTAATATCCGTTATTTGATGGTGGCGCGACGCGCTAATACGTGCCACGAGGATACGAGGAGGAGAAGACGACAAAAGCACTCCAAGTGCGGGATGGCTTTCCTGCCGTTGTCTGTTCTGCAAAGAATCAGTATCTATTGAACAATATTTTCTATCATGTCGTAATTAGGAAAAAACTACTAGCTATTCTGTTTGCGAAGCTAGGTTCAAGTTTAACCACAGAAACACTGCTAAATTTATGTGCCTCTGTTTTGGGACATTGCCACAGAGATGTATTCGATACGACCGGTGTGCAATTTCATTCAAGCCACTAAACGTATTTCAACATAATGCCCACTTTTACGAATTCTCGAAAAAAAGACAGAAGTCGAGACGTAATTTCTAATATGTGAATAAATATGAGACGTACATCCCAAATTAATTGTGTTAGGCAAACTTAGCTGCCTGGTCGGCTCTAAAAATCAAGTTATCGTTAATATAATAGTAAATATTTTCTTGTTTTTTTTTTGTTTTTGATTTCTCACTCTTTGAATCTTTTTGATAATGTCTTCCGTCTTGTACATCTTTTTTTTTGGTAAGCAATAGTGCAGTTACCGTCCATATGATACTATAGATTTTCTTGGCCAATCCCCCAGAGCGGGTATGTGGCATGGATTCTAGGCTACAGTCAAACAAACCAGCAAACAAACAAACAAAGGCTTTGCCTGTTCCTGTTCACGTCTCTCGAAATGGCTTCTGATAAAATATGTAATTTTGATTTGGCCGCCTAGAAGATCTTGGCACATAGCGGGGACGTTTGTATGCCTGTGTCTCCAACGGTTCGGGACGAGTGCGTGATATACTATTAAAAAATTGGCTCCAGTTTATTCTATTCTTGCATTCTTATTCGTAAAATATCACGTGGAAACTCTTACAAACGGTGTTTATTACGCGTGATAAATTGTGTAGGCGTTGTTGGCTTAGTGTACAGACAATCTCGGGTGCCACGAATATAAGTACGTAGATAACAAAGAATAATTAAACCCAATTATTTACGGCGTGGGCCAAATCAAACTACTGGGGAACCACTCTCGTAACGTTCATGTTTTTTCTCCACTGGACGTGCAACGAGGGACACTCTTCAAAGCATATCCAGTCGAGCATTTACTTCCCGTTGGGAGACTATGCATGAATCTTGTAAAAAAACACAAAAAACGTCAGTCTTGCGTGGAAGGCGCAGGACAGTCACAGCGAAAGCTAGAAGAGCGGCCTTTCAGAGCATTTTCTAAACACTCATTAAATAACGGCTGCAAGCACACTTGCAGCCGTTACTGCTTGCTGAGTATCCACTACGGCATTAATAATAAAGATAATTTTTGGGTGGCACTCGCTTGCTGGATTCCGTGCCGACCGGTTGTGCCCTCGCGATCTCCGGCGTCAGCGTAGCTCTGGCCGACTGGGCTCGCCCTACGTCATCTCCTGACGCCGACGACCTTGGACGACAGTGTTGCTTTGACCGACTGGACTTGCTCTACGCCATCTACTGACGCCGACAAGAGCTCTCGCAAGTGGTGCCCCGTCCTCGGACTCCTGTGACCGTGTTTCCATCTTTCCTATCTCTCCTATCCCCTCCATTTGCCGTCGCTTTCTTAGGCTTACCACCTCACGCCTCTTCCTCTTTTCTACACCTTTACTCCTACCCTTTTAATCTCTCCTCATCCCCATCCCTTGTGAGCTACTGTTGAGGTGTCGCTCGCTGAAGCAGACAGTTACGGGGCTCACTTTTCTCTTCATTTCTCTCTTAAGAACCACTTAGTAGTAGTGTAGCAGGCCGGCACACGCTATGCTATCGTTTGTCGTTCTTGTGAGAATTGTGGTATCTGCTAAACACTAGCAAGGAATTTTGTGCCAATTGCTGATGCAGTGGCTGACGACGATGAAAAATTATGCCTGAAGTGGGTATGCGCCACAGTTAATAGGCGAACAAGAACAAGCTGTTGTAATGGGTTGGAGCATTGGACGACCCACTCGTTACGCTATTCGCACTGTGCGACGACTGCTTGTTCTTTCGCTGTTTTAGAACGTTTTATAAGTCGTATTAACGCGATCCCTTTCCCGCCATCAAGCCTGTCTAAGGCAAGTTTGCGAACAAGTCCCAAGCACCAGCGTGGTTTGATTCTGCTTCTGGTCACCGACGCGTGCGGACGCAGGATGGCAGGCTCGTCAAGAGCTGTTACAGCGGCCGACGCTGGCCGCGGTTTCTCGTGCACATCCCTTCCCAAGGACTACCGTTTAATTCTGCCACGACTGCCCACAGGAGAAGGACTCAGACGCACGTTGGTTCTGCACTGCGACGTCGCAGCGCGTCCGTACGGGATTAATGATTTCCGAAAGCCGCTCAAGGAACTAGGCATCATTCAAGAGGTAAGCGGCATAGGAGCGTATCAGATGTCGCACGTCTGGCTTGTTAACATGAAGACAGACGAGGCCAAGAAGACACTTCTGGACGCTGGTCTACTCTCCGTGAAAGACCGGCCCTGCGTCGTCGTCGACCCAGAAAGGCAAGGGGTGCGTCTCAAGTTGCATTGGGTAGCCTTTGACGTCAACGCAGAGACTGTACGGCGTGAATCCCGGAAGTACGGTGAAGTGAAAAAAGTTATCAGCGACAAGTGGAGAGACGAAGACTTCGAAGGAGTTGAGTCAACCACAAGATTCGTTGGGCTACTACTTAAGGAAGGCGTTACTACGGATCGCATACCCCACCAGATGCGTCTCGGGAGCGGCATGGCACTGGTGGTCGTGCCAGGAAGAGCGCCGCTGTGCCTGCATTGCCGAAACACGGGACACATTCGTCGCGACTGCAGAGTGCCAAGGTGCGCTGGTTGTCGCGCTTTTGGGCATGGGCAGGCGGAGTGTACTCGTTCCTATGCCAGTGCAGCAAGTCGAGCAACAAATGCCGACCACAGTGAATTGCTCATGGATGAAGAGGAAGCAGAGAGGGCCGCGGCGTCGAAGGCAGGAGTGGAGGCGTCTCATGCAGTGACGACCAGCGAGAGAAAGATGGAGACACCTAAGCAAGACACAGATGAAAATACGGTTATGGGCACTCCAACGTAACGGCGTTCGACTCAAATGGAAACCCAGCACAAGGCTGAACCAGTCATCGGGTCCGACGCTACTTCGAACATGGATACAGTTGAAACAACGCCAGTAAAGCGATGCCTGAATGAGAGAGACGTGGCGTCCCAGCAGCGTCTGACCCAGGAAGATCAAGGGCAGTGGCGAGTGGCTGGCTCCAAAAAGTCTCGCGGTGCTGGCCGCCTGCGTTCGTCGTCGCTTTCACGCGGCGGCGACGGGACGACGCCTTGAGCGTCGGCCGGACAGTGGTTTAGGTGTTGGTAAAGTAAGCGTCTTTCGCTCAGCTTTCTCTCATCACGATGGCGACGATTAGATTGGCGACGCTAAATGTACGCGGGCTTTCTGCCAAACGGTGGCAAAAACCAGCTTTACCGCCTGATTATAGAACAAGATCTAGACATCGTCGCTGTACAGGAAACTAAAGTAGAGAGTGAAGAGCACGCTGAGCGAATGGTGCAGCCTTTCACGAAACTGTTTGATGTGTGCGTTTGTCACGCGGTGGGTACATCTGCAGGTTGCCTCTCTTTAATTCGGCAGAGCCTCAATGCGAAAGTGGAGTCTGTAACTACCTGCGAGGCGGGTCGTTTTATTATATGTGATTTATCCCTACCAAGAGAAAAATGGAGAGTAATCTGTGTGTACGCACCCACTGTGATTCAAGAACGAAAGGAGTTTTTTGAAAAACTTGATATTTGAAATGTGAACGTAAACTAATTTTGACCGGGGATTTCAACTGCGTTTGTTCGAGTATAGATAAATCAAGTTCGAGGCCATACAGAGATTCAAGCACTGTCGTTCTACTCGATATGGTGGCGAAAGCTCAGCTAGAGGACGTGGGTGAATGTCTTTGCAGTGGAAAAGGGGTTACGTTTACCCACTTTCAGCGTTCAAGCCATGCTAGACTTGACAGAGTATACGTGTCCTCCGAAATCATTCTTCGTGCCATGATTACAGAGTTACACCTGTTATGTTCAGTGATCATTGTTTGGTTTCATTCTCAGTGGGTAAACATAATAGTAATATCAAGCATTTCTCTTGGGACCTCTGGAAATTTAATGTAAAGCTACTAAAGCATGAAGAGTTTAATCGGATTTTTCTAGAGGGCATAGAAGACTTAGCAAATAGAACACTTGAATCCTGGGGACATAAGTGGGAAATATTTAAACAGACCATTAAACTGAAAGCACTTGAGAGAGCTAGTATCCTGAGACAGGCTGAAAAAGAACTTGAAGTGCGCTTGCGTGAAAACTTGCAACAGTTAGTAGCGGATGAATGTACTCATGCCGGAACATTTTCAGAGGAGATAAACATAACTAAACAGAAGCTTGAGTTGATAGACCAAGAACGTTATCGTGGAGCATTGATTCGAGCTCGAGCGGAAAACTTGGTAGCGGGAGAAATGCCAACAAAACGAGCTCTTGGAGCTGAGAAGAGACATGCCTGTAAAAATGAAATAAGAGAAATAGAATATAAAGGAACAAGGTCCCATACGAAAGAAGCAATATCCGGTGCTTTTTTTGAATATTACAAAGAGTTATTCACACCAACCAGTGTACACGCAGAACGTTTCAATAGCGATTTCATTTCATTAATGCCAAGACTTGATGATGAAAGAAAGGAAATTTTAGAATTGCCTATAACAGACCGAGAAGTTGAAAAAGCAATTGATAAGTTAAACAATGGTAAGTCTCCAGGACCAGATGGCCTGAGTGCTGCAGTGTACAAGGAATTCAAACACGTAGTTTCACCTATTTTGAGGGAGGTATTTAATGAGGCTTCTAAGTGTAAACAATTTCCACCATCGTTTTTGTCAGCCCACACGGTCTTAATACCTAAAACAGAAGATCCCGCGAAGTTAAGAAGTGTTACTGCTTATAGACCAATTAGCCTAACTAATGTTGACTATAAAATATTGGTGAAAATATTGGCCAGAAGACTCCAGACAGTTATGACAAAACTGATTGAGCCCCACCAAACTTGTGGTATAAAGGGAAGGAAAATAATGACCAACATAAACATAGCACGATCAATCCTAGAAAGTTGTGACGCTATGCATCTCAATGTTGCCATGCTTCAAATTGGCCTCGAAAAGGCATTTGATCGCGTGCCGCACGACTTGCTCCTTTCATTACTTGAGCACATTAACGTAGGGAGTTTGATTAGCGACGGAGTGCGCATGGCTTACACTGGATGCACGACGAGATTGGTATTAAATAAAACTGTGGGTGAGCGTATACCTGTGCTGTGGTCAGTGAGACAGGGGTGTCCACTATCGTCCCTGCTTTTTGCTATTTTTATTGAACCTTTCTGTTTAAGTGTAATTAATAACCCTGCAATAAGCGGCTTTAAATTGCATGAAGCTGAGGTTAGCCTCCTTGCATACGCAGACGACATTGCAGTTTTTTGTACAAATTATGAGAGTGTAATGCATGCTGTAAATACCGTGAAAACGTTTTGCCAGGCGAGTGGTAGTGCCGTGAACTGGGATAAGTGCCTTGGCTTCTGGCATGTGGAATGGGACGTCACGCCAAGAGTATTTCTAAACATTAAATGGCAGGAAACACCAGTGAAGTATTTAGGAGTGCCGCTGGAGTTATATCATGACAGTGAACCGTATTGGAAAAATGAAACACAGGCATTGCGCAATGATGTAGAAAAATGGAAAGGTTGGGGCATTTCGATATTCGCATGGGCCACAACGTGCAACTTGTTTCTGGTGAGCAAGCTGTTATACGTAATGCAGGTTTTGCACTGCAGTAGAATAAGTGTACAAGAAATACTTAGAGTATTTGCAATTTTCATATGGAGCTCTGTATGGGAAAGATCAAGCCGCACAAACCTGTTCAAAAAAGTTAGAGATGGCGGGCTCGGATTAGTTCATTTGTACATAAGACAACTTGTCAATCGTTTCCTTTTTCTACGTGATGTAGATGACCCCTTTTTGAGAACTGTTATACAACTAAGGTTACCTAGAGTGCTGCCCGGATTTCTCGTATCATCATCTAATATGCAAGGACCAATACAAGGGTATTTAAAGGAAGTTGTTTCGTCTTTCTGCTTTTTGTCAGTGAGATTTTCGTTAGAGTATCTGGCTGAAGTACCACGTAAAAAATTGTATAAAGACCTTGTCGATGTTTTACTGCCTGTACCATTGTACCGTCAGCTATATCATGCAGGCCCAGGACAGGATATTCTGAAACGTGTTAAAAGAATGCTTGTAGCGCTAGGGGTCAAAACTTTTTTTCTTTAAATTACATACTGGTACCTTACCAGTTATAACGTGGTTGCAGGGTAAGGGAATATTCGTGCCATGGAGCACAAATTGCCATTTGTGTAATAAACCGGAAACAATTGAACACGTGTTTATAGATTGCTGGAGCGGGGTATTTTTCTGGGACATACTGCAAACAACCTTGAAAAAAGAATTACCGTTAAGTCCACATGGCATCCGTTTTCTTTCGGTTAAAAACGAGGCAGGTGTACCTTATGATCTTATCATGCTTCTGGGCCTGCACAGTATATGGAAAACCCGATGTGCCTTTGAAAACGCGGATGTAGAAGTGCTAGCTGTGCGACAATCATTTTGCAAATATGTGTGCCATTATCTTGAAATGCTGAAAAGCCAAGAGGATGTGCCAGACTGGATTGGGTGCATTGAGCGATTGTTACGAATGCCCAAGTATTGATTAATAGTCAGCCAAGAGCTGACGGTACTCAATGAATTCTGCGGGTGTATTTTGTGACGCACTTGAATTTGGACCAATATGTAAATATGTAAAATGTGAAGAGTCATGATATGCCAGGCAATAAAGAAAAAAAACCAGCGTGGTTCAGAGGTAGAATATTGGGCTGGCACTCAGCGGACCCGGGTTCGAGCCCCACTGTGTTATTGGTATCAATTATTCTTATTTCGTGCGAATTCGTTATGACGGCGGCGGCGGACAACTACGGTGCCGAGCGTGACCCGATTTATGATCTTATAACAAATTTCGCTGCTAAGCAGATAATATTTACGTCGGCTACAACAACGGCTATAAGAGTGCGGCTTACGTCGAGCTACGCGCTACCGTTTCAATTCCTGCCCTTGCTTAGTTGAAAAACAATGACATTAGTTACAATTAGCGAAGCATTGGATAAGACAATTGCCTGAAAATTTTGGAAGGCTAGATCCGCCGGCTACCTACAACATCCCAATTCTAATCGTAATCCTACTCAGAAGTCGAACTTTCTCTTACGTACTTTTCCGTTATTTCTGATGGCTGCGGTAGAGTTGGACACGCTCTGCTCAACGCTATATATCCAGCGTCCAAGCGAACTAACTGTGCTGCTTGGACGGTGGCAGTTTTCTTTTTATCTTGAATATCACCGAAATGTCCGTTCCGGACGCCATCTACACAATTCGCACGAGTATCGCTGTAATGTGGGACATAAAGGTGCGCCTGGAGTGCGTTTGCGCGATTCATACCTGTATTCAAGTCCGAGAGGGCGATCGGTCCCTGGATTCTGCAATATCACGTCGCCAACGTCGAGTGTGCAGCCCAGGACGTACTTTTGGACCGCTTCTTGCTAAGAGAAGGGTATTCCAGTGAAGTACACGAAGTTGACGGCAACACTCTTGGCGGTGATTCTAACGGCTTCGAGCGAGGCGAATACTTCGATCGGGATGTGGCTGGTACCAACACTTTGGCTGACTTTGGCTGGTACCAACAGTTTCCTGTTAAATCAAAATGAAATGTACAAGAGGCTGTGAAAGTTTGCGATCTGTCAGGACTGTTGCGGCACCTGGCGGAGCAGATCTGAACCACGCGTTCCTTTCTGCGTGGCCTCCGAGCTGAGTGCGAAGCGCAGTCAATGCAAGCAGCGCACCAGTGTACGCGAAGGCTACTACCAGACACATCAATGACAGCGGTAACCTCTTTGATTCAAGGATTTCGCGTTGAAAGCGATTGCTGCTAAAGCGAGCGAAGTCTTCCTTGTCCCGTCAGTGCGCATGCGTGAGACAAATGAACAAAGCCAAGAAAGTGTTTTTGTAGGATCTGTGCAATTCCTCGCAAGCAGCCGAGTTCCATTGGCGTTCCGCGGGGATAAGGCTACCAAGGAGAAAAACCGAAAGCACCCGCTTCGGGGTAGAACGTTTTCCTCCTTGGAAATAAGAGGATACCCAAAGATGGCCTTCTGGAACTCGGTCCTAAGAGCTGCGTCCACCCGAGGCTTGATAAAACTGAGTTGGTCAGTCTCGTCGGACAAGCCTCTGGGGAACTGGGGCTGATAAAATGAAGAGCTGCATCCGACAAGGAGTCAAGCGTCTGCCCTAAGAACCCGCGAGAGAAGAAACTTCAGGAATTTGGCATGTCGTGTCTGCTCCTAAAAAAGCGGACATCGATTTACTCCAGTCTGACGAGGAAGGAGGATTCGCCGTGGTTCCCGAACCACTGTACGAAGAAAAGATTGCAGCGTCTCTATCAGGGAACTTCAGAGAACTGCGGAAAGTAGCTCCGGCAAAAGCAAAACGAGAAGCCATGAGGCTGTATGAAACAGCGAGGGACTCATTAGGTTGGCCCTATCCGGGAGGACGTGCAAAAGTGCCAGCCTCTCTGTCTCCTTCACGGCCAAAACCCACAAGGAGTTATTTCTGTTTCGGAGTATGACTCTACGCAGAAACTTGTCGGACGACATCTGCAAATGCCTTGACCATTGAAGATACGTTCCTCGTGAGAAATCCCCAGGACGTTTTAGACTTTCTAGGGGATGAGTGCCCTCAAAGTGCTTGTGCGTTTTCGGTAGACGTTAAAGACTTATTTAATTTCCTACCTCAGGACATTTTGTGCGAGGAGGTGAAGTCTGCAACGCTGTGGTGGGAATAATTTTTTGTAGAATTTGTGCAACTAACGTAGACAGCTTTCTTCAACTTCTGAACTTTTATTCGCAGTCGACTTTCATCACGAGAAAACGACAAATGGTACACTCAAAGACAGGGCATGTGCACTGGGTCATGTTTAGCTCCAGTACTCAGTGGTATTTCATTAGCTCGTTATGACAAACGCATACAGCGAGGCTTAGTATCGTTAAGGTATTCCTCCATGGTAATAATTTCTTAGTCACTTATAGTGTGGAACAATGTGACTGACGGCAGGACGCTGATGAGAGTTGAGCATTATTTCTGATAACATGACTAATTTGCATGCTGACGGCGGAGTTTCCCGAGAATAACAAACTTACATTTTTAGACCGAGAGCTTCTGCCAGAACCAGAAAGATGTTTCTGCCAGAACCAGAAAGCCCCGATACATTTTAGTTGAGCGCATTCCAAGCTTATTGAGTGAGGAACTGCGAAAGCACGCGAGATGGCATCAGTGTCAAGGCTCTGTCATCACCAGGTTGAGAGCAGCTTCGGCAGCCATATTAACAGACATAAGAAAGCAGGCTTTCCTTATCAATTGCTTTGAGGCACAGAAGAGTCACTTCTGAATTAATTAAAGCAGGGAAAGATTATGAAACACACAATTCAGGAACAGCCAAAGCCGAAAGTTCCTGCCATACTTTATATGCACAAACGTTCACACTGCCTAAAAAGTATTCCTTGAAAAAAAAAACTTGGGTGAAGGTCGTTTTCACAGCAAAAACCATCCAGGGTTTCTATAAAAATTATGAAAAACGAAAGATCTCCAGGTATATGGCATTATAAGAAGCTTGCAAAAATGTTCGTAGAATGTAATGTAGGTGTTGTATATCGATTTGCTTTATCATGTGGCCGATACTACGTCGGTCAGATGGGGCGCTGCATGTCTGAACTATCTCCTTAAGGAGTACGTGGATCTCAGGCGTGGATCAGTGGGCAGCCACCTGGAAAGTGACTGTGCCCATTGTGAGTGCACCCCGATGCTTGATGAATGCGAAGTCATGGCAAGATTGACAAGAGGGCACGGGAAATGAAGCGTTTTTGATTCGCAAGGCGGTAACAGAGTGTGTAAGTGCCCCATTCGGACAATGAGTACAAGTATCTTGTCACTTACACGTAATTTAAAGTTTCGTGTAATAAGATGTTCTGGCACATGCGCCATCATTTTTTCGTTTCTGTGGGTCTTCTTCTCGCCCTCTTGGCTTTATATATACGGCCGCCATCTGTGCGATAAAGTGGTTGCGAGTGTGCGCTTTGTCCCTTGTGACTTCTTCCTGAAACGTTCTGCGCACAAAGAAAGTATATTTCCTTCAAAAGAAAATTTGTGGCGTTCCACTGTTTGCAAGGCCCACCGTTTCCGGCATGTGATGTTTCGGCTGCCCTGCTAGAACAGATGCAACTTCGTAGACCTTGCGCTGTCACCCGAGCTAGGAAAGTGCGAAGCGTCGTGAAACTTGTTGAGGAATGACACGCATGCTCAAAGGGGGGGGGGGGGGGCTGATGGCGTATGTTGAAAAGTAGAAATATCAACAATGCTTGAATTTGGTTGGCCACAAGAGACACAGTTGCGAAGCAAATATACCAAAAAGCATGGGCGCATATAAAAGTTCCTTTATTCGACTGCATGGTCAATACCAGGATGTGTCAGCTTGCATAAGACCCAACATGTTTCATAAAACACGAAGTGCGAAGTCTCTCATCGCCTTCGTCACAGTTATGAAGGAACATGTAGGTGGACAGCATTAAGCCATTTTGTCGAGGCCTCGTCACTCAGCTAAGATTAAAATGATGTTCCACTACGCATGTGACAACAAATGGTGAACGGATACGATGATGCTCTCTTCCAGGTGGCGCTCACACACACAAAAGGGGCGCTCGAAGAGGAACGCGGCAAGAAATTTAATGTATGAAGCTAAAAGGAAAGTGGAAATTTTAGGCTAAAAATGAAACATTGAGTAAAATATTGTTCAACACAGCTGTCACTACAGCTTCAACAGGTGTGGTACTTATCAAGATTTTCGTGGCTGCAGTCTCCGATGGAGATGCGTGGTTATCTGTAAGTCGTCAAGTAGTTTCGGCAAACTGCATGGTTCATGAAAAATTTTGGTCCGTCAAACGACATCATCTTGATGCTGGAAAGAAGACAACCAATGAAGAATTGTTTAATAAATGAAATAGTTATTCACGGGGGATAACGCAATAAACCGGCTACGGCAGTTATGAATCCAAGCAAATCGCTACTGGTAATCGACGTTACGGAAATCAGCAGTGTTAAGCTCAAGAGCGCAGATAAAGACACGTCGGGCTTTCAAGCATCGCTGTGTGTCCCCACGTTAATGGCCGTGGAACCACGTCCCCAGTGATGTTACTAGCAACGACTGTTCAATGAGCATTACGTTCAATTAAGCAGAAGCGTATAAATTAAGGAAACCGCATCACATAATTTTTTATGCTTGATAGTTATACAGTAAATTCAGGATTGTCCAAGGAACGCTACATTA
This sequence comes from Rhipicephalus microplus, assembly GCF_043290135.1. Lineage (NCBI taxonomy): Eukaryota > Metazoa > Arthropoda > Arachnida > Ixodida > Ixodidae > Rhipicephalus > Rhipicephalus microplus. The sequence continues at coordinate 58,737,973 of NC_134707.1, read as the reverse complement.
ATAACGGTATAATTAAAAATGAACGTGTTTAGCCACATCTACGCAGTTACTATTCGCGAAAGCAGACCTGTTTGTGACGTTGGCTACAGAGATCACGGGCTTAAATTCTCTTGGCAGAGCAACTACGCCATACATAGAAAGAGAATAGCCCGCAAAAATGACTTACGGTATAAAGTCGGTGGCCGAAAAGGAGGGACAGTTCACCGCATTGCCCACGGATGGCATGGGAGAGAGTGGGCGGCTGCATCACGGGAACAATTGGAGGACGCCAGCATACAGCGACCTCAGGTCTCGATAAACGCCGCAACGGTAACTTCGTGGCGGATTTCCCAGCGTCTGTCGGAGGACGGTTTCGAGTAACGGCGAATGTATGTCGGGAGTCTCGTGTATGGCTACGCAGGGCTTTGTGTACCAGTCGACGAACAAGTAAGCCCTGAAGTCCCTGCCTCTTTCTTCTTCGGGGACGAGCAGGCAGGTGCAACAGACGTTTTCCGTCGCCTTCGCAAACACGCCGTAGACGCGTCTCTGCCGCATTTTTTTCAGGATGTCGCCGATTATATCAGTGGGGTCCTCCCTACGGTCAGCGCGATAGAGAACCCAGGACCCTATGACGCCCAGGCCGGCCATACAAGTGAATAGGTGGGCTGCGCAGTCCAGACGGTCGCGCAGAGCGGCTATGGATTCCAGATGGGCGCGAACCGCGCTGACTGCTTCTGGTACAGACTTGTCGGCGAGCTTCGGAAGGTCGGTGAAGCCGTCGTTGTCCAGGCATCGCAGTTCGTGTTGCGGTACCCTTGAAAGGTGCGAGCACAGCACTTCCACGTACGCCATGGCTGCCAGTGACCCTGAAGGCGCCTATGGAAGCTGAATGTTGCGTGGAGTGTTGGCTATGGATAGAGGGAACCCTCGGTGTACTTGATGTTGTGACGGAAGCGTCGGTCGTATCCCCTACGCGTGGCGAAGATGCGACCAGGAGGGGTGAAGTGAAGAAACTTGCGTTCACCTCCCGTTAGTCAGATGTCAAGCCTGAAGTTAAAAAGCTTTCCGACTGATGGGGCGTTTGAACATACTTTTTTTTTTCAGGAGTGCGGCGACAGGCTCCGCTTCGTTCGAGCGTTGGCAGTGGATTGCAATGCAATGCCTCGCCGCAAGGACTTTAATGCACGTGCTTACTCGGCCGCTGGTCACGTGTCTTATAATGGATTTAGCGGGAAGGGGCGTCATTCTGATAAAAAAAATTACAAGCAGCCGTACATCCACGTGCTTAAGGACTGTGATGTAATGTCCGAGAGGTGTTTGTAAACCAGGATCTTTCATATCTTAATGCGAAGCATTTCTTAGTGAACTTCGGCGAGTTTGACCCTATCTGTCTATCTATCTATGCAGCTGCCTAAGACTTTTAGCTCTTCTCGCCGTTTGGATAACGGAATATATACCACATTTAGTATGGCATAACATGACTGTATGATGGGCATAACTGACTATAGTCATAGCATAAAAATCATGACATGTTTGTCATGAATGTTGAGGTTTACATGTCATGGTCTTGTTATTCATGCGGCTCGTTTCGTTCACATGTAATATTGCCACGTTCCATTTCCCAAGCTTTTGTTATCGTTCCGAAACACCACACGATTCTCGGCGCAAACCGCGCCTGCAGGTTTCGAGAAGGTTCTGGACTGTAGTAGATCATTTCGATAAGATCATGCCCACTGTGCGAACGGTACAGATTGTTCTGGAACCTACGCCACCGCCAGCGATAACGCTAGAACATTCGATGGCAAGGGTATAAATGCCGACGCGCTTCGCCGCTTGTAGTTGTTGATCGAAGGCCGACGCTCTGTTCGCCGCTATCAGTCCGAGACTGCTATCTGTGCGAGACTGCTGCTGTAAATGGAGTTTCCTTTTACCGGGCACAGGTTCGCCCAAATAAACAGTTAAATCCCAACACGAAGTCTCCTGTCTTCGGCCACGTCACGACCCCGTGACATCTGGGGGAGGTGCTGCTTCGTTCGTGTACCGGACGCCCCCGTCAAGCCGTGAACCCAGCCCACGTCGCGGAGAAGATACCGACGCCAATCAGGAGCAGCGAACAAGCCGCCGACAGCAAGGGCTACCACCGGAGTACGGGCTTCTGCAAGACAAGGCGCGGAAGACCAAGGCCACGACCGCGAGTGCAGCGACAATGACAACCGCAGCGTCCCAGCCCACGATGGTCATGCATCAACCTAGGGAACCACCAATTTTCCATGGGTCATCGTTCGAAGACCCGGAGTCCTGGCTAGAAACATACGACCGTGTGGCCGCCCTCAACCACTGGGACCATGACGAAAAGCTGCGTCGTGTGTTCTTATATTTGGAAGACACCGCAAGGACCTGGCTCGAAAATCGGGAGTCCACGCTCCGAACGTGGGATGTTTTCTGCGGCGCATTCCTGCAAACGTTCGCGAGCGTCGCTCGCAAAGAGAGGGCGGCTGCTTTATTAGAGACCCGGGTTCAGCTACCAAATGAAAATGTCGCCATTTTCACAGAAGAAATGACCCGACTATTCCGTCACGCTGACCCAGACATGCCTGAGGAGAAAAAAGTTCGTTTCCTCATGCGAGGGGTCAAACAGGAGCTCTTTGCGGGACTGATGAGAAACCCACCGAAAACCGTCCAAGAATTTGTAGCCGAAGCAACCACCATCGAAAAAACCCTGGACATGCGCACCAGACAGTATTATCGTCGCCTGACTCCAGAATGCGCTGCTGCTCAAGCCAGTGACTCCGACAACCTGCGTGAAACTATCTGAGTGATCGTGCGGGAAGACCTGCGCAAACTGTTGCCTTCGGCGCAACCTCAAGTGGATTCGATCGCACACATCGTGCGAGAAGAAGTTCGGCAATCGCTTCGAATTCCCCAAACACCACTGCCCGAGCCAGAAACTATGAGCTACGCCGCTGCAGTGTGCCACAACGCTCCTCCCCGTCCACGCCGAAACGCCGCCCCGTCGCACTTCCGTCGCCAGACACCCCCACCGCCACCACCCCCACCGACAACCTACCGTTCGCCAGTGGGCCAGCGCAGTGCGCCGAGGAGAACCGACGTCTGGCGCACCCCTGACCACCACCCACTGTGCTACCACTGCGGCGAGGCCGGGCACACTTACCGCCGTTGCCAGTACCGACAGATGGGACTGCGTGGCTTCGCCGTCGATGCACCACGTCCGCAGCCAGGGGAACGGCCACGTGACATCGCCGACTACCTGACAGAAACTCGATGGAGACAACGAAGTCCTTCCCGTTCGCCATCGCCCAGCCGCCGCATGTCACCGCACTGTCATTTACAAGTCCGGCAAAAAACACTCCGACGCTGACTGTCTCTTTTGTGCGCCTGTCGACCAACCGCTACCCGACGGCCCGGATGACTACTTCTTGGGAACGATAACTACCGACGACTTCGCTGAACGACAGCGGGCCGACCCGGAACTTAAGGCTCTAATAGAATACCTCGAAGGCAGGACCGCCGAAGTCCCGAAGGTATTCTGCAGGCCCTGCACGACGATCCGACGGCAGGGCACCTCGGTGTTTCCCGCACGCTCACGAGAATACAAGAAAGGTACTACTGGCCACGTGTTACCACCGACGTCACTCGTTATGTGAGGACATGCCGGGACTGTCAGCGACGCAAGACACCGCCGACAAGGCCAGCGGGACTTCTGCAGCCAATTGATCCACCTTGCCGACCTTTCCAGCAGATTGGTATGGACCTACTTAGGCCGTTCCCGACGTCGGTTTTCGGAAACAAGTGGATCGTGGTAGCTACCGACTACCTCACCCACTACGCCGAGACAAAAGCCCTGCCAAAAGGCAGTGCATCCGAGGTAGCTAAGTTCTTCGTCGAAAATATCGTCCTACGTCACGGCGCCCCGGAGGTCCTTATCACCGACAGAGGAACGGCATTCACTGCCGACTTAACTCAAGCGATCTTGGCATACAGCCAAACAAACCACCGCCGTACGACAGCGTACCACCCACAGACCAACGGCCTCACCGAGCGGCTTAACAAGACGATCGCCGACATGCTGTCAATGTACGTCGATGTCGAACACAAGACGTGGGACGCCATTCTTCCGTATGTGACCTTCGCATACAACACGGCGGTGCAGGAGACGACGCAGATATCTCCATACAAATTGGTCTACGGAAGGAGCCCGACAACGACGCTCGGTGCCATGTTACCCAACGTCACCGACGAAGAAAACCTCGATGTGAGCGAGTACCTTCAACGCGCCGAAGAAGCCCGACAACTTGCGCGTCTCCGTATGAAGAATCAACAGACGACCGACAGCCACCGTTACAACCTTCGACGACGCTTCGTGGAATACCAGCCCGGTGACGTGTTTGGGTGTGGACGCCGATACGCCGACGTGGACTAAGTGAAAAGCTTCTGCGACGGTACTTCGGACCGTACAAGGTGGTTCGACGTCTCGGCCCACTTGATTACGAGGTTGTCCCCGACGGCATCACGAACTCTCAACGACGCCGATCGCGACCTGAAGTCGTCCATGTCGCGCGCCTCAAGCCGTTTCATGCACGTTAACAAACTGAAACAGTGTTTGTTGTATTATTGTTGTATTGTAATTTATTCATTGTACCTTCTTGCATTATTATTGTACCTTCATCTTTAGTTAAAGCATCGGGACGATGCCTTTTTTTCAGAGGGGGGCAATGCCACGTTCCATTTCCCAAGTTTTTGTTATCGTTCCGAAACACCACATGATTCTGCAGGTTTCGAGAAGGTTCTGGACTGTAGTAGACCATTTCGATAAGATCACGCCCACTGTGCGAACGGTACAGATTGTTCTGGAACCTACGCCACCGCCAGCGATAACGCTAGAACATTCGACGGCAAGGGTATAAATGCCGATGCGCTTCGCCGCTTAAATGCTTCGCCGCTTGTAGTTGTTGATCGAAGGCCGACGCTCTGTTCGCCGCTATCAGTCCGAGACTGCTATCTGTGCGAGACTGCTGCTGTAATTGGACTTTCCTTTTACCGGGCACAGGTTCGCCCAAATAAACAGTTAAATCCCAACACGAAGTCTCCTGTCTTCGGCCACGTCACGACCTCGTGACAATATCGTAAAACTAGTATATTACGACGTGACTGCATGGCGAACATAATTTACAGGCCCTCATGTGGAAATCATCGCATGCGTGTCATGTAAGAACTTGACTGCACACCACGCTCATGATGCGCTCGCGGTCTTTTCGCTAGCTTCACATACACCAAATCTGCTATTACGTGACGTGCATAGACGACGAAGGTAAACGACACGTCCAAACATGATAATCAAAATATGCATGTTATGTAAAACATGACGATATGCTACGTTCATAGCGCGGTCGCAGCCGTTTCGCTAGCTTCACATATGCCAAATTTGGTGTTACGTGACGTGAATAGACGACGAAGGTAAATGGAACGTCCAAACAAGATAATCATGACATGCGTGTCATGCAAAACATCACTACATGCTACACTCATAGCGTGCTCGTGGCCGTTTCGCCAGCTTCAGATATACCAATTTTGACATTGCGTGACGTGAATGGACGACGAACAAAAATGCCAGGCGCGAACACTATAATCATGACGCGGAAGTCATATACGGCATCATTTACCTCAACCTCGTAACGTTGTGCTGATTTTAAAGTGACATATCAACCTTCCTCATTCGTGCTTCGTATGTCATCGATTTCCAGTGCACGTGGTTGGTTGTTCCTCAGAGTCCTGGCGCAAACCACCACGGAGGGATCTGCCAATTTTTCATAGCTTCGTTTTTTATTTCTACTGTTTCGTATATATGCGGTGCCTACTCCCGCTAGTCGGATGTCGCATATATGAGGCGTAACATGTCCCATATATGAGGCGTTCGATTATCAATCCAATCGGCAGTTTTTTGTTTTCCATTCTAGCAAGTTCGAGTGATTGAATGATTTTTAGAAAGACCCATCATTTGCATAACTACTTCATGTAGCCCCGCCACGGTGGTCTAGTGGCTAAGGTCCTCGGCTGCTGACCCGCAGGTCGCGGGTTCGCATCCCGGCTGCGGCGGCTGCATTTCCGATGGAGGCGGAAATGTTGTAGGTCCGTGTGCTCAGATTTTGGTGCACGTTAAAGAACCCTAGGTGGTCGAAATTTCCAGAGCCCTCCACTACGGCATCTCTCATAATCATATGGTCGTTTTGGGACGTTAAATCCCACATATCGATCAATCAGTCAATCAATCAGTCAATCCATGGTGTCGTCTTCAACTGCGCGCATTCGCAACTCATGTGAATTTTCCAGCGGCATACAAACGTCTGCATATCACATTGAAGACAGTGCAGCAAACGCTACGCGAATGATACGTATTCACAAAAAGCGAGTACAAGGCACCAAAAACCACGGATGAATTCTTACGAATCAGATCAGTATTGAATAATAGAAAGTGGCGGCGTATCTGCGTGACACACTGCAAATGTCTTCTGTTGGCCTTTTTTTTCGTGCATAACGTCGCATTTTCAGCGCAGCCTAAGAAGCGCTAGGGTCTTTAAAATTGCGTGTCTGTGTATTGTCTTTAAATGCAACACATCACCTTTTACGCACATATTTATGTTACGCCTCAGATATGCGTAATATTCGCTATATTTGATCGGCAATGTTCGCAAGTATGAACGCAGCCACCAGTGCAAGATAGATGGGCGTTCAGCAAGCGCTTTAGCTTTGGCCGTATGGGTGAATCGTTTCGTGAGACAGAAAAATGGACCAAAATGCCTGGGTTCACGTATCCGAAAAAAAAAAGACTGTCGTCTTTAATAATATTTGGAGTTTAACGTCCCAAAATCGTGATATAATTATGAGGTGCTGTTAGTGGAGAGCTCTGGAAATTTCGACCATAACTTTCCTTAAAATGAGCACTGACATTGCCCAGTGAACGAGCCTCTGCAATTTCGCCCCTACGAAATGCGTCCGCTGTGATCGGGATCGAATCCACGGTGACCTTTGGGTCCACGGCCGAGCACCCTAATGACGGAGCCACCTTGGCGGGCAGAAGAGTATTCACGCATTTTCCTATTCAATGTGGCATCGTATGTTTATTGTATGGAAAGGACACTGGGCTTGCTGTTTCTTTCAGTTCACGATTAGGGCAACCATGTTGTCCGTTCTCGGCTGAGACATTAGGCCATGTCAAACGGAAGACTCCTGTTTTTTTTTTGCAAGTACACAATGCAAAATATATGAAATCGTCGCAAGCAGTGTCATGTACAAGTACGGTGCAACTTTGCTCAGCATTTCTATTGGAGCTTTTGAAGAATCGTTGGAGGTGCATCCGCAACTAATTCTAGCTTGCCACTGCATCAGCGCATGCAGTGACAATTCTGGCGGTGTCCTGTTGACACATCTTGTTTTCTGATTCCGGGTTTCTTGTCACCACTTCATCTAACTTCAGTTCTGCCCGATGCTGGAAAAGAGAAAAACAATAAAAAATTGCGTTTTGAATAGCCAATCGTATTAACGCGTGAAACTTAGAGACTCATTTTTAGGTGCGCATAATGATTGCTGAATAACATTTATAGGATTTTGAGAGCTCTGCAGAAAGTTGGCCGGCATGCATGAAAGTACAGTAACTTTCGTTAATGACACCACTGTTGATAAGAAAAACTGGATAACCAGGACATCTTTTAGGGTTCTGAACAAAATATGCATTCTTCGATGGCATCAAACTCCCGTTAATTTGTTATCAGTTGACTAATCCCGCTAATTCGGAAATTCATCATAGAACGTATAGCGTCGCAACTGTCACTGCGCAATGGAGCGAAAACGGCGTTCGAGAACGACCGAAACGGCTGCGTTCCTTCAAGAAGTCGTCATCACCATGCATCTGCAATCTTCTCGCAATCGTGTTGTTTGTGACCAAGGCTTCAGTGGCTGCGGAAAACACCTTTGATTTTATATTTCCCCCGGCGCACTCGGACTGCATGGCCATTATCTGTGATCAAGTAGGCAGTGACCAGTGAAAACTGCGACAAGCAGCAGCTTCGCATCCTTCCGAAAGTTTGTAGCCTCCATACATCATTGAGCCTCGCTATACATCAGCACCAGCGTTCAGCAGTTTTGTTTCGACTGCGCACGAAGACCACGAGCGTTTCTCCAGATTTCAGCAGCCGCTACGATCGTGTTATTCGCGACAGTGGATGCGGCTTTTAGTATAGCTTCCTTTCTATTCCAGACGATGTGCGTGCAATCTCGCAAAACTCAAACATGGGGGAAGATGTTAGCTTCAGCAGCGGTCCACATGTCGACTTAAAGCTCGCTTGCTGCATTGGAATGGACGATAGACACGTAGCCGGCCAGTTTTTGCTTGTGACGTAATCATAAAGAGGCGCATGCGCAAAACCTATACCCCTCATGGACTTGTCGCGCTCGCGTCATTCCAGGACCCGAAAATCGAAAACTGCCGTGGGTCCTCAGGACGTCTTGTGTCACCAACTACACGACGCAGACGCAGTGTGGGGCCGCAACCCAGTATTACAGACAAACATTGTTACATTATGGCGTTCTATAGAGGGGTGACTCGGAAAGCCCTCTCACTCGTGAAGAGCCACGGCTAGCAGTTCCCACGTTGGGACAGCTGGCCATAGCTGACCCCCACGTCTCGGGCATTCTGGACGGCCCGCAGCGAGCGGTGAGCTCGGAACTCTTGAGCGCCTCCTCCCACTCCGCTTCCGTGGTGAGACGATCATTGTGCTGTAACGAAGAACACCGCCAGAGCATGCGCTCTAGTTTGCAGAAGGGGTCTCCGCAATCCGGCAGATCGAGCTCGTAGGAGCCCACGTACCAATACTGAGTCTGGCTTAGCTGGGATAGAAACCGATTTGCAACATGCAAAAGGATGAACACTGTGAGCCCAAGAGAGCTTGACGTGAGGCGGGGGATAGACCCTGCTGTTGATCTTACGGTCCTTATTCGCCTTGTTCAATGTCTGCAGTAAGTATACTTGTAGAGCTCCGCGTCCTCACATGCGACCACCGTTAACCCACCGCAGTGGGCAAGTTTGTGCGTGCGACGTGGGTCGTCGGGACCACGTCTCGTCTAATTTGAATTTTCGCCTCGTGTGGAGTCCCTCGCGTTTTACCAACACCACTAGCGTTTGACCCAAGCAGATCTCAAGCTCTTCTATTCCTCTGAATACATAAACGGCCTTCTCAATGTACCTATAGGAGACCTGGCGTTTTGGGTAAAACTCGCTGTTATCGTCACGTACGCTTGGTGGTGGCGCTGCGTAATAAAGCACGAGTTCAGAGCGCGCTTCGACGTAAGACGCGGGTGTCTTGAGTTGAATTCACATGGCGAATGAATACTCCGACAATAATTGCCGCTTTTAAACTTCTCTTATTTTAGTTCGTGCTCCTTTGTGCCTGAGCGGCTCACTTCAGTTGTAGAATGACAGTTTGTTTGCGCTCGTCTTTGCGTGTCCTAACTGCTTGTGAAGCCACTCACCGTTGTTTGCGTGGCATTACAGTTTGTTGCTTTAGCTTTCATTTCTTCGCCCTTGTGACGAAACTATGCACAATAAGCGCTTAACAACATATCTCGATTCCTATGACAGAAGATTAGCCATGTTCTTTCATCCCTACAAGTTTCCACTCTCCCCCGAACATCTACTTTATTTAGTTACGTTCAAAAGTCGAGAGCCAAGGTTATAAGCGTACAGCCTCATCCGTACCAGCAATGGCCATACTCTACAGCTAAAATGTTCGCTCCAGTCTAAAACTTTCTCACCGGTTTTCATATTTCGTAGGTGGCGTAAGACTGGCTATGTCGGCCCTTCATGGCCAGCGTTGCCGTAACAGTTGACGTAACAGTTGGCGTCGATTCCAGGTCCCCGAAAGTGCGACTGTCCAGAGATTCCCAGCGTGCCTCCAGGAGTGAAGAAACGAGAAGCGCAGAACGTCCTCCCGGTGGTTGGAGTACTGCGGCCCACGGCAGCTTGTTCCGTGCGGTGAAGCAGCGAAGTTCGTGGTATATGCCGAGCCTTCGACGGCGATCAACCAACAAGTATGCCGGGTTTTCCCGAGTTTCCTTCTTGCACCACACTTCTTAGCTTCTGCACTGCGTATGGTTAATAAGTGTTTCCCCAATAAATGGGTGGCCTGTAGCGTCTGCGCCAGTATAGTAGCTTCCATGGTCAGATTGCATCTAGTTCGATCATCTGGCAGTATGTCTGTGCCATGCAACACAGGCACCTCTTCAGGACTCTCATACTTTCCAGCTAGACGCGAATAGCACTCACAATCCTTATCAAGGTCATGGCTCTCGCTTTGGGAAGTCCAAAGCGAATGGTTCGTGGATGAAACATAGCGTATCCACTGACAAGCTCGAAAGGCGGAAGCACAGTGAGTACAAGTCGGTCGACGTCATTCCCGACAGCGAATGAGGGTCTTCTAGCTTTGACCACGACACTCACACACTGCTCTTTTCAGCGGGGATAGACGCTGCGAGTCCTTGGCCTATCGTTAGTTGGGCACATCTGAAGAATGACGTCAACCAGACAAACCCGCTGTGCATGGCGTCGAAAGAACGTTTCCTGTAACCAATAGTTCGGAATGATCAGTTTGTATAAACGTAGCAACAGAAAAAAAAAGAAATGCCAAGCTGGGTTATCAAGTTAGACAAGGTGATGTGCTCGAGAGTGTATCGAATGCCTGTAACGTAGTTTGCCATATCATTTCATGAATCGACAAAACTGAGGCGTACCCTGCGCATTCTAGTATGCAAGTTCAGTCAATGATACGATAACACATAGTGAAGAATCTGGCATGGGCAGAGTGGCTGCACTAGCTACAAGAGGGGAAAAATATCTGGATGCGAACACGCTTTCACAGCACATAGAGAAAGCTGCTTAGATTCGATACACCTTAACCTTTCGTATTGAAATTTAAGCATACAATCACGGTGCCGATTCGATAAGAAGCCATATACGTAATTTCCAGGATTACAATGGAATCGCGAGGTGTCGTGTAGAAAAAATAAACAGCGCTGGATGGATCGGGACTCAAGAAGAGGACACAACAGAGGTGCTGATGGATACTGTGATGTTTATTCCTCAAGCAATATGAGTAACCTATTACGGAAAGACTTTGTTAGATGTTGGCGTCTGTGTCGTGGCCTCTTGGGTGTACATGTTCATCGAGAGCCTTTTTTTTTTTTGTCGACGCTACATTTTCAACAAACCCAAATATCAGCAGTGCTAAATTTCGAATTACGAAGAGATTATACAAAGGAAAATATAGGAAGAAAGCGTTTAAAGAGCAACAGGCTTGAGATTCTACAGGCGTCTTTGACTCCATCATGATCAAGCTCTTCACCCTTACCAGTCCCACTGCAGGTCAAAGGCCTCCAACCTTGTCCTGTGCTTGTTGCGGCCACGCTGTCCTCGCAGTATTGTTTTTAATGACGCGATGTAAGGAGATGTTGGCGCACAAACATGACGCCGGCTACTCCTTATCTCTTAGAGATATCTAAAATATATACTTCAAATGAATGCGTTGGTTCATAATCTTAAACTTTGGTAGCACAGAATCGATGAGGACAGGAAGGAACAGCGCTCTGCCCTGTATTTCTGGGTTTCTTCCTGCTCTCATATATGTTGCGACAGTGCACGTAGGGTCCAAGCGTCCGTACGAACGAAGTCCATAGCACATACAATATACACAACTAGCACAACTAGGTAGCACAACTAAATAGAACACAATAGCACAACTAGGTAGAACATGAGATTTCAAAACGTCTTCGACAATCACACATATGCGCATATATGGTGTTGTTAACTGATTGAAAAGCAACTGATGCATACAGTCAACAGTAACATAAATCATATGTTGCCGTTTTCACTGAAAGAAAAAAAACCTAACTGCACCTATATCGGCCAAGAATGATCCTCAAGTGTCTTCTCAATCTCATCTGCCTGTCTGACTTTCTGCTTTCCCTGGAACCCTTGCCTCTTCTTAACCTCACGGGAAGTAAAAATAATATGTCTAGTTTCAGTGCAAGATGATGATATCACTCCTGAAATCGCGAAAAAAAAGTAGTTTTTTTCAGAAACTTGCCATGTTGATATGGTCATCGTCATCTCTGCGGTCATCTCTGCGGTTATTGCCTGCCCTAAGTAGACAGTCTTTTACAACTTGAAGTGCACTATTACCTATCTCAAAGCGCTGCTTTCTTCCGAGGTTGTTGTACATTGCTTTCGTTTTCTGCAGATTAATTTTAAAACCCGCCTTTCTGCTCTCGTTGTGTAACTCCGCAATCGTGAGTTGCAATTCGTCCCCTGAGTTACTCAGCAATGCAATCCATAGCTCGGCATACTCACTGATGAGTACACTCACTCACACTCATTCATACTCATTTGAACATGGTGAGTATGAGTATGAGTGAGTACTGATGAGTATGAGTAGGAGTGAGTAGAACGTGAGTGAGTACTCATGAGTATAAGTAAGAGTGAGTATGGACGTGAATGAGTACTTTCAGTGTGAGTAGAAGTTAGTATGAACGTGAGTGGATGCTCATGAGTGTGAGTAGGAGTGAATATGAACGTGAATGAGTATTGTTAGTGTGGATAGGAGTGAGTATAAACGTGAGTGACTACTCTGAGTGTGAGTACAAGTGAGTATGAATGTGAGTGAGTACGCTGAGCATGAGTAGAATTGAGTATAAATGTGAGTGAGTATTGTGAGTATTAGTAAAAGTGAGTATGAACGTGAGTGAGTACTTTGAGTGTGAGTATGAGTGAGCATGAACGTGAGTGAGTACTCATGAGTGTGAGTAGATGTTAATTTGAACGTGAGTGAGTACTCATCAGTGTGAGTATCCGTGAGTATGAACGTGAGTGAGTATTCATCAGTGTGAGCAGGAATGAGTGAGAGTTTGTGATTGTGAGTAGAAGTGAGTATGAACGTGAGTGAGTACTCTGAGTGTGAGTATGAGTGAGTATGAACGTGAGTGAGTACTCATGAGTGTGCGTAGATGTTAATTTAAACGTGAGTGAGTACTCATCAGTGTGAGTATCCGTGAGTATGAACGTGAGTGAGTATTCATCAGTGTGAGTAGGAATGAGTGAGAGCTTGTGAGTGTGAGTAGGAGTGAGTATGAAAGTGAGTGAGTACTCTGAGTGTGAGAAGGAGAGAGTATGAACGTGAGTGAGTACTCATGAGTGTGAGCAGGAATTTGAACATGAGTGAGTACTGATGAGTGTGATTATTCGTTAGTATGAACGTGAGTGAGTATTCATGAGTGTGATCAGGAGTGAGTGAGAGCTCATGAATGTGAGTAGGAGTAAGTACGAACGTGGGTGAGTACTCATGAGTGTGAGTAGACTTGACTGCGAAGGTGAGTGAGTTGCTGTGAGTGTGAGTAGCAACGAGTAGGAACATGAGTGAGTTACTATAAGTGTGAAAAATATTTGTAACCATCGAAACGGCATTCTCAATACGTTGGAAATAACGGGCACTATAGCATGCAAGCTTCCTGTACGTAAAAGCCTTCAGTTAGTTTGGAAATTGGGAGCCATCCTACATCAGATGGGGGGGGGGGGCGAGGTGACTGCGCAAAACTCGAGTTGAGGGTAGCCGTTCATTTTATTGTAATTTGAATGTTCTAGGCTGAATAACTTTGAACTGCCTGTCGCTATAGCTACCGTTCTTGCTGCACTTACCTCTTGCGCTTCAGTCTACGCAACGTGCTGATTATACATGTAAAACATCAAGGTCTTGAGAAGCCCTTTAACGAAAATCGCCGCGTGAGCCGGTTCAGAAAAAAGAAATGCACTGCGCAAGCGACAAAAAGAAAGCGCTGAAATGGCCCGCGAGAAGCACATTGTGTGCGCTACGCACATTGTGCGCAACGATTTTGCAGTTTCTATCTCTGCGTTGTCCCTCAAGTGAAGGTTGCCTTGAGCGAAAACCTTAAGTGATCTCATGACCTCTCAAGCGCGAAGCTGTGTGCAAACTTCGCCTTCTCAGTGCCCCATTAAGAAAAAAAAGGAAAGCTTGGAGAACGGTTGAGCTTCGCCGTCAATAGTATAGTATGCGATAGCGTAATCGGACCCTGTTCGCATCGCCGTTTCAATCTCTACCCTCGCTTCACTTTTCGACGGCTTATTATGCCTTCAACAGTGCAGACACAATGTGCAATAAGCGCCCAATCACCCTTGATAATATATTCTATCATTCACATAACGCGGGCTAATACAAAAACACATATAACGCAACTCCTTAATTACCGTTTCAGTCGGCTGTCCGCGATAACCCTGCGTACGCACACTGCCAATGAACGTTAACCGCGTCCGCAGATCCATAAATAAGGCCCCCTGCAATCGTCAGTGCGGGCACGGAGCCAACGAAGTCTCTGCGTGAGCGCGACCCACAGAGAAAGGAAAACATCTTTGAAGATGCGCACAATTTCTCGAATGCAAAACTGCCGTACGCAACGCATTCCATCTCTAGGCGAGGCAGAGAGGGGAGGCGCCGTCTCGACGGTCGCGCCGGGCCACAGAACACCTACTAGTGGCTGGGTGGCCGGGCTGGCCCCGGCGCCCGCCTGTCCCGCTAGTGCAGTCAGAAGGGGCTAGGGGCACTGGAACGAACGAAGTGGCCGAGCCGGATGGCATGGCAACGTCTTGGGTTCCGGCGGGTAATCATAGCGGCGGCCGTGTAGTATAGTGAAGCTGTTGAGAGCGTCTCTAATTCGCGCGCGTGCGTCGTAACCTACGAAAGCGCGTTTTGAGTGCTTGTAAAACATGACTGAGATTATAAACGATGTCTGAGCGTCTCCTACGCGTCATGGCACACAAATGAATGTGCAGATGCGTAGTAATTGCGCTGAGTCATTGCCTGTTTGTAGAGCCTACCGACCCTAAAAGAAAGCTACAATTGTTCAGCTTGATTATTTATTGAGTAACCTGAGTACACGTAACGCTACCCCAATTTTAATATTCATCATCGGCCTGACAACGTCCACTGCAGGACAAAGGCTTCTCCCATGATCCGCCACTCAACTCGGTCCTGTGCTTGCTGCTGCCATTATGTACCCGCGAACTTCATAATCTCATCTACTCACCTAACTTACTGTCTCCCCCTAACCCGTTTGCTTTCTCTGAAAATCCGGTCAGTTATGCTTAATGACCAGTTGTTATCCTGCCTACGCGCTACATGCCCGGCCCATGTCCATTTCTCCTTCTTGATTTCAACTATGATATCCTTAACCCCGGTTTGTTCCCTGATCCACTCTCCTCTCTTCTTGACTCTTAAGGTTACAACCACTATTTTCCTTTCCATCGGTCTCTGCGTCGCCCTCAATTTAAGCTGAATCCTTTTTGTAAGCCTCCAGGTTTCTGCTCAGTAGGTAAGTACCGGCAAGATGCAGCTGTTATATACCTTCGTCTTGAGGTGATAGTGACAATCTACCAACCATGAGCTGAGAATGCTTGCCGAATCTTCTCCAAACCACTCTTATTCTTCTAGTTACTTCAGTCTCTTGGCTCGGCTCCGCAGGTACTACCTTTCCTAAGTAGGGGTATATACCTTTTCCAACTTCAAGTGCACTGCCACCTATTTCGAAGCGCTGTTTTCTTTCGAGGTTGTTGTTCGTTACTTTCGTTTTCTGCCGGTTATCTTGTAGATTCCAAGAGAAGGAAAGCGGGAAAAGGGGAGACAAAGTTTGGTGGGCAGATGAGATTAGGAAGTTTGCGGGTATGAAGTGGCAACAGCAAGCAAAGGACCGAGTTGACTTGCGGAACAGGGGAGAGGCCTTTGTCCTGCTGTGATGATGATGAGTATGTGAATGTAAAAGTACGTGGGGGAGTGCGCCTGAGTATGGGTAGGCGTAAGTATGAAGGTGAATTCTTATGTGAGTGTGGAGGCGAGTGAGGGCTTATGATCTTGAGCAGGTGTGAGTATGAAGGTGAGTGAGTAACTATGAGTCTTCATTGAGGTGCACGAAAAATTGAAGTACAAAAAGGAGACACCTGGACACGGCGCGCTATCTCGAGGTGTCTTCCTTTTGTACTTCAATTTTTCGCGCACCTCAGTTAATATGAATTACCAACTCAGCCAGCAGTCCGTGTTTCTCTAAGAGTGTGAGTAGTCATGAGTATGAACGTGAGCCATGAACAATGAGCGTGAGTAGGCGTGAGTATGAACGTGAGTGACTGTGAGTAGGCGTGAGTATGAACGTGAGTGACTGTGAGTAGGCGTGAGAGGCGTGAGTATGAACATGAGTGAGTACTCATCAGTATGAGTAGTCGTGAGTATGAACGTGAGTGAGGGCCTATGAGTGCTAGCTGGCGTGAGTGTGAACGTGAGTGAGGACTCACAAGTGTGAGGAGTCGTGAGTATGAAATGATTGAGTACTCATCAGTGTGAGTAGTCGTGAGTATGAACGTGAGTGAGGGCCTAGAGTGTGAGTTGGCGTAAGTTTGAAGGTGAGTACTCGTGAGTATGAGAAAGAGTCAGTATGAACGTGAATGAGTGCTTTCAGTGGGAATAGAAGTGAGTTCGAACGTGAGTGAGTACTCTGAGTGTGACAAGGAGTGAGTATGAACGTGACTGAGTACTTTGAGTGTGAGAAGGAGTGAGTATGAACGTGAGTGAGTAGGAGTGAGTGTGAGTAGGCGTGAGTATGAACGTGAGTGAAGGTGAAGGCTGAAAAAATTGTGGTGAGTGAGTATGAGTGAGGAGTCTCTCAAAGTGTCGACCTATGATGCAATGTCACCACAATAACAGCGCTACCGAAATAGCCGCAATAACAGTCTGTATTTGGATAACCAAACTGGCATATACTGTTTTGTGGAGCTGTATGGTAACTTGGGGTCACAGAACGCCAAGACGTGGTGTAATGTTAATTACTGTTGGAGTGTAACGTCCCAAAACTACCATGCGGTTATGGAACACGCCGCAGTGGAGGGCTCCGGAAATTTTGGCCACCTGGGGTTCTTTAACGTGTACCTTAATCTATGCACACGGACCTCAAGCATTTTCGCCTCTATCGAAAATGTGGCCACCACGGCTGGGATACGATCCCGCGACCTGCGGGTCAGCAGCAAAATGCCTTAGCTATTGGACCACCCCAGTGGGTGGGGTATAATGTTGATACATGTGTCGTAATGTAAGGCTTTTCCTTGCGTAGCCGTTACTGGACATACAGGCTTACGTACGTGCAATAAGGGTATACAACACAGAACTGAAATAAAATCAAGAAAATAATTATAATAATGGTTTACTTTCTATATATACAAAGTTGATGGAGGGGGTGAGAATAAAAGAGACTATCCGCTTGACTAAGTTCTCACCCCCCTATTCACATAGGTCAGTGGAGGTGGTGGCAACAAAACACCGCAGCTGACAAAAGTACACAACGTGTACATAGCATAAACAAAATTAGGAATTATAAAATTTTGAAGGTCGATGCAAGCGGTCGCTAAAAAAAACAGTGCAATAAACATATATTTAAATGTAAATAAAATGTCACAATTTGTAAACCACCAATACAGAAAACATATGATTCACGTGCACCGGTAACTGCATTTTCATTCCTTGTGTTTTGTTTATTTTTAATTGCTTCGAACTTTGAAGAAAACTCCTAATTATCAGAAGCGTTAGTAATATGTTGGCGAAGTTGGGAAAGTGTGACGTGTAATCATCCGAATGGTATCCCAAAATGAGATGTGTGCGTACTTTTGTATGCGTGAACCATTTTCGCACGCGTGAACCGTTAACGTTCCGAAACTGCTATACGATTACGAGAGGTGCCGTACAAGAGGACTCCAAAAAACTGGACCACGTGAGGTGCTGTAAAATTCACCTCACCATAAGCTCACGGGTCTCGACCGTTCCGCCTCCATCGATTGCAGCTGCCGAGGTCGAGATTCCAGACCCCGACCATCGGGCTATCAATTAGGCACCATAACTAAACCAACGGTATATTGACGCAAAGAAGAAAGGCTTTTTCGCCGCAGTTGTGGGGTCTATCGCCCCATATATCGTGGTGATGGATGTTGAACCTCACGGGGCACCATCCGAGTCCGGTTCGACCGCTGGGACTGCTTCGAGAAAGTGAGGAAACGCGTCTAGTGAGAGTGAGGACACTGAGCTATACTCCGCATCAAGCGACGAGTCCTCGGACGACGTCTTCCAACCCGTCCTGTACCGCAAGGCTAAACGACGGATCGTCAATGCATCTTCGGCATCAAGCACAACTACCGTGAAAACTGCCCCTCAGCGATGGCCTCACTCTATCCTGTTTGTGCCACTGAAGGCTACCGACAGTCTACGCGGGCTGAACAGGCAAGCGCTCTCTGTGTATCTCGAGAATATTACGCCAAATCAGATCAAAGAAATACGTCTAAACGCAAGAAAGAACATCTTGGCAATCCATGTGCTGAACCCACGTGCGCTAAACACGCTTCAGAAAGTAACGCAACTGGGTAACATCAATGTCAAGTCTATAATACCAGCTGATAGCACCACTTCAACAGGAGTCATTTATGACATCGCCACTGAAATTCCAGACTCGGATCTTTCAGTGCTAATAAAACCGGCAAATGAAGATAACGTCATTGTGAATGTCAGCCGCCTTGGTAACAGACTTTGTGTGAGAATTATGTTCAAAGGGGACTGTCTCCCCTCCCATGTGAAGGTTGGCCACTTTCGTCACCAGGTGCGACCATTTATTCCAAAACCTATGCGATGTCATAAGTGCCAGAAGATCGGCCATGTGCAGGGAGCGTGCAGGAACTTCGAAGTGTGCCCCCGATGCTCAGAACCACATACCGAGGACAAATGCAGCGCAACCATACTAAAGTGCCCTAATTGTCAAGGGGCCCACAGTGCAACTTCCAAAGACTGTCCACGCATAAAGAAGGAGTTTATTATTCTTAGACAAATGGTGCGAGACAGCTCTACCCACAAAGAGGCCACGGAAAAAGTCCGGCGAAGACGACGACGTCACCGTCGAAGATCTTCGCGAAGAACGCAGTCAACTACAAGAAGTTAGCCAACGCATCTGGGAACGGCGCCAACTGCAGGGTACACCGCGGCGAACGCAGACGATGGAAGACAGAAAACAAGTAGATCTCTCTCTACTGAAGATTGGCCACCACTTACGCGCACGCAACTTGTGGAAGAACCACATGAGAAGCCGCATTCATCAGAGCAAGCTGCGACAACAGAGGAGCAGCGGAACTTGGATAAGCAAGTGATTGCCCTTCTACGACCCATAATTAATGCCATTCGCATGGTGTTAAACAACATGCGCACAACGTCAGCCAAAAGTGCACTTCAAGTACTGGACGCTCTGAGTCCAGTACTGGCGGCTCTTGAGTAGATAATGGCCCACCAGCCACTGTCTTTCAGGGAAGAGGTCAAAAAAGCAACAATTTTTTCAGTGGAATGCACGGGGACTGAAATCACGCATTGCAGATTTCCGCCGGTTCGTTTCCACCAATACGTTTCCCATCATCGTCATCTGCGAGCCAAATTTATCGAGCGCTATTAGACTCTCCGGATACGAATCCTTTATGTCGGCTTGTTTTAGTGGAAACAGCAAGGTCCTGCTGTTTATTCGACGTGACCTGACCTACATTATTCGGCCTGTACCACCTGACAACGATAACCAATATATATGCTTAACAGTGAAGAAAAGGGGTCTTACTGTCACTGTTGTTGGCGCATACCTGTCGCCATCAAGTAGATTTGACCACAGAAGACTAGGACACATCCTATCATCCACTCCTGGCCCATGGGTGATCATCGGAGACTTCAACGCCCACCATACGCTATGGGGGAGCCCGAAGATCAGCGCAAAGGGTAGAAGTCTGATAACGTTTGCTTCAGACAACGAGCTGTGCTTGTTAAATGATGGCAGCCCAACATTTTTACGTGGCCCTGGATACAGCAGTTGCCTTGACTTGGCTTTTGTTTCTCGAGGTCTCGTCAGATATGCCGGATGGTTTGCGGACATAGAAACACATGGGAACGACCACATTCCCACATATGTCAAGATCAGAGGATTATCACCTTGCAAGGTACACGAAACTATCCGAAGAGTTGACTGGACCAAGTTTGAATCTCTCATGGAAGAACGCTGTCAAGAGAACACCTCATTTGACTTAGAAGGGGTGATCAAGTCCACAGTGCAAGACACAGTGTGCACCCTCACATGCTCTTCGAGAGTAACCGAATTTGATGTGGAATTAGAACGACTTCGGGCTCTCCGACGGCGTGCGGAACGAAGGTACCGACGCACGAAAGCAATCGACGATTTACGAATCGCTAGACGTCTTCAGAAGAAGATACAACGCCGCATAGACAAGCTAGAGTCACAACGTTGGGCAGCCTTCTGCGCTTCGTTAGATCCTCGCAAGCCTTTATCACACTTGTGGAGGACAATAAGAGGGGTCCGGACATCTCCCATTCAGCGGTCTCCATTCAAGGCTCTAGCCCTCTCTCAACAGAGATCGGAGATCGACGTGGCAGAAGAGTTCTGTGCCAACTTATCTGGTCAACTCGCAGATCCCAACATCTCCACGCTCTCACGTGGTAGCACGACATCACACGATCACCACATGGACCAATTTTTTTCTATTCATGAGCTTAAAGCAGCACTGGCTTTTTGTAGACGGACATCAGCACCCGGGCCTGATGGAATATCATACAGAGCGCTGTGTCACCTTGGTGAGTTTGCGAGGAGTGCCCTCCTCGAGATATACAACGACTCGTGGCGAGAAGGCACCCTCCCAGTTAACTGGAAGACCAGCCGTTTGGTTCCATTACTGAAGCCTGGCAAGTCAACATTGGTGCTCACATCATACCGCCCGATTGCACTGGCTAGTTGCTTGGGCAAAGTGATGGAGAGGATGGTGCTTGGACGGCTAGAATGGTTCCTAAAGCATCACAACATCTACCCGGACGCTATGACGGGATTTCGCCGTGGCCGGTCATCAATTGATAGCGTCATAGACCTGGTCAGCTACGTGCAACACGAAAAAGGCCGTAAGCGTCTCTGCGCTTCTTTATTTCTTGATGTTAAAGGGGCGTACGATAACGTCACACATGAAGCTGTCCTCACCACTCTCAAGGAGGTAGGAGTGGGTGGTCGGATGTTTCAGTGGCTACGCAGCTATCTCTCTGAGCGATCCTTTTTCGTGAGAACCGAGGATGGTGACACTTCGCTCCATTACAGCCACCGTGGTGTTCCCCAGGGTGGCATACTTAGCCCTGTACTATTCAACCTGACGCTAATAGCTCTCAATGAGCATCTGCCAAGTACTGTCAGATTGTCAATGTACGCGGACGACATCTGCGTTTGGACGTCTGCAGTAACACGTCTACAGCTGCGAGCGCGAATTCAGAGAGCTGCCACTCAAGTTGCTATTTACCTCCGTCAACGAGGTCTGGAAATTGCCTCTGAGAAATGTGCACTAGTGGCATTTACGCGCAAATCAATGCATAACTACAGCGTTCTGATAAACAGCGAAAGAATACGTCACCTCCAATCATACAAGTTCCTAGGTGTTATAATTGACAGAGACCTCTCATGGAGCTCACATGTATCATACATGAAAAGGCGATTGACAGGCATCTGTCATTTGTTCAAGTTCTTCGCTGGAAAGAACTGGGGAATGTCCACAACTGCTATGTTGCGACTATACAAGTTTCTTTTCCTTGGATTCCTTCGGTACAGCCTACCTGTGTTAACCAACGCAAGTAAAACAAGCATACGAATGCTTCAAAGTGTCCAGGCTCAAGCACTCCGGATATGTTTAGGCTTGCCCCAAAGTGCGTCAACAGCGGCAACTATCGCCATCACAAGGGACAACCTCATCAAGACCCACATTAATGTGGAAGTGCTGAGGACACATATACGACACCTTGCTCGAACCCCTCGACATCCCCTAGCCTCTGTACCAGTGGTCCGACCATGCACATCTTACTGCAAAACAGTGACCGCACATGGTGAGTCGATCCCAACTTCGTTCTCTCCTGCCGCTAGACCTGTGACTCCGCCATGGTGCCTCGCTCAACCAATGATTAATATTAACATACCTGGCGTCGAGAAAAAGGCCAATTTGTCGTCACCGGCTCTTAAACAGCTCACACTACTTCTCTTGCATGAGAAATATCAAGACTCCACACATATCTACACTCACGGATCGGTTCAGCCGGACAGCTCTACAGGAGCAGTAGTGATACCAAGGTTGGCAACGACAATTAAATTCAAGACATCTCACGCAACAACATCAACGGCAGCAGAATTGGCAGCACTTCGGGCCGCGTTGCAATTTGTAGTTGATCAACCTACACGCAAGTGGACTATTTTCTGCGACTCGAAGGCGGCACTGCAGTCTCTACTATCAGCCTTACGCCGTGGACCACACGAGCAGCTGGTACTAGATATAGCAGAGGTTATACACCACCTCACTGAGAAAGGGCACCAAATTACATTTCAGTGGTTGCCCAGTCACTGCGGAATAATCGGCAGTGAACGGGCCGATCAAGCTGCCCGCTCAGCCCACACAGAAGATCATAAACTGCGACTACCACTTTCTAGGACAGATGCTGCACGAGAGCTCCGCAGATTTGCTCGCCGGCAAACCACATCGCAATGGAATCAGCCGCACTTCAAGCATGCCCGACTGTACTCGCTTGACCCTACGCTGAGTCTTCAAGTCCCGTCGAGGCTTCGCCGAGCAGACCAGACCCTGTTATGTAGGCTGTGGTTGGGCGTTGCATTTACCAACGCCTACGCTTTCCGCATTCGTATGACTGACACCGCAGCCTATGGCCACTGTGGCAAGGAGGAAACCATTCAACATGTTCTTTGTGAGTGCCTAGCGTATAGTAGGCGGCGACTATGCCTTCGCAGGGAACTCAACAAATTAGATGATCAGCCTCTGTCGGAGCAGGAAATTCTGCAGTATCGTCAGGATGCGACTTCACAGAAGAGGGCCCTGAAAACGCTGCTGCACTTTTTGCGATTGACCGGCCTTGCTGAACGGTTGTAGCTCGGACGTTCTTCCTGTGTGTGTTTTCGTTTTTTTATGAGTGCGCGTGCGTTTTTTTCCCTCTATCTAACCCCTCTTTCTTGCCCCTACTTCCCCACCCCCAGCGCTGGGTAGCAAACCAGATGCCAATATCTGGTTAACCTCCCGGCCTTTCCTTTCTCACTCTCTCTCTCTCTGACGTAAAGAAGCAGGCGTAACATTACATATGCCCACATTCCGCGTTGCATTAGTCTCGCTGTTCTGATACTGTCAGTGAGTATGGACTTCTACTTGACGTCCAAGTGTCTGTTGCAAGTCTAGAGTTTCAATATCGATTTCAACACTTCCGCTATATCACTGGCATATTGCATGCGATGAATGTTGGCTTGAGCTAGTGTCTGGTCGATGCCAGTGTAGCAGTCGAGAAAAATGTCGTCGCACTTGCACTCGAGGATGTCGTCGACAAGAGGCTGGACTCGCGCCACACAACTCGTGCCGGGAAAACACATCGCCAGGTACGGCAAGTCCTGCCACGCGCACATGCCCACGACAATTTGCGCGCCCTCGGGGTCGGACTGTTTTTCGGCGGTGATTGCACACGCGTAGCGCTCTTTCCCTCTGGTCAGGGTCACGTACCCGATGTCCACTTCCGGAAACGTTAGTGCGGTCGCTATCAGCGTCTGCAGCGTGAAGTCGTGGACGGGCGGCGTGCTCCGATCCAGCGCGAAGAGCGCCCACGTGAGCCTCTGGCTGCGCGCAAAGAGCCAGCAGTAGGCCGCAGCGAGCTTGGGAAATCGAACGATGCGTGACTCGCCTGATTTTAGGGCAGCACAAACTTTGTCGCAGGCCTCTTTGCTATCCTGGACATCGCCGAGGCGCAGGCCCGGTATCACCTTGTCGTCTTCGAGGCTGCGCACTTGGTCCAGGGACAAGGGCCTCATGAGAAGACAAAGTGTGCCGATGTCCTCTTCTGCCATGACTGGCTGAGAATGGGGGTCTCGTTCGGAAAGTCGCTCTATGTGGGCAGGCGGTCGCTGTGCAATGTGACAGCACGAGACTCGAACGTACTGTTTAGTGGCGCAGCAGATGTCTATACGCCTTCCGTGTCGCCCACTGTTTATGATCGAGCCTCCGCGCTGTTCTTGGCACGGATAGCTGTAGGAGTTTGCCGAAGAAGTATAGCCTGCCAACGAAGACCCTATCCTGGATCTGAATCGGCGTGAGCGACTAAGAACTGACCATGTAGTTCCTTAACAGACCCACATGTGTACTTAAGATGCGACATCTGGTGGGCTGCGCGTTTCTTCACATAGCAGTCGACACGGAAAAAGATTGCGTTTGCGCTTGCTCTCGATAACGCAGCGGGAAAATATTACAGAACGATATCAACTTCACGTGCGTCCTTATATGGCTTGGAAAAGGCTATCTGGTCAGAAAAAAGTCTACAGTGCAGGCGTTTTCTGAAATCCAGTGCGTGTCACTTTCGTCCACATTGTGCCGTTTCACGGTAACGTACACATAAGAATGTGGGGCATGGACTAACGTACCCGGTGATTCATACTGAAGCTTTAGCCCGCACACATGAAGACAAATACAATGGACACGCAGAGACCTTCGCAGTCCCTATCGTCTTTGTCGTCGTGTGTGCGCGCTAAAGCTTCAGTATGTAACAAAACCGAGTAGCCCATCTTTCGGAATCACTCCAGTGATTCGCTGCAAACACATTCGTCTCGTTTGGCGTCTCTGGGAGCGTCGCACGCTAACCACATTTTTGGTTATCATTCCAGCGTGAACTTTTTATGCAGCGTCTTTTGTAATGATAAAGTAAGCGATTATGGTATACAAGATTATCTTATGTTTGGAATTTCATGAAGTCTTTCGGCTCGGTTGGCACTGGTGGAATACCGCCCACCGCTTTACACCACCACTCAATCCGAAGGACCCTTCTGAAGTGCGTTCATGGGGAACAAAGCAGAAACTGTGCTCATGCAACTCCTGCGATCCGCGCCAACCACCACGTGTTTGTGTCAAAAGGAGTCTGAGCAGACGGCTTTGCGTTGTCAGCGATGACCAACGCCACTGTGGGACCCAGAACGCAGGCGCCATTGCTTCTTTTTTCTGCGTGCCTCACAGATGCTCTAAATGCGATACTGCGTGAATGTGAATGAAAAAGGGGAAAATTCAAACCTTGTGCTGTGAAAATGTGTGCACTTGAAAAAGTTCCACTGAACGCTGCCGGAGCCCGACGTGACTGCCCCGTTGGTCGGTTCACTTTTGACATATATACCGACGGCGCCTTTTGATGATGTCTTCGTGTGATGCTATGAGCGACGTGTCGAATTTTGAATACCTCACATCTTCTCATATTGGATGATTTCTGCATCCGTCGAGTTCACACAGCCGAATATCCCGTTTCATGTTTGATGATGCATTTGATGCTTTCGCATTGATGAGGTATGCGTAGGCAGAAGAAAGAAAGTGTGATAGCAAAGTAGTTTACGTCACTTTCATCGACTAGAACTTTTGTTTTCAAGCATGTTAGCGTTATATATCGATGATGAAGCAGTTTTGAACGAACAGTAATTCAGGTAAAAGGATTTATTGAGAAGTAAGCGGAACAAGCGTTGCCCGTACGTGAAGCTGCTTGAGCGTTTAGTGACTTGCGTTTATTCAATTTGCCAATCGAAACCACATTACAAGACAGAGTGTGCTTTACTCTTATAGGTGAGTCTTTCCTTTTCGCAAAGGCTCCTTTTAAAGGGACGGGTTAACCTTCGTTGAGGTTGCAGTCCTCTCCGACGGGAGTAAAATTTCGAAACTCTCCTTAAAGAGTCATTTACATGGCAAGTGAACACTTGAGAAAAATAGTCGACACCGTGTCTAAGCGTGTATGACAACCAAAGAAATGACGAAATCGTCGGTGTTTTGATTCGGGTACGCTGCCTTTTCTTGTACTCGGCACAGAGACGAGGTAGCCAAAAAACTAAAACATTAGCTTTCTTTTACATTCCCAGCTGGAAGACGATGTCACTTGACGAATTACGTCGATTGAGGGGACTAGAAGTATGACACAACACTGCCAAGGCCACGCTGCTACAGCCCTAAATGTGGCGCCAAAGTGTTTTTCTACACAAGACAAAGTGGTGATTCAACTGGTTATAAAAACTTTTAGTTTCTCTGCTAAATTAGCTTGGAAACCTTGCAGTGCGACTTGATTTTAACACGTGTACGAGAAGCCCCCACTTCAGTATCCCTTGGGAACGCCAGCAAACTGTGCCACGGGGAGGAAACTCCCTATACCTCCCATGTATTCGCTCTCGGCAGCGCCTCTTTTACCACTGGCGGTAGCCGGGTGTCCCACTAGAAATAAGTCATGAACAGAAAATTTCTTTCATTACGTCACCAAAGATCTGGCATCCGAAGATTTTGTTGACTGGGTGAGGTGGATGTGAATGTTTGCTTTTGTTGGCTTCCACAAGTTTTTACAAATAAACAAATTCGATACCAGTGTGAAAAACTTTTCTTTTGCCTATATGTCTTTTTCATTTCTTGTTTTGTGAATTTTAAGTAAGGCGAAGCTTGAGCAAGGTGGTTGACTTGAGTTCGTAGCAGTTGCCTCCACTCCTTCTCACCACTCACTCGATCAATATTGCAACTCCGAACGCGCTCGCTTGGCATTCCAACTACGGGAGAGATGAAGACACGTTGTGGCGGGCATAGAACGGACGCCGCAGTGAGGTGCGCCGCGCAAGTCAACCATGCATTCGACAAAGACGGTTAAATCGGGTAACGCTGCTCTTCCAAGGGGCGGAAACTCCTCATAACTCCCGTGTAACGCGTTCTCTCATTCTGATGCGCAGCGGCAGCGCCGCTTTTACCACTGGCGGCTGCCCGGCATCCAATGACGTCACTGCTGAGGTCACCAAAAAGTGGGAGAGGAAGAATTACCAAGAGGAAGGGGGATCGCGTGGAAACTGTCCTTTGGCACTTCGCGTGCAAGCTGAAGGTGTTCGTGCATTTTTTGAGGCAGCTTCGGTAATGCGGCGATTCGCAAAATATTGTTAACATTTTTTTTTATTTCGTTCGTGTGTTTTGAAGTGGCGAAAGTTGAGATGGCCGACTTTTCGGTGAGGCGAATCTCGATTACCATAAATAAAAACTACTTTTTATTGCACGTTTTGTACAAATACAGTGACATGCACGTAGTGTCGAAGTGTCAATCTCTACAAGCAACTCTCATTTGCAATTCATATAAGGACATAATGAGCAAGAATTGAACCCAGAGTATCCGAACCAATGCGAAAGTAATCAACAACACGAGTAGGACACGTCGTATCTGACTCAATCACGTTTCTTATGACAACGTTCATAACTTTCTTGCAGAACTTTAGTACCAAACAGGGCTCAATTTCACAAGCACGGGGATTCCTGAAGCGAT
This sequence comes from Rhipicephalus microplus, assembly GCF_043290135.1. Classification (NCBI taxonomy): domain Eukaryota; kingdom Metazoa; phylum Arthropoda; class Arachnida; order Ixodida; family Ixodidae; genus Rhipicephalus; species Rhipicephalus microplus. Next base: position 58,710,476 of record NC_134707.1, on the reverse strand, counting down.
CAGAATTTTTTTAAGAGAGAACATCGCTGGAAACAGTGTTTCGGCAAAGTGACTAGCCGATCGTCAGAGTAACAGCGCTGCCTTGACAAAGATAAGTTCATAAAGTTGAGCGAACATTCGTCCTAGCGACATTCCTGTAATAATTTCGGAAAGCATTTAGTCCATCAAGTATGTTTGCGTGGCAGTGTTAAAAAGTAAAGAACCACAATGCTACAAACGGCGGCAACGTGTATTTCATGAAGAGGAAGGAGCCTATAAGTACTTGGGATCACACGATCCACATGCCACAAGTAAAGGAATCAAAAACTATGTGGCCCAGTCAACACAAATTCAAGCCTTTCATTAAACGCGTTTTGCCGACAGCAACTTGGCTGCCGTCTTGATCATTTAGTCTATCGACACTGTACCTCTGTCAGTCCTGTCAGGCTTGCAGAGATCCGGGTTTACTCATGTACTCATGCAAAATAAATACTTGCTCGAATAATAGATGCAAGTACACATGATCTCTCGTTGCCCCTAGCAAACCCGAAAAACAATAACTTGAAACCAAATAACCTGAAAAAAGCATATTTTGACGACGAAGCTGTATTTTATTCGTCAGATGCTGCTGTTGCGTAGCCCACAAATAAATAGGTGGTATTGCCAAGCCACCTACAAGCACAGTAGCCCCAAAGGTCAGAACTCGTGTTTGCAGCTCATGTGGAAACGAAAAGGGCGATCGTAGACAGCAGCCATGTATGGTCTTGTTGCTTTCGTTGCCGCTCACAGCAGTGTGCTTCATCGGGCAGAGTGCAGAATTCATTTTCAAGAAAAGCTACAGCACGTCGGTTACGCGTCAGAAAATGCAGGGACGACAACGGTTCCTTACGGCTTCTGTGAACGAGGTTTGTTTGATTGAAACGCCAGGTCAGGTGAGCATTATGTGTGCAGAGATTTAGTTAACAGATCATACGCGTGATACCGTCCCGCTAAAATGAACTATAGCATGTTGACGCGGCAGTGCGCCAAATTAAACGCAAGCGTGAAATATTAGAGTGCCTGCTTATGATTTGTGGCATAAAAAAATCATTCAGGCAGTCAACCACTTAGCAACACGTGAGGCACACCGCAAAGTGAATTGCTAAACTATTTTGTCACGCACAAAAAATCAAATTATTGGCCAAGTATCTCCAATGAAATTTTATTTTCATTGATTTCTTCTCCCCTCCCGTAACCGCGCTTCGCACGTACACTGTACTTTCATGGCTGCAGTACAACGTCTTCCAACGGTTCTCATACACCTCGACTTTATAACGACCGATACACCTCCATTCGCACGTTCTGCTAGCACCACTACTGCCCCAAGTAAACTAGACGGCGATGTGCCGTTCAACCACTGACGTCATGACGTCAGTAGCTGATGTTTCTGTTCAAGTCACATGACTTTCCAGCCTCTTATCGACCACCGGAAGTTCCAATGCATTCCGTTTCCGTAGCGTAAAACGTGTTACGGCAGAAGTACCATTGACAACAGCCTGACAAGGCGTTTGCCTAGATAGCGCAAGATACTTCGACTCTTTAACAACAGGTAGGTACACCAGCAATTCTTGAATTAGGGTGGCAGCTGCAGCGCGATCACGGACGGCACGGAGGTCCAGGAGGCCCACTTTGGCAGACTCAGCGGTGAACATCGGCGCTCGGCGAGTGTATCATTGCCACGACCTACTAGCGCACGAGTGCGTACTTCCGTTTTTTCGTAATGGCAGCTGTAGACTTGGACAGGCTGGACGCCCGACTCTCCCGCCTGCAAGCCGATCAGCTGCATTGCCTGGACGGCGACAGTTCTCTTGGCATCCCGAAGATCACGGGAAGGTCCGTTCCAGGCGCCATCGCTGATATCTGCGCGTGCATCTCTGCTATGGAAGACACGAATGAGCGGCTCCAGCGTCTATGCGGCATATACACGTGTCTTATGCTTAAGAAGGCGATTGGTCCCTGGGTTCTCTATCGCGTCGAGAACGCGGAAGGTGACCAGCAGGACTCCCTTTTCCACCGCTTCTAGTGGGAGGTGCATTCGAAGCCCGTCCCCGCTGAATCGTTGTCTATAAGCAAAGAACTCACCCAAGGATGTGCACTGGTTCCGCAAAACGGAGGCACGGGCCACGACGTCTACTGCTTCGCTTTCTTTACATCATCACCATGGGTGGCAGTGTACAGACCGCCAGAGGGCAGTTCCGATGGAGTGCGTCAGGTTCTTGGCCGTACTTTTGGCGTTGATCCTGAGGAACTCGAGCGAGGCGAGTACTTCAACCAGGATATGGCGTATGAGGCAGCCATGTTGATGACTATTGTCGGAGAACGCTGACCCTGATTTGATTTGCCCACACTTCACGCTACTCGAAGCCGACATATTATTGCATGGTAAGTTCTTCTGCACTGATTGCATTGACCCTGGCCCAGATATTTCTGCAGACAACGTGCCATTGCGTTGCCTCTGGTATCGGAAGATATCAGCTGAGAGCTTCCTGCAGACAACGTGTCATTGCGTTGCCTCCTGTATCGGACAATATCCGCGCTGACGGAAACCGACGTCGTTTTTGTAGGGCCTCCGTAATTCGTGCGCTTTTGGCGTACCGACAGTGCCATGTGATGACAATGTCATGTGATGTCAGGGTGACGTCACATGTTTTGGATATGTGAAAGCATCGCTTGGTGATGATTTATATATCACTCGTGCTCACGGTCCCGTCTATCTCTTTTCGTGTTTGATTGCGCATCTTGCGCATTTGCCTTTATAGATATGTGCACAGATGAAAAAAAATGTGATAGCAACAAATTTTATGTCTGTTTTATCGAATCGGATTATTGTTTCGAAGCATGCTGGCCTAACACGGGACATGGAGCACTTTTGGGTGCTGTAACGCGAAATAACAATTCGATATCTTGGTTGAAAATGTGCGGTACGCCCCGAGTTATTTGAGAACGTTTTTTTGTTTATTGCGCGGGCATTATTCGCGTAAAAAGAATGTAATGGGAAGTAAACGAAGCAGTCGCTGCCCATGAAGTTGCTGGAGCACTTATGGTTCGGTGCTGAAATAATTTTGTCAACTACTGCTACAGTTCAAGAGATAGTATGCCTTACTATTACAGCCGAGTCGTCATTTTTCACCCCTGTGATTCTCTTTACAAATTTGCATTAACTTACCTTGATGTCTCAACAACCTACGAGGGGAGTATAATGATATTGAAACAGTGTTTACGTGACTCTTTAACGAGAGTGATTCTCGTGGCAAGCGAGGGCTAACGAAAAACTTAAAGGACTGCTTTGAAAGCGGGCATAACGTCGCAGGTATTTTGATTCGTGTGTGCTACCCCTTGTCGTACTCAGCACAGAAAAAGATCAAGCCTTAACGCATTTAAATTGATTGACGCATTTAACATTACTATGCCTAAATTTATTTTCTTGCTTTCTTTTACTTTTCCAGCTGGACGACGATGACACAACACGCCCAAGGCTACGTAGTTACGACCCTAAACGCGACGCCAAATTGTCTTTTTACAAATGACAGCGCCGTGATTCATCTTTCTATAAATACTTTCGCTCTTTTAAAGTGGGTAGGAAACCTTGCAGCGCGTTTTAATTTTGACGCGTGGACGGAAAGCCCTCCCACAAGTATCCTCTGACAACGCCAGAAAGTTTGCTTTGCTGCCTTGCATATTTCGGTTGAAATGGATTGGGAAGATGGCCAGGTAATGTGTGATGGCCTGGAATACGCGGCTAAATAAAATTAGTTTTATCTATGCTTTGGTACAATGCAGGCTTCTCTTATAAATTCTTTCGATCGTTGTCCTCAAGGGCAGAGCAATAAATGCGACAGCAAGAACGGCAAGCAGCTATAAACGCTCTGTGACAAACACAAATAAGGACGCGACAGGTGTATACAAAACGAGTGCAAACTGTCATATTCCAACTGGACTCTACTTTGGTTCTTTCAGCTAGCAACTCGTTCCTTTGGCAACCAGGAGACGCAGGGGGCGCCGACCAGTGCGGACGCGAGAAGATCGGCTCCCGTTTCTGTTAATGTTTTCGTTAGGATTTTTGTGGTGCCTGTGCTCGAGTTGCGTTTCATTCGACGCAGTTTCTTCTGAGGATCACGTCGATACCAGACTTTTTTCGGTGAGTGGTCCTTTTGCCGAATTATTTGAACTTTTCTTGTGGAACGCGCCGCGGCTCGGCTAACCCTACCGGGCTCAGCCTAGCGTCGACGGCGAGGGGCGGGAGAAAAGGGGCAACATGCCCGAAGTAGAGATGGTGGAAGGAGAGGAAATCTCTCACGAAGAAGCCAATTGCCCGGGTTGGACGACAGCGCTGGGCAGGAACAAGAAAGCTCGTGTAGAAACGCCAGTTTCCGTGGGCAACGCATCACATGTGGGCTCGAAGGGAGGCCACCGCACGGCAGCCCCGCAAGGTGCAATGAAGCGCCTCACAGCTGCATCGAGGCTCCCCCGGCTGCCGAAGGACCACATACGAATTATCGTCAGGCCGAGGGACGGACTTGACGTCAGAAAAGTAAGTCAAATTAGGCTCGCACAGGCTATTGCCATGGCGGCTGCTCTTGCCCCGGCAGAGACGGAAGGGGACATCGTTTGCCCAAACATCGCCCAGAACATTCTCGTAGTTTCCACACCGGAGAAGAAGAACGCAAACGCCTACGCCGCGATCCAACAGATTCGGGTAAGCGAAGGAATGTACCATGTGGCGGCATATGTCGCGGCCCCCGATAACACCTGTAAAGGAGTCATACTAGGAGTGGACACTGACATCAGCGAGGCCCAGCTCCAAACGATGATCGTCAACCAGCGAAATCCGAAGGCCCTAGAAGCCAAAAGGATCAAGAACACCACCACTGTGGTAGTGCTTTTCGACGGCATGAAGGTACCAAACTATGTCATATGCGGCGTCAGCATGCTGCGCTGCACGCTCTACAAGCGCCAAACTGACGTGTGCTACGCGTGTGGAGGACTTGGTCACAGGGCCGATGTTTGCCCCAACCCCAACAAGAGGGTGTGCAGGGGCTGTGGGCTTGTGTCTCCACCCGACGATCACCAGTGCTCGCCGAAATGTGCCCTTTGCAGAGGCCCACATCCGACGGCGGACAGAACGTGCCAAGAACGCTTTCAAGTTCCTTACGTCGTGCGACGGAGAAGACGATGGCGCCGAAAGCGCGTCAAAAAGTCTCAGCAACAGCTGGCCGAAGAGGACCGGTCAAGGGATTCCAGCGTGGCAAGTGCTCCCAGGCAGGGGCGTTCCGTCACGCCGGCTGGCCGCCGGCGCGTCCGCTCCAGGGGCCGCGCTCGTACCAAAGGGCGCTCTTGCTCCCGGGTACGAATCCAGGAAGTACCTACCTGGGTGGATCGAACCAAGCCGAAGCCAGCGGCGCCGCCACCAGAGGTAATGCAGGTACCATTGCCAGAGCATAGGGAAGACCCCAGGGTAGCTAAGTTGATCCAAGAGAATGCTTGCCTTAAGGCAGAAATTCAACGGCTGAGGGCTGACCTTGAGTCATTCCGCAAACATTACTCCTCGCAGGGTGAGAGACAACAGATTCCCCCACCAGGGGACATGCAGGCGCGCTCGGGAAAACGTAGAGCCTCACCCCCCCAAGGGGAGGGGGATGCTATGGAGACAGAATCCAACAGCAAGGCTCTGGAAAGCATGCAGCAATCGATTAAACAACTGGCTGATAGCATGACCACCCTACTGAAAAGGGTGTCGTCTCTTGAAGGTACACAGGCAGCGCTAGCTACGGGTAGCTCGCCTCCGAAAGGCCCGAACAGGGCACAGTCGCCTGCAGGCGCGGTAACAGCCAACCCGATAGGAGATTGGCTGTCTCAGAACAGTAATTCTGGCGGACAACATTAATGAACTGGTCGTGTGGCAGTGGAACTTTGCCAGTTTCAAAAGGCGCAGGGCTCCACTGCTGCACTTTATTGCTTCTCAGGCGGCCAAACCGCACGTAATTATGTTACAGGAAACTCTCGGTGATGCGCTAACTTTCCCGGGCTATCGAGTCGTCTCGGTGCGCGAGCAAGGGAAGCGCGATTTGGCAACCTTGGTCGCAAAAAAGTGCTCCTTTCATGAACACAAACTACAGCTTGGCAACAGCAAGGCTGAGGTCATTATCCTCGAAATAATCCCCAACAGCTGGCTCAAGAACAGCGTATTCCTCCTGAATGTGTACAGCTCGCCGTCGGACAAGCGGCAGGGGTTCGCTTCGATCATGGCAAAAGCGGTGGCTCTGGCCAGGGGGGCCCCAATCGTGGTAGCGGGAGACTTTAATGCTCCGCACGACGCTTGGGGATACGCCAGGCAGTCCCCCAAAGGCAACAACCTCCTAAAGGCCGTATCTAGCTGCTCTTGAATTGATTACGGACCCGCAATACCCGACAAGAATTGGCACATCGGTGGTCCGAGACACAACTCCAGACTTGGCGTTCGTCAAGAACGTCGCCGGAACAAGGTGGCAAAATTTGCAAGAGAATCTAGGTAGCGACCTAGTGGCTATTACCTAGGTAGCGACATAGTGGCGAGAATCTAGGTAGCGACATAGTGGCTATTACCCTAGCAGTCAATGCAGCTCCCCCCAGGGAATTTATAGTAACGGACTGGGATGCCTTTCGTAAATTGCGGAAGGAGGACCAGGATGAATACGACAGCTTAGACAGCCTCTTTGCAAGGCTCAAGGAGGATGCTAATGCTGCGACCAAGGTTGTCGAAACGAACCTGAGGGTTGATCGGATGGATGCACGCCTCGCGCATCTCTTAGAGGCTAAGAATTCCATCCTGTCCCAGTGGAGGACGCAAAGGCTCAATCGCAGACTTCGAAAGAAAATTGCGCAACTCAATCGCGAGATCAAAGCCTACTCTATTGAACTCTCCAAACAGCAGTGGAATGAAGTATGTTCTTCGGTTGACGGACAGATGAGAGTGAGGGCCAAATGGAACCTCCTCAAACAATTACTTGATGAGTCACAGTCGAAGGGAAATCAGCGATTGGCTATTGACAGAATCTTTCACAACCAAAAAGCGAAGGGAGTGTCCGAAAAGGCCCTCCTGAAGAGGTTAGCGGACAGCTATCTTCCGCTGGGCCCTTCCGGCGATGCGGACTATCCGCATTACAGGGGTGGAATGGTGGCGGAGCTGGACGCACCTTTCACTGAACCAGAAATCTGGAAGGTCCTCCACGAGCTCAACGGGCGCTCTGCACCGGGCCCGGATGGAATCTCAAATAAGCTCTTGCGTAACTTGGATGGCAAATCCATCGAGAAGCTTACCGAGGAAGTCAACAAAATTTGGGAGACAGGGCACGTCCCCGAATCCTGGAAGACAGCTTCGGTAGCGCTCATCCCAAAGCCAGGCAAACCTCTGGCTTTGGAGAACATGCGACCCATCTCGCTTACGTCCTGCGTAGACAAGGTGGCCGAACATGCGATTCACCATCGGGTATCCGAGTACATAGAAAGCAGAGAGCTATTTCCACACAATATGGTAGGATTCAGACCTGCACTATCCACACAGGAAGTGATGCTCCTTATCAAAAGACAAATCATTGACAACAACACCAGGGATACTAGAGGCATACTAGCTCTAGACCTAGCCAAAGCTTTTGATAATATCTCGCACAAGTTTGTGCTTGAGGCAATTTCGGTTATGGGTCTAGGACAACGGTTCCACGCATACGTTAGGTCTTTTCTCAGGGATTGCAGGGCTACCATTAGGATCGGTCAAATCCAATCCATGGAATTTACCTTGGGAGCGAGAGGCACCCCACAGGGGGCAGTTATCTCTCCTCTACTCTTCAATATTGCCATGAAGGGCCTCTCGGAGCGACTCGCTACGGTGCGCGGGGTTAACCATGCTCTCTACGCGGACGATATCACCGTGTGGTGCATGGGAGGGTCCGACGCCGAAGTAGAGCAGGCGCTTCAAGAGCCATTAGACATCGCGGAGAACTTTCTAGTCGGCTCGGGCCTGAGCCTGTCATCGGCAAAGTCTGAGTTACTACTATACAGACCCACCCGACAAGGACTGAGGAACCTCACTCCTTTAGAACAGATTCCCATAGCTTTATATACACGGGATGGGCAGAAAATACCCAGGGTGGACTCCATCAGGGTCCTCGGACTCCTGCTAGAGTCCAAGGGGGGCAACTCACAAACTATAGCCCGCATCACCTCCAAGACGGAGAACGTGCTTAGGCTCATACTCAGGGTCTCGAACCGCAGGGGTGGGCTGAGCGAGAGCAATCTCCTTCGGCTCTATCATGCATTTCTCATGAGCCACATTAATTATGTCGCTTCGGCGTTGCGCTGGTCCAAAAGAGAAGAGGCAAGAATTGATACACTAATGCGCAAAAGCATAAAGCGAGTTCTAGGCTTGCCTATGCACACTAGCACCGAGAAGCTCCTACAATTGGGCATGCATAACTCCCTCTCGGAGGTGATCGAGGCCCAGCAGATGGCTCAGGTCGTGCGACTATCGTCCTCGAGGGCTGGTAGGCGCATTCTGGAATCCATAGGCTGCGGTCCTACGGAGACTAACCAGCGTAATGTAACACTACCACCCTCGATCAGAGGCACGTTTTCGGTAGCTCCACTCCCAAGAAATGTCCACCCACAATACAATGTGGGGCGCCGCATAGCTCGGGCCCGTTCCTTATTAAAATCAGTTGCAAACAGACCGCATCTCGCGACCTTTGTCGATGCAGCCCAGTACGGGCGTTCGGATCGCTTCGCAGTGGTCTCGGTCGATCATAGTGGCACACTCCTATGCTCTGCCTCGGCTAGAAAGGTTTCGGCAATGGTGGCTGAGCAAATCGCCATCGCCATAGCAATGAAGGACCCATCGCGTCCTAATGTCTTTACAGATTCGCGTTCCGCAGCTAGGGCTTTCACCTCGGGCTCGATCTCGCGTGAGGCAGCGGCCATCCTCGGCTGTGAGGGGGCTGCCGGGTTTCACACCATAACATGGTTCCCGGCCCACATGGGGGCCAACGTACATCCTGATGTCCCCAACGCCAATGAGTTTGCCCATGACCGTGCGCGAGGTATCGCTCACCGCGGCGGTCCCGGCGGATTCGCAGGCGGGGACGCTGGAAGATACAGGGACTCGCTACTCACTTTCCACGAGATCATGACTCATTATCATCTATCTCGGAGGGCTTTTCCACTTCCTCATCCTAAACTTACGCGACCGCAATCATCGGCCTACAGGATGCTCCAAACGGGGTCTTTCCCTTCGCGAGGCCGGTTCAGTCATTTTTCGCCCAACATCGAGCCGCATTGTCTGGACTGCGGAGAAGCGTATTGCTAATTACCTCATATGCTCTGGCAATGTTCTGCGTTACGTGACGCAGAGTTCAACAAAGAAGAGGACAGGGTGGAAGCCCTCAACAGCGGCGACCTCTTGGTTCAACTTCGGGCTGTCCAGAGGGCCTGCGAGAGGGCGGAGGGCCACGGTCTTCCGGTCCCTACGTGGGAGCGGCCCGCGACTGCTACGGATTCCCCCTAAACGGGGCCGTTACAATGCAGTTCCTCAGGACCTGAATAAAGTTCTTTGTCAGTCTGTCTGTCTGTCTGTCTTTGGCAACCACGGACGCTGCAACGAATGCACCGAATGTGGGGTGGTCTATTACCCCCCAGGACAGCGTGGCGTTACCTGCGTCATGACGTCACTCACATGGGACCGGTGTATGCTGTCTCTGCTGGAAGACCACTAATCCTGCGCTTTTGGCATCGCTCGTTGTATGGTGCACCGTGCGTGCTCGTTACGAATCTCACTTCTTAAAGCGTTATGGTCGGTGGCTGCATCTGCGGTGGCACCCAAGAGATCACAATTGAGTGCCCGAAGGTGAGGCAAAGTTCACTAGGCACGTGAGATAAAGAAGTTTGCGGGCGATAACGTAGCCGTTGCAAGCGTACGATTGGCGGAACAAGGAAGAGGTCTTTGCCCTGAAGTGGGCGTAGTCACGTATGTAACGAGACTGATGACGATCGCCTAAGAATATTTGCTCGACATGAAAATTAAGAAACCGCAGGGCACTCGAAGTGACGATAGGATGTTGTAGCTCGTATGGCTCAGCATATCAATAATGAAAAACTAAACGAAAGCCAAGCAATGCCACGTGTTTGGCTGTTGATTACTGGAGCTGTTTTTAAAGATAGCTGGAGCACTTTTGTAAGGTGTATCGAATGATGTAACTCTCGTTTATTAATCGCTTCACAAGTCGATTGCCCGAAAAGTGTTCCGAATTCTTAAATTACCAGCGTAGTTGCGAGGATTCGTCATGCGCGTACACTGCCTCCTCTCTTCTTTTGTCCCTGGAAAATCGCTGGAAAGCCGAACAGTGGGATGAGACCGAGAAAAGTAGCCACCTCAGCGCGTGTCAAAGCTTTGATCACTATTTTTTTTATTTTTCTCAGTTCAAAGGCAGTGGATAACTGCCAGCGCCACCACGAGCGTGCTAGTGTAATACTGCACAGCTTAATTCTAGCGCTGTAAAGCTTGCAGCAGGTGCGCGGAGGCACCTCATGGTGGCTGCGGTAAGCGTGTGGAACACGGCGTGGCCTCCGCGATGAGAGCCGCAGCGCGTCGTCGCTTGTTGCCGGACCACTCTCGAAGGCCACTCGCACGGATGCTCAAATATGACAGAGTTTTTCAGCTATAAGACTTAACCTGGCTTGAGAAACGGCCGAGTGGGCAATGTCTAGCGTCTTCGAAACGAATTTATGAATTCCATAGCCTGTGTACTGTCATAACATTAGAATCATGCTTACAGGTTGTGGAAACGCAATTTTTAGAGACGGAAGCACGAAATAACACAAATATATTTATATACCGGCCATACGACCGACCATAGGAGCTCTGCTGCTTAAGCTGCAGTTAAGGCCGTTGATGTCGGCAGACAGAGGACTCAGCCCGAGTGCGCCACAAAATGAAGATATGTAAAAAGAAGCTCCTAGCGTAGAATATTCATGCATGGTAAAGCATACCAAGAGGTTAGCAGAGTAAAGTGAGGCTGATGAGGAAGAAAGAAGGCGGGCAAGGGTAAACCATAGCATTACATAGTGCAGTATAGCATAAAAAGGGGTGGGAAAAAGGAGCTATGGAGACGAGGTGTGGCGAGGGGGTCAGGAGGTGGTCAAGGAAAATAGATATGTTAGTACAAAACGATATAACTCAATCTGAGCTCGTTGGTTGCTAGCGCTTGCACGCCATTTGCGCTGAAGATTGCACAGACGAGGAACTGTCTTTAAGCTTTCAAGTGCACACATTTTTGCATCGCTAGGTTCGAATTTTCCCGTTTTCATAACAAAATCATATACCAATCATAGTAGAGCGTTTCCTGCATCTGTGACGCACGCAGAAAACAGAAGCAATGGCGTCTGCGTTCTGGCGCCCACAGTGGCGTAAGTCACCCCTGACACCGCAAGGCCGTCTGCTCAGACTCCTTTTGACATAAACACGTGGTGGCTGGCACGAATCCCAGGAGTTGCGTTCTCACAGTTTCTTCTATTTGTTCCTCATGAACGCACTTCAGGGGAGTCATTCAGAGCTATGGGTGGTGAAGAGTGGTGGGTGGTGTTCTACTAGTTTCAACCGAGCCGAAAGCTCTGGTTAAGTTCAAAACATAAGAGAATCCCGTATACTATAATCGCTGACTTGATTAACACAAATGACGCTGCATAAAAGTTTGCGCTGGAATGATAATCCAAAATGTGGTTCGCGAATGACGCAACCAGTGACGCCAAACGAGACGAATGTGTAAGCACCGAATCACCGGAGTAATAGGGAAAGACGGGCTAGTTGGTTTTGTTGCATACTGAAGCTTTAGCGCAAACACACGACGACAAATACGATAGGGACTGCGCAGCTCTCTGTGTGTCCATTGTATTTCTCTTCATGTGTGCGCGCTAAAGCTTCAGTATGAATTACCGTGTACGTTATTCCATGCCCCACATTCTTATGTCTACGTTACCGTGAAATGGCAGAATGTGGACGAAAGTGGCACGCACTGGATTTCATAAAACGCCTGCGCTGTAGAATCTGTTTTTTCTGACCAGATAGCCTTCTCCAAGCCATCTAAGGACGCACGTGAAGTTGATATCGCTCCGTAATATTTTCCCGCTGCGTTATCGAGAGCAAGCGCAAGCGCAATCTTTTTCCGTGTCGATTCCTATTGTGAAGAAACGCGCCGCCCACCAGATGTCGCATCTCAAGTACACATTTGGGTCTGTTACGGCAGACTGAACTACAATGTTAGTTCTTAGTCGCTCGCGCCGATTCAGATCCAGGATACGGTCTTCGTTGGCAGGCTATACTTCTTCGGCAAACTCCTACAGCTATCCGTGCCAAGAACAGCGCGGAGGCTCGATAATAAACTGTGGGCTACAGGAAGCGTGTAGACATCTGCTGCGCCACTAAACAGCACTTTCGAGACTCGTGCTGTCACACTCCACAGCGACCGGCTGCCCACATCACACGACTTTCCGAACGAGGCCCCCATTTTCAGCCGGTCATGGCAGAAGATGACATCCACACACTGTGCCTTCACATGAGACACTTGTCCTTGGACCAAGTGCGCAGCCTCGAAGACAAGGTGATACCGGGCCTGCACCTCGGAGACGTCCAGGATAACAAAGAGGCCCGCGACAAAGCTTGTGCTGCCCTAAAATCAGGCGAGTCACGCCTGGTGCGACTTCGCAAGCTCGCTGAGGCCTACTGCTGGCTCTTTGCGCGCAGCCAGAGGTTCACGTGGGCGCTCTTCGCGCTGAATCAGAGCATACCACTCATCCACGACTTCACGCTGCAGACGCTGATAGCGACCGCACTAACGTTTCCGGAAGTGGACATCGGGTGCGTGACCCTGACCAGAAAGAGAGAGCGCTACGCGTGTGCAATCACCGCCCAAAAACAGTCCGACCCGCAGGGCGCGCAAATCGTCGTGGGCATGTGCGCGTGGCAGGACTTGCCGTACCTGGCGATGTGTTTCCCCGGCACGAGTTGTGTGGCGCGAGTCCAGCCTCTTGTCAACGACATCCTCGAGTGCAATTGCGACGACATTTTTTTCGACTGCTACACTGGCATCGACCAGACACTAGCTCAAGCCAACATTTATCGCATGCAATCTGCAAGTGGTACAGCGGAAGTTTTTAAATCAACATTGAAACTGTAGACTAGCTACAGACACTTGGACGTCAAGTACAAGTCCATACTCACTGACAGTATCTGAACGGCGAGACTACTGCAACGCGGAAAGTGGCCTTATGTAATGGTACACCTGCTTCTTTACGTCAATATACCATTGGTCAAGTTGTTATGGCGCTTAATTGCTAGCCCGAAGATCGCGGGATCGAATCTCGACCTCGGCGTTTGCGTTCGATGGAGGCGGAATGATCGAGCCCGTGAGGCTAGGGATAGGTGAACTTCACGACACCCCATGTGGTTGAGTTTCTCGAAGTCCTCCTGTACGCTATCTCTCGTAATAATGTTGCAGTTTTCGAACGTTAAGCCCTAATATGTAATTTTACCTTTACGCCATTCATTTACTAACCTATAGCAAACTACATAGCGGGCTGTCTGTGAGACCAGATTTATTGGAGGTGCTTGGTATTATTAAGGAAGAAATGACTTTGCTGCCACTAGGAATAGGCATCGGTAAACGGGTGATCGCGCTCTTCCCGTCCAATGCCCAGCGCACGGAAGTTTTGAAGTTAGACGACTCTAGTTTTGTGGTGCGAAATAGGCAGTATGAAAGCGCTAGACAAAAAGAAACTGATTTCTTCAATGAAATTCTTCGAGTATGTTTCTGAAGAGTCGGCACTCCGTAAAGAGCAGGTCTTTAGATGATCCGTGGTTCATGAATGTGAAGTCGTTGCCGGTGCGTGTATATATTCTTGATTTTCTGCTTTCACCGTGCATGCGGCCTACTCAGCAGCCGAAAATGGCACTACTTGCCCGTGGAACCAGACGGTGCAACCTAACAGAACGGCTTTTGGGGGCAAAGCTCTTTACGCCGGGGGCTCGTTCCCTCCAGTGTAGTAGGAGGGAACGTAGGAATAGTAGTAGTAGTAGTAGTAGTTGTTGTTGTTATAGTAGTAGTAGTAGTATGTAGCCACCTCTAGTTTATGATTTGACCTATAGATGGCGTTGTGGGTATCCTTGGGAATAATATAACTAGATGGCGTTAGTGCATGGTTTTAAAAGCATATCCACGGAGTGAATGATGAGTGGGGCGAAGCGTTCGTCTGTGCGTCCGCCCGTTTCAATGAGACGGACGGAAGGACGGACAGGCGGACAGACAGACAGACGGACGGACGGAGTTAGTGGTTTTCACAGCGTATCTACGGAGTGAATGATGAGTGGGGCGAAGCGTCCGTCCATGCATCCGCCCATTTCAATCAGAGAGACAGACGGACGGACGATTCACGGTTTACCGATAAAACCCTCCGACGCTTCGCCCCACTCATCGTCGTTTTTCTTGTACTATAGAACATTGAGTCTTCAGATACAAAATGTGACGTGGCACCGCGAGAAGTAAGAAATTGTGCCTTTATTCCTGCCGAAGAAGCAACAGCATCGTGTCCTCGTTGAAGCGGCTTGTCGTTTATTCAGGGTGATTGTTGGCGGTGTCCTCCGGTGGCCACGCTTCCAGACAGACGGCAGTTGGTCGAAAACCGAGATTTCTCTTTTACAAGTTCGGTCGTCCTCCCTTCATTCCGTCACTCGTTTGAACCAGGATGACGGTGTATGTGACGACTGCTCCGGCAAGCTGCAAATTGAAACGTGTAATTGAGATTTGTGTGCGGGTACGCGCGACCTGTGTTGAATTGTTTTTATTTCGAACAAGAGTTTTGGAATATGTGTAACCACTAAATCGCACCCGAAACAGTTAATTGCTGCGGTTAGTTGGTGCTGCCTAACTGGCTGAGATATACTGTACTCGGGGACAACTTTCTGTGGCAACAAAGGGAAGGATACGGAGCCAAAGTGGGCGTGTGCCACCGCTGAGGAATATAATCCCACGAATGTGTCTGTGTTTTTCGCATGAATATAGTAAATAAAATTACTTCATTTTCTACAGGATGCTGTTTAGAAAGAGACGCTGCACGAACCCAGCAGATATTAATATTCGTTTTGTTTCATGAAGTGTTATTTCGCGTTTTTGCACGTCTGAAAACGTCGCACGTTTTAGGTGCACCTCGCGGTTAAAATGGCGTCTTCGTCTTCAGGTGAGTGCTCGTCACCATCCGGCTGTTCCGACGATTCGCCGAAGGAGCTTGTGTCGAATTTCACCCACAAATAACTGTAAACGGACGTTGCAAGTTCGGTGCAGTGTTATCATTCGAACACGGCCGGCAATCGGAAAGGGAGTCTAGCCGGACTACTTGGCGGAGGAGTACATGTGCAGTAGCTCCGCCCCCATAGCTTTCCCTTCTTTGCCACAGAAAGTCGTCCCCGAGTATAGCGTGAAATAAAACCGTGGGCCATATAGAAACGTTGGCGCGAGCTACTCGCAACTGCTTATTAGCAGGAAAAGGTTTAGAATATTCTCTTTCTCACGCATGCGCACAAATGAAAAGACCAACACGTGTATCAAAGGTGGCTGCGCACGAATTCAAGTTTGAAGTCCAGCAAAGCGATAGATGGTTTGCTTGCGCAACGATTTCTGTTACTTTGAATAAGGTGAGCTTCAAAAGAACCAAGATTGTCACACAATGGAACCGGTCTATCATTTTACAGGACTACGAAGCATGAAGAGGTGAGAATTCGAGAGTACGGGGCGCCACTTGAGCCGATCGACATTTCGACAAATCAAGGTTTAAATTTCAATGTTGAAGCTTTAGAGAACGCAGGTCCGCTTGTCAGAACGTC
The DNA here is from genome assembly GCF_043290135.1 of Rhipicephalus microplus. NCBI lineage: Eukaryota > Metazoa > Arthropoda > Arachnida > Ixodida > Ixodidae > Rhipicephalus > Rhipicephalus microplus. Next base: position 58,694,563 of record NC_134707.1, on the reverse strand, counting down.
GCCTACAGGGACACCCTGTGCCCACGAATTCTCAGTAAAGAGACGCGTTAACAATAATAATAATATAATAATAATAATAATAATAATAATAATAATAATAATAATAATAATAATAATAATATCTGGGTTTTTATGTCTAAAGAGCTACGATATCATTATAAGAGACGTTGTTTGAAGGTCCCCGTAAATATTGACTCTCTGGTGTGCATTAACGTGCATGCTGACATCAAAACTGTATACGGACATTTGCCATTTGGCCTACATTGACATGCGTGCGGTGGCCGGCATCGAACCCGTGACCTTTCGGTCAGCAGCCGAGCACTGTAACCACTGTTCTACCGAGGCGGACTACGTCGACGCTCTTTTGCAAAGAGATAATTAGTGTGTTTATGTTGCATATGAGAGTGCCAAATACGTCGCAAAAGGGGGCCAACAGGTTGTGTCTCCTTGCTCGCCCAAATTGTACACGTCGGACTCGGGCAGCGCACTTAGAAGAAATTGTAAATGGCGATAAATTCCTTACGGAAACAAGCATCGGTGATTTCAGGGCGAAGAAACCAGCTGCAGACAACGCCATCTCTCCAGGTTTCAATGACTTCCTCAGATAGAGCAGCTGTAAACAAAAAAAAGTATTCACCGTACTGGCTGAGCAAACATGGTATACAGTTGAATAGTTGAAGAGGCGGTGCGTTGTATTGACGGGTGAACGGGGCTGTACCTTTTGAACCAGGCAGCCTTGATTCCACGTGCTGGCATTTTTTTTTCAAATACCCGCCCTTCATATTTATACATCTTGTTTCCAAAATACTCATGCAAACTTCTTTCGTGTATGAAGTCAAGTGATGAGTGGTGGTAAGGTTCACCAGCGTTCAGAGTCGGGTGGTCGGCCAGGCCAAGCCTCCGGCCACTTGCACGGAGGGGACGACGGCGGCTTAATTGAAGACCCGTGAAAGTGAAGAAGTGTGTGGAAATTACACAGTGGGTTGAGGCGTCGTAAAATGGGTACGATGTAACATTTTTTTAACTCATAATTAGCTCTAATTTGTGAAAGACTGACTTTCACTCCGGCCTTGGTCTTAGCCACTGAGATATAACCCCCTCTTCGTTGTTCCTAGCCGCTTAAAGTCTCTACGGTGTTTTCTGAAGTCAAGGCGCGCCCCACGGCGGAGACTGTCCGTATCACAAAGTGCAGGTCAGTCTGCAAGTCCCTCTAGCTTTTTTTTTTGCATGATAATTAGAAAGTTGCGCTGTTCTACGCCAATGGAAACAAAAAAAAAGGGGAACGGTTCCGTGTCGTGTTTTTCTGCAGAGTGCATTAAAACCACTTTTTTAGAAACCTTTTCAGTTGACACGATCCGGCTATCGCGTATCATTTTTTTCTTTTTGTTGTAAACACGAATACGGTCATGTTTTTCTGCAATCAGTTTGCGCATACCAGTGCTTGATACGTTGCAATTACGGTTTACTTTTCTTTGTTTGGAGCGTTCTTTTGTTTCTTTCTCATTTTTTCTTTTTTTTATGCCACGGGTGTTATTAATTTGATTTGTTCACTTTATTTTGAACCTGTTAGTACCACTCCTGCTTACAGCCTTAGCTAGAAGCTAGCAGTACTGTATAAATAAATAATAAATAAATATCTTCAGTATTTTCACGTTTTTTTTTGCCGAAGCCACTAGTATTGAAGACTTATTCGTCGGCGAGCCATTTTCCTCCTAATGTGAAAATAAAGACTGCACATCAAACTTAGCGTAGATTGACAGCCAGCGAGACGCACGCCTTACCTGGTCAACGTAGTCGCGATGTTCAGCGAAGATCGCAGCTTTTTCCAGGGTGTGTCTTATCGCTCGCACCTTAAAAGAAAAGTGAAATCGACTTAAAGACACTGTGGTGGTAGGTATATTGATGCCTGAGAGCGTCGCACCTCTATAGTTAAACAGTTATCTTTCACCTTGAACATTTACACGCATTGAACGTTGTCGTGTGGTACGTGCCTCCATCTACCACGTCCCCCTTAAAGCACTAGCTTTGAAGCACTTTGAAAGCAGCTTTCATGTTGGCTCCAAAATCATTACGAGGGCCTTGTCATTCTTGGCGTGTTAGATTTAAGGGCGTTTGTATTGACGTCAGCCCCACCACACGATATGACGGGAGTACTAACCATTTATGAGACGCCAAGGAAGACAAGGGACCTTTGACAGAAATAGGTCCTCCCTATCTAAATCTCGGCCAGCCTGTCTGAGGGACTTCCACAGTTCAATCTGCTTATCCCGCTTTCATGTTGAGCATATTTAGTCATTTTTTAGGGGTGAAGCTCCTAAAGGCGTGGGCCTGTCTATCCCTTGTATGTATGACGTGAAAGTCCTTGCAAACATCCCACTACGTCCCATCACCGATCCATCACTTCACTTACCATTAAGAAAATACTGTTGATAAGTAGCCAATATGAAATGCAAGATGGTCGTGTATTTGTATCCAGGTGTGCGTTAAAGAACCATAGATTGTCCCACTGTGTTTACTCCTTGTTTGTACGTGACCACCTATAGTTTCATCTTTGCGAACTGCCCACTACTTCGTCTTTGCAAACATCCCACAATGACCCATCACCGATCCACCACTTCACCGACCACAAAGCCGTCATAATGAAGGGAGAACGGAAGTGACGTATAGCTACCACTTACGAATAATAAAATTTCTTGTATAAATATATACATTGTTTGTCACGCCTCTGATGGTGTAGTGGGCGATAATCGCGGATGGTTTATGGTTTAGTGGTGAAACCGTCCTGTAGTTCGCCTCACTCATCACCATAAGGTTTTCAATCAATGAATCAATCAATCAATGGACGCGCTCGCCGTCGCGGTGGGTGGAGAGTGTGCACACCTAAATTACTTTTCATACAGCGTAACTGGGACATTTGAAACTGTTGAACCCCACAGCCTGATAACAATTTTAAAGAAATAAAGAAACAAAAACAGATCACAACGTGTAGCAACTTGAATACCACAGATAGCTCGGTGAAACCTCAAGTAGAGGCAAATCCACGTATGGTAGGTTTAGGTGAGATATATGGCCATGATACTGCAGGCTACTGAGCATCACACAGCCAGCTAGCCCACTTCTGCACTTAAGCAAACTTCCGTACAAAAGAAAGTGTTTTTCTTCATACTCAACAACAATTCCCGAGGCACTACAAGTCAAACCTATTAATCTGATCACGACAGGGCGTTTACGAGAAGGCCTTAATAAATTACGAGAATGTATTTGACTCAGTCGAGACATCAGCAGAGATGCAAGCGCTACGGATGCGGGGCACCGACGAACCCTACATAAACATACTGGAAAAAATCTACAGTTGATTTACAGCCACCAGAAGGAGAGCGACATAATCCAAATAAAGAAGGGTTTACGGTAGGGACACACGGTCTCTCTAATCGTATTCACCGCGTCTTTACAGGAGGTTTTCAGGACCCTATATAGGGAAGAGTTAGGTACTAAAGTTATCAGTAACCTGTGGTTTGCCGACGACATTGTTTCAATGAGTAACTCAGGGGACAAGTTACAGCTCATGGTTACTGAGCTGGACACGGAAAGCGGAAAAGTAGTTCTGAAAATTGATATGCACAAAACTAAAGTAGTCTGCAACAGTCTCGGCAGAAAACAGCACTTTGCGATAAGAGGAAAGATGCTAGATGTTGTAAAGAAATATGTCTACTTAAAAAAGGTAGTAACTGCGGAGCCGAACCATGAGAGTGAAGTAACAAGAAGAATAAGGATGGGGTGGATCACATTCGGCAAGCATTCTCAAATCATGAATGGTAATCTACCACTAACCCTCAAGAGGAAGCTATATAACAGCTGCATCTTACCGGTATGCTTACCTATGGAGCGATAACCTCGAGGCTTACAAAGAGGGTTCAGCTTAAATAGAGGACGACGCTGTGAGCGATGGAAAGAAAATGATAGGAGTAACTTTAAGAGACAAGAAGAGAGCAGAGTGGGTCAGGAAACAAACGGGGTTAAGGATATCATAGTTGAAGTCTATAAGAAGGAATGTACATGGGCTGTGCACGTAGCACGTAGGCAGTACGACCGATGTCCATTAAGGGTAACTGACTGGATTCCCAGAGAAGGCAAACGCACGAAGGGGAACACAGAAAGTTAGGTGGGCCCGATGAGATTAAAAAGTTTGCAGGTATAATGTGGCAGCAGCAAGTACAAGACCGGGTTGATTGGGCGATCATGGGAGAGGCATTTGTCCAGCAGTGGACGTAGTTGCGCTGATGATGACAATGATGATGACATGCCAAAACCACGATATCTTTGCGAGGCACGCCGTTGTGGAGGGCTCTGGTATTTTCGGCTATGCGTTGTTCTTAAACGTGCTCTCACATATCATAGTACGCGGAGTTATGACATTGATAGAAACCGCCGCGGCTGGAATCGAACCCACGACTTTCGGGTCGGCAGGCGTATAAGGCACGATCCACTGACCAGAGAAAACGGCGTTTGCCGCATGCTCCGTCCCAAGTTTGCGGATATTGGCCGTGAGGGGCGCGCAGATCATGGATGCCAGCACGCGTCCCCCACGTGACACGGCCTCAATCCGCCCAGCATTGCAGGGAGGGAGACGCCTGCATTGCGTTCCGTCTTGACCTACTCCGTCTCATAATCTTTTTTATCAGGTAAGCTTCACGTTATGCTGCTGCTGTCACAATGGGAAAGCTCGACTACACGGTGTCTACGGGGAAGAGTGTACTCACCTCTGTGACCATCGCGTCGCTGAGGATTACGATGTCCAGGAAGTCCAGTGTCGCCGACACAGTATTGAGAAAGGCGAGAAAATTCTCAAGTGTCCATAACTCTTCAACGAAGATCAAGTAGACTCCGATGCAAAAGGAGAAGAGTAACACACCACCCGAGGTCACTATTGCGTACTGCCATATGTCGTTTAGACGTCGCTTCATGTCCGAAATGGTGCAGAGGTTGAACCTTACGTCCTCGACCAATCGCGCTCGCCTTTCCGAGCCAATAACGTCACATTCTTTCCTTCGCACGATGGACCTGAGAACCCCGTGCTGGTGCTCAATGTACAATCTGATCACTTCGCAGCAGGGCCTGAGGACCAGAAAGGACGCCGCGTCAAACACGTAATAAAGAAAGTTGCCCGTCATGCACGTAAGTTTCAACATTGCGCCCAGTGCTGGACCACGGCCGAGTCGGTCTACAAACTCCAGCGAGAGGTAACTATAGGTGCATACGTTCGCAACGAATGCTGACAACAGTAGAAAACGTATCAAGCAGCAGGTAGGTGTCATCCTGCGATGATTCCTCGGTGCAACGAACTGAACGCTTTCCTCGTACTTGGAAGATTCGCTGAAGAACCTGTGCATACTTCTCACTTTGACGGTCGCGAGAGTTGTGTTTAGCGCCACCTTGGCATTGACGACGACGTAGAGCAATACGTGGACGGTCGTGGTGAAAGGCACATCGTGCGCGAATACGGTCAGGCAGAGCTGGTAAAAGAAGCCTATCTCGACGATGGCACACACAGAGAGGCAACCAACGGAATAGATTAGGTACAACTTATTCCAGAAGCAGACCCTTCTATCAGATTCTGACGTCTCAGAACTGCGAGAGATCATGAGACCCGACGACTTGCAAATCGTTCCGTACCACTTGAAGTGACGTGTCATGAAAGACGCCATAATGACCACTTCGGTATTCTCAAAACGATAGTCTCTCTTTTTTTTTCCTTTTTGGAGAGTGAGAGTGAGCAATGGAGGCCTGTGAACCAGAACCACAAGCTATTGTGGTCACACCAGTGTTCTGTAATGAATAAAACACTAGCAATTAATATTAGACAACGTTGGGACGTAATACGCTCCTCCACGGCGCATCAAAATTTTACAGCGTAACATAAACGCAGCGAATCACCAGCAAACTTAGTATTAAATAACGCATAGTGCGCGAACATTCACGCAAGACGATTGTTTCAGTTACGCATTGTGGCATATCGTTGATTCTGCTTATCGCTTGAATCGTGGAGGTACAAGAAGGTTAGCCATGTTAACTGCATGAGTGCCGCACATTAATTATTCGAACAAGTTCTTTTTCAATACTCACGTGAATATGGCTACACATTCCCAATTTCTATTGAAGCTTACACTTGGTTCAACACCCATGGTAGTTTCTTTTTTCATATACGTAAATCTGTGCGTTTTTTTAAGGACAGTAGCACACGAGAAGGCACTCCGACCATTCAGCATTCTAATGAACCATACATATATATCCCTTTCAAGAACCTTGTACACCAAGTTATCACTACATAAATGATCTAGACCCCTGCTTTCACTTAGGTCACAATATCGCATTTATAGCTAGACTACACAACACATCGTATCTGAACAGTGCAAGAGACATGACCAATGGTGCCCAGCACTTCCCCTCTCGTGAACGACCAACTCACGCTTTGAAAGGGCCGCTCGTACGTGGTTACCTGGTGGCTGTTGACAGTTCGAGGTACATCATCACTGACGCTCTCTCGAAGGCTTTCGCCATCGAACGATGGTGAACTGTTAGGCATAACCCCCTGCCGACACTGCTTGCTAACGATGTTTGCTTGCGTTACCGTGGATACCGTGCACTCGCACCGAATTATGAATGCTTCTTACGTCGGCGCAAGCGTTTCACGTCGACGGGTGCCAGCCGTGGTCTCACAAGTACGACCTTCAGTGTTTCGCCGAGAGCGAGGCGCTGGACGTGCGAGAAGTGCATCGATTTGAATAACCACGATGCGGTGCTCGTAACTTATTCTTCAAAGTCGATATGCAGCGCGCCGGGTGGAGGGTGCGAAGCTTTATGGAGCGCGGTCTGCATATCTTATCGCCGCAGCAGCACGCTGTAAAGAGACACGAACAAGACAGCTATACTCCGAGCTAAATTAGGGTTCACGTCCATGAAGATGAGTCAGGACACCAGCGTAGTTGTTGATTACGTCGAACACGCGAGGCACCGTTCAACGGTGGCTTTCCGTTGTATCTTCTATTTTTGTTCACCAAAAGAAGAAGCAAGATGCACGCCATGCACCCACGTTTATGAGCTGGTGCTAACCTGGCTATGACTAAGCTTGAGCGAACGGCCTCCAAGATGATGAACGCGCGGTGTTTGTTTTGACTATGCATGTGCGCATGGCCTCCAAGATGACGAGTGAGGGCGGCGCTGCGCGCCCACCATTTAGGAGGCCATGGTGTGTGCTTCGAAAGTACAAGCTGGTCGCGTAGATCGCGCTGTGTGGCGATTTCGTTTAAAATAAACAAAAAAACGTCTACACGAGACGTAAACGGTCTAAACCCGAGTCGGAACACAGCGCGACCTTGCTCTAGGTGGATTGTGCTTCGTGCGAAGGTTTCACGTACGACTGATGCTCAGCACAACCCGCACTGTCCGTAATGTCACGTGAGCGCATCACGTGACTCAAGCGACCGTACAGTATGGAACGCCGCCATTTCAAACGCGCCAGGAAGCGAAATAAAACAGAAGAAAAAGGTCAAAAGGACCGGTTCTTCATCGCCGGTACGAGGCTTAGATACATGCCGCAGGAACACGGCGTACACTGAAATGTCCATGCCTTATTGTCGATGGAAAGACAAGTCGATTGCACAACGAAAGGCGGTACTACTATTCTCTATATTTGAAAGGTCGTTTGTACATGTAGGGAAAAGGGTGCGGGTCAGACGTTTTTAGTTTGCTAGCTCATCTATATCTATGGAAACGTGGCCTGGGAACTTTTTACCAGGATTTTACGTTTCCCGTTGATCTTTGCTAGGCTTACCCGAGCATGCCTAATATTTTATCCACCGCAGTCTATGGGAGCGCGCGCGCACACACACACGCACACGCACACGCACGCACGCACGCACGCACACAGGCACGCACGCACGCGCGCGCGCGATGTCCGATGCATCTTTCCAGATATACTGCCAAGAGCCACCTTGAAAAGCAGTTTAATTTTCTTTGTTTAAAACATCTGTCTTTTGAATGTATTTTGTCATTGCTTTCGTCAAAGAACAGACGCTTTTATCGTTTACTGTAACCATTATTTTTAGTTGAAGCTCTTACAAAACACACTTAAACATGTCCGTTAGCAGGTGAACCCTTCAGAGGTCGAAGCCCTTTCACTGATGTTGTATTCGGTTATTCTATAGGCTTTGTGGCACAGGCTTCATACAGCCGCAGTCACGACTTTCTGCCCTTTTGTTCTTTACAACTATAGGATAGAGGCTCTTCCTGTGAACCCCGTATACTCATGGTCATAACCATGTCGTCCTTCACGACATTTGGGCTACTGTGTCTTTGGCTTTTGGCTACGCCGCTTCACCTGACTTGGCAAAACTGGCTCGGTGAACAGACCAGCTCTATGTACTACGTGACTCAATGCGCTGGTGAAATCTGGCGAAAACATTATCCCGTTTTTTGTGCGTGTGGTGGGCGTCGCTTCTCGATCGGCCTTGTATTGCAGTCGGTGTTTTGTTGTTTGAAATGTGCCTGCGCTCGTCCTGGGAGTTCCGCCAGTGCTGCTCATTGCGAAGATGCACTACACTGACGGGGAGACGTGCATATTGCTACCGTGGAACACTCGACGTTAAACGCTAAGTACCGCTCGCACGTCCCCGCGGACAGCGCGTTGTTAACTGCGTGAGCGCAATAATAACGCTGCCAACCAAGTTTTTCTTGACAGGTCGACGATAAGTGAGCAGTTGCTCACGTTGGAATCATGCCTGTGCGTACTGTTTCGTCGGGATGATGGCAAAGTTGTGTGATGTTAGGTGCGGGCAAGTTCTTTCTTCGGAGTGATGAACAGAGTACGCGCGCGCGACTGTGATTCGTCGACCTATTTGATGCGAGTTGTGGCGGCGCCCTTCTCTGTTGGCACTAGTGTTTGGTGCCCCGCTAGTGACGAGGCACTATTTTGGTTCAGGAATAGTTGCGCATGGTTTAATAATCATTGAGCCAGTTAGCTCTAAGCGTCAACCGTGTCTAAGGCCCACACGCTTGGACGTATTGGTAATGCATGTGCACTTTTTTTTTGGTCGCCCAAAATGACCGTGGACGGGAGACAAAGGCATAATGTCCGCGTCGTTCTTTTTGGGTCCTTGTACATTTTGTACACTAAGACTACTGTGGATGATCACTGATAACGAACATATTGCTCCGTGTTACGTGCGCCCCTCAAAGCTCGCCTATACGTGATAAGACTATTTCGTTAAGATCGTACCGACGTTTTCTTTCACCCGCAACGTAGATGGCGTGATACTGATACGTAGGCGGCGTATATATAGCCGTTCGTTGAACTGTGTTTAAACGGATCTTTTATGTGTGTGTGCTGGGGGGGGGGGGGGGGCAAATTGCCTTACCTTAACTGTCCAAGCGCTAGTTTGATATTTTCAGCCTTAGTGCTGGCGTTAATTCCTGTACATTTTTTTTTTAGTCTGCAAGCTTTCATCATGTGGATCTTTCGTTATGTTGTTCTTGTTATAGAAAGTTATGTTTACCTCAACCCGATTTTGGTGTTTGACTTCGCTGAGTACGTTTGCGTTCTCTAGACACATGCTACAAAAGTTCTAACTTATCAATGTCATTTTCTTTGATACACAGAAGACGCGCTCCAGTGTTATACATACTGCACGGTCTCCATGCATGTGTTGCCTCCAAAGTGTCAAATTATAACCAGCATATTCGTCTGAATGCACAACAAATATAGAACAGTTCTTCCTTCAGGATCTTTGCTTTGAAACAATTAAATACTTCTGGAATCAGTCTCACCAAATGATCTGATGTTGTGTAATCGTGTCATTATGAGCCGCCTGAAGAACACCACTTTACGTTTAGTCGTAGCAAACACATACCTACACACAACTTCATTTTACACGTTACCTTCACTGAATACATGATGTGTGTACATACCGTCATCGATGCGCCGTGACATTGCGCTTTTTTTGCAGTAAATAAGGTGTTTATATGGTGTACATCACCTTGCGTTTCCTCCAAGAAACGCCATGGTAGATTTAAAGTAGCATGGTAGATCTGCAGAAATACACGTGTGCCTGGGTGGATGCGTACATGCACCCTGCTCTATTAGTGAACTCATTCGGTTACTCGTCTACAGCTAATGTGAGAACTGGCCGTTATTTGGAATAGGCCTATGCTCAGATATCATGTGTATCCAATTAAAAAAAAGGGGTCCTTCACCAGGTTTGACGATTTTGAGCTGACGATCGCGATGCATACATGGGCCGTTCGCGATCACATCTGCCAAATTTGGCAATGCACACGCCGCGGAAATGGGTCGAAATTCAAGACGAACTCTTGTTGCCCTGCTTTTCGTGGGCACACGCTCAGAGAATGAGGGAATGACGTAGACGACGAAATCGCCCTAAGCATACGGTATATGCTGTGATGTCGGTCCTCTGCGCAGACGACTGTGCTGTGACGTCGCCAGTAGCACGTGACAAGGCGATAATTATTTCACACATGTGTAGTTTTGTGTAATTTGTTGCTTGAATATATGAATGAAACTTGAGATAAATAATGAGACACACACAGGTGATGTGTGCGTCTTTCATTTTTATCCCGTGAATTGCAACAAGATGCGGGGCTATAGTGTGCCTGCGTCTCGCATACGTTCGTGTCCCTGCGGTTAGCGCATCGAGAAGACGCCAGCCTTGGAAACAAAGTGGCTCTGCGCAGGGGCTTCAGAACCAGGGGGGGGGGGGCAGTGGGGACCACCTTCCTCAGGTTAGATACCATGCCCCCCCCCCCAGGGAGGGCATGCCCCCCCCCCCTAACAGCTGCGATGATTCCTCCCTCTGCCCGCACACTTCCCATATAATTCCGGAGCCCCTGGCTCTGCTTGTTTTAGCACTCATTATGCTCATCTATTCACGGCGACTAAAGCGTTTCCTAACGAATGCGCACTGAGGCATCCATCCCGCAGAAATAGACAGCAGACCACAAAATAACGCTGGTCAACAAAACAATGCCGCGCGTGTGCTGCATGTTTGGGATTTCTCGGGCTTCTGGAACGTCATGCGCACGTGACCTCTTGCTCGGAGAGTGTGGGGACGAGATTTGGCCTGCGAAGGCTACGCGGGGTGAGCAGCAAGGGCTTAGAGCACACATCCTGGTTTCACGCCACTTCAAAATGCTGCTTTTGTCGGCTCGTAATGAACCGATCGAAAGAAACCTTGTGGCATAATTCTCTTCATCAGACACATAACTACTATAGTGCCTAACTAGACTGTTATAGGGCCTGGTGAGGCGCTTTCTAAGAGTTCGTGTGCGGGCGATTATTGATCGGCTGCCGTCTCGTAAGATCACTTATACTACGTGAAGAGTGCAAAAAAAGCGTTCCCACACCCGCCCTAATGGCTACAGGTGGCGCTGCTGACCGCCGTCGTACCTCAGAGGTACGGCATCGGACGCGTGATTCGAAGGTCGCCGCTTCGGATCCTACCGGTGGCAAGTTATCTTTTCGTCCACTTTTCTTTCTTCACATTTGCGCCATAATTACTTTGTAACAACATCCCGTAAACCTTCCTTGGTAATATTGTCTGTTAGCTCTCGCTAATGATGTGTATCCGTTAAAACGCTTACTTTGGACCATTATCGTCGATTTCACTTGTGTTTGATTTTTTATGAATTTTTTTAACATTTGACAAACAGGCACAATAGTGATCGAATGAAAGTGCTTGGAAGAAATTCAAGAGTGTCACTCGTCGCCCGTGCAACTAAAAACCGGAAGACCAACTCCGTTTTCTTCTACAATATCTCTGTGTCAATGTTGCGAGTGTCGCTTATAATAAGAGGATTTGGGCTTCCTTCTACGCCCACTTGCTTGTAGGATTTTTCCAGTCGCTTGTCGCGTTTTCGGGGCTTAATTGCATTTCCTTTAGGAATTGTAGGTATATCAGTCATCACGTTCACCAACGCACGTTTGTCGTCTACTAATAGCGTGTTTCTCAATGACACAATGTAGCTGAGTGTATAGGCCTGTTCGAGGGCAAAGGTTCATCGCGATGCCCCTCACCCCCCCCCCCCCCGTCTTGCTAATTCAATGCACGGGGCAGATTTTTTGCCCCTCCCCGTTTTTGAAGTGACTACAGGGGAAGCCGGCTCCCCTGATTCTGTCCTCGTGTGCACGCTTGTGGTTCGGTGTCGAACTCAAAAATACGTTGGCGGAGTGAAAAAATACCGCAAGTCGAGAGCTGAAGTCCAGTGCACCTCAACCGCATATACATACCGCAGGCAATTCCCCGACGCTGGCTGTATCTCATGTAAACACGAATGCGCAGACATGAAACACACTCTTTGGGAATTCCTACACGCTACACGGCTTTTCGATCACCCGGGCCTCCTTGAAATGCGTTAGCTCGACGCTCTGGCTTGCTCAGAATTAGAAGACCCAATTTGGGCCATCCAGCAGGCCCGAGAAGCGGCGGAAAGGTTAAGCCTTACCGCGACCACCCGGGTGGACAATAGGCCCGGTCGCTAATCTGCAGGTTTTTAAGATAATGTTTTGTACATTCATTTATCCAAGCGTGCGTTCTACCGAAGGGAGACTGCCCTGAGACGATGTTAAAGATGACTATGTGCTTTCGTTCATAGTGGCGCATCTTTTGGCTCTACAATACAAGAAAATTACGCAATTTTTGAAACTCTCCTTCGTACTTTATGACATTTTTTAATCATAATCGAAAATATTTCAAGAATCACAAAACTTATTGTTTCCGCTTGTTTTGACTTTTTTTTTCATCATGAGTGTTTGCTTGTTTGCTCCATGGCATCTGTCGACACTGCTCTGTATACATGATCAGGTAGCGCTATATTTTGCAAAAAAAAGCGTTCAGCAAAGCACAAGGCATTGTACACATGAAAAACAGCGCCAATAACGAGGGAAAAGAGAAAGGAGACCGACAGCGGCACTGACTTACAAGATTTATTTGCTAGAACCACACAATATATACTTGGGCTGTATCTCACAAAAAAACAGAAAAATACAAAACTAAGAAAACAGAATCCACCTAACAACCACATAGTCATCGCCACAACGTACCATAAACAACACGTGTGCTAACGTTCCGAAGGAAATCTATTTCTTTTTGTGATAGCGCAATCGAAGGCCTGCTCACACATGCACTGCCCAGCCTTTCTATTTCTGCAGCCTCATAAATTTCACGTATTATCTGGTCCCAATGACGCCTAATGACGGTACAAAGCTGAAATTCGGGGACACAACCGCAGTGTCGGCAATAAATGCCGAGGTGGCCCGAAACTGTAGATGAGACGTTGTGAGCGTGCTCTTTCAGCCGCTCATTTAAACACCTGCCTGTTTGGCCGATGTACCACTTGCCGCAGGACAGGGGTTGAAATGAGCGGCTGAAAGAGCATGCTCACAACGTCTCCTCTACAGTTTCGGGCCACCTCGGCATTTATTGCCGACACTGCGGTTGTGTCCCCGAATTTCAGCTTTGTACCGTCATTAGGCGTCATTGGGGCCAGATAATACGTGAAATTTATGAGGCTGCGGAAATAGAAAGGCTGGGCAGTGCATGTGTCAGCAGGCCTTCGATTGCGCTATCACAAAAAGAAATAGATTTCCTTCGGAACGTTAGCACACGTGTTGTTTATGGTGCGTTGTGGCGATGACTACGTGGTTGTTAGGTGGATTCTGTTTTCTTTGTTTTGTATTTTCTGTTTTTTTTGTGAGATACAGCCCAAGTATATATTGTGCGGTTCTAGCAAATAAATCTTGTTGTAATTCAGTGCCGCTGTATGTCTCCTTCTTTCACTTGTCCCTCGTTATTGCCGTTGTTTTTTATGTGAATGATGTCGTACCAACTCGCCCAAGCAACCACGTTAGCTACAAGGCATTGCTTGCTCAACAAACTGAAGGAAACAAACTTTCAAGGAAGCAGCAAATAAATGATGAAGAAAACACTTTATTCTACCAATGAGCCACGCTGGTACTTGGTACTTGGCAAACTTTCCTTGGGCAGGCTTGATGTCGGGGAAGCAATCGCGTTAATATGACTTATGAAGCGTTTTAAAACAGCGAAAGAACAACCAGTTGTCCCACAGTGCGAATAGCGTAACGAGTGGGTCATCCAATGCTCCAACTCATTACAAAGGCTTATTGTTGTTCACCTATTAGCTGTGACGCATACCCACTTCAGGCATAATTCCTCATCATCGTCAGCCACTGCATGAACGAATGACGCAAAGTTCCTAGCAAGTGTTTACCGGATACCACGCTTCTCAGAAGATTGACGAAACATAGCATAGCGATTGCCGGTCTACTACCGTAAAATTTTTATTGTTAACGCCGTAATGTGCATCAAGCAAGTGTGCTTGTAGCAGTTACCTGATGAGTGTTTAGAAAAGGCTCTGAAAGGCCGCTCTTCTAGCTTTCTTTGTGACTGTGCTGCGTCTTCCGCGCAGGCCTGGCGTTTTTTCTACCAAGAGATTCGGGAAGGTACGTCACTGGGTCCCCGCACGACCCTATTGCACTACGCGTTCATGACGTCATGTAGTGGCATGACGTGGGCGACCAGGTCAGTGGCGATCTTCTGCTTGGCCTTGTCCGTTGAGCGCAGCAGGGTACCCCATTCCTCTCATGTGGTAGTTTATCGTTGTCCTCTTGTAGACATGATTAAGAACTACGTGACATCGAGGTTCGTTCATTTGTCAAGTTCTGTTAGACTTTCTTCACGCTTTCACTTGTCTGAACGAGAATGACCGTGTACGTGATCATTGCTCCGGCAAGCTGCAAATGGAAAGACATGTGATATTGAAGCTTTACATATGCAATCTGTTCTTCTTTTTGTTAGAAGAAGATATACAGGCGCCGTCTTCTGTACACCTTTACATATCATTTCAAGATGTGGGAAGCTACGTGCTTAAAAAGAGAGGCTACAACGGTCACTTGCCTAAGTCAACATAAATATTATGGGGCACACTTCACATTCTTCACTCGAAAGCATTTCTTCCAAATGGTACATTGAATTCGACCATTACGGGGTTGTATTTTAACCAGTGCAGTACAAGGTTGAACTTAACGATCATAGCAAAAGTTCTGGCACCTACATCAGTACCTTTGGTTTCTGCATCCCTAAAATTTCCTACCAGTCTTTTTTTTTAGTTCAAGACTGCAGTGTCAGAAACATACGATATACGGGCGCATGGCATTCGGACATCTCTATTACGGAAGTTTAACAATGCTTTGCTATAGAGCTAACTTGTGAACTATAACTATAACGTTATATGTGACAAGAGGAGCAAATTGAGCGATGGCAACGTTAGTATTCATGTTGCCAGGCAACAGAGCAACATACAAAGTCAGAGTTATAAGCTCTGCCGTTTTACGTGCCAACCGGGCCACCATCTGATTATCATGTCGGTCGAGCTGAGGACACTTTAATGCCACGAAAATAGTTATTGCAGCCGGCCTTTACAACTCAGCGAAACCTTACGACGCACGTCTTTCGGCCCAGATGCTCGTCGCGAACCTAGCGGTGACCTCGAGCAACTCGAGTTAGGGGACACACCTGCTGCGCTCGTTTGGACACCTGTCAATTCTATCACCGTGGCTTAGTGAAACGAGCTAGGCCTACCGCCTCGTGGTATGTTAGGCCCAATCTACTACATTTATTATCACCTGCATGAACTAACATGCTTCGGGCTCGTCGATAGGCCTAGCCTCCACAGATTTTGTAGTCGCAACCTATTCGACCATTCCATCAACTGTAGGCGGCGCAATGGTGCGTCGAAGTGGCGGACGAGACGGTGATGTCGCGAGCGTGCACGTCAGCGTTGCAGAGCGTGAAGACGCGCTGAGAGACTGAAGTGCGGCGCAGACTATCGCCATGTGACAGCTTCGGAGCACGGCCGCATGGCGCCGCCTGCGTCGCTGGAATGACCGAATTTTGCACAAATTATGGCCGTATCTGCTTTGTAACAGTCGCTCGCTTTCTTTAGATTCTTCACGGGCTGCATTGTAGTTATTTTGTTGTAAGAGCTAATCTAGCATAACCCGGAGTGGTGTGTTATACCCTCATCAGCCAGTTTTAATGCCTTGGGACCTTGAGGATGCTCGAAAGTAAAACAAAAAAGTAGACATCGTCAAACATGTCTCTTTTAGTGATAACAAACAGTTGACGGTGTTCCAGAGAAGCCGAAAAGCGGGAACTTTACATTTTTTTGTTTTATTTGTCAGTGACAGAAACAGAAGTCAAATGAACTGCCCGCTCATCTTCAAGTTAAGTGTGGTTGACACACTCCATAATGGAATAAATCCAAGAGTTCATGTACTTTCATGATGAGGCCGGCCCGGTCAGTGGCGAATTGTGGAGCTCTTATGTTTCTTCATATTTGCATTCAATGTATACTTTTAAGCTTCCTTACTTTCGAACGTAGCACAATATGCTTGGTACTTAAAGACTCGCTGACACTATAGCCTACAATGAAAGAATTAAGAGTGACTCTTCATTTCTTACCGAAACGAGCGTCGGTAATTTCAAGGAGAAGAAACCAGCGGCAGATAACGCCATCTCTCCGGGTTTCAAGGAACTCCTCAGAAAGATCACCTGCAAAAGTCGTATTGTTCGAGCATATGGTTCGAGCAAGCGGAGAATGTATTCAGGACATGTGCTTGCTAACAGTGAATAAGCAGTGCGCTTAGGGGTCGATGAGCATCTTTTATCGGACATACGCATATTCAGGGTGATCCAGCTATAATTAGCGAGAGTTTTAAAAAATGCCAATGCAATGACGACGCGACCAAGTGTCTGTTGCTGACTATCGCCTGGAGCTAGTCATACTATATTTTTGTGTTCTGATTAATAGCTTACATAGGCTTTTTTCGTTAATGGACTTCTGAAGAAACGAAGCTGGGCAAAAATTTCAGTGAGAAAGTTGTAGGTCGGTTTGCAAAACTTCCGACCAGACTGTTTCGAACTTATCTGTTAGTTATTATAGTGCTTTACTGCTTAACACAAAGGCCCACGAAATACAAAGATACCTCGCGCCATGCCCGCCTGTGCGTCAGAGCGCGCTGCGATTCTGATGCTCTCTAACACTCCGCATACGAGCGGTCATAGCGTTTGCGGGGTGGTGCTGTCTCGACAGGGGCGCGACAACGGTAGACATTGTGCGATAAACACGCTTTAGTGGAGCCGCGCCCAAAGTTCGGCGTCTACTGAGAGTGATCGAGAACAAATGCGTACTTGGTCCAGGTAGCTGTCACTTTCTGAGGAAATCACGACTTCTTGCAGGGTGCGTCGCACGTTCCGAACCTTCAAAGAAAGAGAAAAGTTGATGGTAGGGCACCGTTAAGAAACTGACGTCAGTGTTGGACAACTCCGGGCGTTCATATTGTCCGCTGTTAGTGACGATGAAGTGGACGGAAAAGAAATTCTATTGTTCACCACGTTACATACTAATTTGGTTCCACAAACACGTACCAATTCGGTTCCACGAAATTATGCCACTTGAAATTTGTGTTCACAATAAATGTGTCACATGTTTACACTCAATTGTTCTGGCACCCAGCACACAGTGTTCTTTTAGGTAGTTCTTAGGCCCTGAATCGGCGAACACGCCAAGACAACCCGGTTGTGTGCGATTTTAATGAAAGCACAGGACCATCGTTCATGAACTCCTCCTCTCCCAGTGAAAATAATTCTGATTTCAAATGGCCCGTTACAATATTATACAACCGCACCAGCAAATCCCATCGATGTTTACGGGCCTTTTTGCTTGATGCACAGCCAAGCCCCCGCCCCCCCCCCCGCCCCGCCGCGGTGGTCTAGTGGCTAAGGTACTCGGCTGCTGACCCGCAGGGCGCGGGTTCGAATCCCGGCTGCGGCGGCTGCATTTCCGATGGAGGCGGAAATGTTGTAGGCCCGTGTGCTCAGATTTGGGTGCACGTTAAAGAACCCCAGGTGGTCTAAATTTCCGGAGCCCTCCACTACGGCGTCTCTCATAATCATATAGTGGTTTTGGGACGTTAAACCCCACATATCAATCACAGCCAAGCCCCTGTTTTCCCACAACACGTACATGCCATCGGTCAGCACTAGACGTGCAAGCGCGCCATTTGGACATCGTTCCTTTTTGACAAATCTTTCTACACCCAACGGGAGGTACGCCCTGTCCACGAGGGACCAAAAAGTCTTGGCCACTCGACAGGTTAACAAAGCGTGCTCGTTGTCCTCGTGCATGCCGCAGTGCACGCACGATCGGACCGAACGTAGTGCTACTTGTACATTCGGTCCGCCGAGGGCAGGAAAGACCACCTGTAACGCGACACGATATTCTGTATGTTGCACGGTAGCATACTGGGCGTCAACAACACCCACGGAAAACCGGGGTTTTAAACCTCGCAGCCCGAGTTTACAAGTAGCTCTTGAGTGAGTTCCGTGTTACACACCTCCAGGATGGGGGTGTCCAGATGTAGCACGGCTATACGCTTGTAAAGTCCTACTACATGCCTGTAGAGGGGCGTCGGGTTCATCGCCTTCAGCCCCGCGGGTTGCGTCGGAGAGAACAAACTACCCTGCAACCCCAAGAAATACATTGCCAGTTTCCTGGCGCGGTGTTCCTTCTGAAGTAGCAAGACCTTGAGGGTCGTCTTCAAGCATACATGTCCGCGAGGGCGACCATCGAAAAGATGTTCCATCCACCCTTCTCGCTAGGCAATCCCAACTGCTCGTATTTAACGAGGGCCGTTTTGGCATTCCAGAAAAACCTAAGTATTTGGCACTTGACCTTACACGCGATTTGGTTCGGTATGACTACCGAATTTGTTGAAAACCGCAGGCGCTCAGTATAAACGCCCATGAGTAGATATCGACATACGTAGTACGGAAAGTTAAATTCAAGTGCCCTGGTTATTTCCTGTCTTAGTGTATTCACCTCCTCCTTCCAACTCTGGTTGGACACGCCAGTGGCCCTGTAATTTGTTCCTAGGATAGTTACATTGTCTACCACGGAGATTCTGTGTAGACACGTTACCGGGAATACATGGAGACACAAAGACTTGCATTCGTGCAAATAAAGTTTCGCTCCGGAGAGCTCTGCATAGGTTGAGAAAACTTTAAGGACGGTGGCGAGGCTGTCCTCGTCCCTGTGATATATCGTGATGTCATCTGCATAGGCAGCTACATTAAGTGAGCCACTACCTGGGGTCTGCAACCCAAGGACACTCGGGTGTCTTTCTACCTGGACAAGGAAAGGTTCAACTGTCAGCGCGAACGACAGGGGGGAAAGTGGACAGCCCTGTCGCACATCTCGCGTTACCGGAAAAAAAAGCTACCGTTTCATTATTCATCGTTAAGTCACTATTATTGTCATCATACAGTTCCATGATTAGGTACACAAACTGTGTAGTAAAACCAAATGCCAAAAGAGTGGCGAAAATGCATTCATGTTCTACCCTATCGCATGCTTGTGCCTGGTCTACGAAGGGAAGCCATCCATTCGCTTGCCGCTGCCTCGTGTAGTCTTTATATATCTATTCAACATGTTCAGGGTTTGGACAAGTGGGCAGAACACAAGCTGGTACATATGAAAACGCTTTGTTCAGTGAGCTTTCGCCCACACCAGTTTCACCCTGATCGAGGTGATCAAGACGTCGGCCGTCGGTTACCTCCTCGACAGTGAAGCGCGTTGGCTTTCATGAACGCCTTATCGAATCTTCCAGCGCTATTTACTGGTCCCAGCGTTAGATCGAAGACAAACCCTTTAGTGCGCAATTTGAGGGGGCGAAGCTCCTCATGGTCGAGGTTTGTGCCCCAATCGCCGTATCCAGCCGCTATATCCGAAGCGCTCACAAGAGGAGCAGCTGTGTTCTCGTTTCTAGTTTAAACGGAGATCACTAGATGGCTCTGCAGCACTCGTTACATGCAGAGGGCTCTGACGTGCTCGGTTCAAGAGGACTTGTGCGGAATACTGGACACGCTATAGGTGTGGAAGATGGTCACTTATCGTTTAAAGGGTATCTATAAAAGTAACAAGGTAGTTATAAAGTGAGAAAAAACGGTATCCAAGCCCAGAGAGGTGAAACGGGGCCTTAGGTAGAGGTGTCCTCTGTCACCTTTGTTATTCATGATCTACCTACAAGTCTTACATGCCAAATTAGAGGGAATTGGACTTAGCTTCAAGCCCTGTTTCGTCAAGCAAGAAAAACTCATTGAACTGGCACTACCAGCATTGATGTACGCAGATGATATAGTGCTAATGGCCGACAACAAGGAAGATTTGCAAAGATTGATGAACAGCTGTGGTAATGAGGGAGATAGGTTAGATTTAGGATTTTTAATGATAATGATGATTTTTAATGATAATGAAGGTAGTGAGCTCAGGATAAAGGAGGTCACGCTAGAGATAACAGATAAACACAAATATCTGGGCGTATGGATAAGCGATGGAACCGAGTACCTACGGGAACACGAAATATACGTAACGACTAAAGGTAACAGGAAGGCAGCAGTGATGAAAAATAGGGCACTGTGGAATTACAATAGGTATGATGTTGTGAAAGTAATATTGAAAGGGAACATGGTTCCGGGTCTGACGTTCTTGTGCATCAGATCAGAAGTTCAAGCAAGATTAGAAATTAAGCAACGTGGAATAGGTCGGCTTGCTTTAAGAGCTCACGGGAATACACCGAATCAGGGAGTACAAGGTGATATGGGATGGACATCATTTGAGGGCAGGGAAGCTAGCAGCAAGATAAAATTTTAAAAGCGATTGAGAAAAGTGGGGCAGGAGCGTTGAGCAAGGACGGTTTTTAGCTACTTGTACATGAATGTCGATACAAAATGGAGGAAGCGAACCAGAAAATTGACGGGTAAATCCTTAGAAAACGGCAGGGGGCCAAACGAAAAGGAACTATCAGCTAAGAAGAAGGTGAAGAAAACGGAGACTGACATGTAGAGAATTGGCATGATTAAGAAGTCCGCAATAGAGATCTATCGAACATTTAAGCAGGAAACTGCCAAGGACAGGATCTATGATAATACTCGGGGTAGTTCTCTACTGTTTGAGGCCAGGACAGGATTGTTGCGAACCAATTAGGACATATCGGGCCAAATACAAAGGGGTAGACACGGTATGCAGTACATTCGGAGAGGAGGAGGAAACTGCCGAACACTTGATTTTGTTCTGACAAGGGCTTCACCTTATAGTTAAGGATCACGGCGCAGAGCTTTTCAAAGCTTCGGGGTTTACATACAGGAAGGGCAAGATAAACTTTAAGCGGGTAGAATTAACTGGAAGGAGGTTATCTGATTGGTGGCTAAAGTCACGGCACGAGTGAAAATTAAACTATTCACTGCAAAGTACCTGTCCTATACATCACTATTTAAAGGGAAAAAAAGATAAATCTAGTTAGTGGTTCACTATGTATTACGGCTAGGTGGCGTTAGCCGCTGGCCGATCAAAAGGGTACTGCTACATCCATCCATCCATCCATCCATCCATCCATCCATCCATCCATCCATCCTGGCGCGTGCTATAGTTGGATAGGGTACCGCTAGATGGCCAGAACTACGAACCGCGCTCGGTCGCTGCGCGCTTTCTCTTTCTTCCGACAGTGGTCAGTCAGTGCGCTTCGTTCATCACATGAATTTAACCTTCTGCATTGTCAATAAGGCTTGACTTAATTAACCCCAATTTAATGCATGTGACCATAGCCGACCGCTTCGCTGAAGACACTGCGATGTTGGATTGGTCGTGCGGCGTTCGAGAACCAACGTCAAAAGTGCTACTTTTTGCAAATAATGCAACAATAAAACTTATTGTACACGCATCAGGAGCCCATGATTTTATTCTTTAACAAAACATGACTGCTTGCAGAACTCTGAAGTGTTTAAATGCATAAAAAGTACAATTACTTCCTGAAACGCATACAAGACAACACAATACTTCATTTTCTTTTTTGGAATGTTACATTGCGTGCCTTGGAATTGCGTTATCTCAGTTTGACACATTCGTCAAAAACGAATCGTAATTCGCGCCCCCTGAAAGGGATAAACTCAGTTGCTCATGGCCTGCGCGTCTTGACAGAACAGTATGAAGCAATATTTGTAGCATTGAGGATCGGCCTTTGGTGAGCTGTGATAATTTGTGCGTGTGCGTGTGCGTGTGCGTGTGCGTGTGCGTGTGCGTGCGTGTGCGTGCGTGTGCGTGTGCGTGTGCGTGTGCGTGTGCGCGCGTGTGTGTGTGTGTGTGTGTGTGTGTGTGTGTGTGTGTGTGTGTGTGTGTGTGTGTGTGTGTGTGTGTGTGTGTGTGTGTGTGTGTGTGTGTGTGTGTGTGTGTGTGTGTGTGTGTGTGTGTGTTGAAAGCCGACCACATAAAAACATAAAAGATTAATTATTGCACATTGGTACATTAGTTCTTCGGGAGGGAGGGTTAGGAAATAGAAATTGACCACCACCCGTTTCGCCTCATAAATGTGCACAAAACTCCGTATGGATTTTTATAGGAAGAAAAGCTTCTTTGTTGCCGATACATTCGTCCTGCTCCGGGGCTCGAACCCGGGACCAACGATTTTCCGGGGCCATCACCCCGGAGAGGCGTCCGTCCCAGGTCTAATTTTCAGCCCAAGATGAGTGTTTCGGCAACAAGAAAGCTTTCTTTCCCACAGAAATTCATACGGACTTTTGTACGCATTCGTGCTGCGAAACAGGTGAAGGCGAATTTACCGAATTTCACTTTCCCAGCAAACGAATAAACTTATGGGGCAATATTTAGCTATCACTTTTTGTCCTGGACACTTATATTCACGAAAAAAGTTCATGTTTCATATATACTTATGACTTCATCCAATACGTCCTCTTGAAAGTAGTTTGAGCGCCCCTTTCACATCAAATCTTTTACAGCATCCGGTATACTTGAAGCGCTCCACAGGGTGGAAGCTGGGCGCTGTAGTTCAGCAGCAGTAAAGCAGCAGTAAAGCAGCAGTAAAGATGCTATATAATATTTCTGACTTATGTCAAGCGAGTGACGAAACTTTTCAGCAAAGTACATCGCGACGTTTTTTAACGCAGCTCAATTATGGATGCTGGCTCGAGTTTGTGCGACGTACTTGAATTTTAAAAAAAAGCGCAAAATGCATATTACCAGTAAGAGCGCGTTTACACTAGAGCGACATGACACTTACACTACCCCGACGAAGTCACAAAGCAGACGCAGACCATCGACCGACGAGTCGACCGCCGACGAAACTTCAAAAGACGGCGTGTCCTCGTAGCGTAACATGATGAGAAACCGAAAACGCCAGCAAAACGTATCGGCAGACCGATTGCCGGCGTGTCTTCGCGAGATATGCTGCTGTGCGTAATTTTCCTTATGTCTTAGCTTCAAACGACCACGAAGGGGAAAATGATAGAGGAGATGACAATGCCCCCTCCGAGGCTTCCACGTCGTTTGAATAAGCATCCTGCGCACCCCACGGAAGTCTTTTCTTCGGTTCCCTTTTGTGTATGCGCAGCCCCGTCCCTTTAAGCCGTGAATTATGGCGGGGGCTGCGCTGCGTCGCCGGAGAGTTACAATGGCAGAGCAGGGAGCATTTCTCAAAATGAGGTGCAGGTGTGCAACTTTAGTCGATGTCGCTGTGTGACTACGGAATGGGCCAACGAAAGATTGTGAGCACGACAAGGCGGGGATGGAGACTTCCAGAGACCATCAGGTGACTGTTTATGCTGTTGCAGTGTAAATATGACGACGACAAGGAAAAAGACACTCCCAAAGACGGTATCCCAAAGCCCTTGTATCCGAGACATACACTTATCTGAAATAAAGATCTGACTGATTGATTTCGATTGATTGGTTGATTGATTGAAGCCCCGATTGATCAGGTCGAACAGGTGGCTAAGGCCAGTGTGGTTCTAGAATTAAGTTCCCACGCATTGAAATGACTTATGTTTCGTTAGTATATTTCTGTTGTGTTGTGTACACGTTCGATAGTTATAGCGCGAGAACAAAACGACGACACAGAGACAAGAAAGACACTGTCTCTGTGTCGTCGTTTTGTTCTCGCGCTATAACTATCGTCATGGCATACCAACTAGCCCAAGCTGCCACACTTCACGTTCGAATTCGGCATGGCCCAGCTTGTGAGGAACGCGGCTGCGTGTTACCGTGGTAGTGGGGCTGCAAAGTGGCAGGCGCATGCAAAACCGCGGACGTGGATGGTGGTACTCACAGTGTTCTCTAGATGGGCGCACGGACGGACGCATAGACGGACAGACAGACAGATGGACGGACAGATAGACGGAAGTGTAAAGCGGGTATGTGTCACAGGGTATACTTACGCATGATGTTGCTCTCGTGTGACACTAATTCATGCTGTCACAAGGAGGTTATCTCTTCGTGCCAGCTTCTTCAAACCTTCGTCAAATATTATGGCATCAGAAAGGCGATCTCTGCCCGGCACGACCTTCTTTGTCGGCCAACCCTTTTCGCCTCATTTTTAATGTTCCGACTCGAATGAAATTCTTTCGTTAAACCTGCAAGGAATATGCATACATAGATGATACTTACTTCTCTGACCATTGCATCGCTGAGAATAGCGATGTCCAGAAAGTCGAGGACCGCCGAAATGGTGTACGTAATGGAAAGCACGTGCTCCACCGTCCAGAACTCTTCGACGAAATTCAGGTAGATGCCGCTGCAGGAAGCCCAGAGGACCATGGCGCCAGAGACCACTATAGCATGCTGCCAGGTCTCGTTCAAACTTCGCTTGATGTGCGAAATCGCGCCTAGGTTCAACCTGACGTTTTCGACCAATCGTGCTCGCCTTTCCGGGCCGATGTAGTCGTTGCCGCCGCTTCGCACGATGAGCCTGAGAACCGCGTGCTGGTGCTCAATGTACAGCCGTATCACTTCGCAACAGGGCCTGATGACCAGGAAGGGAGCCGCATCGAGCACGTAAAACACGAAGTTACCGGCGATGCAAGTGACCTTCAAGGTAGCGCCCAGCACTGGGCCGCAAGCAAGTTTGTCTACGAATTCGATCGAAAGGTAGCTACTGGTGCATACGTTCACAACAAATGCTGCTAGCAGCAGGAAACGGATCGAATAACTGGCATTTGTAGCCTTAAGACCATTCTTGGGTGCAACGAACCGGACTCGCTGCTCGTACTTGTGCGATTCGTGAAAAAAATTCTGCAAGCTTCTCGCTTTGAGGAGCATGATTTTGCGTTCAGCGCAATCTTGGAACTGTCGAAGGCGCAAATGAGTACGTACAGGTGCGTTGTGAAAATCAGTTCATGCACCAACACAGTGATCCAAAGCTCGTAAATATAAGCGATCTCGTTGATGGCGCACAGAAACATGCAAGCGGCGGAATAGATTAGGTAGCACTTGTTCCAGGAAAGGAACTGCTCTTCGGACTCCGAAGTCCTAGAACTGCGCAGGAGCAGAAGACCGAAATATTTGCAGATCCTTCCGTACCCCTTGAAGTGGCGCCTCATGAAGGACGACATAATGGTCGCTTTGACAATTGTTAAAACAATCGTCCTTTTTTTTTTGCGGGGAATCGGAGTGAGCAGTCGAGGACTGTATAGTAAACCGGAAGTTGTTGACGTCACACCGGTACTCTGCCATAGAAAAGAATGAAAATTGGAAGAGTTAGTAAAGTCATATGCCTCTTTTTTGTTAGCACTATATCGTACTATATGTGAAGTCTATTAGACTAACTGAATGCTTAATGATGAGCTAGTATGTTGCTACTTTATTAATGAAGCAGGGTGCAAAAGTATTGTTCACCCAATCATAGGTGGAGGATGCACACAAAAGCCCGCTGAGTCAACTGTAAGTTGCTTCTTACGTTAAATGACGCACAGTTGTGTACAAATATATTCACATGAAATCATTTTCATTATGCGTTCATAAAGCTTGTATAGTTTCTTAACTATACTTACTACCTAACGTTTTTTCAGAAGGAAAGGCATCCTAAATAAATGAATGTAGCAGATAAGTTATTCATTAAAGGGAATTTCACTGCTGATGACATATCTGTATTGGCTTTGTCTGTTGGAGCTTACAATTGTTTAAACAGCCGTTATAGTTTGATCCCATACATGCTTATTTGTGTTTTTCAGTGTGCCGCGTACATCGGCAATCAATGCCGGGATGCAAATTACGTCGGGTCCTACCTAAAGTTGTACGCTTATAGATAAGCTGCGTCGCACGACACGTTAAACCGCTATAGTTATTTTTCTACCACGTTGCCAATGGTGAGTTGAAATAACTTGCCAGCTGTTAACCGGATCGGGTCGCCACTTACCTGAGCACTGACTCACGACTCTGCGAGTGCTACTTGTACGCGCTTATTTCATATTTGGCAGTTTCCAACACACCATCAACGATGCTATTTCGGAAGTTTTCACCAGCATAAAACTGCCGCCCGATGTCCTCGTGCATGTCGGTCGTCCTTGACTCGGTTGCGTTACCATGGATACCATACTTCAAACCTCTTACGAGTGCTTTTTGAGTTAGCACAAGTGTTTCCCTCGCTTGGCTGCGCAGGCCAGACCGCAGGTCTTTCGCTGAGAGTATAGGATCTTTAACTCGCAAGAATCCCATCGATTTCAGTTGTCGCTATGCGTTTCTCGCAATGCGTTTTCTCGGCACTCAAAAAGTGGCGGAAACTGCACATTTTATTGCCGCAGGAGACGCCTTTTTTTGTGTGTGTGAAACAGCTTTATTGCGTGCGGTATCTGAGCGCGCGTCCGCGTTCAACAGTTCGAACACCTACTTACTCGTTAATGACATCTAACACGCGAGGCAGTATTTGACTGGGGCTCTCCATTATTGCTTCCAATTGTTTCGCCGATGGAGCTACATGTGCGCAAACACACGGGTCGTACTGTCAGATTTGGCGCTAGTGAGGCGTTCGCCATGTCTGCAAAGAAGATCGGCGCGTAGATCAGATGCGATAATAGAAGAAAAGTGGCTGCTCCGCCACGTGTTTGTTGAGTAAACGTTCGTTTCAGGCGCCGGTCGTAAGTCTCCATAATATGATGTTGGTGTACACAGGGCGGGTCTGTAAAGAAAAAAACAGAAGAACACCTATACATAACGTGATCTTTACAGACCGCTGGCATGATTGCTCAGTTTTGTTTCCCGCTAAAACTAGACCAAAACGCCTGTGCTTTTACCATCATCCTACCTAGGCCTAGCTCTACACAGCAAAACGTTGGTCAAGTCGGTATATCTTTGATGATGCATGCGGTTTACCCGTTTTCCCAAACGTTATGCGAGCCTACCTCAGCTTTTGTCAAATCGTACGGTCATAAACGAGTGCTCAATTAAGCGCACGTCCCCGATTTCAAACGGTGGTGTGAAATCCCGGCGCAAGTTTGTCGTGACTGAGAGCGCGCAGCGAAAAAAAAATGTGACAGTTTCTCCACAAGGGTGAAGCAATGAATGCGATAGCAACAAATTGTAATCCTATACGAAGTGCGGCTGGCAGCCAACTCTTTAGGATTCGATCTCACGCAACTCTACAAGAAGCTGGTTTAAGAGAGCACGACCGCTCCAAAGACGCTCTTTGCACATTCTCTTCGTGTAAAAGCGCAGCGCGTATACAAGGGTATGCGAGCTGCCCGCCGCCGAGATTGCTAGATAACGATCGCGCCAGCGTTACCACGCTCGTAAAATCAAAGGTCGCAGTTGTGGCTCCAGGGACCCATTCCCTCCGATCCCGTCTCTTAACGCTCGATAAAGACGGGCAAGGGGTTTCCTGTCTGCTTGAGCATTCGACCACCGGTTTACCAGCCGCTGGGATCTTATCGCATGTGCCTGAGAGCGACGGATATCGGCCGGTTCGTTTGATTTCCGCTTCAGTCGCGCCCGCTAGCGTGCTATCACCAGCGTGTAGAAAGTACGACGCGCTGGGACCCTGGTGGATCTTATCGATTTCGACTTTCTATGTCACATGACAGCGACAGCAACGATAGAAAGCCGTGGAGACGGTACGTGTAATTGCTATCGCAGTAAAAGAAGCATCAAAACTATCGAGTGTGTCTCCTGCCCCCCTCAAAACGACAGCTGTGACGCTAACGACAGCTGGCACAGTGTCGAGTAGCGCCACGGTAAGCGGTAATTGATGAAGGCAAAACGGAATGCAAAACTCAGCACAGCATACCAGTTATGACTAATAAAACATAATGTATATACCATGCGCACGCGTTGTCACTCATTTACATGCGCATGTGGACGGGTTATAAAGCTCCCAGTTCTTCGCTCACTCGTCATGTTTCACTGTGGGGAGAAGCGTGGATAACTTTTTTTATGACCTTGATTTTCAAGAAGCAAAAAAAAAACTGGACTCCTGGTTATCGAACCATGTCACGACCTCCTTTTAATTACATAAGAGGTCGTGCGGACTAGCCCACTGGTCCCACGCCCTAGCTTGAGGAGTCTTTAATTCCACGCGACTGAAGTGTCGCACTGCTGTAGCACCATTAATAAGCATGCCTGCACCCATCGGAATAAACCAATCGGGTAGCCGGCCGACTCTAGGTACCAAATCCGGCACCTCCCGCAAGGGAAAGTGATGCCCGGCCACTTTGCGACCACCTTGGTGGAAATAATAATAAAAAACGTTGTGTCAGTCTTATCAAAGTGTGACGGCCCCTCAAAAAAATTTGGGTGTTTAGAGGTTGTATGCAGGGGTGTAGCCAGAGGGCGGCACACCGGGCACGTGCCCTCACCCTCCCCCCAAATATTTTTTGATTATTGCATAGAGAGCAAAAAATGGCCATTTCAAGTGGGTGCCCCATGCCAAATCAAGGTGGTGCACCCCCATCCCCCAAAAAACATTTCTGGCTACGTGCCTAGTTGTAGGCATTCCTTTTTTTTTTTGCAAACTGAGACCGACAGCGGGAAACAAACACTTCACTCCTCCAGCACTGCACCAGCAAAGATAATTTCTTCGGGGTGGTCTGAGCATCCATTTTTGACCCGTAAGTGAAATTAAATGCTTAATTTTCATGTCTGAGCCCTCGTATGCACAGCGCAACTTTCAGTTGAATCGTTACCAAAAAGAGGGAGTTACAGGATTACTTTTCAAGAAATAAAAAAAGTTTACAAAAATTTTTTATAGTCAGCTAAAAATTGCTCTCATCTCTCTGCAAATGACGCCACAAGCTAAAAAACCACTCGTCACAGCCATTGGCTGTTTTGAGCATGGCGCGCTCGGTCATTACTGGGGCTGCAGTGGGAGGCCGCAACTTGCCCATGCGTACGTGCGCGATCGCACTGAAAAGCCGTGTATTGGAATAAAAACGAAAAGAAAAAGTACTCATAGTCACTGGCGTGCGTGACGTATTTTCTTTCCCCGTGCCATCCCTCCCTGCTTAGCTTTCAGCGCTTTCGTCAGCTCTAGAAGAAAGAATACAGTGGCAGCATGCGACAAATTTTTTCAACTCCGCTCGTACTGGACCAATTCTAAAAGTAATTTTCTGCTTTGCACTGCTCAATTACCGTTTTGGAATATCTTGCTGGAAAAACATTCTCGGTTACTTAGGGTATTGATATTGACAGATATGTGGAATTCAACGTCCCGAAACCACCATACGATTATGAGAGACGCCGCAGTGGAGGGCTATGGAAATTTCGACCACCTA
This sequence comes from Rhipicephalus microplus, assembly GCF_043290135.1. Taxonomy (NCBI): domain Eukaryota; kingdom Metazoa; phylum Arthropoda; class Arachnida; order Ixodida; family Ixodidae; genus Rhipicephalus; species Rhipicephalus microplus. Next base: position 58,664,870 of record NC_134707.1, on the reverse strand, counting down.
GGGTTCTTTAACGTGCACCCAAATCTGAGCACACGCGCCTACAGCATTTCCGCCTCCATCGGAAATGCAGCCGCCGCAGCCGGGATTCGATACCGCCACCTGCGGGTCAGTAGCCGAGTACCTTAACCAGTACCACCATGGCGGGGCGGTTACTGAGGGTATAGACATGCAAATATGTGTAGAGACAAAGAGGAAAATTGAATTGTTATATCTGCTTAGAAAGCCTTCAGTGAAAATTTCTTCTCTGAAAGGGACGCTGAAGGGAAAAACAATTTTCCGTTTTGAATTGCTTAATTACTGTTATGGTATCTCTTGCTGGAAAACCACCCACTGTTATTAATGGTATACACATGCAAATATGTGTACAGACAAAGAGGAATATAGAATTGCTATACCTTTTTAGGCCAATGAAGGTGGTCTACATAGATATAAGAAACCAAAAGTTGCTATGACAAGACGAGTGTCACATGGCCCAAGGGGTCTATCAACATGCAAGGTGTTCAGATTTAGTGCCTACTTTTTAACCATAGGTTCTGTCTAGCAAGCGCCAATGTGTGCATGCAGTTACCAAACTACTTAGTACAATATCTACTTTTTACATCTGTTGAGACTAGGCTTATGCGAATAGTGAATTTTAAGTTCGGAGCGAATAGTGAGATTGGTCGAATAATTTCGAATCGAATTCACGCTGTATATATAACATATACAGAAAAATGGGCATACTTATCAATTAACCTGCGCAATAATCAAGAAGCATGAAATCAGGCTCCTATGCAAATTCTTTTTTTTTCATTCAAAGAAAGGTAAAACAACTGCCAGTAGTACCAGAATTACACTTTTGGTAGATGTAAGTGATAACCTGTCAAATATGTAACACATAAAAACTTTTTGTGTACTTATATGGAATATAGGCCGACATAACAAGCTTTAATATATATGATGAATCGGTTTGTGGGCGATATGTTCATTTAAAGGAGCCCTGCAACACTTTTTCAAGAAGCCTTGGATTCACTAAAGAATCCTATTGCCTCATGAATTCACCACTGTAATCTTTTATAGAATCCGTCAAGTACGAGCGAAGTTGCGAAAATTCGCGTGCTGCAACTGTATTCTTTCTTCTAGTGCTGACGAAAGCGCTGAAAGCTAAGCAGGAAGGGAAGACACAGGTAAAGAAAATACGTCACGCATGCCTCGTGACCTGGAGCACTTTTAGGGGCGAAGCTCCTCAGGGTGTGGGTCTGTCCATCCCCTATGGTGTATGTAGCCACCGGTGGCACATACCCGTTCTGAAGCGGGTATGTGCCACAGGGGATGCGAGATGGCGGTACTTGGAGTGTTCACTATATGGACGCACGGACAGACGCATGGGCGGGCGGGCAGACAGACTAGCCGACGGATGGACGCGCGGAGCGGATATGTGCTACAGGGCATGCGAGATGGCGGTACTCGAGTGTTCACTGTATGGACTCACGGACGGACGCGCGGACGGATAGACGCACAAACGGACGGATGCATAGATGGACGCAGGGATGGTCGCGCGGACGGGCGGAAGCAAGAACGAATGGACGGACGGATGCACGGACGGGCTGACGGACGCTTCGCCCCACTCATCATTCACTCCGTGGATATGCTGCGATTTTTTTTATTCAAATACGCGGCTTTTCAGTGCGAGCGCGGTACACATGGACAAGTCGCGGCCTCCCGCTGCAACCCCAGTAATGACCCAGTGCGCAATGCCCAAATCGAGCAATGGCTGATTGAATGGCTGTGACGAGGGATTTTTGAGCTTGTGGCGTCATTTGCAGACAGAAGAGAGCAATTTTTAGCTGACTTCGAGGATTTGTTGTGAATTTCAGGCCGCGCGCTGTGCCAAAATGTTAGGCTCGCGCGATCGGTACCCTCGACTACCGATCGGCAGTGACCATGCACAAGAAGTGTTGCACAGCCCCCTTTTGGTACTCGGCAGCTGACCCGCAGGTCGCGGGTTCGTATCCCGGCTGCGGCGGCTTCATTTCCTAGGGAGGCGGAAATGTTGTAGGCCCGTGTGCTCAGATTTCGGCGCACGTTAAAGAACCCAAGGTGGTCGGAATTTCCGGAGTCCTCTACTACGGCGTCTCTCATAATCATATGGTGGTTTTGGGACGTCAAACTCCACATATCAATCAAATCAATCAATTGCAGGGCCTCATTGAATTTGAAGTAGAACTACGCGGCAGAACGGATTTTTCTTGGATAGGTGTTTTCACGGCTTGTCATCCCTACACCTCAGTGAAACCACTTTTACAGGAGGTTACGTGCAAAGTAATATGCACTTATTTGTTCATTGTGAATACTTCGAAAGTTTCAATACTTCAAACTCGAATCAAAGCAGATTCGAATACTCTACTACTATTCGTTCAAGTATTCGCAGCATTTGAATATTCGCACAAGCCTGGTTGAGACGATGAAGCATAATATCTGTCTAGTGGAGGTGTACATCACTCTATTGATCACATATGCAGCATTTGATTCACCTTGTAAAACACTTTATTGCCCTCATAAAAAACTTTAATGCCTTCTTTGGGACGTATTGCACTTTTTATTTGGACCCAACTCTCCTGTTATGGGAAACGTGTTTTTTATAGGAGGAACATAAATTTCTATTGTAATATTCCTTCAGGCTTGCCTTCACTCTGTCCATGTGAAATTCAAGCTGATGACTTCACGTCACAATTGTCTGTAGACACAAGATGCACTGGAAAAGCTTGAGGCTATGACAATTCCAAAAAGTTGAAGCCTTATTCAGGTACTGAAACTTTCGCGAACAAAGTCCATTGGCACAAGACTCTTCCCGACTGTGGCAGGCCCTTCCGTATCTTCTACCGCGCAAGCAGAATTCGCTGTTAATCTGTGCCTTCCTTGAGCTTCTATTACGCCATCATCATCTGCTTCTTCATCCTTTCAACTGCTGGTCCTCAGTAAACTTCTAGAAGCTAGAGGCATCGCTGAAAAGAGGTCAAAAGACAAAATAAGCTTCACTGTTCCGGTGTCGGGAGACTGGCATGAGAGAATATAAAGTATACGAGGAAGTGTAATACAATATTTTTGGTGTTTTGCATATTTAAACTATACAAATATGAGGCACGCTGTAGTGGATGGCTCAGGAAATTTCGCATACCTCAGGTGCATGTAAATTTCTTTAAGTACACTCAAACCTCGATATAAAGAACGTGGATATAACAAATATCGGTTATGACAAAGTGAACAAAAAATAGTCTTGCAACAGCTGTAGTGATAAAATTATACCTTTATAACAAATTTTTGAATGTAACAAAGTTATTTTTGTGTAAGATGCAACTTGTTATAATGAGGTTTGAAGTGTATAAGCCTCTGCCATTTTCGCCAGTAGAAAATATGCGACCGCTGTGGCTCGGATCGAAGCTGTAACTTTCGGGTAAGCAACTGGGAACCCTGAGGACGCACGCCAAGGTAGTGGGCAAACTGGGAACGTTAAAAACCCACGAACCCTGGCGAAAGCTTCCAATTCTGCAAGCCTAGTATGTCCTGGTGAAGACGAACCAAAGTGCCCAATCATCGTGCAAGTTGTGCGTGCTCACCACATCATGACGCCCCAGCTTAAAAGAGCACATAATTTCTGTCCTTCGACTCAGTCACATAACGAACACCACCTTATCAAAAAACATAAGTCTAGGATCACCAAGATTGTAATAGCAACTGTGCACTGCTGTAACGTTGTTATGGCTCATCACCGAGGTACTAATGCATGAAGTAATTACACAGTGAGGCGTAGTTAGTCCCAAAACACAACCTCCGGTTGTGGTGTGTCGTCACTAAGGCAAAATCTGCTGATGTTGAAGGCTTCCAGCTCTTCCATACTATTAACAGCCATTATAGACACCTGTGGCTAACCTAAAATCAACAGAAATCATGATCATATGCGAAACTACTCACTGCTTGAAGGCAAAGCTGCAGGTGCCCCCCCTTACGTATTCTCAATATGTATATCGTCAATATACAGTTCCTTTGCACCACAGGATAGTCGCCTGTGCCTGCAAAACCTTTTTGATGTCACCGAGCGTTGCTTAAGTAAACTAAACTTTATCTAAATTATCGCCTCTGTCGGTATTGATGGCCAGTGATGTCAATGTCTGGGCATTCCCACAACGTGTCTAATGGCCTCCTCTCCTTTTTTCGTATTGTTTGGACCGACGGTTGATAAGGTAGTGAGGTGTTAGACCAAATAATCTTTTGTGATTGGGAGAAAAATTAAGCCCGTAGACTTAAGGTTTTCGTGAACCATGCTTCTGTGTTAACGTGTAAATACTCTTCAATGTACGGGGGGAGGAGGTTTTTAAAGTTCTCAGGCCACTATCCCATCTATTCCTATGGGAGCGTGACCTCGTAGTGTGCCCCACTCCACCCTGTACATATAAACATTCGTTAACAGTTCGAGACAGTCAGATTTCCAAGACTTCACAGTGGTGCTTGTAGCCACAACTTCAAAAACTCTTATGTGAAGCAAATGTTGAGTTTTGTGTTCTATAAGAAAGCGACTTAATGACTGCCTAGTGATAAAATATTGTATATTGTTTATATGAAATGCTTCTACTGTGCGCAAGAAATTTTTGGCATACTTTTTTCTTTTCTGGCTTACTAAGACTCCACTTCTGGCAAGACTTGGTTTGCGGCGGACCCTCAGTGCTAGTCCTTTGTGTACGTTCGTTCGTCTTGTCTATTTCTAACTGTCTTTAGCTTTTGGAGCTGGTTTGTGGAATCTCACAAGTGCATTATTCAGATATGTGAAATGGCTTAACGCGTGTTTTCTAGACAAATAAGTTGCCAACATTCTTGGTGGTCATTGTGGGTAGATTTGCCCCCTAACATTTTCTTAATAGACAGCAGCAGAAGCTTTCTCGTGGAGATTTTTTTCAAACAGTGCATAGGAATTGCCTGGAAGTTCATCACTTAGCCCTTCTATGGCAACACAAGCCATCGTTAGCTAATAATATTAATAAAAATATTAAGTCTTGGTGTTTCCCATCTCGAATCGACGACATGGTGAGGGATGCTGTGGCGGAATTTCCAACACTTTAACCAACACAACCCAGCACTTAGCCATTGTTTGTGCAGTATTAGCCATCATTATCTATCACTATGCAAGCTCGGCCAACTCCAGTGAGAATTCCTCTACATTAAAATTATTGAGCTACGGTGTGTACAGTTTTCATCATCTACCAATTGTATCCACCCAAAGTATGTGATACGATAACTTGCCAACCCAATTGTATGCTATGTTTACGTGGTGTGGCCACGGTGTACTGTCCTGCTTTCTTTTTGCAACAACTGTGTGATTTGCTTACCACAGCGACACTTGTGGCTGACTTACTTTCTGAACAGACCGTTCTTGCTGCCCCTTTCACACAATGACAATTACAAACGCGTGCTTTTCTGTGGCACATGGATGCGACTGCTAGATGCACAGTGGTGTCTTACGTACGATTAGCGATGGCGGTTCCGGCAATCAAGAAGCATCGTTACTTTCTTTGAGACCTTTAAACTGCGTTCAGCTTGAGACCTTGGGAGAGTATAACTTGGCCTCAGAGATGCCTTTGCATCATGTGGTCTTGTGAGCAACCTCTTTTCGAATGCGGCCCCCGCAGGGGCGCCTGCGCAAGTAGGCGTTTGGTGTGTAGCGACACCATGGACCCGAGCTAACGGGGGAGTTTTGACTCCTTCCCACGCCTAGCCGTGCGTGGCTTTGCCGTGTCCGGGGATAAGGGGATCCTGGGGGTTGAGCTGACGCTGGGTGATTGGACCTTTAAGGCCCCCCGGCAGAGGCAACACACCCCTTGCCCCGGCTTCACGTAGACGGCACCCCTGGGCTGACCCACCCAGGGGAAATTGGCAATCGCCTTTTCCTATCTTTCTCTCCCTACATCTTCGTCTTTATATCTTACTATTTATCTGTCCTGTCTTCTACTCTCTTCCGTTTACTTCCGGTATTCATGGCGGCAAGGGTTAACCTTGTGTAGGTATCCCACCTTGGATAATTACATTGGGTTATAGTGACAGCGTACGGCTGGCGTCGGGAGGGTTTGTTTTAACAAATCAAACCGCGTCCCCTTGTTCGGCTCCGTGGTGGGTGGTCGCCGCTGTTACCGAACACATTCATACTTGTGAGGCTTTACAAGCATCCGCCGACCTTGATTGGTCTCGCAAGAGAGGCCGCACCGAAGCAAGTTATCACGTCTCGAAAGAAACTAAAGTTACTTTCGCGAAGTACCACATTATCCACAGTGACAGCACACCTCTAAGAAAATTGTCCCCATTTTTGGTGGCCAAGTGCATAAAAGAAAAAATAGGACCCACATACAAAGCATCCAAAATGTCAAGTGGTGACCTTCTTTTGGAGCTAACCGAAAAAGACCAAGTGCCTAAGCTATCCCAACTAACCAGCATTGGAGAAACAGCTGTCACCGTTTCGGTCCATCGCTCTCAAAACACCAGCAGAGGAGTAATCCCTGAGGAAGACTTCTTAGGCCTTAGTGACGAAGAGCTCCTCGAAGGTTTCCACGACCAAAATGTCATCAAAGTCCAAAGAATTGTAATCCGTCACAATAATCGGGAAGTGCCCGCCAAACACGCAATACTAACCTTTGGAATGAGAAATGCCCACCTCTCTTAAGGCTGGGCACTTAAAAATAAATGTCAGACCCTACATTCCCAACCCCAGACGCTGTTTCAAATGTCAGAGATTCGGACACGCCTCGCACTCTTGCAGAGGCAAAGAAACATGCGCAGAATTCAGCGCAAACGACCACAAATCAGAAAACTGTTCATCCTCACCCCACTGTTTTAACTGTGACGGGGAACACCCAGCGTATTCCCGGTCATTCCCATGTTGGAAAAAAGAAAAAGAAGTCATCGCTCTTACCGTCAAAGAAAAAATATCATTCAGCGGAGCGCGAACACGGCTATGGTACCTTTTCCACAGAAGTTACGTCGATGTGACGCAGTCGGGAGCAGCGTCACAAAGGCCTCAGGAGTCGACCGCTACCACACCCAGTGGTTCTATGGTGACTCCAACCGCCCCCGTAAAAGAAGCAGCGCCAGCTGCTCCATGCACATAAAAGGGCGCGCAGACTCCGGTCTTCCTGGGCCCTAAACTCAATAGAGTGCCAAGGCCTGAGATCCGCTTCTCAGCGCCTCACTCTCGATCTTCCAGCGCCTCAGACAAGGCAATGGAGATCGACCACAAAACTCCGGTGTCATCGACACCGAAGGACAAGCGCTCTCTCGAGCGTACCAAACAGGACAAGGACAAAGTCCCAGTAACCACAATAAGAAAGTGATAACCGTAATAGTTATCGTATTTCTCTCTATTTCTATTTCTTAATATTGTCACCTATCATCTTTTATACCGATCAATCCCCAGAAGTATATTTACTTAACTTTATTCTGCCATGGCTTTTATCGTACATTGGAACTTAGGTGACATAACGTAGGTGACATAAAGGACATCATTAACAAATTCTCACCAGCAGCCTTTTGCCTCCAAAAGACAAATCTTAGTGCAAAACACAGCCATTTCCTAAAAGGCTTCAAATTTGCCCGGAAGGACCAAGAACATTGCAACCGTCTTTCAGGAAGAGTAGCCATAGTGGTGCAGGGCAGCACTCTTACGCGAGATGTCCAAGTAAACGCATCTTTCGAGGCCGTAGCCGTCACCATCCTATCATAAAAAACCATCACCATCTGCTCACTGTATATCCCACCTCACACCCTTTTCACCACCAAAAACCTAGAAAATATAGTGAAACAGTTGCCACAACCATTTATCTTAGTTGGGGATTTCAATGCTCCTTCAACTCTTTGGGGTAGCGACGAAACTGACGCAAGAGGGCAAGCCGCGGAAGATTTCATTTTATCAAATGACATCTGCCTTCTTAATTCTGGTGCTTTTACCTACTTTTCACCAACCTCGAGCACATTTAGTTGCTTAGATCTCGCCATGTGTTCATCGTGTATTTTTAATGATTTTAAATGGGACGTCGTCAACACGTCTTATGGTAGTGATCATCAACCCGGCATCATAAAACTTATACCATCTTACCCAACTCTAACAAGCAGGCCACACCGGTGGAAACTACAGCTCGCGAACTGGACAGTTTTCACAGAAAACGCTAAGCTCGATTAATTTTCTCATCGGAGCTTTCTGTTGAGGAACTAAACGAAGAGTTCGTCAAAGTTTTAATCTTAGCAGCAGAAAAAGCAATACCGCAATCATCCGGCATCGTACGCAAGAAATTCAACCCTTGGTAGACAAACGAGTGTACTGATGCCAAAAAACTACAAAATAAGGCCTGGGGAATTCTACGAAGATACCCCACCTACGCCAACCTCATCAACTTCAAACAGGCAAAAGCCAGAGCCCGATTTATTCGAAGACAGGCAGAAAAGGATTCATGGCAAAAATACATATCATCAATTAACAGTTCAGTCACATCTAAACACATCTGGGACCAGGTGAGGAAGTTCAAGGGAGAGTACTCCTCCTACACAATACCACTGCTTACAAGTCCAGACACACAATCAACACTAGAAGACCAGGCCAACCTATTAGGAGAACACTTTTATAAGGTATCATGCTCAACAAATTACACCAATACATTCCTGAGATATAAAGAAAATGCAGAGAGACAAAGGTTGCCTACTAGCAGTACCTCGAATGAAAGTTATAACCTTCCGCTTACGCTGCACGAATTGAACAGGGTACTTTCTGCCGGTAAAAAAACGGCAACAGGGTCTGACCAGATACACTACGCAATGTTGGCACACCTATCCCAAGCATCCGCGAAGGCACTTCTCCAATTCTTCAACAAAATATGGGACTCTGGCATAATGCCTGAAGATTGGAAAAAAGCCATAGTCATACGATTCCTAAAACCTGGTAAACCCCCCACAACCCCAAGTAGCTATAGACCCATTGCATTAACAAGTTGCCTTTCAAAAACTAACGAAAGCATCATAAATATTAGACTTACCTTCACTCTGGAATCGGAGCACCTAGTAGACGCACACCAGTGCGGATACAAAAAGGGCTGTTCCACCACTGATCACATTGTTAGGCTGGAACAAGAAATACGACAAGCATTTCTACACAAACAGTTATGTCTCTCGGTCTTCTTTGACTTAGAGAAGGCATATGACACAACTTGGAGATACAGAATTCTCAGAGATCTAGCTAACTTAGGGATTCGCGGAAAAATGCTGAACTGCTTACACGATTTTTTATCGAATAGAACTTTTTTAAGTACGTTTGGGTACGTTACTGTCACGAATATTTGTCCAAGAAAATGGTGTGCCACAGGGCTGCGTTTTGAGCACCACCCTGTTTATAGTGAAAATGAAATCCATCAACAGGGCTATACCCCGTACAGTCATGCACTCCATCTATGTTGATGATCTGCAAATTGCATGCCGAGCCTCCAGCCTATCATCCTGTGAAAGGCAACTCCAAATTACAATAAATCGGCTTACGAAATGGGCCGACCAAAATGGTTTCCGCTTTTCAGCCCAAAAAACCACAGCTGTTCTCTTTGCGCAAAAGAGAGGATTGTTCCCTGAACCCGCGCTCAAACTCTACAACATCAACATGCCGGTGAAACAAGAAAACAAATTTCTAGGAATCACATTCGACCGAAAACTAAGCTTTCTGCCACACATAAATGCACTGAAAACTAAGGCAAACAGAGCACTCAATGTGCTCAAAGTACTCTCCCATAAACACTGGGGTTCCGATCGACTCTGCCTTATACGTATTTACCGATCTCTTGTACGCAGCATTTTAGACTACGGATGCATAGTCTACGACTCGGCGCGAATCTCATACATCCGCCGTCTCGACCCTATACACAACCTTGGTCTCCGTCTGTCAAGTGGTGCTTACAGAACATCACCTGTGCAAAGTCTATACGTAGAATGCAATGAGCCCCCTCTATGTGATCGAAGAACATTACTGACCTTGTCATATGTTTTAAAAATAAGGTCGTCACCTGAACACATCTGCTATAAGATTGCCGCAAAATGTGACTCGCGCTCACACTACCTCAACAAACCGAACCTAATCAAACCACTTGTCCAACGTTTCGAGGAATACTGCCACTTTTATACCATCCTTGATGGATCACTAGATGTCGCTATTAAACCACCAAGACTGCCGCCATGGTTTGACCTGTCACAGGTATGCGAATTTTCACTAAGCCGTTTCAACAAAAAAAGCACCCTACCAGAACACTTAGTCCAAGAATTTTATACACTTCAGCACGAATATAGGGATTACGAAGAATTTTACACAGTTGGCTCAAAAACGGAGGACCACGTGGGTATTGGGATTGTGACGACGAAAAGCGCAATTTCTGTAAAAGTACCTCGTAGTTTTTCTATTTTTTCAGCTGAAGCTTATGCCTTGAGTGAAGCAGTTCGGAAAATCATCGCTGAAAAATACAAGAAAGCAATCATATACACCGACTCACTAAGCACACTAAAAGCACTACATATAAAATCCGAATGTGAGCCTATAGTAGGCGACATTCTAAACATGGTATACTTAAACAGCCAGGCAACCTGCATCCGTTTCTGCTGGGTCCCAAGTCATGTTGGGATACCCGGAAACAAAAAAGCAGATAAGTATGCTTCCCAGGCAGCCCACAAAATAGTAGCAAAAGTAAAAATTCCCCTTAAAGATATCCAGAGAACAATTCTTCTGGCCCTACTAGCAAAATAGCAAAAGCAATGGGGCACCTGCACGAACAATAAGCTCCACCGGGTGAAACCCACACTCGGGGGAATGGAAGACCTGCCGTCACCAGCAACGGTTTATTGAAGTTGTATTATGCCGACTTCGCATTGGACACGCACACTTGACACACAACTTCTTACTCGCAAAGGAAGAACCGTGTGAAAAATGCCAAGAAGCGTTAACACTTATGCACATCCTAATCACATGCCCTACCATTGAAACACAGAGACAAAAACATTTCAGCAAGCTATACAAACAACACGTACCTTTACACCCTGCTTTGTTCCTAGGAGATGACCCTCTAGTTCCTCTGCCTGACTTGCTAAACTTTCTGAAAGAATGTAACCTGTTAAATAAGCTTTAAAATCTAATCTTTTTAGTGTCCATTCCTGAAAGTCTTGTGTCTGGCGCAGCATAGCCTTAGCTGCTTTTGTGCCATAAAAACCAAATTAACCTAACCTATCTCTCATTTTCAGTGGCACAAGGCAGCATAAGAAGCGGTGCTCAGTTCGTGAAAAGAACAATGCTGAAAAGCATGAGCACCTCAAGTCTGCCACAGTCGATATTAGCAGCGACTCCAACTTCCCGGACTGCTTTCCTGGTGGCAAACCGGCCCCAGCAGCCAGCCAATCGGTTTCGCCTGCACCAAACGAACAGGCGCAACCCATGAAGAATGCGCCTGGGCGTTTGGTTGACGAGCCGGTTGCCGCTCCCGTGTGGCATGGCCTGCACTGTGGAAGCGGTCGGAACTGTGACATTTTTTTAAACGCTTTTTGGTGCCCTGACGTTTGGAAATATTCAGCTGAAAACGCAGTGAAGGTGTTCAGAGAAGCCGGAACGTCTTTCCACTGACGACCACTGCTAGTGTCGCGACACACGTCTTCAAAGACTAGCGACCTTTCTGAGACTTTGAAAAGGGACACTTCTGTGCCGTCTGCGCTTGAGTTTTAACGTGCTTGTGGCGACAGACTGGTCCGGTCACCAGTCTCCCCCCCTTTTTTGTTTTTTTTCCAGGTGCTGTGTTATTGTGGGCAGCACGAGGACTGGCTGTGAGGCCACCTCTTAACTGTTGCATGCTTGAGTACACATAACGCGTAGTGCTTCCCGGGCCACTTTCGGAATAGTGCCTTCCCGCGTTTATTTGCAGTTTTCGCGCTGCGGACTCTTGTTCCGCCTAGGCTCTAATTGTTAGCATCTTGGACACATTCTCCAGCTGGCCCCATTATTTATATGCATATATATGTTTTTTTTTGCTTTCGTGCTTAGTAAGCTAAGCGTAACAACTGTTGTATTTTGGAATGGCACGGGATACATTCTTTTTAGCTTTGGGCGCGAAATTCGCTTTTAGCGTTGTGCCGCTTTTAGCCTTGACGACGCAGTGATTGCACATTTCTTTGAAGTGGTTGCTAATACAAAGCAGCCTTACAAGTGTGACCAGTCCCATGAAAATGTTGGTCTCTCGTTCTGAGCATTCAGATACATGGAATGTTTTACTCTCCTGACCATCTGAATTAATAGTGGTATTGTCATGACGCAGTAGCCACTATGTGGAGCCGTATAGTATGTTTGCATCTGCATGTATCTGTGAAATAATGAACTGCCACCTGTTTGTACCCACATTCATGTGTCGAGCAGTAGACTCTTTCAGCGTTGATGGAGGAACACGCCGAGAACAGGGTTGCCGATGTCTGGGGTGGAACAACTGTGCCATTTGCGCCATTGTGCGCCAAACTTGTTTACCTGCGCTGAACCACTCCTGCTGCGCCAAACTTGCTTATCAGTGCCGTACTGGGCCACAACAACGCAATTTAGCGGCAAGGTGCGAAAGCCATCAAGCGCCGTGCCCGGAGAAGTGTCTGAAGCACCGTGTGTTTATTTAATCGGAATGGTTGTAGTTTCGGTTTCTTAAAGGCTCGCTCCAGCAGCAGCCGTGAACTTTGATTCTAAGGGCCCGGTATCGATTGCTAGGCGCCTGCGAACACAGTGGGCATCAGTGCGAATGGATTGTGAACCCTTCTACATGCGAAAAGACTGCAAGAAGAGCCTCTCTTTTTGGCGCAGCTGTATTCTTTTACACCAGCATTTTGTAGAGTTGCACGATACCAGATTTAAAAGAGTTGGCTGCCAGCCTGACCATTTGTTGTTGGTGTGTTCATCGTTTCACCCTTCTGCTGAAACTTCTTTTGCAACTTGGTGGCAGCATTGAGAAAAGGAAAGAAATGATGGCAGTAATGGTGTTCAAAAGAAGCGGGGTTGGTGTCCTGTTCCTGGAACAGCCTGGCAATAACAGGTGCAGATCACTGCTCATTGAGCGCATGTGCATATTCTCGTTCATTTGGCCGCTGTGCTTCGCGCTTGCCGACTGGGTGGCTTGACACTCGTGCGTTCTGGTCAAAAAAGAAAAGAGTGTCTGTGCATAACGAAAAAGAAAAGTAGCTGATTCCTCTCTCTGAGAATCGGTATTGTAACACGAAAGTGAAACGTGTATGCACAGTAGTTGTTAAGCGTTTATTGTTCACTGTTTTGACGCAAAGACAAAGGAATGAATGCTACAGTAACGAATTGCTAAGTGACGCGAAGAATTGCAAGTTGCTAGAAATTTGCAGCGCGTACCTCAAGCAGAAAACGTGCACGAAACGAGCGTACACAGGACGGGCACGGACCAAGAGCTGTCACGGCTCGACACTTAAACCGCGCTGTTCAAACAAAGGTGCAGGAAACAAGTATACAGAGGACAAATGCGAACTTTCACAATACTTACTTGGTGTGTGAACAGTGTGCTTCTTTCGTAAGCGTGGCAGCGAGCGGAGTGGCTGTGCGTTCGTGCTCTGCTGAATCAAACGTCTGATAAGTGCGTGCGCAGGGGAGACAATCTTGAGGAGGTGGTGCTCATCACGAGGTGAAAAGCATGGAGGAAGGAGGCGACGACCTTCAGAGCGTGCTCAATGCGAGCTCGTGGCTTCATCTTGATACTGATGACGAAAACGCACTGAAGTTGCGAAGCTCTGAGGACTACCAAATGGTACATGGCATATAATTATTGCTTGCTGTTGACACTCATGACGATGTACGTTCCGTGGCTTAGTGGTATGCGCTGCAGAGTGATAGGTTGCTGGTTTGATGCCCTGCAACAGAACTTTTCTTCCTAGCTTTTTTTTTCATTGCTATTTGTTAGTATATATTTTATTAAGTCATATTCATGACAGATATGTCAGTGGCGCTGTGGTGGACCCCGGCATAACACTTCTTGAGCATGGTCAGGAAATGCTGCCGATCGGTAGTAGAGGCTCTCAAGAACACGCGAGCCAAATATTATAGCGCTGCACGCAGCCTGGAATTCACAAAACGTTATGAAAGTCAGCTAAAGATTGCTTCCTCTTCTCTTGACAAATGATGGAAGGTGCTTTAAAATCACTCGTAGAAAGCCATCTATTAGCCATTGGCTGAACCCAAGGTGGTCGAAATTTCCTGAGCCTTCCACTACGGCGTCTCTCATAATCATATGGTGGTTTTGGGACGTTAAACCCCACATATCATCATTAGCCATTTGCTGAATTGAGCATGTCGCACTCGGTCATTACAGAAATCGCCGCGGGAGGCCGCAACTTGCCCACGTGTGCGATCACGCTGAAAAAGCCGCGCAGTAGAAGAAAGGAAAGAGTGCTCAAGGCCACGAGGCGTGACGTATTTTCTTTGCTTCCTGCCATCCCTCCCTGCTCAGTTTCCAGTGCTTTCGTCAGGACGAGAGAACAGAAAATGCGATAGCAGCATGCGACAAATCTTTGTAACTACGCTCGCACTAGAAGGATTCTTTTTTTTTTTTGCTGCGTTGAGTTTGTGAGGTAATAAGCTCTTCCGGTGAACTCATTCCATGGTTACTTGAAAAAGTGTTTCAGGGCCCCTCTAAATGTCGCAGTTTCATCGCAAGGGTGAAACAAGGAATGCGATAGCAGCGAATTGTAATGCTATATGAAATGAAGCTGGCAGATCAACTTTTTTGGATCAGATTGGATCCGATGTTACGTAACTGTACAAAATGCTGGTGTACTAGAATACGGTCACTTCAAGTGCTGCACATAGAAGTGTATGTGAGCCGCCCGTTGGTGGCAGCCGAGCTAGCATGCTTGCCAGTGATCACAATCACGAGTTGTTGCTTGAGCGACCCCCCTTCCCTCACTCCCTCACTTTTTGTTCTCTTTCAAGGCGGGTGTAGCTTCGACTGCAGGCCTCCCGGGTGGGGGATGTTATCGCACGCTCCCTCCAAGCGACGGAGATGGGCTGCACCGTTTGGTCTCGGCTTTAGCCGCGTTTGTCCCCCCTCTTCCCTTGGCTGGAATGAAAACTTGTCCCACATCGGTTTTGCTTGTCCCAAAATAACTGCAATAGTTGCAGTCTTCTGTGGTGGAATGCTTGCAGAGCTTCCTTTTTTTGTATATATTTTTGAAGACCATGCATGCAAGTGCTGAACTATACAGGACCTTCGTCGTACAACTGACCATGTATGGGAAGTTGCTGACAGCAATGCTCACTTTTATGTCGCAGGTTTCCACTAAGGCTATGATGTTTTGCCTTCTTTTATTTCTGCTTGTTTTAAAGCGGAAGAGAACGGCCACTGCCTTCAATACTCTGCAAGCTTTTGTAGAGTTGCCAGGACATGCTAAACAGAGCCCTGCGAGACCACCGAGCCATTGTTCAAATTTGTGTTCTTCCAGGTGGCTGTCCTGTTGAGATTTGTAGCATGAACGCATAGTGATGGTTGCCTTGTTTGCACCAGTTGTGTGTAAATGAAGCTAGTATGATGCTGCCCTGACGCTGCTGTTGCTGGTCAAAGATCTCGCGTTTGCTTTTGGAACACAGCATATTGTCGCTGTTGCAAAAGGCTGCCTCGTTTGCAGCAATGCATCTTCTATTTTGGTCAATTTTAAAATATATTAAACACATATACGCTGTTATATTGTCAAGGTGTTAAGCCATGCTTTGCATCTTGTATTGGCTTGTGGATATATCTCGTGCCTCTGGATTTAACTCTACAGTAACTTAACTGGCGTGGCAGGTGCACTCCATGAAGGGGCTGCTTGCGGAAATTTGACGGTACTCCTTTAGAGGGAGCTCTGCTTATATGCTTGTACAGAAACTTCAATAAATATCGTTGCTGTTCCCTCCTGTGGACTGCAAACCAAAATCTTTGTGAGCTGTGAAACATTGCTGAAAATGAAATGTTTCGAGTCTCTCGGTTGGTGTGGTTGCATCACACTATTTTCAGGCTGGTAGTTTCACGACCAAAGAAATAGTTGCTTGGAGCTGGTAGAATGGTTAGACAATGCAGTGAGCTCGGGACACTTCTTGTGCCTCTATTCTGGGCACTAAGTTGAATGGGAATTCTCTATGTTTCTAACATGCTCATGTAACATGCAAATTCATGTGTGTAAATTTATCCTGTATCTTGCAATAAAATGGCAGCAGAACCAATGTGCCCCATGATGTCTACACAAGGCTAAGCCCCTTCTCATGACTCTTTCACTCAATGAGGCACGTTTGTAAAATTCGTCTGCGATGACACACCCCCTCGCGTGTTTTAGTGTTCTGCACTTGCGTTCTCTGCTGTGTGCGAAATTGTAAGGTGCGTTTTATCGTAGGTGAACGTTTGAGTGCAGTGTCCAACGGGCAGCGGACGACGTGGATTACATTTAACGCAGAGTCCTTTCGTTGGTACCTGCGGAAACAATGTGCTGTACATGGATACAGTAGCAGCAAACGTATGCCTGGTGACCCATGTCTTCCAGATATAAAACAAGGGCAATGGTTCGGAATACTGTATACCTGAATACAGTATTACAAACCATTGCCCTTGTTTCTTATCTGGAAGACATGGGGCACTAGGCCTATGTTTACTGCTACTGCATCCTTGCACAGCACGTTTTCGATGGTACCGAAGAAAGCACTCGGCGTTAAATGTAATCCACATCGTCTGCTGCCCATTGGACTCTGCACTAAAGACGTTCAAGGCACTGGACTTTCATGCATCAGTATTCCTGTCGCCCTGTTTCTTTCCTGAGCATGCAGTACCTACTATTAGCGTTATCCTTGAGCAGATTGCCAAGTCATCTATCACACTGCAATTCGCATACGTAGCGGTAATTTATCCAAGCATAATGCAAAACAAGTAGTGCCCACAGATTTTTTTGTGCTTATTACAATTTTGTGCTGTCTAATAAATTTGAGTTATTGTGAACATTGAATAAAACTGATATGCCATATTTTGGCATGACTAGGCGTCATTTCATCCTGTTACAATTGAAGAACACAAGCATTGCGCATGCTAAAGAACCGGCGTATGTGAAGCAAATAAGCAACGCTGCAGTTATGACAAGTATAACGCTGTTTGTTCCTTTAATCCAGCGGCGCAAGATGCCATGAAAGCCGAATACATCTTTGAAGAATGCATTACATTGTAAATCCGAGGCAAAGTGAGAGGCAGTACTCTTAAACATCACTATCTAGTCGCGAGTCGGTATTAGATTAGCTGGTGTTTACTTGACACCCACTCGTAGAGGACTCGCCGGTGATCGCCTTAGCGCGAGTCCTTCGGTCAGGGGCATTTTCGTCTCAAATTAATGCGAGATAAAATTTCGCGCTAGCGCACACGAAATGACGTCGCTTGTTTACCGGCTATCGCTTCACTTCCGCTTTATTTTTTGTTCCACCGAAAGCGTTCCCTCTCCACATAGATGGCGCTAAGCCCCATGAGCAGCTGATCTAGGGAGCCTACATGAACGGCCGTTTTTAGGGTGGAGACATCTTAATAAGTGCCTTCAAGAAACTCAGCCAAAACCAGCGGGCAATGGGGCACGCTGTTGCCAGCTTCCACCAAATTCAGCATAGTTTTCTGTGCGCCGCCATTTTGGAGCCAGCCGCCGCTCCCTCCAGCTACGCGAAGTACGGCGCAACAAAAAGGAGCCGACCGAGTGACAGCGGCGGTTATCGGGGTCGGGTAAGCGACCCAGTTCTCAAAGTGAGCGCACGAAGAAATTCGCAGCCCACACACAAACACTTGCGACATAATACTGAGGTTATGCTGACACGAACGCAAGCGTGGCAACAGCTCAGACTAGCGAGCGCGTCTCCGTACGAACGCGCGGACGCGTCCCGTTTGTGGGCTTCCTACTCGCAATGCGTGGACGCAGCAACGACAACTTCGGTTATCTACTCATTCGCGAACACCGCGAAGCACATATACGTGTGCCGCAGGAAAAAACAGTGAACGAAATACGCAGTACTCACAGAGCAAATACGAGACGCACTGGTGGGCTCCCAGCCGTCTCGCTTCACTTGAGCCAGCCATAGTTGTCGTCGGCCAGGGCTCGCTGGGAAGCGGAACATTCGCACCCCCTTTCTGTTGTGGTTAGTGCAGAGCGGTACGCAGCATTCCGGCATTCTAAGGCTTCGCCGGCAGCGTTTAACACGCTACCGCAAAGTTCGACGCCGTATTAATGAGAACTAAACGCAACCGGGCGTAGACGCAGTGCGGGCACCAAGATGGGGCGACAGCGCGGCGTTGCTGTCTGGCAACATTGTGTTTTGGCGGGCAGCGGTGCGTTGGCGGCATGTAGTGGGTCAAAGGCTGACATCACCCTAAAAACGGCCGTTCATGTAGGCTCCCTACTCAGGGGGATCGGCCAAGAGTCAGGCGGATACGCATACTATACATATACTATACGATACATATACATACTAAATTTCTGATTAATATTTAGTAAGAGCTAAAATAATTTTGAGATTAGTTTTTTTTAATGTAACAATAATTATGAGGTCAGTTCGATTTCCCTGCACTGCCTAAACTGGTACACGCAGTGCAGCACACGACCGTTCGTTTTTGTAGTGCAAGGTGGCGCTCTCAGAACTAGGCCATTCCTTCTAACAAGTGCAGGCGTCGTGCACTGCCAGTTCAGACAAAACCCTGCACTCAGTTTCGAGGTAGTGCAGCTCGAGTACAAGCAGTGGCGCTGTTGCTGCCAGCGTATATCAGACGAATTATGTGCATCTGTAAGAGGCGTTCTTGCATGGTTGTCGCCGATACTGAAGACGTGAACCGCGTTGCAGGAAATGGGAGTTTGGTGACTCTGTCGGCTTTCTGATATCCACGTGTCGGCCGCCTGTGTATCACATGGCGTTTTTAGGCCCCATGCCGCCACTTGCTAGGAAACCGGCATTCCTGCTCATGTCTAACTGCAAGCAACCCACATTCCGCATTTACGCTGTTCAGCAAATCCAAGGTTGGCTCGACCCTGCTGTGTACGGTCGACAGTGGTCGGCCCAGGAGTACGTATACTGCGCTGTCCACCCAAGAATTAAGCACAAATCTACCAAGCGCGTTAACGTTTTCAGCACTGACCATTGGTCGTCTCTATTTACAGGTTAGGAAAAAAATCAAGGTACTGACTGACGACTTCTTCGCAGTACCTGCGTTGCAACCTAGTCAATACGAGCGTAACAATTGCGACGATGTAGTGTCGAGTTCTTATCAGTTCTATGAAAATTTGCACAGTGACTGCACTTGTTGCGGCGTTAAACCCCACATATCAATGCACTTGTTGCGGCGGAATCCATGGCTTTTTTTTTTGACGATATTGGCGAGCATTCACACCAACGCCCTCAAACATACGTAAGCACACGATGAACAAGTGAGACACATGGCGCTGCCGGCCCGCTACCGGAGGTGCACTGGCTGCACTGTCATCTGAACTGGTTCAGGAACTGGTTCACGCAGTGTAAGGCAAATCGAATGGACCTATGAATGATTGTGATTTTAAGTTGCACTATTTTGTGTAACCTCCCAATGAATGAAGATCTTTTGACTGGGAAGGCTGAATGAAGAGTTGTTAGTAGTTGATACGCGTACAAAATCTATTCGAGTCGCATATAAACTTTTCGACAGCCTTGAAAATATGCCTGACCGAGTGTCCCAGCGCAGAGGCTGCAAATGATAACAGAATGGCCGACGTAACCGGCAGACCACATTGCCACAATATGATTTCGATACTTCCCTTTCTGGGTTAGAAAAAAAAAAACATTGGCAGCTGAACAAGAAGTGTTCGATAGTTTCAAGTTCGTTGCAATAAAAGCAAAAAGAGAGATTGCTAAACCCGCTATGTGCGTGCAAAAATTAACATTTGGAATTATACAACGCATTCTGGTTATTACAACTTCAGCCCGTCTTGCTGCACACCATTTCCTGCTCCAAAGGAACTGTATAGGTGCCATCCTTCGGCATTCTTCGGAGAAGCGTGGTACCTGCTGCACACTTGCAAGGAACATCTTGCTCTTTTTTTGTGTGTGTACTGTGCTTGACGGTGATGAATTATGGCAGAGACTTTTGTAATCCCTGCAATTGTCCACAGTGGGAATGCGCCACAGTTAATATGTGAAGAAGGTCGAGCTTTTGTAAACGGTTGGAGCATTCGACGATGCACTCTCTGCGCAACTCGAATTTTGTGACACCTGATTGTTTATTTGCTGTTATAAAGATGCTTTATTACTCATATTAACGCGATTCTTTTACCGACATCAAGCCTGCCTAAGGCCAGTTTGCAAAGAAGTACCAAAGTAGAATACTGGGCTAGCACGCAGGGGATGCGGGTTCGAATCCCATTGTGTCCTTGATGTTTACTGAGGTTTTTTTTTGACAGCGAAAGCTGTTATGAGATCAAAACTCGGGTCATGCGCGGCGCCGTAGTTGTCCGCTGCCGACACCGGTGTTAATTTGTGTTAATTTGTAGTATTACTGCTAATTACTAGTGATTTATGTATGTACGGAAGTCAGTTTCTTCTAGAAGAGGGGGCAGTGAGGTGAGAAAATTATGGCGTGGATTTTGGCTGTATTCCTTTGGGGCGGGGCATAGCCGGGGAAATAGGAAAAGGTGAAAATAGTGGGAGAGGGGGGGAGTGCACCTGTTTCTGTGTGCCACATGTTCCAGTAAATCTGAGTACGTGCGCATATTTTTTGCGTGACGTCATTTCTGTGACGGAAATGACGGCTGCCACTTTTCAGCTCATTCGTTGCTCCGAATAGAATGCTTTCTCTGCCTCAAAACACGAGGATCCGCTTCTATCAATGAGTGGGAGCTGCGTATAACACCCATCAACACTTTATGAGCAAAAACCAGGATGTCTCGATTTTACTCATTCTTTGGACAAAGAATGGTGATCAAACAATCTTAATCCAAAACCGTGTCTTTGGATGTCTTGCAGTGTGCGCCATCCTGATTGCTTGTGTCGTTTTTTGGCATGACTTGCGAACAAAGCCGTATAGATCAACGTACCGTAGAATAATTTGTAAATGTCTCAGCGCAAAAACAGTGCGTTTTAGGAAGGTAAATGTATAAGGCGCGTGTCGAATTTCAATTTAGAGGCTAACACATTCTACAACACGTCCCCTTTATCTGCATAATATATGTCTTTGTTACGTGCCCTTCAGTTGATAATTTTCGTATTTGTTTAATTTGTCCCCGTGCGCTTTCGTTGCCTTTCGAGTGTGCTGTCTTTTTCTCTTTTTCTTTGTCATACGTCGAGTACCGTGGGAGCGTGAGTGCCACGTTCGAAGATATCATCATCGGCGGCGTCTCGCGACAAGCGAACACGCGGTTTTCGCCAAGGCTAGCTCGATCTTTCCGCGAGCTGCCAGAGGAACGTTCACTGCAGCCCTCTTACGCCAAGAGCTCCACAGCTTATCGCGGGGCTCCGTAGGTTAAAGCCAGCCCGGTCCCCACTTTCGTCGCAGCCATGGCTGGAATGGCATGGACGCTCCACCCAGCACTCTTCTACGAGAAGTACGGCACGGTTCTCGTACAGCTATGGGAATGGGGTGACGTTGGCACCTTGTTCGATCCCGTGCGAAGGCTGTCCAGGAGCATCGGCGACCGGATCACGTCTCTACATCGCCACCACAGCGATACATTGACTGCCACGACCAAGGCCGGGGCGATCGGTGGCACCGTTGAGTCAAGCCTAACGGACGATAGCGTCATCACTGAGGACGACGCCATGTCGAGGGTCAACCGCGAACCGGGAGACACGTCGTCCGAGCCCAGTACGTCGCAACAGAACGAGCTTGCCTTTCAGGGTGACATCTACACGCAGATGCGGCGCAACCGGCGCCAACTCGAACGCCTCCAGAAGATCCGTGAGACGCGCGAGAAGTTTTTGGCAGGTGGAAGCGCGAGCAGCGGTGGCAGCGAGTTTGGCTGGAAACGACGTGGTTTCCAACGTCGTAGCAGCTCTATTCTTGCCTCCAAGAAGAACAAGGGGCTCAGGAAGGTGGATGGCGGCGGCACTCCCTTGACGGACATGGAGGGCGTTCAACCCGTGCGAGCTGTCGTCATAGACGTCTCCGGGTCGCCGGGGGACAGTAGCCCCTCCGAAGACGAGAACATCGCTGACAAGGCCAGTGGGAAGCGGGGCGGTGTGATCAAAGCTGCAGAGTTGCTCGAAAAAAACGAGAGCCTACAGGCCTTCAGGGGCATCCGCGGGACGGGCCAGAGAGGCCGCAGGTCCCCGCCGCCGATGGTGCGGGTGCCGTCGGAGTCGCACACAGACACCGACTCCGTCGCCAGCACTTCCTCGGTGGGTCAAGCACCTGTCGCCAGTACGCCGCCGCTCAAAAAGCTAGAACAGTCATTCGTGGCCGCGAAGTCACCCGGGCGTTCCGCCCTCCGCAAACGCAAGTCTTCCAGAAGGAGAGATATCGTAGCACCGCGTGGCGAGCCGGCGACAGCTCCGGAAAAGTCTGCGCCCGTCGCGACGGTTGACGTGGCATCTGTGGTTTTTGATAGGCCACGCCCCGCGACGGAATCCAGCTCGGCAACGAGCTTACTCTGGAGGAAGGAGCCCGTCGCGACTGACAAGTGTCCCGAGCCTTCGAGCCAAGTGAAAAGCGACGCGAAGAAAGACGCATCCAAGCGACGGAAACCGAAGGCCGAAAGGAAACGCAAGAAAATGAAGGACAAGTCTAAAACCACTCTTGTCACGGATAAGACATCGCACGCGCTTTCGGTGGACGCGTGCGCAGCTGGCGGCGTTGATGCGAGTGCTGTCAACGAAGACGAAAATCGACGTCGGAAACTCGAAGCAGCTGTTGTAGATGATAGTGCACGCTCACTGCTTCCTGAGCGTGCCGTCGCCGGCATCGATTCATCGACTTCCACTCGCGTGACAGCGTCACCTTCGCTTGCTGAAACTACGCGGAGCAAAGACGCCTGGGCCACAGCGAAGCCAGCAGCTCCAGTTTCCACGCCTGGAGTGGATAACAAGAGGCCGTCAGTTGTCGACAAAACCATAGAATCGGCCTCCGACGTAGCCATGGTTCACTCAGGCCTGCCAAATGCCGTGCGAGACAAAGTCAAAGACGCCGTTAAGACCTCAACGCAACCACGCGTAGAGGTAAAACAGCGGTCGGCGAGAAAAAGGGAGGAGCGCGCCGCAGAAGCCAAACCGTCCGAGTCGACTCAAACCGTCGTAGGGCCAAGCAGTGAGGCCCTCGAGATATCTGCTGCGGCAAGTGGAAGGAGCTCTGGCATGAAGAAAAGGCGTTCCAAGAAGCACACCACCTTGAAGTCGCCGGCCAGTGCTGCCGTCGAGACATCGTCGGGCGCGCCCGACGATGTCTCGACGGCAGCACTGGCCGGCGACTTCAAGCACTGGCGTCGGGCGCGCCCAAAGATGTCGAACGGGAAAGCACTCGTGCGGCGTCGACCGACAACGTCGACAGAGTCGTCGATGAAGCGGCGGCAATTCACAATCACCCCCGTCATCGTCGTCAGAGGCGCAGCAAGTCTAAGAAGCACGCTAAGAAGGGCGACGGCAAGCGGCACTCCAGGAACACGAAGGAAGACGTTGCCGTGGCTTCGACCACTGTGGCGACCGCAGGTGAGCTTCTGCCGGCGTCGACCACCGACAATTACGGTTATGGCGGCCCCTTCAAGGTCGAGGGCTCCGATGTGGCGACGACGCCATTCAAGAAACCGAGCCTGGTGGCTGCGCCGTCGCAGCCATTCTATGCGCTGCCACCCACTGCAGACGTCACACTGACGGGTACCGACACGGCGTTGTTGCCGGGCGGCCCACGGCACGCACCCAGGGTGAGCACGGTGATCAACGGCGACGACGTGACGGTCCACTTGGACCTGGCTAGCCGCGACAGGGCGGCCATGTTCTGGCCGTTCGGCCGCAGGGGGAAGAAGAAGAGACAACCTGAGCAGCCCTGAAAGACCGCGCGTTTCAAAATAAACGCTTATTTAGTGGTTGCGACTCCAGGGCGCGCATAGTGCGCTGTATTGCTGTTTT
This sequence comes from Rhipicephalus microplus, assembly GCF_043290135.1. Classification (NCBI taxonomy): domain Eukaryota; kingdom Metazoa; phylum Arthropoda; class Arachnida; order Ixodida; family Ixodidae; genus Rhipicephalus; species Rhipicephalus microplus. The sequence continues at coordinate 58,640,731 of NC_134707.1, read as the reverse complement.
CGCAGCGCCAGTAAATGCATTACCCCTTTGCGGTTCTCGTTTGGTCATTTCTGTCGCATGTAGGGGTCCCTTGAGGTTACAGAAGAGTGCAGAGTTAGTCGCACGTATTGTTTCCGGATGCACATACGAAAGATGGCCAAAACAATCAAGTCTTGAGCGACGTCCTTTATGCATCCGCCTAAGATGACTTGAAGGTGGAAGCCATCCGGCATGCCTATAAAATGTTCCCACCCACAGTAGGCTCGATAAATAATTATCCCAACAGAGGGGTCTCACTAACCTGAAACTAGGGCAGCGGAGCTAAGAGACCGGGGCCGTCGGCACGCGACATCGTGGGGACATTTAGGACGATAAAGGAACAGTTAAGTCTTGCTAGCGTGGTGCGTCCCCCATGACACACAATTAAAGACGAGCAATCGTTCAGAGGCAAACGACACTTAGCTGGATTTCTGTCTCCATCTGAGGCGTTTTTCTTCTCTCGGAAGTAGCCCTTATAATAACCAGCGCTTGTCCTGCCTACGTGGTACGTGCCCGGCCCATGTACATTTCTTCTTGATTTCAACTGTTATGTCCTTCCCTCTTTGTTCTCTTACCCACTCTGCTCTCTTCCGGTCTCTTGAGGTTACAGCTATATTTTTCCTTGTTATCGCTCGCTGCCCGAGTTGTGGTCTCGTATCAGCTTTCACTGTAAAAACTGAAATACCAAGGTCATGTGGTGACATAATGAGATTTCAACCTGGGTCCATTGCGTGCCAGCCCAGCATTCTACCACTGAGCCACGCTGTTTTTTTTCTTTATTACAGAGCTTCAACAATCTTCAACAGAACAAATTTTCTACAACTGTTTCATGAACAATAGTCATTCGGCCGAAATGTTGTAGGCCCGTGTGCTCAGATTTGGGTGCACGTAAAAGAACCCAAGGTGGTCGAAATCTCCGGAGCCCTCCACTACGGCATCTCTCATAATCATATGGTGGTTTTGGGACGTTCAACCTCACATAGCAATCAATCAACAATAGTGATTTCATGCGCGGTACCCAATCGGGCATATCGTTTTGCATTTATATTGCAGTTCCAGAAACGAAGTTAAGGACTCTCGAAAGTATTCTATAGCTCGTCGAGCATCGACATTAGCATGAAGTTCAGCCATGCGTGGTGCTTGGTACTCGTTCGCAAACTTGCCTTAGGCAGACTTGATGTCGGGAAAGCAATCGCGTTAACATGAGTAATTAAACGTTTTAAAACAGCAAAGAAACATTCAGGCGTCACACGATGTGAACAGCGTAACGAGTAGGTCGTTCAATGCTCCAACACATTAAAAAAAACTCGTTCTTAATCACCTATTAACTGTGGCACATACCCACTTCATGCGTGATTCTTCATCGTCGTCAGCCACGGAACAAGTTACAAGTTTTTAGCGGATACCACGCTTCTCCGAAGAATGATGAATGATAGCTTAGTGAATGCCGGCCTACTATGCAGAAATTATGAATATTTATAGCATATTGGGTAGCGTATACCAAATGTGCTTCTAGAGTTTACCCAAAGAGTGTTAAGAAAAGGTTTTGAGAGGCCGCTCTTCTAGCTTTCGCTGTGACTGTGCTGCGCCTTCCGCGCAGGCCTGACGTGTTTTGTTCAAGTCACTCTCGTGGTTCGGCTTCGCAGTTACTACCGCTGAGCCGAACCACAACTGAACTAAGTAGACATCTGTTTGACAACTTACTGTGCCTTGCGACGTATTTCAAAGTGCTGTGTTCTGCCGAGACTGTTGCGCATTGCCTTAGTTTTTATGCAAGATAGTTTTCAGCCTCGTGTAGATTGTTCTAAATAAATACTTCACCTCCTCCTCGCAGAAATTGTAGGATTGGAGTCGGTTGTGAGCGAAGGATCGCGATGGGTGCAATGAACGTGGTAAACGCTAATCAGAATTGAAGTTCGGCATTGTGCGGCAGTCATTTATTCAACTACAAAGCCATGTCAGTGCTTCTAACTGCTTCGAAAAAAAAATTCGGCAGATCCCACGTACCTTGACAATCGACGTTATGCGAGGCTTGCGGAGAGAAACTGACCGTTTTGAAAATTCATTTTATTTAGCGAAGCGTCATGAAACGACGCTTAATACATATGTAAATGTAGCGCACTAGACTTATGTAGAACAGTGGCAGATATATGAAACTTCGAACATACTATACCGTTCTCTCAGTTGTATAAATTTTGCTTAGCGACAATGATTTTCCGCGATATTAAACGCGGTTACACCGCCTTCTCAAACAAGTATTTAAACAGACAATTGGCATACAACCTACGTACTACATCACTGAGAGGATCAACATCACGGACTAACTAGGGCACTAAAAGACTAGATTATCAAATATTATCTTTGTGTAATTCACACCCATCCTTAATCAAACTAGCCATTGAAACCACATGTATTTCTTGTTGAAAAACAAGTGAAGCTACTTCTCTTGTCTCATACAATAGTATAAATTTTCAACGGTGTATCGTAAACTGCTGATGTTTACCTTTTGCTTTGTTTTGTAAGTGCTTCATACGCTAATATATTCACTTACTCTAGTACAGCTTGTAAAAACCTTTTTTGTTACATTTATAATGAAGTGTTTTTATTTTGTTTTTTTATTTGCATAGTTCATTATAAGGAGTTAATTATTTCTATTTGTTGGCATATTTTCCCTGCTTTTGTTGCTTACTTCCGTTCCTGCTGTTGGGCATGTAAGTCCGGGGCAAATGTCTCGTCAGGAGACATATGAGGCTCCTTTTGCCTTACCTCGTGCACGTATTTCTCTTGTACATATGTGTGAAATTAGGAACGAAAATAGATTAAAAATAAATATTTATATGGCAGGTTTTTTCGCACTTGCGCTATAATGCCAACAGGCACATGACTGTTAGCAACGCTGTAAGCGATAAGCTGATATGAAGCGCTGGTGATCACGAGAATGAAAGCCCATGACACTGCTGCATAAACCAACCAGAGCGCATGACGCCTTACTATACAATTGACGTTAGCCCGACACGAGGGCTGTATCACAGAAGTATACAAATGTAATGCTTATAAAATTTTGTAGATGGCACTGCAGCCGCAACTGACGCTTTACAAACACCATAGGGTCTATTTAAAAGGTAGTTCCGACACCGGGCACGATGTCTACGGGGTAGAATGCTCGATTTGCACGCAGAATGCTTGCTTTCGATTCCTGCTTGGACTTTGACATTCATTCATGCATTCCCCGAGTCAACGCTGTCGATGTCAGGTTATTATTTATTTATTTATTTGTTTATTTATGTACTTATTTATTCACCTATTTATTTATTTATTTATTTTTATTTACAGATGACTGCAGGCTTGAATCAGAGCCCACGCAGCAGTAAAAACAAGCACTTGTACAAACAATATGCGCAATCAATCTGTAGTCTACGCTCGCAAACTACACACAAAATTAATACTCTCATACATAAAAGTGCACATATACCAATTCATATTCAACAGCATCTTCGCCACGCAAATCGATAGCAATTCGTGACCAGAATAAGTAAATGTACACAAAACTATTCACACCACAATACATACTCGCAATGTAACACGTGACGCAGCAACAGGAGTATTACGTTAACGCATTCGTGTAAACGGCTGGGATCACACGTGCACGTGCGTTCCTGCAAATACCTCCCCACCCCCACCCAAAATTATTTTTTGATTTATATGCGGGGTTTAACGTCCCAAAATCACCATATGATTATGAGAAACGCCGTAGTGGAGGGCTCCAGAAATTTCGACCACCTGGGGTTCTTTAACGTGCACCCAAATCTTAGCACACGGGCCTACAACATTCCCGCCTCCATCGGAAATGCAGCCGCCGCAGCCGGGATTTGAGCCCGCGACCTGCGGGTCAGTAGCCGAGTACCTTAGCCACTAGACCACCGCGGCGAGGCCACCAAAATTATCAATTTGGCTTGTTTATTAACACATGCAAACGCACGCACGAACATACATAAAGTATGGTTGAACCCTCCCGAAAAAAAAAAATTGGCTGCGCTACTCAAAGCAGGGGTAGAGGACTGCTGTGGATGCGGGGGTGTGCAGCTACTGTAGCATATACTGTAACTCTACGGGGGTGCGGAGGAAGAGAGGCTGCCGTGACCAATGGTGTAACAGAAAAGAGGTATTCCGTGAAGAAAAACTTACTGATATTCATAGCCACATGACTTTACTCGCGCTCATGCACAGATACTCGAGTTTAAGCCTTCGCGCAGTCAATTCAATGGCACTCACATCCACTCAGCCTGAAGTGTTCACGATGCCCCTTAGGAAAATTATGGCTTGAAAACCTATTTGGGAGCTGAAAAAACAACGCGTTGGTAATAGATGTAAAGCTGCTAAGCCACTGCTATCGCTATGTCCACTCTGCAATAGTACGAGCAGGGAAGCACAGCGTTAGAAAAAACGTCCGTAATCGCGCGTTCGATAAAAATGGTGATTGTATACCCTTAACGCTACATTATATTTACTAGGTTCACACTTATAAGACTCACTCGCTGGATTTCGTGCCGACCGGTTGTGCCCCCGCGAACTCCGACGACAGTGCAGCTCTGGCCGACTGCGCTGGCCCTACGCCATCTCCTGACGCCGACAAGAGCTCTTGTCGAGTGGTGCCCCGTCTTCGGACTCCTCCGACCGGGTCCATCTTTCATATCTTCTCCTAACTTCCGTCGTTTTCCGTCGTTCGCTGTCCCTGCGACTCGCTCTCTCCTTCCTCTCTATCTCTCTTCAATTTTTAATCCTATCCTCTTAATTCCTCCTTTACCCCCCCCCTTTCGTGAGCTACTGTTGAGGTGTCCTTCCCCTAAGAGACAGTTATGGGGCTCACTTTTTAATCCTATCCTCTTAATCCCTCCTTTACCCCCCCCCCCCCTCGTGAGCTACTGTTGAGGTGTCCTTCCCCTATGAGACAGTTATGGGGCTCACTTTTTAATCCTATCCTCTTAATCCCTCCTTTACCCCCACGCCTCGTGAGCTACTGTTGAGGTGTCCTTCCCCTATGAGACAGTTATGGGGCTCACTTTTCTCTTCTTTTCATTTAAAATCACTCTCACACACTTATAACGAGCTCTGTGCGTTTTCTGTGCCTGTAATTAAGCACATTAGACCCGTCGCGTACAATTTCAAGTAGAACGGTTTACATAGGCATGTATTTGGCAAAACAAACAATGTCCAACAGACACATTATAGAGCCATCACGTGCGAGTACAAGTCGAACGGCGTACGTAGGCCTTTAGTTGGCGCAAGTAACAATGTGTAACAAACACATTAGCGCGGTCACGTGTAATCACGAGTTTAACGGCGTACATTGCCTCTAGTTTGCGCAAGTAACTATGTACCACAAACACATTAGCGCCGTCACGTGCAATCGCAAGTAGAATGGTGCAAATAGGCCGCTATTTGGTGCAAGTAACGATGGGCAACCACCACATTAGCGACGTCAGGTGCAAGCACAAGTCGAATATGTCCATGGGACTTTGGTTGGTACAACTAATAACGTGCAACAAGCACATGAGCACCGTCTCGTACAATCACAAGTCGAAGGGCGTTCACAGACCTGAAGTTGGCGCAAGCAACAATGAAGAATAAGCACTTTAAATCAAGATGAACATGGTATACACAGAGCTTGCGCAATCCCAGAAGCTCCACGTCTAATGTCCGCGGCAGACATCATCCGTATCCTTTGTCATTCGTCGCGTTACGCAAAATCTTGCATCTGGAAACGACCCACGAAGCTTATCGCACTCTCTTCAACGGGAGCGTCCTAACCGTGCGCGTAAATGCTTGAAAAACCTTGTTTGGGCGACAACTTCTAAAGCTAGAACCGCACAGCTCGCAGCGCAGCCAGACATGTAAGCGAGTAAATGAAATTTCATTTGCTCGGACGTGTTTTCTTCGACCATGCTGTCGGGCTCCACGAGTTTTCTGTGAGGCTTGGAAAGTCCAGCTTCCGCAATGGCAAGGAGGAGGCGCCTGTGCTGGTATCTGCAATGAAGCGTGCAGGGTAACTTATTGTCAAGCTATCTGCAGAGAGCACATAATAACGTGTTAAGAATAACCTTCTAACGAAGCCCAAGATATATATATATATATATATATATATATATATATATATATATATATATATATATATATATATATATATATATATATATATATATATATATATATATATATATATATATATATATATATATATATATATTAATGTTTGCGCACAAGTAAGGCACCGGCTACTTTTTAGCTCCTGAGTGACTGTTGAGCATACGTCTAAGAAACGAGAAATGAAGAGAAGTATATGGAAAATAAAACACACGAGCAGACACATGTAAAAACACACACTCTCACATCAAACACAATCACAACGTATGAAGAAATGTCCGAAAGCCAATGAATAATGTCACTAACAATGTCTCTAGTCATTAAATCCAACCGACACAACATGGCAGTCGTGTGGTCCTTACGGGGACGAATTTCTCATGCAAACATAAGATTTCTATCCTGAGCTTGTGTGCTTTGGACACCTATACCTTCACGCATTCTGCTTCCGAACGTAGGCCGATGGCATCTCGTGAACGAGCACGGGTTGTGAGCTCCAACGACGGCCTCGTGGAATATCGTCATTCGAACCCATGTCCTCTTACCAGTGCACACAGAGTCCGGAAGACGCCGTTTGACGACTTGAGGACAGCCTTATAACGCTAGTCGTGAGATGTGCGACTCGAAACTTTCAGGCCGGGTGATCCTCAACAGGTAGGGTGACCCTTATTTTGGAGCGATCCACCGCAGTAATCAGGTGTCCGTATTTTTAAAAATATGGATACTCCCCCTCTCTCGCAATATCTTTCTTAGAATTCTGATATATTCTCCGTCGGCCACCATAATCGCGAATATACGCAGAAATTCGAAGCAGTGCACGATTGTGCGGGACACGACACGACATCGCAGGCGACGCTGCCGAAACGCCAGCTAGCACCGAAATTCTTACCGCGTCCCTACAGTTTTCGGTACAGCTACACACCTTTTCACAGGAGGGAAAATAACACCATGATGGGCTGCGCGTGGGAGTACAAAGGCCAAGGGCGCAGCGTTGTCAGTGCATTTTTGAGGGGTCACGCCAATTTTCGCAGCCCAAAGAGGACTATGGCGGCGCCCAGTGAGGCGTTTCTGAAAATATCTATAGAACTTGACCCCCGAAAGTGAGGGAATTGCAGGACGTTTGTTCGTCGAGGAGCAGAGCTGCACAGCGAGAAAATTTGTGCTCGGAAGGCCTCTCATGTATACGCTGACCTGTTGGGAAGGAATTAACGTGTTCTGCCAAATGTAGGAAGTGTGTACGCTCAAGCGCTGTAGGCGCGTTTTTGCAGTGCTGGTCAAATACGATGTTACTTTTTAGGGGCGAAGCTCCTTAAGGTGTGGGTCGGTCGTCCCCGATGTATGTAGTTGCAGTAGGTAGCCACCTCTAGTTTAGTTCTTGGAAGGTTTACTAGATGGCGCTACTTGTAGCTGATGAAAAGTTGCGAGATGTTAAAAAACTAGACGGCGGTACTTGTAGTTGATGATGAATGATGCGAGGAATGATGTCACATATGGCGCATGTAATTGGTAGAAGGCAATCGTACACTAGGGGGCGCGGTGTAAAAAAAACCCGTTCGCTGTTGGCGCGCGCGCGGAGTGTTTAACTTTTAATTGTGGGGTGAATCGCACGGAAGAGTTTCACGGTTTAGCGATGATTCCTTCCGGAGTTTCGCCCCACTTATCATCATTCATCCCGTGAATATGCTGTGATTTTTTTTGTTGAAAGCTACGACAGGTAGTGACGTAGAAATAGTGGGAAGTCAGTAAACACATCTACAAAGAATGTTCTAAAGATGAATACTCCTCTATGGTTAACACAATTATACCGATTTTCCGCTTATAGTACATGGCGACGCACCGCGCCTTGAACTATGGAGTAAAGGCAAGACAATTGTTGAATCAGGAAAATATTACGCCATATCCCACTTAATTAGGGTAACCACGTGGGGATGAGAAGCAGCGGTGATGTTCACCTGTGTTGCCATTTGTATGTTTACGTGTATGTTTCATTTGTGTGCTTGTGGAGCTGGCATATGTTGTGTACCACTTATGTTACACCCCTCCCACTCTGTGTATTACTCTGTGTATTCCGCACAGCGAATTAATGTATGCCCTATATTTCATCAAATCTTAAATTACTTCAACACCCGGTGCTGCTGGGAGTGCACAACGGAGCGAGTGAGCGCAGCATTAGTGAGTTATAGTTTATGGTTAGCGTAATAGCGGAGGTTAAGGAAATGACGTTATTATGCAGCAAACGAACGTTCGTTGCGGACAGCGTCTTATAGTTTAGCAGGGTACTGTTGACGTGGTTTACTTGCCCAGCTGGGATGGTGGCGCCACCTATCAGATGGTGAATAACTTAAAGACAGTGAAAAGAAAAAAGAAAGTGAGAATGTTTGCCTATGCCACCGCGCGAAGCATTGTTACAAGTTTATTTTACAAATAGTAAAAGCAAATAATTATGAAACACGCACAAACTCGAAAAAAAATTACGTTGCCGACTTGTTTACATCGATCTTGTAGTTAAGCCTAGACGCTTCCGAAATGGAAAGCTATCTCAAAAATTACGCCAACTTATCCGTAATACTCGGTCATCGAAGCTAACTGAAGGTAAGCGAAACCACTTTAAACAGTCGTTTGCTGCTAACAAGGGGAATCTTTCAACAACTACGCCAAAATCACTTCAAATATGGCGTCCGAGAGCGCCGCCATGTTTACGTACACTGCGTTCACCTACGCTACCTTAAATCTGAAAAATACCGCGCGTACGGTAAGCAGCACGGGTGACGTACGTATCTGCGCATGCGCACTTCGATTCCGGTATCACGGTACGCCCGGTATCCCGGTAAGCCCGGTGTACTATAACTGTGTATTACATGTGAGCGCGCAGCTGTGGCGGAGGGATAAATGGGAGCGAAGAAACGAGGCCAAGGCAGCGCTCTGCCACCTCCTCCACCACACCTCCTCGCGTGAGCGCGAGAGTTGGGCACATGCGCAATGGGGCCGTGGACGGTCGCCAAAGTACTGTCATAGCCCCCAGCAAACCCTGCTCCACATGTAAAATTACTGACAATACCAATTCACCGAATTCTAAATTGCTTTCTCTTTCTCATAGTGTGCGTTCTGTGTTCAGCGGTTATGTCCATGCACTTTACAGTAACACTGTGAAAGATTGCATTACACAACAAGTAAGGCGTCTTACCTGAGTGGATTCAGGGTGTGTATTGCAGATACTTGAATCAGAGTGAAGAAATGGTCCCCAGTGACGAGCTTCCACTGCGAGGCTGCTGCTACTTCGTCGTCAGAGCAAACAGAAAGGGCAATGTGAGTTCGGGCCTGGGTTCTGCGGTAACAGTCGAAGCCAGATACAGTTGAAGCGGCGCCGAAAATGTCATTCATTCCTGCCGTCACAAAAACTCCTTGCAGGGGTGTAGTTTGGGGAGTGAAAGAAAACAAGAGCGTATCAAACCAGTTCCTTTCAAAGCAAAGAGTCAAAGCACGATTGTTGACTGCACGAAAGAGTTCTGGGTAGGATTCCACAACCTTGACAGCCCGCGGGGCTGACTGAATAGCGGTGATGCTTGACTGAACGTAATTGCCCAGAACCATCATGCCCAAAGCCCAGACTGCGACGGCCAAGCCTCGGAATGTTGGAGCGTTCGCTATCGACGAGGCCGGAGACCTTCCCAGGAAGGTGGACACAAAGAACATGAACACGCGAGATCCGTGTTGCTGTATTTGTCTCCGGTAGAAGAGACGGCAGCGGACAGTCATGTACAGAGCCAAGAGGCCATAGTGAATGAAGATAGCTGTAGTTGACAAAATGAGAGAACGCCAGGAATCAATGAAGGTGGTTTCGTAGACAGTTTCCATTGCAGTGAAGAAACAAAGCGGTGCCGGTGAATACTGGGCACCAATGAACACGTCAGGGATAAGAGAAACGCTTCCTCGCACTGGAGGAATGTACAAGTCCGCACCGATTGTGAGCAAAGAAAATATGGTTCCTCTCGCCTCGTCAATGGTGTTGTTCAGCGATCTGTATGCGTCGACAAGAGCCAAGCGTTCCGGCTTCAGGTTCCTCCCGCCCCATTTTTGATCCTTCATTATTACTCGTAACTTGTGCCCTTTGGGGAAACTCCCTTCGGACCTATCTTCGGTGAACAAGTCTGACGCCTGCACCGTCTTTCGCGAGTCACATTGGCGATACCTATCCTCGGGAGCGCTAATATCTGCATCGGTGACGGTTACCACTTCGCAATAGGCGTTGAAAACGTCTCGTCGGACTCCGGTATGGGACTTCACCGATGCGAAGATGAGGTTTTTCTTGTGCTCCAAAGCTGATTGCATCAACCGTTTCTTGGTATACTTTGGTACCTCGGACCAGGTGTCAAGCAAAAAAATCAATCTGTACTCCGGTAGCTTATTGAAATCATTATTGATTTCGAGCTCACCGCATTGATCTGAATTATATCCATAGAATTCAGCGCACAGGCTTGTCACTGAAGTAGGAACGAACTTGATTGGAATAGGCAGATCGTTCAGACTCCCGAGAAGGCTTTCCGTGTCCGACAAAGAATACAGTAACACTGGACGCCCGGGAGACGCTTTTGAGGCGTTCATTATGTTTAGCATGGTCGGATATATTGAAGCCCTACTCGCGAAGTGACTGTTCATTAATATTAAAGTGGCAAAAATATTTCTGACAACAATTTTCATTGGTATTCTTTGATGCTACGATAGGTAAACGAACTGTACTTGTTGCAAGCCTCCTATTTAAAGGCTGTGGCGGTCAGCGCTTTAGCACATAGTCCTATATATTACAGGAATACATCGCGAGTTCCAGATTTATTCAAGAGAAGCTGCTCGTGCAGTCTGAAAAAATCATCAGTATTACAAACATTAAAAACTGATTTTCCCCGTCGGCGAGAAGCTTATTTTCGTTTTCAGGACAATGGATTGCGAATATTGATGCGAAATCCAGAAATGGGCAAGCTCGTCTGGAATGTGAATCTGTTACCTCCGGAATACGCAATGAGTGGCACACTCACACCGCTCTTGCAATAACACGCTAGCATAGCTTTCTTCGTTGGCAGCAGAAGGTCCTTGGCGACGCGCTATGGAATATTACTTGCGGGATTGAAATTTCAGTCGGCGTGGAATGATAACGACAGTCGCTTTTATGTTAGCTCATTAGGCCGCCCGTTTATTACCGTCTCATTTGAGTAGGAGCCCGAAGCGAGATATTGGTGGTACTCATTAGTGCATAAATACTAAGACTGCAATGTTGCTTTTAATTAATTTTCTTTTTTTTTCAAAAGTTTTATTCCCTCCCTCCACCTTTCCCCACCGTATTTGGAACTCTATGATTCTCATTTTCTGGCTTGCTCTGCCAGATGTACTGCAGTGCAGCCACGCCCAAGTCTTGGATGGAGTGACAGTTGGACTCATCAGGAAGTCCGTGTCGCGCAAATATTGCCTCCACGCGCCGCTGATTACATCACTCAATCATATATGCACATGTAAAGAGATTTTTCATTAGGAATGTTTTTCCTTGAGGCTGATTTGGATTGTCTGCAGCAATTTACAGGATTGATTACGCGGCGCGCAATAAATTTATTTCAACCGGTGCAAATCTTTCTGTACATTATGAATGGAGCCTTTATTTTGTGTTTCTTTATTTTCACGAGGTAGAACTTGGTGTGTAAGTAAGCAATAAGACTAGTGCATTCTGACTGCATACCTGCGAATCTGTGATTGAGTTCTTTCTACCCACTCCTAAAACAGCACAGCGTTGTTTCGAAAAGAATTTACGGATGCAGCAGCTTATGGGATAGAGCTCCCTTTTTGAGATTCGTATGGGATCTCGTACTTTTGGTGGCTAAGAAAAGATTCGGGATTTCACAAAAAGCCATGGTATCGCCATGTACCTGCTGTGAGCCTCATCTTATTGATGATTTGATTGATATGTGGAGTTTAACGTCCCAATATCACCATATGATTATGAGAGACGCCGTAGTGGAGGGCTCCAAAAATTTCTACCACCTGGGGTTTTTTAACGTGCACCCAAATCTGAGAAAATGGGCCTATACAACATTTTTGCCTCTATCAGAAATGCAGCCGCCACAGCCGGGATTTGATCCCGCGGCCTGCGGTTCAGCAGCCGAGTACCTTAGCCATTAGACAACCGCGGCGGGGCAGCCTCATTTTAAACAGATAAGTTTCAGCAAGGAATGATCCACCCCACCGTTATGTAAACATTAAAAACTGACAAAGATCTATTCTTAATCTAAAAAGTGTATCTGTTACAAAAATCAAATTACTAATGACTCAAGTCTCTCCACATTAGATTCTACAGCATCGGATAATCATTCTGAAGTTTAAATGTGTCTGCTTTGCAGGTGTGCCTAAATAAAGAGCACTACGATGTATTTACCAACTTTTCTTTCATTGAACAGGGCGTGCGTCTACCCCGGCCCTCTTTGCTTAATAGCTTCCGTAGTTGGTATTATTTGGCAGGTAACGCAAATTAGGTGCGACACACACGTTTTTAGCATGTCCTCTAACGACGTGCCTTGAGGCATCGGTGACACTCAAGACTCGCTTCATCACAGTGGCAATCTCGTACGCGAAACGCCTAGATGCATGCATGCATGCATGCATGCATGCATGCACAGCCTTCATGGAATTCTGCTGCGAGTGTAACAAGCTTTGGAATCCTTCTTCGCTTCGATATAGTGACTCATCGCGTCGCTGCTAGTGCGATATGAGAGCGAGGGATAGATTACTTGATTGATTGATTTGTGAGGTTTGACGTCCCAAAACCACCATACGATTATGAGAGACGCCGTAGTGGAGGGCTCCGATAAGTTCGACCACCGGGGGTTCTTTAACGTGCACTCAAATCTGAGCACACGGGCCTACAACAGTTCCGCCTCCATCGGAAGTGCAGCCGCCGCAGCTGGGATTCAAACACGTGACCTGCGGGTCAGCAGCCGAGTACCTTAGCCACTAGACCACCGCGGCGGGGCAAGAGGGATAGATAGATAGATAGATAGATAGATAGATAGATAGATAGATAGATAGATAGATAGATAGATAGATAGATAGAGAGAGATAGAGAGATAGATAGATAGAGAGAGAGAGAGAAAGATAGATAGAGAAAGATAGATAGATAGAGAAAGAAAGATAGATAGATAGGCAGAGAAAGATAGGTAGATAGATAGATAGATAGATAGATAGATAGATAGATAGAAAGAGAGAGAGAGAGAGAGAGAGAGAGAGAGAGAGAGAGAGAGAGAGAGAGAGAGAGAGAGAGAGAGAGAGATGCACATTACACACCACACATGTAGGCATTGCGCCGTGATCCCGACCGGGCTGCAGAAATTAGGTGCCTTTCTCGTCTTCTAACCACTGCGACCACCACCACATACTACAGGGTTTCACAGGGGGTTGCTCAGTAATGTTGCCTGGCAGAATTGTAGAATTGGTGTGGCTTTCTGGGCTGATGTACTTGAAGACCATGCACCCAAGATCTGCTCCTTAGTAAAGGGACGATCATCCACTCTCCTCAAGGTACACTGGAGAGTCCGCCAATCTTGTTCGAAGTTAGGACGGTGGCACAGGACGACGACAGTCAAGTTTCTTCACAGTTGCACTTGTCATTCTTGGATAAGTCAGTCATACCAATGCGATAGCTGAATGAGTTGGTAAAGGGTTACACCCGGACCCACAACCGACCCAGAATTGTAGCATCACGTGGTGAAGTCTTTCATGGCACACCCAGTTTACAAGGAAGACATTAGTTCTATTTATCGCCTTCACTACCCTTACTACAAATTAAATCTCCTGCTTGCCACTCGCTTGTTCAGAAAACACTTCGAGTGTCCGCAATAAGCCTTGGGCCAGTCGGGATTTCGCGCTTTTCGACTACACGCTGGTGCCTCCGCCTGCGCAGTCATGAATCAACAAAAAACAAAGTGAGATCAGTTTTTCGCACATGACAGCGATGCGAGGAAATGTGGAACGGGCACGCAACAGCGTGACAACAACAGGTAGGCGACGATCCACAACAGACATGTCTCGTGTACCGACCAATCGAAAGCCCACTTCATCCTGACGCCAGGCGAACAAACGTCACAAATTGCGCGGCGCCCCGCCGCGGTGGTCTAGTGGCTAAGGTGCTGACCCGCAGGTCGCGGGATCAAATCCTGGCTGCGGCGGCTGCATTTCCGATGGAGGTGGAAATGTTGTAGGCCCGTGTGCTCAGATTTGGGTGCACGTGAAAGAACCCCAGGTGGTCGAAATTTCCGGAGCCCTCCACTACGGCGTCTCTCATAATCATATGGTGGTTTTGCGACGTTAAACCCCGCATATCAATCAATCGATCAATAGTGAAATGGTGAAATGGATTTATTTCGATTAGTTCTTTTTCAACTAAAAGACGACCGCTCTTCACGGACCAAACGCCGTCTCATGAAGCATTTTGAGTCTAGAATTCTGCGTCACGTCGTATTTTTGAATTAGTGATGCGTCTTTCAGTTGGCCGACGCTTCGAAAGCTGTTGATCTCACGTATTTGTATCATTTGTATTGCTGCACCCACTCTTATCTCTCATCTTTCATGTTACCACCTCATGGCAATGTAGCTGCTGCCTTAAGCAGCGAGTGTCCGAGTGACTGAGAACGATTTAGATTGTTTTATAAAACTTTTTGATGCGGTCACGTGCTCGACTCGTAGGAGTTCTTTGTGCAACATACACGACCACTTTTTTCTATTTGTTGAATCATACAATACAAAAGATCATCACACTACTTGGACCTGTATAGCCAATGGCTAGTCCTGGGTCCAAAAAAAAAAGTGAATACTTTCACAGTGTTTTTTCTAGTTTTGCTGCTGCTACACTTCATAACCGTAGACCATACTTCCCTGCTCCCGATGTTGTATCAATGCCAGGTGTCGTTTCTATGCTACTTAACCTCAAAACTAAGTCTTCCTCTGGTCCATATGATTTACCTAATGTTTTTTTGAAAAGATATGCAGAAGCGTTAGCACCTTTCATAGCTCGTACATTTCAAATGTCCCTGTCATTAGCTACACTGCCTAATGATTGGCTTTTGGCACGTGTTGTAACCGTACTAAATAAAGGTGACCCCACACTAGTAACAAATTATTGCCCTATATCACTAACCTTGTCATGTTGCAAACTACTTGAACATATCATAGCTAAGGAACTTAATAATTATTTAGAGGATAACTGCATACTGTTGTCCTGTCAACATGGCTTTCGCAAAGGTTTCTCTACTATCACACAGTTAACAACAGTTGTTCATGATTTTGCTAGTGTTCTTGATGGGTCAGGCGAGGTTGATGTAATACTTCTAGATTTCAAGAAAGCGTTCTATCTTGTATTACATAGCAAGCTTATTACTAAACTAGAATCGATTATTCTTCCTGCTTATTTAGTTAATTGGGTGGCTGCCTATCTGACCAACCGGAGTCAGGTAGTTTCTATTAATGGCCATTCACCTGAGAAGCTACCAGTCTCATCTGGTATGCCTCAGGGCAGTGTCCTTGGCCCCTTATTATTCTTGATATCCATTAATGACATAACCAACAAAATTCATTCTCCTATTCAAATTAGATTATTTGCGTATGATTGTGCACTTTATAGTAAAATTAAAAGCCTTGAATATCAATTATCGCTCAACAATAATCTCCAAAGTATACTTTCTTGGTGTTATCTGTCGAGCATGCAGTTAAATTTCAGTAAAACAGTGTATATGTCAATAACTAGACAGACATCTAAAAACTTTCTTTTGGGTACAAGCTGGGTTCCGAAGTGCTTGCAGAAGTGAAGGAGTACAAAAACATGGGAATCACAATAACTAATAACTTTGATTGGAATACACACATTACCAACATATGCAACTCTTCGTTCAGAAAACTTCGTTTTCTAAAACGTTAACTAATGGATGCACCCTCTAGTACAAAGTTAACGGCTTATACATCCCTAATGCGGCCTAAACTCGAATACGCCAGCATAGTCTGGGATCCGTGCACAAAAATCAATATCGATAGATTGGAAATGATTCAGCGTAAAGCTGTCAGGTTCATTTATTCTAAATGTCGTAATAGTGACTGTCCCTCTAGTTTAATGATGAAGAATAGTATTGAAACACTACACCTGCGCAGAAAAATACAGAGACTAAAATTCCTGTTTGCACTGAAAAATAAACTCTTTGCTATAAACCCAAGTCCTTACTTATTGCCGCTTACTGCTGGAACAAAACGGCATCGTCATGCTGACTCTCTAACACCTATCGGACACGCACTAATCTTTTCAAATATTCCTTCCCAAGAACAATCACCGACTGGAACAACGTACCATTTCCCCCCTTACATAAAGACGATTTCTTAGAACATGTTACTATTTGAACTTCTGACCAGGATGTACAAATTTTTTAGCTTCATTAAATATTATCCTTCTGTTCCTTGATCCTTAGTTTAAAAAGCCAATGTCACTTGCCTTATCTCATGCCTCCTTGTGTATATAAGTCTGACGTGCCTTTATCACATGGTCTTATTTCAGCCTGTGAAAACGTTTTGTTTTATGTTTCTACTTTTGTTGCTTCACCTTTGCGTACCACTTTTAAAGAAATTATGTAGTTTTTGCCTCATTTTTTGCTGCAGTTTCTTTTGTACACATGCCAGTGTTATTTTTTTTTTTGCTGAGTATGCGATTTCTCTGCCTTGCTTTGTTTGTCTCCTTTTGCTCTTCCTGTTCGGGCCCCTGTTTGGGCCTGCAGTATTTTATAAATAAAATAAATAATGTATGCAGTGATGCAGGCTTACTGTTACATAAAAAAGAAACTAACACTCCAAAACACAGGGTGTTGTACAGTACTACTACAAGCATTTTTTAAGCATGCGATCTTCGTGCCAAACGCCCCGCCGCGGTGGTCTAGTGGCTAAGGTACTCGGCTGCTGACCCGCAGGTTGCGGGTTCGATTCCCGGCTGCGGCGGCTGCATTTCCGATGGAGGCGGAAATGTTGTAGGCCCGTGTACTCAGATTTGGGTGCACGTTAAAGAACCCCAGGTGGTCAAAATTTCCGGAGCCCTCCACTACGGCGTCTCTCATAATCAAATGGTGGTTTGGGACGTTAAACCCCACATATCAATCAATCAATCAAATCAGCAGGCGAATCACTAAAGTGTACATAATAACATAAACAAGACAACTCAGAGACATGTCAAGTAGCCAACAATACCAGTATCCGTATTCCCAAATGCAATGCATATACAACATTCGTTGCTAGGCCACAACAAGATTCACTGCCAGCGACAGCGCTGGAATCTTCGATTATGCATGCGTAAAAGTGGCGCCTACAGCGCTTGCAGTGGCGTAGCCAAGGGGGATGGGGTCAACCCCCTCCCCAAAATTTTTCGTCCAACGCCCTCATCCCCCACCAAATTTTTTTGGGCGCTTATAGCGCTGACATGATTTAAAAACTAAGCGCTGCTACTATCACAATATCATTTCTGGGCGCTTCTATACGATGAATAATGTCTGCATACAGAAAAACGTGTCGCGGTGTTTCTCAAGGCTTTGGCGCTCTGTGAGATTTTGGGCAGGAATCTCTGCCGCGAGTGTTTTTAAGTTGGCTCTGCGGCGGAATGAATGCTTCAGCGGTGGTTATACTTGTACCCGATGGAACAGATCTTTGCCGGAGTCAATCACTACGAGAATTTTCAATAGGCAGATGCTCGTTTTAATGGAAAAAAGCAGCCAGACACAGTTCGAAGGGTTTAAAGCATACTACAGGCTGAACAATCGTGTGCTAAGATATACTCGCGCCAGAGAATAACATTTATAGTAAACCTTCGCACGTTCCGATAACATCTAAAGAAACACACACACACACACGCGCACACACACACACGCATGCGATAGAATATTCGGCTCATCCAGCGAACTTTGCTTGTTATATTCGTACACATCTTTACTATGCCCAAACGGTCAAAGACACTGCTCAGGCCTACCTCTTTACCTTTCTGTAAATAAATTCTCTCTCTTCTTCTCTCTCACTCCGAAGTGTTGTCTAGTGACAAAAATGCAACACAGGCAAATGTGCAGGCTATTCACAGCCTTAAAAACGCCTACTAAAATACTCATGATGTAATTTAGTCTAATAAACAAAAAGATCGAGAGTGTAAGCCTGAAGCAGCGTAATGAGACATGCAGTGTGGCAGCTGTAGTGAGCGCAAGCTTCATTATGTTCAGCAGTGTGGGAAAATAGCTCAAGAACAAGGAACATTCCCGGTGTATTGAATCTTACGGGAGCTATGCTGGGGCCGGCCGTAAGCGATTTAATGACAAGAAAAACGCAGCACTCGAAAACCTAACCATGCTGCTTTACGGTGCAAAAAGAGAAGGAACCCCACAAAGCACTACCGTATCGATAAAAATTTTTTTATTCGGCTCATTTCTCAAAACATGTCAGCCGCTTGAAGGTAATCTTGGTGACAATTTGTACTGGCGATTCGTCTAATGGTGGACGCAATGGGCCACATTGTAAGTGAAGAGCACACGTTCTGAAATTTCGGTCACGTATCACAAGCCATGTAACACACTTATGAAGCAAAAGTGCACAGAAACTAAGTATAACTTTCAGGTGCTTCTAAAGGTTACAGGCAGTCAAAACATATTGTAAACGCGGTAAAAACAAAAACAAAATCCTCGTAAGGGTTGCCGATCAATTTAAAAGTACGACGAATATTTTATTGGTAGTTGAGTCAAAGTGCTAAGTAAGGCATGCAGAAGGCGATGATTCGGCGCAGCCCTTAAGCTGCCAACAACGTTTTCCGGCCCGAGAGGAGGAAGTCGTAGATCTGGTCGATGCAGTTCTCCATTCGTTTGTCAAGAGACAGTCTTCGGGCTGGAAAGCATAATAAAGCAAGGAATTCTAAATTTAGCAATGTTTCCAGTCACGTGAAACGAACAAACTAAATCGTAAACTTTGAAGGCCTATAGTTGGTGCACATTCACGAGAATTACTTGGCGCAAGAAAAAGGTCCCTTGTGTGCTTTTCTCGTATGCTCCGTTTTTTTTTTTTGCCCTAGTAATTCTCGTCAATTAAATTTTTTTTAGCGTGCTATCTGTGTTCAACACAAGGAAAGACAAGGCATTGCGCATTAATCAAAACACCGAAGGTACCGCCATTCCATTCGGAGACGTACACGCTAAGAAAAAAAGAATCTTTTGACAAGCCACGTGTATTAGTTCCTTAAAGTAGTAACGTGAACTCCTTTTTGGGGTCAATATACTCTCGTCGGAGAGTCGTTGGAGCAGCAAGTCATCAAACATGGCTAAAGGGTAGCACAATATTTCTTGGTGTGGTGTTTCATCGCGGTAACTGCAGTGGTCTTCAGCAAAATCAAATATCTATATATCGCTGCGTAGTTAGCTGCATTTTCCTCGCAACACAGCCTGTTTACTTTAGTGACGTGAATGAAATTATTCACAATTTCGAATTTCAGCTGAGGGACGCGCACATTTCCAACGCGCATCTGCTTCCGAATTTCTCTTACTGCGTAAAAAAAGTGTTACATATAAATTGAGGCGCCTACAAAGTTCAAAATGACTTGCTTATCGACAAAAGAAATATAATATCCGTTGCGAACGTGCTTGTCATCACCTACATCTGAACGAATAGACCACAAGTTTTCCAGATCTCGCCAATGTTTTAAGTGTGACTACACTTTATAAGCGACCCCAAACCATCCACCGCCGTCGGCGGCGTCCACAGTCTTCTCTCTATCTTTAAAAGAAAGAGGACTTGGCGGGCCGCAGCGCGACGCTCTACCAAATAAGCCACAAACGCGACGCTGATATCGGTGTCAGTAACGCGCCTTATATCTTTAACGCCGCTGCGCGCGTCCCCCTCCCCCTTTGGTGATGCTATGAGGGGGAGTAAAGTTAAAATCCGTTGGCATTCGGCAGTGAGTTAACGTAAACTCCCCCGTGTGATCAAATTGCGATTCCCAGGAACCATTACACCATAAAGGCAACATAGTGTGATTAATAAATATAATAAGGCGAATTAATAAATGCCCCTCATAGCATCACCGCGTGTATTCGCACTTAACCATGTTCACCCTCGGAGAAATGCTTGGGAGTTTTTTGTTGAGGCGACAGGATTACATGCCTCGTCAAATGCGAGAGCTGACTGTCAGCGGCATCGCCACGAATGACGTGGAAATATTCGTAAGGCGATGGCATCACCGATGGCCAGAACTTGTGACGTCACGGGATGACCTCACCACATGACATCGTCGGTTGGTCAGAAAGTGGTCCCACTACAAGGCCACCTTAGAGATAGAAAGCTTTCCATTCCTGTGAAACCTGAGGCATTGGACACTACGTATGGGGTTGAAAGGTTCCAGGAGAGACCAATGCAACGGAGCGAAAAGAGAATGGCTCACGCCGTTTCCGCCATCTTAGGCAAGTGCTCAAAAGACGGTACGATTTTTTTTAACGACGACAATCTTTGTTGGGATACTTGAACGCAGAAATTGCGGTCTGTGTGTGTCTGCCACTCAGTTCAGCCAGAGTTTTAGCACTTCCGTATGACCCAGTCATCTTTATCTGGTGGCAGTGTTCATAGTTGTGAACATTGACGATGAAAAAAAAAAATAACAACAAATGTTACGCACATATGAGGCGAAACCTCAATACGTCAGCATTAGATGGCGTGTTTCTTGACTGGGGAATGCAGATATACCTAATTCTAAAAAAAAAAAACCTTGGTTATTCTACACCTTACACGAATTACGTGTTTCTTACACTACGATGGAAAAGCGACGCTATGTACGAAAACGCACCCTGTGGACTGCACGGTTCAGCCATTTGCCAAGGAAGGAAGGAAGGAAAATAGAGGGAAAAGAAAGGCAAGGAGGTTAACCAGCCTATAGGCAGCCGGATTGCTACCCTGCGCATGGGAGAGGGATGGGGAGATGAAAGAGAGCAGAGAGGGAAGATAGAAACAGCACATTCGGCAGCACATGCGCGCCCACTCAGTCATAGTCCAGTCTTGTCTTTCGCGGTGTGTGACATAGCTGTTACAGTCGCTTGTTAAGTCGGTGTCGCGTAGGAATTTCAACAGAGTTTTCGTCGCCTTCTGTTGCAGTGCCAAAGGCTCCAGGTTCTCTACGATCTCCTGTTTGTCGACATTACTCCTACGTCTCCATATCTCACACAGCGCCTCCACACAGAAGACTATCGCTTTTCGATTACATTTGCAGCGAAGCGCGCAGATACGCGGCCTCTTTTTTTTTTTTTTCTTACCGTGCAGTAAGTCGGTGTCGGCCGGTACAAGAGGTGTCTGCGGGAAACCAAGCAAAGATCATCGTTCTCCGACGTCCTACGAAGCTCGGCTCGACAGAGCCAAGCTCATGGCCACGTTGTGCGCCACATCCTAGTCGAAGTATTCGCCTCGCTCGAAGTCCTTAGGATCACCGCCGAGAGTGTTGCCGAGAACGCTATGCACTTTGCTGGAATACCCCTCTCGTGGTCTGTACAGTGCGACGCACGGAGACGAAGTCCAGAATGTGAAGCAGTACAAGTCGTGGCCCGTAGTCGGGCTTTCGCTCTCCGGAACCAACGAGCACGCGTGAATTCGTTCTTCGGTTATGGCCAGCGAGTCGGTGAGGACGCGCTTCGTATCCATCGTCAGCAAGAAGCGGTCCAAAAGTGCCTCCTGGACGTCGGGGGCGTAATAGAGAATCCAGGGACCGATTGCCCTGTTGGACATGAGACAAGTATAAATCGCGCAAATGCACTCCAGACGCTCCTTCACGTCCGGCATGAGAGCGATGCTCGAGCTGATTGCGGCGATGGCTTCGGGAACGGACATTCCGGTGATCTTCGGGATGGGAAGAGAAATGTGACCGTCCAGGCAATACAGTTTGCCCGCTTGGACGCTGGACAGCGTCGAGCACAACCTGTCCAAGTCTATGGTAGCCATCGGGAGTAACTGAAAAGTACGCAGACGAAGGGTTCCACCTCTGAGGAGTCAGTGGTTGCTTCGGGCAATACTATCCACGTTGGCCGCGGAGATTCACCGCCTAGACTGCCGGTTCAAAGAGCTGTGCCGTCCGTACACTGTTCGAGAATACCATTTACATGTCCGGCCGACAAAACAGCAGCCGCAGAGGTGCCGTGGCCGGCGCTTTCTGTTGCGCGCCTTAAACGCCTCCCAACCCGTCTCCAACCAGAGTTTTGTGAACAGGCCTAATAAATAGTGCCGTTCACAGGATTGGCGCTTGGTCACGGTGGTGACATTCTACAATTTACAACAGTCCGTACCACAGCGATTTCGTTGTGGCAGCATTAAAATTTTAAATGCACTACATAGTTGTTCGGAAGTTGTGCGGCGGCGCTGCTCTACAGCCATGGCGCGCAAGAACACTGCCGGGCGCGCGGTAGTATTGTGCAAGCCGTGGGTAGCCGCGGCCGGCCGCTGTCGCGACGGTTTATTTTTTCTTTTCTGGAGTAGCGAAGGCTTCCACCGCGGATTCGTTCCTTTGCGCGCCTTTTTTTTTTTTTTTTTTTTTTTTACGGAGTGCAGTTGTTTAGAGTCTACAGCGTCAGCCTAAGGATTGCACGGTAAGTTTCAGCATGTTCAATTATTTATTAATTTTGTGTATCCACGAATCACCGACCACGATTTTTTTTTTAGAGGCGAAACTCGTTACGCCGTTGGTTCGTATGTTCCATGTCGTCGTCGTCGTCGTAGAAACCACCTCTCGTTTAGTGCTTGAAATGCACGCTGGATGGCGGTACTTGTATATGATGAATATGGGATGGAAAGATGCGAAAAGGTGGTACTTGGACTGCGTCCCTGCGTCCGTGTGCTTTCTTTCGTTTTGTTTGTTTATTATTATTTTTTGCAGTAGTTGTCTTCGCCGTGCCATTGTCGTCCGTGGCGCAGGTCGCGTCTACTACTGAAACATCCGCTTTCCACAGCGACCGAAATTCCCCTGCCGCCGAAACGCAGCGTCGTTCGCACTGGACGCGCCCCGCGCCGCCGAATATTCCATCTGCTACGGGGCGAACGGGGGATGGATGCGCTGTCACCCGGTTGTTGTCGCAGCTCGCAAACGCCACTACGCTATCCGGTGGTGTATACTTCGACGATTCTCGTACGCAAGAACCAAGAAAAGACAGTACTGCTTACTTTGCTGGCAAGTGGCTGTCTTGTAATGCACGAAGAGCAGAAAAACCACCGACGCCAGCGGCGTTGGTGGGTTCGTTTTGCTCTGCAAGACCGCAACAAGCTCGGTCACGCCAATAGCAAGCTCGGTCACCTCTTTCACGAAATACGGACGCGAAGTAGGCGCAGAGTAGGTTGAACTCCCGTTGGTTTCAACAT
This sequence comes from Rhipicephalus microplus, assembly GCF_043290135.1. Classification (NCBI taxonomy): domain Eukaryota; kingdom Metazoa; phylum Arthropoda; class Arachnida; order Ixodida; family Ixodidae; genus Rhipicephalus; species Rhipicephalus microplus. The sequence continues at coordinate 58,617,163 of NC_134707.1, read as the reverse complement.
TCAGTTACGTGCACTGCGGCATAACAAGTTAGTAGGGCTTCGCCACCAATTTTCAAAATTCCTTGACTAGCGCTCCTATTGGTCCGCGGTGACCGATTCGGCGCCGCAAAAATCGGTCCGAGAGCGATCGGCGCGGAGAGGGCCCTTTCGGCGGATCTCGCCGCCGCCGAACCGGATTCGGAGCACTTTCAGCGGCCGGAATGCTCAGTGTGAACACGGCCTAAGAGTGCCGATTCTCGAAATGATGATGATAAATGTGCTTTTTTTTGGTGAAATAAATGGCGGTGATGATGATGCTTTTTGTACCAAAGCGAAACTCGCCATCGTTCTAGCTTCGCTGTCAAGCTGTTTTGATCAAGCGACAATGGCTGACGTCCGTGTTTTATGTAATTATAATACGACAACATACACCGCTCTTGTTTCAATGGCGCTCGATTATCCGTTATATGATGGTGGCGTTATGCACTACTACGTGTCACAAGAATACGAGGAAGAGAAGACGACAAAATCACTCCAAGTGCGAGATGGCTTTCCTGCCTTCGTCTTTTCTGCGAAGAATCGGTATCTATTGAACATTATTTTCTATCATGTTATTTTCTATCATGTATCACTAGGTAGTAATTAGGAAAAGACTACTAGTTTTTCTAGCGAAGCTAGACCTAACGTTCCCTAGCGAACTTAAACCTAGCGAAGCTAGGTTTAAGTTTAACCAGATAAACTCTGCTAAATTTTTGTGGCTCTGTTTCGGGACATTTCCACAGAGATGTATTTGATACGGTGTGCAATTTCATTCAAGCCACTAAACGTACTTCAACATAATGCCCACTTTTACGAATTCTCGAAAAAAAAAACGAAAAACGTTGAGACGTAGTTTCTAATATGTGAATAAATATAAGACGTACATCCCAAAATAATTGTGTTTGTCAAACTCAGCTGCCAGGTCGGCTCCAAAAATCAAGTTATCGTTAATAAAATTGTAATTATTTTCTTGTTTTTTTGTTTTTGATTTCTCACTCTTTGGATTTTTTGGATAATGTCTTCAGTCTTGTACATGATCTCATAACAAATTTCGCTGCAAAACAGATAATATTTACGTCTGGTTCAACAGTTCGGCTTACGTCGAGCTACGCGCGACCGTTTCAAATCCTGCCCTTGCTTAGTTAAAAAAACAAACGAACAAAAGGACATTAGCTACAATTGGCAAATAATAGGATAGGGCAATTACCTGCAAATTTTGGAAGGGTAGATCCGCCGGCTACCTACAACATCCTAATTCTAATCCTAATCCTACTCAGAAGTCGAACTTTTCTTCTCCGTACTTTTTCGTTATTTCTGATAACTGTGGTAGATTTGGACATGCTCTGCTCAGCGCTATATCCAGCGTCCAAGGGGACTAACTGTATTGCTTGAACGGTGGCAGTTCTCTTTCCATCTTGAATATCACCGAAATGTTCATTCCGGACGCTATCTCCACAATTTGCACGAGTATCGCTGTAATGTGGGACATAAAGGTGCGTCTGGAGTGCGTTTGCGCGATTTATACTTGTCTTTATGTTCGAGACGGTGATCGGTCCCTGGATTCTCTGTCACGTCCCCAACGCCGAGTGTGCGGCTCAGGACGCGCTTTTGGACCGCTTCTTGCTGGAGATGGATGCGAAGTACGTCGCCAGCGACTCGCTGGCTATAACCAAAGAAAGTTCCCGCGAGCTGGTTGGTTCCGGAAAACGACAGCCCGACTACGCGCCCACGACGTGTACTGCTTCACATTCTAGACTTCGTCTCCGTGTGTTGCACTCCACTAACCACGAGAGGGGTATTTCAGTGAAGTACACGAAGTTTTCGGCAACACTCTTGGCGGTGATACTAACGGCTTCGAGCGAGGCGAATACTTCGATCGGAATGTGGCGCACCACGTGGCCATGTACCAACAGTGCGCTGGTAAATGAAGATGAAATGTACCGGACGAAGTTCATTGAAAGATTGCGATCTGTCGGGACCGTTGCGGCACCTGGTGGAGCAGATCTGAACCACTCGTTCTTTTCTGCGTGGCCTCCGAGCTGAGTTCGAAGCGTAGTCAACGCAAGCAGCGCACCAGTGTACGCGAAGGCTACTATACCAGACACATCAATGACTGCGGTAACCTCTTTGATTCAAGGATTTCGCGCTGAAAGCGATTACTGCTAAAGCGAGCGAAGTCTTCCTTGTCCCGTCAGTGCGCATGCGTGAGACAAATGGACAAAGCCAAAAAAGTGTTCCTGTAGGATCTGTGCAATTCCTCGCAAACCGCCGAGTTCCATTGGCGTTCCGCGGGGAGAAGGCTACAAAGGAGAAAAACCGAAAGCACCCGCTTCGGGGTAGAACGTTTTCCTCCTTGGAAATAAGAGGATACCCAAAGATGGCCTTCTGGAACTCGGTCCTAAGAGCTGCGTCCACCCAAGGCTTGATAAAACTGAGTTGGTCAGTCTTGCCGGACAAGCCTTTGGGAGAACTGGGGCTGATGAAACGGAGAGCTGCATCCAACAAGGAGTCAAGTGTCTGCCCAAGGAACCCGCGAGAGAAGAAACTTCAGGAATTTGGCATGTCGTGTCTGCTCCTAAAAAAAGCGGACATCAATTTACTCCAGTCTGACGTGGAAGGAGGATTCGCCCTAGTTCTCGAACCACTGTACGAAGAAAAGGTTGCAGCGGCTCTATCAGGGAACTTCAGAGAACTGCGGAAAGTAGCTCCGGCAAAAGAAAACGAGAAGCCGTGAGGCTGTATGAAACAGCGAGGGACTCATTAAGTTGGCCCTATCCGGGAGGACGTGCAAAAGTGCCAGCCTCTCTGTCTCCTTCACAACCAAGACCAACAAGGAGTTGTGTCTGTTTTGGAGTATGACTCTTGGCAGAAACTTGTCGGACGACATCTGCCAATGCCTTGACCATTGAAGATACGTTCCTCGTAAAACATCCCTAGGACGTTTTAGATTTTCTAGGGGATGAGTGCCCTCAAAGTGCTTGTGCGTTTTCGGTAGACGTTAAAGAGTTATTTTATTCCCTACTTCAGGACATTTTGTGCGAGGAGGTGAAGTCTGCATCCAATGCTGTGGTGAGAATAATTTTTTGTAGACTTTGTGGAACTAACGTAGATAGCTTTCTTGAACTTCTGAACTTTTATTCGCAGTCGACGTTCATCACAAGAAACGACAAATGATACACTCAAATACAGGGCGTGCGCATTGGGTCATGTTTAGCTCCAGTACTCAGTGGTATTTTATTAGCTCGTTATGACAAACGCATACAGCGAGGCTTGTCGAGACAAATAACGTTAAGGTATTTCTCTACGCTAATGATTTATTAGTCATTTATAGTGCGGAACAGTGTGACACACGGCAGGACGCCGATGAGAGTTGAGCATTATTTCTGATAACGAGACTACTCTGCATGTAGACGGCGGAGTTCCCCTAGAATAACAAACTTAGATTTTTAGACCTAGAGCTTATGCTTCCGCCAGAACCAGAAAGCCCTGATACATTTTAGTTGAGCGCACTCCAAGCTTGTTGAGCGAGTAATTGCGAAAGCACGCGAGATGGCATCGGTGTCAAGGTACTGTCATCACCAGGTTGAGAGCAGCTTCGGCAGCCATATTAACGTAAGAAAGCAGGCTTTCCTTGTCAATTGCTCTCAGGCACAGAAGAGTCGCTTCTGAATTAAACGAAGCTGGGAAAGATTATGAAGTACACAATTCAGGAACAGCCAAACCCGAAAGTTTCTGCCATACTTTATATGCACAAACGTTCACACTGCCTAAAAAGAATTCCTTGGAAAAAAAATTAGGGTGAAGGTTGTTTTCACAGCTAGAACCATCCAGGCTTTCTATAAAAAATTATGAAAAACGAAGGATCTTCAGGTATAGGGTATTATAAGAAGCTTGCAAATATGTTCGTAGAATGTATTGTAGGTGTTGTATATCGATTTGTTGTGTTGTGGCCGATACTACATCGGTCAGATGGAGCGCTGCATGGCTGAACTATCTCCGTAAGGAGTACGCGGATCTCAAGCGTGGATCAGTGGGCAGCCACCTGGATAATGACTGTGCCCATTGTTAGTGGACCCGGAGGCTTGATTAATGCGAAGTAATGACAAGAATGACAAGAGCGCACGGGAAATGAAGCGTTTTTTATTCGCAAGGCGGTAACCGAGTGTGCAAGTGCCCCATTCGGACAATGAGTACAAGTATCTTGTCAGTTAAAACGTATCTGCAAGATTCGTATAATAAGATGTTCTAGCTCATGCGCCATCAGTTTTCCGTTTTTGTGGGTCATCTTCTCGCCCTCTTGGCTTTATATATACGGCCGCCATCTGTGCGATAAAGTGGTTGCGTGTGTGCGCTTTGTCCCATGTGACTTCTTCCTGAAACGTTCTGCGCACCAAGAAAGTATATTTCCTTCAAAAGAAAATTTGTGGCGTTCCACTGTTTGCAAGGCCCACTGTTTCCGTCATGTGATGTTTCGGCTGTCCTGCTAGAACAGATGCAACTTCGTAGACCTTGTGCTGTCACCCGAGCTAGGAAAATGCGAAGCGTCGTGAAACTTGTTGAGGAATGACACGCATGCTCAAGGGGGGGGGGGGGAGTTGATGGCGTATGTTGAAGAGTAGAAATATCAACAATGCTTCAATTTGGTTGGCCACAAGAGACAGTTGCGAAGCAAATATACCAAAAAGCATGGGTGCATATAAAAGTTCCTTTATTCGACTGCATGGTCGATACCAGGATGTGTCAGCTTGCATAAGACCCAACATGTTTCATAAAACACGAAGTGCGAAGTCTCTCATCGCCTTCGTCACAGTTATGAAGGAACATGTAGGTGAAGAGCATTAAGCCATTTCGTCGAGGCCTCGTCACTCAGCTAAGATTAAGATGATGTTCCACTACGCAGGTGACAACAGATGGTGAACGGATAGGATGATGCTCTCTTCCAGGTGGTGCTCATACACACAAAAGGGGCGCTCGAAGAGGAACGCGGCAAGGAATTTAATGTATGAAGCTAAAAGGAAAGTAGAAATTTTTGGTTAAAAATGAAACATTGAGTAAAATAATGTTCAACACAGCTGTCACTACAACTTTAACAGGTGTGGTACTTATCAAGATTTTCGTTGCTGCAGTCTCCGATGGGGATGCGTGGTTATTTGTAAATCGTCAAGTGGCTTCCGCAAACTGCACAGTTCATGAAAAATTTTGGTCCGTCAAATGACATCGTCTTGGTGCTGGAAAGAGAGACAACCAATGAAGAATTGTTTCACAAACGAAATAGTTATTCACGGTGGATAACGCAATAAACCGGCTACGGCAGTTATGAATCCAAGCAAATCGCTACTGGTGATCGACGTTACCGAAATTAGCTGTGTTAAATTCAAGCCTCTCGGGCTTGCAAACATCGCTGTGTGTCCCCACGTTAATGGCCGTGGAACCACGTTACCAGTGATGTTACTAGCAACGATTGTTCAATGAGCATTACGTTCAATTAAGCGGAAGTGTATGAATCAAGGAAACCGCATCACATAATTTTTCGTGCTTGATAATTATACGCTAAATTCAGGATTGTCCAAGGAACGCTACATCAATAACGGTATAATTAAAATGAGCGTGTTCAGCCTCATCTACGCAGTTACTATTCACGAAAGCAGACCTGTTTGTGACGTTGGCTACAGAGATCACGGGCTTAAATTCTCTCGGCAGAGCAACTACGCCATACATAGAAAGAGAATAGCCCGCAAAAATGACTTACGGTATAAAGTCGGTGGCCGAAAAGGAGGGACAGTTAACCGCGTTGCCCATTGACGGCATGGGAGGGAGTCGGCGGCTGCATCACGAAAACAATTGGAGGACGCCAGCATACAGCGACCTCAGGTCTCGATAAACGCCGCAACGGTAGCTTCGTGGCGGATTTCCCAGCGTCTGTCGGAGGACGGTTTCGAGTAACGGCGAATGTATGTCGGGAGTTTCGTGTATGGCTACGCAGGGCTTTGTGTACCAGTCGACGAACAAGTAAGGCCTGAAGTCCCTGCCTCTCTCTTCTTCGGGGACGAGCAGGCAGGTGCAACAGACGTTTTCCGTCGCCTTCGCAAACACGCCGTAGACGCGTCTCTGCCGCATTTTTTTCAGGATGTCACCGACGATATCAGTGGGGTCCTCCCTACGGTCAGCGCGATAGAGAACCCAGGACCCTATGACGCCAAGGCCGGCCATGCAGGTGAATAGGTGGGCTGCGCAGTCCCGACGGTCGCGCAGAGCGGCTATGGATTCCAGATGGGCGCGAACCGTGCTGACTGCTTCTGGTACAGACTTGTCGGCGAGCTTCGGAAGGTCGGTGAAGCCGTCGTTGTCTAAGCATCGCAGTTCGTGTTGCGGCACTCTCGAAAGTTGTGAGCACAGCACTTCCACGTACGCCATGGCTGCCAGTGACCCTGAAGGCGCCTATGGAAGCTGAATGTTGCGTGGAGTGTCGGTCTATGGCTAGAGGGAAACCTCGGTGTACTTGCTGTTGTGACGGAAGCGTCGGTCGTATCTCCTACGCGCGGCGAAGATGCGACCTGGAAGGGTGAAGTGAAGCAGCTTGCGTTCACCTCCCGCTAGTCGGATGTCGAGCCTGAGGTTAAAAAGCTTCCCGGCCGATGGGGCGTTTGAACATACTTTTTTTTTCAGGAGTGCGGTGACAGGCTCCGCTTCGTTCGAGCGTTGGCGGCGGATTGCAATGCAATGCCTCGCCGCAAGGACTTTACTGCACGTGCTTACTCGGCCGCTGGTCACGTGTCTGATAATGGATTTAGCTGGAAGGGGCGTCATTCTGATTTTAAAAATATACAAGTAGCTGTACATCCACGCGCTTAATGTCTGTGATATAATGTCCGAGAGGTGTTTATAAACCAGGATCTTTGATATCTTAATGCGAATCAATTCTTAGCGAACTTCGGCGAGTTTGACCCTATCTGTCTATCTATCTATTCAGCTGCCTAAGACTTTTAGCTCTTCTGGCTGTTTCTATAACGGGATATATACAACGTTTGGTATGGCATAACATGACTGTATGACGGGCATAACTGACTAGTCATATCATTAAAATCATGGCATGTATGTCATGAATGTCGGGGTTTACATGTCATGGTCTTGCTGTTCCTGTGGCCATTTCGTCTACTAGTAATATCGCAAAACTGGTATGGCACGACATGACTGCATGACGAACATAATTTACAGACCTTCACGTGGAAATCATCGCATGCGTGTCATGTAAGAACATGACAGCGTGCCACGCTCATGATGCGCTCACGGTGTTTTCGGTAGCTTCACATACACGAAATTTGCTATTACGTGACGTGCATGGACGACAAAGGTAAACGACACGTCCAAACATGATAATCAGGACATGCCTGTTACGTAAAACATAACGACATGCTACGTTCATAGCGCGTTGGCGGCTGCATTTCCGATGGAGGCAGAAATGTTGTAGGCCCGTGTGCTCAGATTTGGGTGCACGTTAAAGAACCCCAGGTGGTCAAAATTTCCGGAGTCCTCCACTATGGCGTCTCTCATAATCATATGGTGGTTTTGGGACGTTAAACCCCACATATCAATCAATTACGTTCATAGCGCGGTCGCGGCTGTTTCGCTAGCTTCACACATGCCAAATTCGGTATTACGTGGCGTGAATTGACGGGGAAGGTAAATGGAACGTCCAAACAAGATAATCATGACATGCGTGTCATGTAAAACATCACTGCATGCTACACTCATAGCGTGCTCGTGGCCGTTTCGCCAGCTTAAGATATACCAAATTTGACATTGCGTGACGTGAATGAACGACGAACAAAAATGCCAGGCGTGAAGATGATAATCATGACGCGGAAGTCATATACGGCATCATTCACCTCCATCTCGTAACGTTGTGCTGATTTTAAAGTGACATATCAACCTTCCTCATTCGTACTTCGCATATCATTGATTTCCAGTGCATGTGGTTGGTCGTTCCTGGGAGTTCTGGCACAAACCACCATGGGGCGATCTGCCAATTTTCATAACTTTGTTTTTCATTTCTACTGTTTCTTTTTTTTTCTTTATTGGCTGCTTCATTTCTACTGTTTCGTATATATGTGGTGCCTACTCCCGCTAGTCGGATGTCGCATATATGAGGCGTAACATGTCCCATATATGAAGCGTATATGAGGCGTTCGATTATCAATCAAATCGACAGCTTTTTGTTTTTCATTCTAGCAAGTTCGAGTGATTGAATGATTTTTTAGAAAGACCCATCATTTGCATAACCACTTCATGTAGCCCCGCCACGGTGGCCTAGTGGCTAAGGTACTCGGCTGCTGACCCGCAGGTCGCGGGTTCGCATCCCGGCTGCGGCGGCTGCATTTTCGATGGAGGCGGAAATGTTGTAGGTCCGTGTGCTCAGATTTGGGTGCACGTTAAAGAACCCCAGGTGGTCGAAATTTCCAGAGCCCTCCACTACGGCGTCTCTCATAATCATATGGTGGTTTCGGGACGTTAAATCCCACATATCAGTCAATCAATCAATCAATCAATTCATGGTGTCGTCTTCGACTGCGCGCATTCGCAACTCATTTGAATTTTCCAGAGGCATATAAACGTCTGCATATCACATTGAAGACAGTGCAGCAAATGCTACGCGAATGATACGTATTCACAAAAAGCGAGTACAAGGCACCACAAACGACGGATGAATCCTTACGAATCAGATCAGTATTGAATAATAGAAATTTGCGGCGTATCTGCGTGACACACTGCAAATGTCTTTCGTTGGCCTTTTTTTTTTCGAGCATAACGTCGCATTTTCAGCGCAGCCTAAGAAGTGCTAGGGTCTTTAAAATTACGTGTCTGTGTATTGTCTTAAATGGAACACATCACCTTATACGCACGTATTGATGTTACGCCTCAGATATGCGTAATATTCGCTATATTTGATCGGCAATGTTCGCAAGTATGAACGCAGCCACCAGTGCAAGATAGATGGGCGTTCAGCAAGCGCTTTAGCTTTGGCCGTATGGTTGAATCGTTTCGTGAGACAGAAAAGCGGTCCAAAAGTTCTGATTTCACGTATCCCAAAATAACACTATCGTCTTTAATATTATTTGGAGTTTAACGTCCCAAAATCGTGATATGATTATGAGAGATGCCGTTAGGGGAGGGCTCTGGAAATTTCGACCATAACTTTCTTTAAAACGAGCACTGACATTGCACAGTACTCGGGCCTCTGCAATTTCGGCCCCACCGAAATGCAACCGCCACGATCGGGATCCAATCCACGGTGACCTTTGCTTCCGCAGCTGAGTACCCTAACGACGGAGCCACCGTGGTAGGCAGAAGAGTATTCAAGCATTTTCCTATGCAATGAGACATCGTATGTTTAGTGTATGGAAAGGACAGTGGGCTTGTTATTTCCTTCACATCACGATTAGGGCAACCATATGTTGTCCGTTCTCGGCTGAGACATTAGGCCATGTCAAACGGAAGACTCCTGTTTTTTTTTTGCATGTACACAATGCAAAATATATGAAATCGTCGCAGGCAGTGTCATGTACATGTACGGTGCAACTTTGCTCAGCATTTCTATTGCAGCTTTTGAAGAATCGAAGGAGGTGCAACCGCAACCAGTTCTAGCTTGCCACTGCATCGGCGCATGCAGTGACAATTCTGGCGGTGTCCTGTTGACACATCTTGTTCCCTGATTGCGGGTTTCTTGTCACCACTTCATCTAACTTCAGTTCTGCCCGATGCTGGAAAAGAGAAAAACAGTAAAAAAATGCGTTTTGAACAGCCAATTGTATTAAAGCGTGAAACTTAAAGAGACTCATTTTTAGTTGCGCATAATGATTGCTGAATGACATTTATAGGATTTCAAGAGCTCTGCAGAAAGTTGGCCGGCTTGCATGAAAATACAGTAATTTCCGTTAATTACACCCCTGTTAATCAGAAAAACTGGATAACCAGGACCTCTTTTGGGGTTCTGACCAGAGTACATATTCTTCGATGGCATCAAACTCCCGCTAATTTGTTATCGTTTGACAAATTTCGCCGATTCGGAGATATATCAGAAAACGTATAGCATCGCAACTGTCACTGCGCAATGGAGCGAAAACGGCGTTCGAGAACGACCGAAACGGCTGCGTTGCTTCAAAAGTCATCGTCGCCATCTGCAATCTTGCCGCAATCGTATTGTTGGTAAACACCTTTGATTTTATATTTCCCCCGGCGCACGCGGACTGCATGGCCATTATCTGTGATCAAGTAGGCAGTGACCAGTGAAAACTGCGACAAGCAGCAGCTTCGCATCCTTTCGAAAGTTTGTAGCCTCCATCCATCATTGAGCCTCGCTTTACATCAGCACCAGATGTGGCGTTCAGCAGTTTCGTTTCGACTGCGAACGAAGACCACGAGCGTTTCTCCAGGTTTCAGCAGCAGCTACGATCGTGTTATTCGCGACCGTGGATGCAGCTTCCAACTATAGCTTCGTTTCTACTTCAGACGATGCGCGTACAATCTCGCAAAACTGAAACATGGGGGAAGATGTTTGCTTCAGCAGCGGTCCCCATGTCGACTTGAAGCTCGCTTTCTGCGGTGGGATGGACGAGTGATACGTAGCCGGCCAGTTTTTGCTTGTGACGTACTTATATAGAGGCGCATGCGCAGAACCCATCTCACTCACGGACTTGTCGCGCTCGCGTCATTCCAGGACCCGAAAATTGAAAACTGGCGTGGGTCCTCACGACGTCTTGTGTCACCAACGAAACGACACAGACGCAGTGTGGGGCCGCAACCCAGTATTACAGACAAACATTGTTACATTATGACGTTCTATAGAGGGGTGACTCGGAAAGTCCTCTCACACGTGAAGAGCCACCACTGGCAGTTCCCACGTTGGGCTGGCTGGCCATAGCTGACCACCACGCCGCGGGCATTCTGAACGGCCCGCAGCTGAGCGGTGAGCTCGGAACTCTTGAGCGCCTCCCCCCACTCCGCTTCCGTGGTGAGACGATCGTTGTGCCGTAACGGGGAACACCACCAGAGCATGTGCTCTAGTTTGCAGAAGGGGTCTCCGCAATCCGGCAGATCGAGTTTGTAGGAGCCCACGTACCAATACTGAGTCTGGCTTAGCTGAGATGGAAACCAAATTGCAACATGCAAAGGGGTGAACACTGCGAGCCCGGAAGAGCTTGACGTGAGGCGGGGGATAGACCTTGCTGTTGTTCTTACAGTCCTTAGTCACCTTGTTCAATGTCTGTAGTAAGTACGCTTGTAGAGCTCCGCGTCCTCACATGCGAGCGCCATTAACCCACCGCAGTGGGCAAGTTTGTGCGTGCGACGTGGGTCGTCGGGACCACGTCTCGCCTAATTTGAATTTTCGCCTTGTGTGGAGTCCCTCGCATTTTGCCAACACCGCCTGCGTTTGACATAACCAGATCTCAAGCTCTTCTATTCCTCTGAATACATAAACGGCCTTCTCAAAGAGAGAGAGAAAAATTTTAATGCGGAAAGGCAGGGAGGTTAACCAGAAAACATATCCGGTTTGCTACCCTGCACTGGGGAAAGGGTAAGGGGAAAGGGAGGAAGAGAAGCACAAACACACATACACACACTCGCACACAGTAGTGTCACAATCGTTCTACGAGGCGGGTCGCTCGCAGAAACTTCATCAGCGCCTTCGTTGCTTTCTGGCGTGAAGCTCGATCTTTCCGACATTCCAAGATTGACTGCTCAGAAAATGGCTGGTCGTCGAGGCGAGCAAACACTGCTGAGAGGGACTGTCGCTGAGAGCTGTACTGGGGGCACTGACATAAAATATGTTCAATTGTTTCGTCATTGTCGCAATGGTCGCATGTAGCGCTGTCTCTCATTCCGATGCGGCAGGCAAAAGCGTTCGTGAAAGACACCCCAAGCCACATACGGCAGAGAAGGGTCGTCTCGGATCGGGGTAGGCCAGATGGAATAGTAAGTCGTAGGCATGGGTCCAGGCGGGGAAGACGGGTGTGGAGAAAACCGGGCGTATTCCGCATAGACCTTGCGACATCCTGCGCAAGCGTATTAATCTTTGCTGCTGCGTCACTTCTTGATAGTGGAATAGGTTCCATCACTCCATTTTCGTGAGCATTCTTAGCTGCATTGTCGGCATGCTCGTTACCGATGATGCCGCAATGGCCTGGTAACCACTGAAAAGATATGTCATGTCCTTCGTCTATTAGGTGATGGTACAGTTGTCGTATTTCGAGCGCCAATTGATCTTGAGGTCCACGACGTAGAGTATTGTGTAGACATTGGAGAGCTGGTTTCGAATCAGTAAAAATGCTCCATTTTTGTGGTGTCTCTTGGTCAATCCTGCGGAGTGCGCTGCGGAGTGCCGCGAGCTCCACGGCTGTCGATGTCGTCTTGTGTGACGTTCTGAACTGGATGGTTTCGGCTCTTGCTGGGAAGATCACAGCTCCTGCAGATCCTCCAACAGTTGTCGAGCCATCCGTGTAAAGTTTGACATGATCTTTGTATTCTTCGTGTAGCATGAGTAGAATCATCTGCTTTAAAGCTGGCGCCGAGAGCTCCGCCTTCTTGCGAATCCCCGGCACTGTCAAGCGCAGTTTTGGTCGGTCCAAGCACCAAGGAGGTGTTAGTATCCGTTCCGGAGGTGTGTAGACTGTTGGAAGGCACTCACGGAAAGTCAATACTCTCTTACAGAAGGAGGCACTCGGTCGATCTTCTGGAAGCGAAGCTAGGTGGTGGGCAGGGGCGCGAGCAAGGTGTCTAATATGAGCTCTAAGCACCTCCAAAGTAATGTGCACTGTGGCCGGATGATCTTTGGCGATTGCGATGGTTTCCGCTGTTGATGTACAGCGTGGTAATCCAAGACAAACTCTGAGTGCCTGACCCTGGGCGTTTTCTATTGTGCGTATACTGCTTTTGCAAGCGTTCGTCAGAACCGGCAAGCTATACCGCAGGTACCCCAGAAACAGCGTTTTGTACAAATGCAACATCGCGTGCACTGATGTGCCCCACGTTTTGCCTCCGAGGAACTTGAAAAGTTGTGCGATGGCCGTTAGGCGCTTCTTTAGAGTGGCCACATGGGGACTCCAGCAGAGATTTCGATCGATCGTGACCCCCAAAAACCTGTGGGTCCTGGCGTAGCAGACACTGTGTCCATTGATGGCGATGGGATATGACGTCATTGCCTTCCGCATGAACGCGACCAGCGCCGATTTCTCAGGAGAAATCTCGAGGCCTTGTTCTCTAAGGTACGCCGATATTGAATTCGCTGCTTTCTGGAGTCTCGCACGTACCTGAGGACGTGTTACACCTGATGTCCAGGCACAAATATCATCTGCATAGAGAGATATCTGCACGGAATCTGGTATGCGTTCAATGAGACCGATCAGAACCAGGTTGAACAGTGTGGGGCTCAATACACCACCTTGGGGAACACCACGGTGTGTATAATGTTCAGAAGTCGGCCCATCATCAGTTTGCATAAACAATGATCTCATATGTAAGTAGCATTGGATCCAGCGGTACACTCGCCCACCCAAACCAACTGACTCGAGGGCGTCAAGTATGGCTTCGTGAGAGACATTGTCATATGCTCCTTTGACATCTAAAAATAGTGCGACAGATAACCGTCTGCTCATTTTCTGGTGTTGTACGTAGGTCACCAGGTCAATGACATTGTCAATGGAGCTCCGAAGACGACGAAAACCGGCCATGGCGTCTGGATATATTCTATGGCGTTCTAGGAACCACTCGAGTCTGGCAAGGATCATTCGCTCCATCAGCTTCCCTACGCAACTAGCCAGCGCTATTGGGCGGTATGATGTCAGCTCTAGAGGCGATTTTCCAGGTTTGAGAAGTGCAACCAACCGGCTTGTTTTCCACTCTCTGGGGACCGTTCCATCTCTCCAAGACTCATTGAATACTTCCAGCAAAGCACTTCGTGCTCGATCACCGAGATTGCATAATAGGCGGTATGATATGCCATCCGGCCCAGGCGATGACAATCGATTGCATGAAGCAAGAGCCACATTCAGTTCTTCCATTGAAAAAGGCAGGTCCAGGTGCGGGTCAAGTGAATGTGGCGTGTAATGAGCAGTAAGGGCTTCTGTGCAATTTGGTGGGCCCGCAATCTTCCTACAAAAATCTTCCGCTACCTCGATATCCCTTCTATTTTGGAAAAGGGCCAAGGCTTTAAACGGAAAACGTTGTTGGGCCTTCTCAATGTACCTATAGGAGACCTGGCCTTCTCAATGTACCTATAGGAGACCTGGCGTTTTGGGTAAAACTCGCTGTTATCGTCACGTACGAATAGTGGTGGCGCTGCGTAATAAAGCACGAGTTCAGAGCGCGCTTCGACGTAAGACGCGGGTGTCTTGAGTCGCATTCACATGGCGAATGAAGACTCCGACATTATTTGCAGCTTTCAAACTTCTATTTTTAGTTCATGCTCCTTTCTGCCTGAGCGGCTCACTTCAATTGTAGAATGACAGTTTGTTCGCGCTCGTCTTTGCGTGTCCTCACTGCCTGTGAAGCCGCTCACCGTTGTTTGCGTGGCATTACAGTTTGTTGTTTTAGCTTTCATTTCTTCGCCCCTGTGACGAAACTATGCACAATAAGCGCTTAACAACATATCTCGATTCCCATGACAGAGGATTAGCCATGTTCTTTGATCCCCACAAGTTTCCACTCTCCCCCGAACATCTGCTTTATTTAGTTACGTTCAAAAGGTGGGAGCCACGGCAAGATTATAAGCATACATCCTCATCCGTCCCTACAATGGTCATACTTCACAGCTAAAATGTTCGCTCCAGTCTAAAACGTTCTTACCAGTTATCATATTTCGTAGGTGGCGTAAGACTGGCTATGTCGACCCTTAATGGCCAGCGTTGCCGTAACATTGACGCCGATTCCAGGTCCCCAAAAGTGCGGCTGTCCAGAGCTTACCAACGTGCCTCCAGGAGTGAATGAACGAGGAGCGCAGAACGTCCTTCCGGTGGTTGGAGTATTGCGGCGCACGGCAGCTTATTCCGTGCGGTGAACAAGCGAAGTTCGTGGTATGCCCGGCCTTCGACGGCGACCAACCAACAGGTATGCCGGGTTTTCCCGAGTTTCCTTCGTGCACCACACTTCTTGGCTTCTGCACCACGTATGGTTAATAAGTGTTTCCCAAATTCATGGGTGGCCTGTTGCGTCTGCGCCAGTATAGCTTCCATGGTCGGATCGCACCTATTTCAATCAGCTGGCAGTATGTCTGGGCCATATGCAAGACAGGCGCCTCTTCAAGACTGCTATACCTTCCAGCTAGACGCGAATAGCGCTCACAATCCTTATCAAGGTCATGGCTCTCGCTTTGGGAAGTCCAAAGCGAATCGTTCGTCGATGAAGCATAGCCTATCCGCTGACAAGCTCGAAAGGTAGAAGCACAGCGAGTTCAAGTCGGTCGACGTCATTCCCGGCAGCAAATGAGGGTCTTCTAGCTTCGACCACGACACTCACACACTGCTCTTTTCAGCGGGGATAGACGCTGCGAGTCTATGGCCTATCCTTAGTCGGGCACATCTGACTTCAGCATGACATCAACCAGACAAACCCGCTGTGTGTGGCGTCGAGAGAACGTGTCCTGTAACCAATAGTTTGGAATGATCAATGTGTATAAACGTAGCAACAGAAAAAAAAAGAAATGCCAAGCTGGGTTATCAAGTTAGACAAGGTGATGTGCTCGAGAGTGTATCGAATGTCTGTAACGTAGTTTGCTATATTATTTCATGAATCGACAAAACTGAGGCGTACCCTGCGCATTCTAGTATGTAAGTTTAGTCAATGATACGATAACACATAGTGAAGAATCTGGCATGGGCAGAGTGGCTGCACTAGCTACAAGAGGGGAAGAATATCTGGATGCGAACACGCTTTCACGGCACACAGAAAAAACTGCCTAGATTCGATACACCTTAACCTTTCGTATTGAAATTTAAGCATACAACCACTGCGCCGATTCGATAAGAAGCCATATACGTAATTTTCAGGATTACAATGGGATCGCGAGGTGTCGTGTAGAAAAATTAAACAGCGCTGGATGGATCGCGACTCAAGAAGAGGACACAACAGAGGTGCTGATGGATACTGTGATGTTTTTTTTCCTCAAGCAATATGAGTAACCTATTACGGAAACACTTTGTTGGATGTTGGCGTCTGTGTCGTGTCCTCTTGGGTGTACATGTTCATCGAGACCATTTTTTTTGTCGACGCTACATTTCCAACAAACCCAAATTTCAGCAGTGCTAAACTACGAAGAGATTATACAAAGGAAAATATAGGAAGAAACCGTTTGAGGAGCAACAGGTTTGAGATTTTACAGGCGTTTTTGACTCCATCATGATCACGCTCTCCACCCTTTCTAGTCCCACTGCAGGTCAAAGGCCTCCAACCGTGTCCTGTGCTTGTTGCGGCCACGCTGTCCTCGCAGTATTGTTTTTAATGACGCGACGTAAGAAGATGTTAGCGCACAAACACGACGCCGGCTACTTCTTATTCCTTAGAGGTATCTAAAATATATACTTCAATTTATTGCGTTGGTTCATAATCTTAAACTTTGTTGCACAGAATCGATGAGGACAGCAAGGAACAGTGCTCTGCCCTGTATTTCTGGGTTTCTTCCTGTTCTCATCGATGTTGCGACAGTGCACGTATGGTCCAAGCGTCCGTACGAACGAAGTCCATAGCACATACAATATACACAACTAGCACAACTAGGTAGCACAACTAGGTAGAACACAATAGCACAACTAGGTAGAACATGAGATTTCAAAACGTCTTCGACAATCACACATATGCGCATATACGGTGTTGTTAACTGATTGAAGAGCAACTGATGCATACAGTCAACAGAAACATAAATCGCGTGTTGCCGTTTTAAATGAAATAAAAAGAAAAAAATTTAACTGCACTTATATCGGCCAAGAATGATCCTCAAGTGTCTTTTCAATCTCATCTGCCTGTCTGACTTTCTGCTTTCCCTGGAACCCTTGCCTCTTCTTAACCTCATGGGAACTTAAAAAGAATATATCTAGTTTCAGTGCAAGATGATGATATCACTCCTGAAATCGCGAAAAAAAAGAGTAGTTTTTTTCAGAAACTTGTCATGTTGATACGGTCATCGTCAGCAGAGCTCTCCCTGTGGTACTTATCTCCTGCAATTAAAAAAAACGATCAGTTCAGGTCTGAAATGTGGTCACCACAATAACATAATCATCATCATCATCATCTTCATCATCATCATCATCAGCCTGATTACGTCCACTGCAGGACAAAGGCATGTCCCATGTTCCGCCAGTTAACTCGGTCCTGTGCTTGCTGCTCCAATTTATACCCGCTAACTTCTTAATCTCATCTGCCCACCTAACCTTCTGTCCACCTAACCCGAACTCCCTTTCGTTCTCTGGGAATTCAATTAGTTACCCTTAATGACCAGCGGTTGTCCTGTCTACGCGCTACATGCCCAGCCCATGTCCATTTCTTCTTCTTGATTTCCGCTATTATATTGCCGCGTGCATAGCTGCATTTAGCGGCGAGATAGGAACGACAACGAAGAAGGCGGTTTTGCTCGAGAGGCGCAGCGCAGGCAAGTGAAGAAGACGACAATCCTAGCGGCCTTCTCTGAGAGCGTCTCTATATGGAGCCTCTCTCGACTAGCTGTCTCGCGCTAACGTTCCTTGTTCGTGCCTGCGGCTGCGTTCCTTGTTCCATCCTCAGGGTTGCGGTCAAGTAGCCGGCGGTTACTTTTATTTTATTTTATTAGATCTACCTCTTGTTCCGCAACTGTTTTAGTGCATTGATAAGTGTAACTTCTTATTTCATGTCTGTTTCTTCTCCGGGCCAGAGGCCTGCCCTCTGGTCAGCCTCTGTTCCCCCTCAAGATCTTCCTCTGGAGTTGTTTCTCCGCAATGGAACCCGTAGCGTTCCTGTCGCTTTGGTGCCGACCACCGGTAGGTTCATCCGCATAAAAAACCCCAAGACAATCCAAACGGAACTTCGTGCGATCACTCCCCACTCTCTACTGATAACAGAGGTTCGTCAGTTTGGACGCGGGGGGATACTATGCTGCTCACCAGACAAGGCCTGCATCCAAGACCTTCTGAAGTGCACTACTTTTGCATCACATCCGGTGAGCTCTTTTATCCCACCTCATCTAGCTTGCTGCAAAGGATTGGTTCGGGGGGTAGACGCAAGTCTAAGCCCAGCAGAAGTCTTGGACATCTTTTCCCCAGCAGGTGTTATTTCTGTTTACCGCTGTACCAAACAGGAAAACCAACAGAAAGTTCCCACTGAAACTGTAATTGCCACATTCGCTGGAACAGATCGCCCTTCGGAGATCAAGGCATGGCCGCTTATTTATAAGGTCGAAGCTTTGGCTCCCCGTCCGCTGCAATGTGCTAAATGTTGGCGCTTGGGATACAGTACTAAAGGTTGCCGATCGGAGACTCGATGCCGCATATGCGGAGCCATATACGGGGCTGGTCATAGTACTGCTGAGTGTCAATCAGACAATAAGACATGCTGTTTGTGCAAGGCAAATCACGCTGCAGACGATCCTAACTGCCCCGCAAGATCAAAAGAACTTCAGGTGATTGAAATCATTGAAAGGAGACGATGCTCTCGTAGAGAAGCGATTGCAGAAATTCAAAGCAGGAGTCAGGGTTATGCCGGTATAGCAGCTCGTTCACCTCTTTCTATGGATGCATCACTTTCTCAGTCCATTTATGCTATGGTAGAAAAGGCCGTAGAAAAAGTATTAGAAAAATTTTTACTCAATCTGTCCGAATCACTCAATAGTATTATGGATTCACAGATGTCGGGTACATCTGATCGAATAACTAAGCGTATCCAACCTCCTAGTGCCTCAATTAGTAAACCTGCCGAACATCAGTCAGATGTCTCTATCGATAATGAGGCAATGCTTTCCAGTCCTAACACAACTGAGCAGGAAGGTATATCTGATTCAGAATCAATAATTAATCGAGATGTAGATATGGATGCTCGCCTTTTGAAACGCACCAGATCACCCACTAGCAAACTTAATAATTCTTCTCATCCGAAAACAAAAAAGAGTGTGAAGGAACCTAGGACTAAAGCGGACTTCTTAAAAGATAGTATCTTAGATCAAGCAGTTGCTACTGCTTGCTTATCATCATAGGGTACCTTAGAGTACTTCAGTGGAACTGCCGTTCAATTCTCTCTGCAACTACAGACTTATTATATCTAATTTCTCAACAATCTCCAGACGTCATAATTTTACAAGAAACTTGCCTGTCTTCTGATCAAAACTTCTATCTAAAAGACTATCAGTGCTTTCGACTGGACCGAGACTCACGTGATGGAGGATTAATGTTTTTCATTTCATCCGAAATTTGCCATAAAGCACACTTAGTTTACCAACAAATATAACACGATTATGAAGTATTGGTGCTGGAAATTCACTTTCCCGGATGCGCGCCACTATCTGTAGTCAACAGCTACTTTCTGGCTGGAATACAAGATGAAAGAGCCCTTGACGTGACTGCGAGTTTTTGCAGAAACAGTATGCTATTTGTGGGAGACTTCAATTCCCATCACGTTTCATGGGGATTCCGCACTGATTCATCAGGAAAACGGTTGTGGGACTGGACTAACCGGAATAACCTTATTTGTTGGAACTCCAGAGTTCCGACATTCGTTCGATGTAATTCGAGGTCCGTCTTAGACTTGACATTTGCTAGCTCAAGTGTGACAATATTGTCTTGGACTGTTCTTGATACTGCTACAAGTAGTGATCACTGCCCCCTGGTATTTGAAGTCAGCATTTCTTTAGTGACGGTGGATCGCCAGGTGCAAAGTTTTGTAAACTACTCTAAATTTAAAAAGAACTTACAGTCAACGCTGTCTTCCTCGCCCAATATGGAAACAAATATGAAAGCTATGAGCCTTTGTTCCACCCTAAAGTGTACAATTAAAAAATCACAGTTCACTATATCTTCAACAAAGGGAAAATTCATATCTGCCTGGTGGAATGCGGATTGCGGCAGAGATTATAGACGCCGCAACGCTGCATGGAAAAAACTCCTCACCAACCAATGTCCGACTAATTGGAGAAATTATTTATTTGCTAAAGCTACCTTTAGGAGAACAGTTTCATTAGCGAAAGACGATTATGAAGAAAAACGGTACAGCTACTTATCCAAGAGTGGCAACAAGAAAGCTCTATTCAGATTTCTCCGTAATCGTAAAGCTATTACAGCACACGTAAATATTGACTCAGTTATTTTTTCTCCAACTGATTTGGAAAATACATTAACGGAAATTGCAATAGAATTGGAGAAGAGATTTACATCACAAATCAAAATAAAGTGTGCAAAACCGTCATTCGAAAATGATTTTATTGAAGTAA
Source organism: Rhipicephalus microplus (assembly GCF_043290135.1). Classification (NCBI taxonomy): domain Eukaryota; kingdom Metazoa; phylum Arthropoda; class Arachnida; order Ixodida; family Ixodidae; genus Rhipicephalus; species Rhipicephalus microplus. Next base: position 58,596,711 of record NC_134707.1, on the reverse strand, counting down.
GTAGGGATCAACTTGCGCAGGTCGTTCGTATTCTGCCAAACACAGGTCCTGGACCAGATGGCGTCACTTCGGAAATGTTAAAAATATTATTCGACATCTCTCCTGAAGACCTCCTTAACGTTGTCAACTATTCACTTGAAAATAGTTGGATACCTCCTGACTGGAGACTTGCAAAAATAATACCGCTTCTTAAAAAACAGGGACTAGGAATGCAGATAGATAACATTAGGCCAATCGCTTTAACATCACACGTAGTTAAGTTAATAGAAAGAATACTTTACATTAGAGTTACGAAGTTCATAACAGATAATGCGATACTCAGTGCGTGCCAGATTGGATTTAGACCAGGTTACTCTATATGGTGGGCGCATGTTGATTTAGAGGCTCGTATAAAGCTTGCTCGGCACAGACGACAATATGCAGCCCTAGTAACCCTTGATTTAGCCAAGGCATATGACAGTGTTGAACATGCTATTCTTATCAATGTCCTAAAAGATCTTACGTTCCCGCAGTACATAACAAATTGGATATACGAATTTTTAAAAGACAGAAAATTTTATTGCTTCCAACGAGGTATTTCCACGCCGAAGTATAGCCAAACGAGAGGTGTTCCTCAAGGCTCTGTTCTATCGCCTGTGCTATTTAACATTTTGTTAAGTTCAATACCACAGAGTGATAAGGTACACGTATATATATATGCAGATGATATCGCGTTCTTTGCATCTGACAACGATATTTATTCACTACATTCGACTTTACAGTGTTATTTGGCAACATTAGAAACCTGGTTTCAGAAAACTCATATGAACCTGAACGTAACAAAAAGTGCTATAATAGTTTTTCCGTTGGACGCACCAGTTACTATTTCTCTTCAGTACCATCAAGAAATAATACCCCAGGGTACTTGTATTAAATATCTGGGAGTACTGTACGATCAAAAACTGAGCTGGCGTGACCACATTGAATATATTAAAATTGAGGCTACACGCGCTGTTGGAATGGTAAGTAGGCTTGGCCGCCTCCGTTCCGGTCTTCGCAGAGATACGATGATCATGATTTATCGCATGTACGTTCGTCCGATTCTTGAATTTGGATGTGTACTATTCTCTGGTGGACCAGCATACAAAATAAACCCCCTCATTCTCTTAGAGCGGGAAGCCCTACGTAGTTGTTTAGGTGTGCCAAAATTCACAGCTAACAATGTTTTGTATCAGGAAGCTCGGATACCCACCCTTGCTTGCAGATTTCGTATTTTAACAGTAAACACCTATTTAAAATTTTCTGAATCCACTTTAAGAAGGCGACAATTTGTATTCTTTGCCGAGCCTGGTGTCTTTTTCAATGAGCATTGGTCCCGTTTATATAAACCCCAAGTGCTATTTCTTCAAACACTTCTAGATGCTTTAAATGTTAATATATTCGAGATCACACCATCTGTCAAACCAATCGGCCAAGTGCAAATAGAATTTGACGATATCTTTCCCATGAACGCTAAACACTTGCCCTCTAAATATTTGATTGGTTTATTAGAACAACACCTGTCTCAATTAGGTACTAATACAGTAATTGCAACGGATGCATCTATGAGTGGCGAGAAGGCAGGTGTGGGTATTTTTTCTCTCTCATTATTCTGGTCATTTTCATTACGCCTCCCAGATTATACACCAATATTTGAAGCGGAATTAACGGCCGTTATACTAGCTATTCGTAAACTTCCTTTGACTCATTCGACAGCTGTGATAGTGACTGACTCGTATTCTGTGTGTTCATTCTTATCATCGTCGTCGACATCAGCAATACTAGAGACTTTTAAATCATTAATCTCAGCAAACATCCGTCTAGTGCGAATGATATGGGTGCCAGGCCATCGTAGTATATTTATAAACGAGATGGCTGACAAACTTGCGCGAACATCTCTTGATCTTCCGATTGTGCCAATTATGCCTCCTACAGCTTATGTAACAGCAGCGAGGTTTAGAAAACTTTCCCTTCTTGAAGACTCATCTAAAACCATGATACCGAATCCAGATTTCTCGCACCTGCACTTCACATGGAATAATAAGTGGTGTCCCACGCGTAAATTGGAAGTCTTGGTAACAAAATTACGTTGCCGTGTACCACCTCTTAATTTCTACTTAAACAGGTCTGGTCTGGTGCCATCCCCTCTGTGCTCAAGCTGTAACGAACCTGAACATATCGACCATTTTCTTATCACATGTCACCGATTCAAAAATCAAAGAAAAAACTGCTTCGAAATTTTATTCAGAAAATTAGGAATATCACTTAATACTCCCAATATTTTGTCTTTTGGGGCCATTTCATTGGGACATAGCGACAGGAACATCTGCGGGGCTCTCTGCGATTTCATATATAACACAAGAAGATTACCTTACTGAGTCAGCCATCAGCTCTTGAATTTTACTAGTCACACTACCACTTACTATTTAGCTGATACACTGCAATGATTCAACTTTCAGGAGAATTTCATATAACGATTCCACCACAGATATTTAACAAATTCTATTATTTCTCCCCCCCCCCTTTTTTTCTTTTTTTTTCTTTTTTTAACATTGCGCCAAATTCATTTCACAGTCAAAACACAGTATTCATATTCCCCTAATCTAGAAAATCTATAGGTATTTACTTGCATTAACCACCGGCTTCTTGGCCAATCCCCCTTAGTGGGTGAGAGCCACAAAAGAAAGGAACAAGCAAGCAAGCAAGCGTCTCTATAAGTTCCACTGTCCGTGTTTTTAAATAAACCCCCTGTAATTTACAACCCGCGACACTGGTGGAGGAGCTGGGTACTACTACCTCATGGTCAGCACTCCTGTGAGAAGCCCCGAGTCCAGCCCTACGAGACAGCCACGCGTGGAGACGCCGGTGCACCGCTCAAGCCGTCGCCTTCAAGGTCTTCAACCGGAATTTGGCCTTCTAAAGGGAGCAACACTTTCGACAGCCACCCCTACTCAAGAAATGGCAAGGAGTCCTGCACAGGTGACGGTTCAGAATATGCGCATTCCTGAACCATTTCACGGCCGGCCGAACGAAGATGCGCAAGACTGGCTTGAGCAGTTTGAACGGGTAGCTAAATCGAACTACTGGAGCCTCGAGGGGAAGCTCTTCCACGTATACTTCGCCCTTGAAGACGGCGCGAAGACGTGGTTTATAAACCGGGAGGCAACATTGACGACATGGGAGGAGTTTTGTCGTCGGTTTCTTGACACCTTCGGTAACGCGGACCGACGCGAAAACGCACAACGCCTTCTTGAAGGACGCACCCAACAGCTGCATGAAAGCGTCGCCATGTTCGCTGAGGATATGGTGCGTCTGTGCCACCGCGCGGACCCCAACATGCCCGAGGCTCGAAAGCTAAGCCATCTCATGAGGGGCGTCAAAGAGCAGCTATTTGTTGGTCTTGTGCGCAATCCACCGACAACAGTGGACGAGTTCACCAGGGAGGCCACCGCAATAGAGCGTGCGCTGCAGCAACGGTACCGACAGTCTGATCGCCCGGCCACCGGCACAGCTGCAGGCGCCGCCGCACTTAGCGCAAACGACGAGTTTACTCTACGCCACCTGATTAGACAGATCGTGCGTGAGGAGATCGCGAAGGAGAACGCAAAATACACATTGCAGTCACAGGCACCCCCGCAGCAGGAGTCCACGGTAGCCTCCGTCGCTGAAGTCGTTCGCCATGAACTTCGACAAGCGTTTGCCTCTCCTCAGCAGTATTCCGCTCCACCGCACCGTCCGAACTCGTGCACCTATGCAGACACTGTGCGTCGTCCATTGGCTCCAGAAGTATCCTACCAGCCGAACGGATACAGCTATGCAGACGCTGTTCGTCGACACACGCCCATGCCAGCACCGCAGTACATCGCGCCGTATCCTGTGGCAGCCTGGGCTCAGCAGGATTCTGTCAGGCGACCCTATATGCGGAAGACCGACATATGGCGCACTGCGGATCGCCAACCACTCTGCTACAACTGTGGAGAGCCAGGGCACATTTACCGTTTTTGCCCACATCGCTGAGCTGAATACCGCGGTAGTGCACCTGCAGCTACGCGCCGACAGTTTGACGAAAGCCATGCCCACATCGACGACGACCAGGCTGGCAGGCGGGAAGGCTCTTCTACCTTCCGGACGCGCTCACCATCCCCGGCTCGCTTTGGTTCACCAAGCCGCCGTTGTTTTGCCGACGCCGTCAGAGGTCGGTCTCCCAGCCCACGGCGGGGAAACTGAAAGCAGCGACCTCTGGGGGGAAGGTTGCAAGCCGTCGAATTGCCGAAAATCCCCCACTGCTGCCGAAACACGTGAGAGATGACGATAAAGACTCCGCCGAGAAAACTGTGACTGCCGACCTCGCTGTGACGATCGACGGCGTTGAAGTGACAGCCTTAGTCGATGCGGGTGCAGACTTCTCCATAATGAGTGAACGATTGGCAGACGAACTTAAGAAAGTCAGGATGGAATGGACGGGCCCATATATCCGAAATGCTGGAGGCCAGATAATGACTCCCAGCGGAAAATGTACAGCAAGACTCACAATTGAGAATGCAGCTTTTGTAGCCGCATTTCTGATCCTACCAGAGTGCTGCAAACCTATGATACTGGGAATGGACTTCTTAAGAGAGTACGGTGCTGTGGTTAACATACGCGATGGTGTGATCACATTCGCCGCTGACAAGTCTGTGACCCAAGATCCAGACCAAGAACCCAGGGTGTTACGTGTGGTTGACGACGACGTCTGCGTGCCACCACTGTCTTGTAGTCTTGTTTCTGTGTGTTGTGACGTGGACTGTAATGAAGACGCCATAGCCGAACGCATCACTGCCCTTCTTTTTCGCCGAGGCATCGCCATCGCTCGCGGCATCGTCAGCTTAGTGGATGGGCGCGCAGAGGTGCTTCTGACCAACTTCACGAATGAGCGCCGGCACATCGGTAAAGGCACGGCTGTGGCGTACCTCGACGAGCTCGACTACTCTCACGACTGTCTTCTAATGCAAGGGGAAGCCACAGCTCAATCACCTCCACATACACCACCAGTTGATATCGGTCCGAGTCTAACACCGACTGAAAGATGCCGTCTTATGGAGCTGCTCGACCAGTTCAAGGACTGCTTCTCATCGACATCACGAGTGGGTCGAACGCCTCTGACTAAGCATCGCATCATTACGGAAGACACAGCAAGACCGATCCGACACAACCCATATCGCGTTGCTCAGAAAGAACGTGAGGTAATCCAGCAGCAAGTCAAGAAGATGCTAGAGGATGTTGTAATCCAACCATCGAAGAGTCCTTGGGCATCGCCAGTGGTTCTCGTGAAAAAGAAAGATGGCAGCTTGCGTTTCTGCATCGATTATCGTAAGCTGAACCATGTTACAAAAAGAGACGTTTATCCATTACCACGGATTGAGGACTCTTTGGACAGGCTACGGCATGCGCGCTACTTCTCGTCAATGGACCTTAAAAGTGGATACTGGCAAATAGAAGTAGATGAGCGCGACCGAGAAAAGACCGCATTCGTGACGCCAGACGGGCTTTATGAATTCAAAGTCCTCCCTTTCGGTCTATGCTCAGCCCCAGCCACGTTTCAGAGACTAATGGATACCATTCTGTCCGGCCTGAAATGGAAAACATGCCTTGTGTACCTCAACGACGTGATCGTTTTTTCGGCCACGTTTGAAGAGCATCTAAAGCGGCTACTGTCAGTTCTTCAAGCCATACGGTCCGCTGGACTCACGCTGAAACCGGAAAAATGCCACTTCGGCTTCGAAGAACTCCAGTTCCTGGGACACGTGATCAGTCGCGAAGGTGTGAAGCCTGACCCAGATAAAACGGCAGCCGTCGCAAAGTTCGCAAGGCCTGTTGATAAGAAAGCGGTCAGGCGTTTTCTGGGTCTCTGCGCCTACTACCGGCGATTTATAGCAGGTTTTGCACACATCGCCTCTCCACTCACCCGCCTTACAAGGGAAGACATTGCATTTGTATGGGGTGAAGAGCAAGAAGCTTCGTTCAACGAGCTGCGACAGCGTCTACAAACTCCACCTGTCCTCGCTCACTTTGACAAGAATGCACCAACAGCCATCCATACAGACGCCAGCAATGTGGGCCTAGGTGCTGTTCTTGTCCAATGCCAAGATGGTGTGGAGAGAGTGGTCGCCTACGCTAGCAGAACGTTGACACGCGCCGAGTCTAACTACTCAACAACGGAGAAGGAGTGTCTGGCCGTCGTCTGGGCAGTTGCGAAGTTCCGCCCGTACTTATATGGCCGCGCCTTCCAAGTCGTAAGCGACCATCATTCTCTTTGTTGGTTGACCAACATGAAAGACCCATCTGGACGTTTAGCACGATGGAGCTTACGGCTCCAAGAGTACGACATGGCCGTAGTTTATAAGTCCGGAAGGACACTCTGACGCCGACTGTTTGTCAAGGTCTCCGATTGAATCACCGGCTGTAGAGGATGATGATTTCCCAGGTTTTTTAGGAGTTGTCGATGCAGCTATTATTTCTCGGCAACAACAAGATGATCGGGAGCTCAACTCGCTTATAGAATTCTTGAACGGACGGGCCGCCAATGCACCAAGAGTGTTTTCGAAGAACTTATCGTCATTCTGTTTACGGGACGGAATTCTGTACAAAAAGAACTTTTCATCAACAGGTAGAAGCTATCTGCTGGTATTTCCTGGAGCCCTCCGCAGCGAAATATTACAAGCCTGCCATGACGAAGCCACTGAGGGCCACCTCGGTTTCACAAGAACACTGACACGCATCAAAGAAAAATATTACTGGCCAAGAATCGCAGCAGAGGTTAAAAATTACGTACGAATATGCATTGATTGTCAGCGGCGCAAGGTACCACCTGTCAAACCCGCTGGGCTATTACATCCTGTGCCCGTGCCAGGAACGCCGTTTTCTCAAATCGGAATGGATCTGCTGGGCCCATTCCCAACATCGGACAGCGGCAACAAATGGGTTATAGTAGCGACGGACTACCTCACCCGATACGCGGAGACCAAGGCAATCGCGAGTGGCACTGCAGCTGAAGCGGCACAGTTCTTCATTGAGAACATTGTCCTGAGACATGGTGCTCCAGTTGTCGTCATAACAGACAAAGGCACCGCGTTTACAGCCGAGCTTTTGCGCACTGTGCTTACGCTCAGTGGCACAGCGCATAGGAAGACGACTGCTTACCACCCACAAACAAATGGGCTCACAGAACGACTTAACAGGACAATCGCTGACATGCTTTGCATGTACGTCGACGTGGAACACAAGAATTGGGACCGAATATTGCCGTACATCACATTCGCGTATAATACGGCGCACCAGGAAACAACAAAAATGACGCCGTTCGCGCTAATTCATGGCAGAGAAGTTACGACAATGCTTGACGCCATGCTGCCTTACGATTGCAATGATTCAGAGACAGACGCCGCAGACTTCACTGAGCGCGCCAAGGAAGCAAGGCAGCTTGCCCGCGTCAGAATAATGAACCAGCAGCAACTTGACGCCCAACGGTACAACCTTCGCCATCGATTCGTCATATATCAACCAGGAGATAGAGTCTGGGTTTGGTTTCCTGTGTGACGAAGAGGCCTCTCAGAGAAACTCGTATGCCGATACTTCGGACCCTACAAGGTTTTGCGCCGTCTTAGCCACGTGACTTACGAAGTCGTGCCCGACGCCTCCTCCTGTTCGAAACGTCGCCAGCATCTGCCTGAGACAGTGCACGTGGTCCGCATGAAACTTTACCACTCTCAGTGATGTAAACACCCGCTGGCTGCATCTCTACCTGTTGAGCATCGGGACGACGCTCACTCTGGCGGGAGGGTAATGCCGCGTGCATAGCTGCATTTAGCGGCGAGATAGCAACGACAACGAAGAAGGCGGTTTTGCTCGAGAGGCGCCGCGCAGGCAAGTGAAGAAGACGACAATCCTAGTGGCCTTCTCTGAGAGCGTCTCTATAAGTTCCACTGTCCGTGTTTTTAAATAAACCCCCTGTAATTTACAACCCGCGACAATATCCTTAACCCTCGTTTGTTCCCTAATCCGCTCCGCTCTCTTCTTGTCTCTTAAGGTTACACCTACCCATTTTCTTTCCATTGCTCGCTGAGTCGTCCTCAATTTAAGCTGAACCCTCTTTGTAAGTCTCCAGGTTTCTGCTCCGTAGCTAAGTAGCGGTGAGATACAGCTGTTATATACCTTCCTCTTGAGGGATAGTGGCAATCTACCTGTCATAATTTGAGAGTGCTTGCCAAATCTGCTCCACCACATTCTTATTCTTCTAGTTACTTCAATCTCGTGGCTCGGCTCTGCGGTTATTACCTGCCCTAAGTAGACATAGTTTTTTACAACTTGAAGTGCACTATTACCTATCTCGAAGCGCTGCTCTCTTCCGAGGTTGTTGTACATTACTTTCGTTTTCTGCAGATTAATTTTAAAACCCGCCTTTCTGCTCCCCTTGTCTAACTCCGTAATCATGAGTTGCAATTCGCCCCCTGAGTTACTCAGCAATGCAATGCTTATCTCGGCATACTCACTCATGAGTACACTCACTCACACTCATTCATACTCATTTGAACATGGTGAGTAAGAGTATGAGTGAGTACTGATGAGTATGAGTAGGAGTGAGTAGAACGTGAGTGAGTACTCATGAGTATAAGTAAGAGTGATTATGGACGTGAATGAGTACTTTCAGTGCGAGTAGAAGTTAGTATGAACGTGAGTGAATGCTCATGATTTTGAGTAGGAGTGAGTATGAACGTGAATGAGTATTCTTAGTGGGGATAGGAGTGAGTATGAACATGAGTGACTACTCTGAGTGTGAGTATAAGTGAGTATGAATGTGAGTGAGTACTCTGAGCATGAGTAGAATTGAGTATGAATGTGAGTGAGTATTGTGAGTATTACTAAGAGTGAGTATGAACGTGAGTGAGTACTTTGTGTGTGAGTATGAGTGAGTATGAACGTGAGTGAGTTTTCATGAGTGTGAGTAGATGTTAATTTGAACGTGAGTGAGTACTCATCAGTGTGAGTATCCGTGAGTATGAACGTGAGTGAGTATTCATCAGTATGAGTAGGAATGAGTGAGAGCTTGTCAGTGTGAGTAGGAGTGAGTATGAACGTGAGTGAGTACTCTGAGTGTGAGAAGGAGAGAGTATGAACGTGAGTGAGTACTCATGAGTGTGAGTAGGAGTTTGAACATGAGTGAGTACTGATGAGTGTGATTATTCGTTAGTATGAACGTGAGTGAGTATTCATGAGTGTGATTACGAGTGAGTGAGAGCTCATGAATGGGAGTAGGAGTCAGTTCGAACGTGGGTGAGTACTCAAGAGTGTGAGTAGACTTGACTGCGAAGGTGAGTGAGTGTCTGTGAGTGTGAGTAGCAACGAGTAGGAACATGAGTGAGTTACTATAAGTGTGATAAATGTTTGTAACTATCGCAACGGCATCCTCAATACGTTGGAAATAATGGGCACTATGGCATGCAAGCTTCCTGTACGTAAAAGCCTTCAGTTAGTTTAAGAATTGGGGCGCCATCCTACATCAGATGGGGGGGGGGCGAGGTGACCGCGCAAAACTCGAGTTGAGGGTAGCCGTTCATTTTATTGTAATTTGAATGTTCTAGGCTGAATAACTTAGAACTGCCTGTCCCTATAGCTACCGTTCTTGCTGCACTTACCTCTTGCGCTTCAGTCTGCGCAACGCGCTGATTATACATGTAAAACATCAAGGTCTTGAGAAGCCCTTTAACGAAAATCGCCGCGCGAGCCGGTTCAGAAAAAAGAAATGCACTGCGCAAGCGACAAAAAAAAAAGCGCTGAAATGGCCCGCGAGAGAAAGCACATTGTATGCGCTACGCACATTGTGCGCAGCGATTTTGCAGTTTCTATCTCTGCGTTGTCCCTCAAGTAAAGGTTGCCTTGAACGAAAACCTTATGTGATCTCATGACCTCTCAAGCGGGAAGCTGTGCGCAAACTTCGCCTTCTCAGTGCCCCATTAGGAAAAAAAAGGGGAAGCTTGGAGGACGGTTGAGCTTCGCCGTCAATAGTATAGTATGCGATAGCGTAATCGGACCTTGTTCGCATCGCCGTTTCAATCTCTACCCTCGCTTCACTTTTCGGCGGCTTATTATGCCTTCAACAGTGCAGACACCATGTGCAATAAGCGCCCAATCACCCTTGATAATTTATTCTATCATTCACATAACGCGGGCTAGTACAAAAACACACATAACGCAACTCGTTAATTACCGTTTCATTCAGCTGTCCGCGATAACCCTGCGTACGCACACTGCCAATGAACGTTAACCGCGTCCGCAGATCTGTAAATAAGGCCCCCCTGCAATGGTCAGTGCAGGCACGGAGCCAACGAAGTCTCCGCGTGAGCGCGACCCACAGAGGAAGGAAAACATCTCCGAAGATGCGCACGATTTCTCGAATGCAAAACTGCCGTACGCAACGCATTCCATCTGAAGGCGAGGCAGAGGGGAGGCGCCGTCTCGACGGCCGCGCCGGGCCACAGAACACCTACTAGTGGCTAGGTGGCCGGGCTGGCCCCGGCGCCCGCCTGTCCCGCTAGTGCAGTCAGAAGGGGCTAGGGGCACAGGAACGAACGAAGCGGCCGAACCGGATGGCATGGCAACGTCTTGGGTTCTGGCGGGTAATTATGGCGGCGGCCGTGTAGTATACTGAAGCTGTTGAGAGCGTCTCTATTTCGCGCGCGTGCGTCGTTGCCTACGAAAGTGCGTTTTGAGTGCTTGTAACACACTACTGAGATTCTAAACGATGTCTCAGCGTCTCCTACGCGTCATGATACACAAATGAACGTGCAGGTGCGTCGTAATTGCGCTGAGTCATTGCCTTTTTGTGGAGCCTACCGACCCTAAAAGAAAGCGACAATTGTTAAGCTCGATTGTTTCTTGAGTAACCTGAGTACACGTAACGCAACCTCAATGTTAATATTCATCATCGGCCTGACAACGTCCACTGCAGGACAAAGGCCTCTCCCATGATCCGCCACTCAACTCGGTCCTGTGCTTGCTGCTGCCATTATGTACCCGCGAACTTCCTTATCTCATCTGCCCACCTAACTTACTGTTTCCCCCTAACCCGTTTGCTTTCTCTGAAAATCCGGTCAGTTATGCTTAATGACCAGCTGTTATCCTGCCTACGCGCTACATGCCCGGCCCATGTCCATTTCTTCTTCTTGATTTCAAGTATGATTTCTTTAACCCCGGTTTGTTCCCTGATCCACTCTGCTCTCTTCTTGACTCTTAAGGTTACAACCACTATTTTCCTTTCCATCGGTCTCTGCGTCACCCTCAATTTAAGCTGAATCCTTTTTGTAAGCCTCCAGGTTTCTGCTCAGTAGGTAAGTACCGGCAAGATGCAGCTGTTATATACCTTCGTCTTGAGGTGATAGTGACAATCTACCAACCATGAGCTGAGAACGCTTGCCGAATCTTCTCCACCCCACTCTTATTCTTCTAGTTACTTCAGTCTCGTGGCTCGGCTCCGCAGGTACTACCTGTCCTAAATAGAGGTATATACCTTTTCCAACTTCAAGTGCACTGCCACCTATTTCGAGGCGCTGTTTTCTTTCGAGGTTGTTGTTCATTACTTTCGTTTTCTGCTGCTTATTTTGTAGATTCCACGAGAAGGAAAGCGGGAAAAGGGGAGACAAAGTTTGGTGGGCAGATGAGATTAGGAAGTTTGCGGGTATAAAGTGGCAACAGCAAGCAAAGGACCGAGTTGACTGGCGGAACAGGGGAGAGGCCTTTGCCCTGCTGTGATGATGATGAGTATGTGAATGTAAAAGTACGTGGGTGAGTGCGCCTGAGTATGGGTAGGCGTAAGTATGAAGGTGAATTCTTATGTGAGTGTGGAGGTGAGTGAGGGCGTATGATCTTGAGCAGGTGTGAGTATGAAGGTGAGTGAGTAACTATGAGTCTTAATTGAGGGGCACGAAAAATTGAAGTACAAAAAGGAGACACCTGGACACGGCGCGCTGTCTCGAGGTGTCTTCCTTTTGTACTTCAATTTTTCGCGCACCTCAGTTAATATGAATTACCAACTCAGCCAGCAGTCCGTGTTTCTCTAAGAGTGTGAGTAGTCATGAGTATGAACGTGAGCCATGAACAATGAGCGTGAGTAGGCGTGAGTATGAACGTGAGTGACTGTAAGTAGGCGTGAGTATGAACATGAGTGAGTACTCATCAGTGTGAGTAGTCGTGAGTATGAACGTGAGTGAGGGCCTATGAGTGCTAGCTGGCGTGAGTGTGAACGTGAGTGAGGACTCACAAGTGTGAGCAGTCGTGAGTATGAAATGATTGAGTACTCATCAGTGTGAGTAGTCGTGAGTATGAACGTGAGTGAGGGCCCAGAGTGTGAGTTGGCGTGAGTTTGAAGGTGAGTACTCATGAGTATGAGTAAGAGTCAGTATGAACGTGAATGAGTAATTTCAGTGTGAGTAGAAGTGAGTTTGAACGTGAGTGAGTACTCATGAGTGTGAGAAGGAGTGAGTATGAACATGAGGGAGTACTCTGAGTGTGACAAGGAGGGAGTATGAACGTGACTGAGTATTGTGAGTGTAGAAAAAGGGAGTATGAATGTGAGTGAGTAGGAGTGAGTGTGAGTAGGCGTGAGTATGAACGTAAGTACTTTGAGTGTAAGAAGGAGTGAGTATGAACGTTAGTGAGTACTCATGAGTGTGAGTAGGCGTGAGTATGGACGTGAGTGAGGGTGAAATCTGAAAAAATTGTGGTGAGTGAGTATGAGTGAGTAGTCTCTCAAAGTGCCGACCTATGATGCAATGTCACCACAATAACAGCGCTACCGAAATAGCCACAATAACTGTCTGTCTTTGGATAACCAAACTGGCATATATTGTTTTGTGGAGCTATATGGTAACTTGTGGTAACAGAACGCCAAGATGTGGTGCGATGTTAATTACTGTTGGAGTTTAACGTCCATAAACTACCATGCGGTTATGGCAGACGCCGCAGTGGAGGGCTCCGGAAATTTTGGCCACCTGGGGTTCTTTAACGTGTACCTTAATCTATGCACACGGACCTCAAGCATTTTCGCCTCTATCGAAAATGTGGCCGCCACGGCTGGGATACGATCCCGTGACCTGCGGGTCAGCAGCAAAATGCCTTAGCTATTGGACCACCCCAGTGGGTGGAGTGTAATGTTGATACAGTGTCGTAATGTAAGGTTTTCCCTTACGTAGCCGTTACTCGACTTACAGGCCTACGTGCAATGAGGGTAAAACACAGAACTTAAATAAAATCAAGAAAATAATTATAATAATGTTTTATTTTCCACCAATACAAAGTTGATGGAGGGGGTGAGGATGAAAGCGACTATCCGCTTGACTAAGTTCTCACCCCCCTATTCACATAGGGCAGTGGCGGTGGCGGCAACAAAACACCAGAGCTGACAAAAGTTCTCAACATGTACATAGCATAAACAAAATAAGGAATTATAAAACTTTCCAGCTCACTGCAAGCGGTCGCTGACAAAAATAACAAAAACACACAGTGCAATAAACATATATTTAAATGTATATGAAATGTGGCAATTTGTAAACCACAAATACAGAAAACATACGATTTGCGTGCACCGGTAACTGCATTTTGATTCCTTGTGTTTTGTTTATTTTTCTTTAATGCTTCGAACTTTGAAGAAAAATCTTAATTGTCAGGAGCATTAATAATATATTGGCGAAGTTTGGAAAGTGTGAAACGAAATCATCCGAATGGTATCTCAAAATTAGATGTGTGCGTACTTTTGTATGCGTGAACCGTTTTTGCACGCGTGAACCGTTAACGTTCCGAACCTGCTATATGATTACGAGAGGTGCCGTACAAGAGGACTCCGAAAAACTGGACCACATGAGGTGCTGTAAAGTTCACCTCACCATAAGCTCACGGGTCTCGACCGTTCCGCCTTCATCGATTGCGGCTGCCGAGGTCGAGATTCCATACCGCGACCATCGGGCTATCAATTAGGCACCATAACAACTTGTCCAACGGTATAATGCCGTAAAGAAGCAGGTGTGTATACCTTTACATATGGCCACATTCCGCGTTGCATTAGTCTTGCTGTTCAGGTGCCGTCATTGAGTATGGACTTGTACATGACGTTAAAATGTCTGTGACTAGTCTACAGTTTCAATATCGATTTCAGCACTTTCGCTGTCACTTTCAGGTTGCATGCGATGAATGTTGGCTTGAGCTAGTGTCCGGTCGATGCCAGTGTAGCAGCCGAGAAACATCTCGTCGCACTTGCACTCGAGAATGCTGTCGACAATACGCTGTACCCGCGTCGCACAACTCGTGCCGGGGAAACACATCACCAGGTACGGCAAGTCCTGCCACGCGCACATGCCCACGACAATTTGCGCGCCCTCGGGGTCGGACTGTTTTTCGGTGGTGATTGCACACGCGTAGCGCTCTCTTCCTCTGGTCAGGGTCACGTATCCGATGTCCACTTCTGGAAACGTTAGTGCGGTCGCTATCAGCGTCTGCAGCGTGAAGTTATGGACGGGCGGCATGCTGCGATCCAGCTCGAAAAGCGCCCACGTGAGCCTCTGGTTGAGTGCAAAGAGCCAGCAGTACGCCGCAGCGAGCTTGGTAAGTCGCACCAGGCGTGACTCGCCTGATTTTAGGGCAGCACAGACTTTGTCGCGGGCCTCTTTGCTATCCTGGACGTCTGCGAGGCGCAGGCCCGGTATCACCTTGTCGTCTTCGAGGCTGCGCAGTTGATCCAGGGACAAGGGTCTCATGAGAAGACACAGTGTGTTGATGTCCTCTTCTGCCATGACCAGCTGAGAATGGGGGTCTAGTTTGGAAAGTCGCTCGATGTGGACAGGCGGTCGCTGTGCAATGTGACAGCACGAGACTCGAAAGTGCTGTTTAGTGGTGCAGCAGATGTCTATACGCCTTCCGTGTCGCCCAGTGTATATGATCGAGCCTCCGCACTGTTCTTGGCACGGATAGCTGGAGGAGTTTGCTGAAGAAGTATAGCCTGCCGACGAAGACGCTATCCTGGATCTGAATCGGCGTGAGCGACTAAGAACTGACCTTGCAGTTCCTTAACAGACCCGCATGTGTACTTGAGATGCGACATCTGGTGGGCTGCGTGTTTCTTCACATAGCAATCGACACGGAAAAAGATTGCGTTTGCGCTTGCTCTCGATAACGCAGCGGGAAAATATTACAGAGCAATATCAACTTCACGTGCGTCTTTATATGGCTTCAAAAAGGCTATCTGGCCAGAAAAAGAAATGCTACTGCGCAGGCATTTTGTTAAATGTAGTGCGTGTCACTTTCACCCACATTGTGCCGTTTCACGGTAACGTGCACATAAGAAGGTGGGGCATGGAATAACGCTCCCGGTGATTCATACTGGAGCTTAAGCGCACATGCAGGAGGACAAATACGATAGAGACACAGGGACCAGCGCGGTCCCTATCGTATTTGTCCTCGTGTGTGTGCGCTAAAGCTTCAGTATGTAACAAAACCGACTAGCCCATCTTTCCGAATCACTCCAGTGAATCGCTGCTTACACATTCGTGTCGTTTGGCGTCTCTGGGAGCTTCGCACGCTAACCACATTTTGGGGTATCCTTCCAGCGCGAACTTTTTATGCAGCGTTTTTTGTGTTGATAAAGTAAGCGATTATGGTATACAAGATTATCTTATGTTTGGAATTTCATCAAGTCTTTCAGCTCAGTTGGCACTGGTGGAATACCGCCCACCGCTTGACACCACTACTCGCTCCGAAGGACCCCTCTGAAGTGTGTTCATGGGGAACAAAGCAGAAACTGTGCTCATGCAACTCCTGCGATTCGCGCACACCACCTCGTGTTTGTGTCAAAAGGAGTCTAAGCACGCGGCCTTGCGGTGTCATGGATGACCAATGCCACTGTGGGCGCCAGAACGCAGACGCCATTGCTTGTGTTTTCAGCGTGCCTCACAGATGCTCGAAATGCGCTACTATGTAAAAGTGTTATGAAACAGGGGGAAAGTCAAACCTAGCGCTGTGAAAATGTGTGCACTTGAAAAGTTCCACTGAACGCTGCCGGAGCCCGACGTGATTGCCTCGTTGATCGGTTCACTTTTGACCTATACCGACGGTGTCTTGTGATGCCGACGTCTTCGTGTGATGCAATGAGCGACGTATCGAATTTTGAATATCTGACATAATCTCATATTGGATGATTTCTACATCCGTTGAGCTCGCACAGCCGAATATTCCGTTTCATGATTGATGATGCATTTGATGCTTTCGCATTGATGAGTCATGCGTAGGCAGAAGAAAGAAAGTGTGATAGCAAAGTAGTTTACGTTCGTTTCATCGACTAGAACTTTTGTTTTCAAGCATATTAGCGTTATATATCGATGATGAAGCAGTTTTTAACGAAGTGTTGCAAAATGAGCAGGTCGATTTGTATGTTGAAGATGTGTGCTACGGTCACAGTAATTCAGGTAAAAGGATTTATTGAGAAGTAAGCGGAACAAGCGTTGCCCGTACGTGAAGCTGCTTGAGCGTTTAGTGACTTGCGTTTAATGAATTCGCCAATTGAAACCACATTACAAGAGAGAGTATGCTTTACTCTTATAGGTGATTCTTTCCTTTTCGCAATGACTCCTTTTAAAGGGACGGGCTAACTTTCATTGAGCTTGCAGTCCTCTCCGACGGTAGTAAAATTTCGGAACTCTCCTTAAAGAGTCATTTACATGGCAAGTGAACACTTGAGAAAAATAGTCGACACCGTGTCTAAGCGTGTATGACACCCAAAGAAATGACGAAATCGTCGGTGTTTTGATACGGGTACGCTGCCATTTCTTGTACTCGGCACAGAGACGAGGTAGCCAAAAAACTAAAACATTAGCTTTCTTTTGCTTCACTGGAAGACGATGTCACTTGACGAATTACATCGATTTAGGCGACTAGAAGTATGGCACAACACTGCCAAGGCTACGCTGCCAAGACCCTAAATGTGGCGCCAAAGTGTTTTTCTACGCAAGACAAAGTGGTGATTCAACTGGTTATAAAACTTTTAGTTTTCCTGCTAAAGTAGCTCGGAAACCTTGCAGTGCCACTTGGTTTTAACGCGTGGACGAAAAGCCCTCACTTCAGTATCCTTTGGGAACGCCAGCAAACTGTGCCACGGGGAGGAAACTCCCTATACCTCCCATGTATTCGCTCTCGGCAGCGCCTCTTTTACCACTGGCGGTACCTGGTGTCTTACTAGAAATAAGTCATGAAGAGAAAATTTCTTTCATTACGTCACCAAAGATCTGGCATCTGAAGATCTTGTTGACTGGGTAAGGTGGATGTGAATGTTTGCTTTTGTTGGCTTCCACAAGTTTGTACAGATAAACAAATTCGATACAGTGTGAAGAATGCTTATGTTACTTATATGTGTTTTTATTTCTTGTTTTGTGAATTTTAAATAAGGCGAAGCTTGAGCAAGGTGGTTGTCTTGAGTTCGTAGCAGTCGCCTCCGCTCCTTCTCGCCACTCACTCATCGATATTGCTAGTCAGATGTGGCTCGGTTATCTCGCTCGGTTGGCATTCCAACTACGGGAGCAATGAAGACACGTTGTGGCGGGCATAGAACGGACGCGGCAGTCAGGTGCGCCGAGGAAGTCAACCATGCATTCGACAAAGACGGTTAAATCGAGTAACGCTGCACTGCCAAGGGGCGGAAACTCCTCATACCTCCCGTGTAACGCGTTCTCGCCATCTGATACGCAGCGGCATGCAGAGCGCCGCTTTTACCACTGGCGGCTGCCCGGCATCCAACTAGAAAAATCCCGAATGGAACATTTCAATCATGACGTCACTCCTGAGGTCACCAAAAAGAGGGAGAGGAAGAAAACCCGAGAGGAAGGGGGATCGCCTGGAAACTCTCCTTTGGCACTTCACATGCAAGCTGAAGGTGTTCGTGCATTCTTTCAGGTTTGCTGGCAGGTTCGGTAATGCGGCGATTCGTAAAATATTAACATTTTTTTATTATTTCATTCGTGTGTTTCGAATTAGCGAAAGTTGAGATGGCCGACTTTTCGATGAGACGAATCTCGATCAGCATAAATAAAATCTACTTTTTATTGCACGTTTTGTACAAATACAGAGACATGTACGTAGTGTCGAAGTGTCAGTCTCTACAATCAGCTCTCATTTGCAATTTATATAAGGACATAATGAGCAAGATATGAACCCAGAGTATCCGAACCAACGCGAAAGTTATCAACAACACGAGTAGGACACGTCGTATTTGACTCAATCACGTTTCTTATGACAACGTTCATAACTTTCTTACAGAACTTTAGTACCAAACAGGGCTAAAGTTCACAAGCTCGGGGATTTCTGAAGCGATCAGAATTTTTTTGAGAGAACATCGCTGGAAACAGTGTTTCGGCAAAGTGACTAGCCGATCGTCAGGGTAACAGCGCTGCCTTGACAAAGATAAGTTCATGAAGTTGAGCGAACATCTGCTCCAGCGACATTCCTGTAATGATTTCGGAAAGCATTTAGTCCTTCAAATATGTTTGAGGGACAGTGTGAAAAAGTAAGGACCCACAATGCTACAAACAGTGGCAACGCGTATTTCATGAAGAGGAAGGAGCCTATAAGTACTTGGGATCACACGATCCACATGCCACAAGTAAAGGAATCAAAAACTATGTAGCCCAGTCAACACGAATTCAAGCCTCTCATTAAACGCATTTTGCCGACAGCAACTTGGCTGCCGTCTTGATCATTCAGTCTATCGACACTGCACCTCTGTCAGTCCTGTCAGGCTTGCAGAGATCTGGGTTTACTGATGTACTCATGCAAAACAAATACTTGCTCGAATAATGGATGCAAGTACACGTGATCTCTCGTTGCCTCTGGCAAACCCGCAAAACAATAACGTGAAACCAAATAACCTGAGAAAGGCATATTTTAACGAAGAAGCTGTATTTTATTCGTCAGATGCCGCTGCTACGTAGACCACAAGTAAGTGGGTGGTATTGCACAGCCGCCTACGAGCACAGTAGCCCAAACGGTCAAAAATCGTGTTTCCAGCTCATGTGGAAACAAAAGGAGCGATCGTAGACAGCAGCCATGTATGGTCTTGTTGCTTTCGTAGCCGCTCACAGCAGTGGGCTCCATCGGGCGGCGTGAAGAAGTCATTTTCAAGAAAAGCGACAGCACGTCGGTGACGCGTCAGAAAATGCGGGGATGACAACGGTTCCTTACGGCTTCTGTGAACGAGGTTTGTTTGATTGAAACGCCAGGTCAGGTGAGCATTTTGTGTGCAGAGATTTAGTTAACAGATCATACGCGCGATACCTTTGCGCTAAAATGAACGATAGCGTGTTGACGCGGCAGTGCGCCAAATTAAACGCAAGCCTGAAATAATAGAGTGCCTGCTTATGATTCGTGGCATAAAAAAAACATTCAGGCAGTCAACTACTTAGCAACACGTGAGGCACACCGCAAAGTTAATAGCTAAACTATTTTGTCACGCACACAAATATAATTAATGGCCAAATATCTACAATTAAATTTCAATTTTCATTAATTTCCTCTCCCCTCCCACAACCACACTTCGCACGTACACTGTACTTTGATGGATGCAGTACAACGTCTTCCAACGGTTCTCATACACCTCAACTTTATAACGACCGATGCAGCTCCATTCGCACAGTTCTGCCAGCACCACTGCTGCCCCAAGTAAACTAGACGGTGATGTGCCGTTCAACCACTGACGTCATGACGTCAGTACTTGACGTTTCTGTTAGAGTCACGTGACTTTCCAGCATCTTATCTACCACCAGAAATTCCAATCCGTTCCGTTTACGCAGCGAAAAACGCGCGACGACAGAAGTACCATTGACAATAGCCTGACAAGGCGCTTACCTATGTAGCGCAAGATACTTCGACGCTTTAACAACAGGTACACCAGCAATTCTTGCATTGGGGTGGCAGCTTCAGCGCGATCGCGAACGGCACGGAGGTCCAGGTGGTCCACTTCGGCAGACTCAGCGGTGAACATCGGCGCTCGGCAAGTGTATCATTGCCGCGATCTACTAGCGCACGAGTGCGTAGTTCCGTTTTTTCGTAATGGCAGCTGTAGACTTGGACAGGCTGGACGCCCGACTCTCCCGCCTGCAAGCCGATCAGCTGTATTGCCTGGACGGCGACAGTTCTCTTGGCATCCCGAAGATCACGGGAAGGTCCGTTCCAGGCGCCATCGCTGATATCCGCGCGTGCATCTCTGCTATGGAAGACACGAATGAGCGGCTCCAGCGTCTGTGCGGCATCTACACGTACCTGATGCTTAAGAAAGCGATTGGTCCCTGGGTTCTCTATAGCGTCGAGAACGCGGAAGGTGACCATCAGGACTCCCTTTTCCACCGCTTCTCGTGGGAGGTGCATTCGAAGCCCGTCCCCGCTGAATCGCTGTCTATAAGCAAAGAACTCACCCAAGGATGTGCGCTGGTTCCGCAAAGCGGAGGCATGGGCCACGACGTCTACTGCTTCGCTTTCTTTACATCATCGCCGTGGGTGGCAGTCTACAGACCGCCAGAGGGCAATTCCGATGGAGTGCGTCAGGTTCTTGGCCGTACTTTTGGCGTTGATCCTGAGGAACTCGAGCGAGGCGAGTACTTCAACCAGGATATGGCGTACGAGGCGGCCATGTTGATGGATATTGTCGGAGAACGCTGACCCTGGGTTGATTTGCCCACACTTCACGCTACTCGAAGCCGACATATTATTGCATGGTAAGTTCTTCTGCACTGATTGCATTGACCCTGGTCCAGATCTTCCTGCAGACAACGTGCCATTGCGTTGCCTCCGGTATCGGAGAATATCGGCGCTGACGGAAACCGACGTCGTTTTTGTAGGGCCTCAGTGATTCGTGCGCTTTTGGCTACCGACAGTGCCATGTGATGACGATGTCATGTGATTCCAGGGTGACGTCACATGTTTTGGATATGTGAAATCATCGCTTGGTGATGACTTATAGATCACTCGTGCTCACGTTCCCGTCAATTCCTTTTCGTGTTTGCGCATCTTGCACATTTGCCTTTATGAGATATGTGCACAGATGAAAAAAAATGTGATAGCAACGAATTTTACGTCTGTTTTATCGAATAGGATTATCGTTTTCAAGCATGCTGGCGTACCACGGGACATTGAGCACTTTTGGGTGCTGTAACGCGAAGTAACTCTTCGATATGTTGGTTGAAAATGTGCGGTACGCCCCGAGTTATTCGAGAACGTTTTTTTTATTGCGCTGGCATCATTCTCGTAAAAAGAATATAATGGGAAGTAAACGAAGCAGTCGCTGCCCATGAAGCTGCTGGAGCACTTACGTTTCGGTGCTGGAGTAATTTTGTCAACTACTGCTACAGTTCAAGAGATAGTATGTCTTACTCTTATAGCTGAGTTGTCATTTTTCACCCCAGTGATTCTGTTTATAAATTTGCATTAACTTACCTTGATGTCTCAAAAACCTACGAGGGGAGTATAATGATATCAAAACAGTGTTTACGTGACTCTTTAACAAGAGTGATTCTCGTGGCAAGCGAGGGCTAACGAAAAACTTAAAAGACTGTTTTGTAAGCGGGGATGACATCGCCGGTATTTTGATTCGTGTGTGCTACCCCTTGTCGTACTCAGCACAGAGAAAGATCAAGCCTTAACGCATTTAAATTGATTGACGCATTTAACATTGCTATGCCTAAATTTATTTTCTTGCTTTCTTTTACTTTTCCAGCTGGACGACGATGACACAACACGGCCAAGGCTACGTAGTTACGACCCCAAATGCGACGCCAAATTGTCCTTTTACAAATGAGAGCGCGGTGATTCATCTTCCTATAAATACTTTCGCTCTGCTAAAGTGGGTAGGAAACCTTGCAGCGCGTTTTAATTTTGACGCGTGGACGGAAAGCCCTCCCACAAGTATCCTCTGACAACGCCAAAAAGTTTTCTTTGCTGCCTTGCATACTTCGGTTGAAATGGATTGGGAAGACGGCTAGGCAATGTGTGATGGCCTGGAATATGCGGCTAAATAAAATCAGTTTTATCTATGTTTTGGTACAATGCAGGCTTCTCTTATAAATACTTTCGATCGTTGTCCTCAAGGGCAGATCAATGAATGCGACAGCAAGAACGGCAAGCAGCTATAAACGCTCCGTGACAAACACAAATAAGGACGCGACAGGTGTATACAAAACGAGTGCGAACTGTCATATTACAACTAGACTCTACTTTGGTTCTTTCAGCTAGCAACTCGTTCCTTTGGCAACCATGGACGCTGCAACGAACGCACCGAACATGGGGTGGTCTATTAACCCCCAGGACAGCGTGGCGTTACCTACGTCATGACGTCACTCACATGGGACCGGCGTATGCTGTCTCTGCTGGAAGACCACTATTCCTGCGCTTTTGGCATCACTCGTTTTATTGTGCACCGCGCGTGCTCGTTACGAATCTCACTTCTTAAAGCGGTATGGTCAGCGGCTGTCTGCGGTGGCACCCAAGAGATCACAATTGAGTGCTCAGGGGTGAGGCAATGTTCACTAGGCACGTGAGAGAAAGAAGTTTGCGGGCGATAACGTAGCCGTTGCAAGCGTACGATTGGCGGAACAAGGGAGAGGTCTTTGTCCTGAAGTGGGCGTAGTCACGTATGTGACGAGGCTGATGACAATCGCCTAAGAATATCTGTTCGACATGAAAATTATGAAACCGTATGGCACTCGGAATTGACGATAGGATGTTGTAGCTCGTATGGCTTGGCATATCAATAATGGAAAAATTAATGAAACCCAAGCAGTGCCTCGTGTTTGGCTGTTGATTACTGGAGCTGTTTTTTAAGGATAGCTGGAGCAATCTTGTAAGTTGTCATCGAATGATATAACTCTCGTTTAATAATCACTTCACAAGTCGATTGCCCGAAAAGTGTTTCGAATTCGTAAATTACCAGTGTAGTTAAGAGGATTCGCATTGCGCGTACACAGCCTCCTCTCTCCTTTTGTCCCTGGAAAATCGTCGGAAAGCCGAGCAAACGGATGAAACCAGGAAAAGTAGCCACCTCAGCGCGTGTCAAAGCTTCGATCACTATTTTTTTGTATTTTTCTCAGTTCAAAGGGGGTGGATAACTCTCAGCGCCACCACGAGCGCGCTAGTGTAATTCTGCACAGCTTAATTCGAGCGCTGTAGAGCTTGGCGCAGGTACGTGGAGGCACATCATGGTGGCTGCGGTAAGCGTGTGGAACATGGCGTGGCCTCCGCGATCAGAGCCGCAGCGCGTCGTCGCTTGTTGCCAGAGCCACTCTCGGAGGCCACGCGCACGGATGCTCAAATATGAAAGTTTTTCTGCTAAGACGTAACCAATGGCTTGCAAATCACCGAATTCGCCGAGTGGGCAATGTCTAGTGTCTTCGAAACGCATTTACGAATTCCATAGCTTGTGCACCGTCATAACATTAGAATGATGCTTACAGGTTGTGGAAAGGCAATGTTTAGAGCTGGAAACACGAAATAACACAACTATATCTATATATCGGCCATACGACCGACCAAAAGAGCTCTGCTGGGGAGCTCTGCTGCTTAAGCTGGAGTTAAGGCCGTTAATGTCGGCAGAGGACTCAGCCGGTGTGCGCCACAAAATAAAGATATGTACCAAGAAGCTCCTAGCGTAGAATATTCATGCATGGTAAAGCATACCAAGAGGTTAGCCGAGGAAAGTGAGGCTGATGAGGAAGAAACCATAGCATTACATAACACAGTAGAGCATAAAAAGGGGTGGGAAAGACGACGTGTGGCATGGGAGGTGGTCAAGGAAGATAGATATGCTAATACAAAACGATATAACTCAATCTGAGCCCGTCGGGTGCTACCGCTTGCACGCCATTTGCGTTGAAGATTGCACAGACGTGGAACTGTCTTTAGGTTTTCAAGTGCACACATTTTTGCATCGCTAGGTTTGAATTTTCCCGTTTTCATAACAAAATCATATACCGTTCATAGTAGAGCGTTTCCCGCATCTGTGACGCACGCAGAAAGCAGAAGAAATGGCGTCTGCGTTCTGCCGCCCACAGTGGCGTAGGTCATCCTTGACACCGCAAGGCCGCCTGCTCAGACTCCTTTTGACATAAACACGTGGTGGTTGGCACGAATCCCAGGAGTTGCGTTCTCACAGTTTCTTCTATTTGTTCCTCATGAACGCACTTCAGTGGAGTCATTCAGAGCTATGGGTGGTGAAGAGTGGTGGGCGGTATTCTACCAGTGCCAACCGAGCCGAAAGCTCTGGTTAACTTCAAAAGATAAGAGAATCCCGTATACTATAATCGCTTACTTGATTAACACAAATGACGCTGGAATGATAATCCAAAATGTGGTTTGCGTATGACGTTCCCAGTGACGCCAAACGAGACGATTGTGTAAGCAGCGAATCACTGGAGTAATACGGAAAGACGGCTACTTGGTTTTGTTGCATACTGAAGCGTTAGCGCGCACACACGACGACAAATACGATAGGAACTGCGCTGGTCTGGGTGTTTCCATTGTATTTGTCTTCATGTGTGCGCGCTAAAGCTTCAGTGTGAATTACTGGGTACGTTATTCCATGCCCCACATTCTTATGTCTACTTTACCGTGAAGTGGCAGAATGTGGACGAAAGTGGCGCGCACTGGATTTCAAAAAACGCCTATGCTGTAGAATCTCTTTCTTCTGACCAGATAGCCTTCTCCAAGCCATATAAGGACGCATGTAATGTTGATAACGCTCTGTAATATTTTCCCGCTGCGTTATCGAGAGCAAGCGCAAACGCAATCTTTTTCCGTGTCGATTCTTATTGTGAAGAAACGCGCCACCCAACAGATGTCGCATCTCAAGTATACATTCGGGTCTGTTAAGGAACTACAAGGTCAGTTCTTTGTCGTTCACGCCGATTCAGGTCCAGGATAGTGTCTTCGTTGGCAGGCTATACTTCTTCGGCAAACTTCTACAGCTATCCGTGCCAAGAACAGCGCGGAGGCTCGATCATAAACAGTGTGCTACAGGAAGCGCGTAGACATCTGCTGCGCCACTAAACAGCACTTTCGAGACTCGTGCTGTCACACTGCACAGCGACCGGCTGCCCGCATCGCACGACTTTCCGAACGAGGCCCCCATTCTCAGCCGGTAATGGCAGAAGAGGACATCAACACACTGTGTCTTCACTTGAGACACTTGTTCTTGGACCAAGTGCGCAGCCTCGAAGACGACAAGGTGATACCGGGTCTGTGCCTCGGAGACGTCCAGTATAGCAAAGAGGCCTGCGACAAAGTCCGTGCCGCCCTGAAATCGGGTAAGTCACGCCTGGTGCGACTTCGCAAGCTCGCTGAGGCCTACTGCTGGCTCTTGGCGCGCAGCCAGAGGCTCACGTGGGCGCTCTTCGCGCTGGACTGGAGCATGCCGCCCGTCGACGACTTCACGCTGCAGACGCTGATAGTGACCGCACTAACGTTTCCGGTAGTGGACATCGGGTACGTGACCCTGATCAGAGGGAGAGAGCGCTACGCGTGCGCAATCACCGCCCAAAAACAATCCGACCCGGTGGGCGCGCAAATTGTCGTGGGCATGTGCGCGTGGCAGGACTTGCCGTACCTGGCGATGTGTTTCCCCGGTACGAGTTGTGTGGCGCGAGTCCAGCCTCTTGTCGACGACATCCTCAAGTGCAAGTGCGACGACATATTTGTCGACTGCTACACTGTCATCGACCAGACACTAGCTCAAGCCAACATTCATCGCACGCAATCTGCAAGTGGTATAGCGGGAGTGTTGAAATCGACATTGAAACTGTAGACTAGCTAAAGACACTTGGACGTCAAGTACAGGTCCATACTCACTGACAGTATCTGAACAGCGAGACTAATGCAACGCGGAATGTGGGCATATGTAATGTTACGCCTGCTTCTTTACGTCAATATACCATTGGTCTAGTTGTTATGGTGCCTAATTGATAGCCCGATGATCGCGGGATCTAATCTCGACCTCGGCAGCCACGTTCAATGGAGGCGGCAAATTACATAGCGGGCTGTCTGTGAGACCAGATTCATTGGATGTGCATGGAATTGTTACGGAAAAAATAGTTTTGATATGCCGCTGGGAACAAGTATCGGTAAACGGGTGATCGCGCGCTTCCCGTCCAATGCCCAGCGCACGGAAATTTTGAAATTAGGCGACTCTAGTTGGGTAGTGTGAAATAGGCAGTACGGAAGCGCTATAGAAAACGAAACTGATTTCTTCAATGAAATTCTTTGAGTGTGTTTCTGAAGAGTCTGCGCTCCGTAAAGAGCAGGTCTTTGGATGATCCGTA
This sequence comes from Rhipicephalus microplus, assembly GCF_043290135.1. Taxonomy (NCBI): domain Eukaryota; kingdom Metazoa; phylum Arthropoda; class Arachnida; order Ixodida; family Ixodidae; genus Rhipicephalus; species Rhipicephalus microplus. The sequence goes on along the minus strand of NC_134707.1, from coordinate 58,570,327 downwards.
ATTCTTAAGTGTGTGCGCAACAGTTTTTCTGACATTCCGTGATGTTTCATTACGAAGGTTCACGATTGTAGTGGACAGCTGGTCTAGCACTAAAAAAAAGTTAATATTACGCTCCTGGTCGCTTTCCTATTTCATTAATGTGAGAGATATGGCACGCGTGTAAATTCTGCTGGTTTCGCACTGCGTGCCTGTGATTTTATTGGGGAACAGCATATTGCGTACGTATGTGTGTGTCATATATAACCTCCTGGTACAGTAACCTCTTTGACGGGAAGTATATGCTTCGTGACTGATCTCAGCTTCGACGATTCGGCTAAGCAAGGGAAAAAACATAATAAGAGCAGATAGTAAACAAATTCCGCCTCAACCATCACTGTTTCAAGGTAGATATGAACTGCTCGTAATAAATTACGCTTAGCATGTGTTGACGACGTTCCCCCATTGCGGGATAATAGCACGCAAGGACCACAATAGCACATCCTCCTCAAGAGGGCACTGCTAGGAGAGAGCGACGTTTTTGATGCACTCGAACCTAGGTTCTTGCTTGCAAGGTTCCTTGTGACGCAATATTGCATAGCTTCACTGTCATGTAAAAGTGTATATGTCTCGACCAATTTTACATTCTTGGCTTGCCATTCGAAGAAACGGGGTGTGCAATCACGAACAAAATATGTCAATACAACCTCACACGCCTACTATATATATATATATATATCAACTTGATAGGCGCATGTCAGCCGAAAAGAAGGGAGGCACGAAATATTATCTTCGCATGATCCTGCAAAAGACGAACTTATCACTGCGGAAAACGGGGGGGGGGGTACACGTGAAAGATAGGAGTTAAGGCGCTTGATTTCTTTTTTGTGTAAGTGAATGGAAGGCCGGTTCACGCATGCGCTATTATTATTTTACTGGATACTCCAATACGTGGAGTACGACCGAAGAGTCACAGGGGGAGGTGAGCGAATTAATGAAAGTTGACATCTTAGTGCAAATCTATCGCTGATGTGTTTAATTTTGTGCGTGACAAAATAAATCGGCAATTTCCTTTGAGGTATGCTTGACGTTTTTCCAAGTAGTTGCCTGTCTAAAATTTTTATGGCACAAATGATGCGCGGGCAGGCTATGAATTGAGGCTTGTAATTATTTCGGTGCACTGGCGTGTCGAAACGCTTTCGCTCGTTGTAGCTGGACTGTGTCGCGCGTATGGCCTGTTCACTTCTGATCTGCACACATGTTGTTCACCTGGCCTGACGTTTCAATGACACAAAACTCGCTTACATCAGCTGTAAGCAACCATTGCTGTGACTGATTTTTCTGGCTCGTGGCCGGCGTTCTATCGCCCTATCCTGAATATAAATTGTACACGCTGCCCGATGAAGCGCAGCTCTGTGATCACCTGCAAAGGCAAGCGGACCTTTCATGGCTGTTGTCTTGACACTTTCGTTTCCGCGTCAGTTTGAAATGCAAGTTTTGTCATTTTGGGCTATTGTGCTCGTAGGCAACGTTGCCATCCCACTTGTTTGTCTGTGGAATACACAACTTTTGACTAATAAAATAAAGTTTCTTTGTCAAACCTTTCTTTTTCGCCTTCCTGTAATCCTGCATACGGCAATTGGCGAGCCGTAACGACAAAGAAAGAGGGAACGTGGGCGTATCTTTTAAAAAAAATAAGAAAACCGCACGCATAAAAACATGTTGCTGAAATCACGTTGTTCGTAATGATTTGTGGGGTTTAACGTCCCAAAACCAAGCTATGATTATTAGAGACGCCGTAGTGGAGGGCTCCGGAAATTTCGACCACCTGGGGTTCTTTAACGTGCACCCAAATCTGAGTACACGGGCCTACAACATTTCCGCCTCCATCGGAAATGCAGCCGCCACAGCCGGGAATCGAACCCGCGACCTGCGGGTCAGCAGCCGAGTACCTTAGCCACTAGACCACCGCGGCGGGGCAAATTACCCGCGTTGTGCGTAACGTAAAAGCAGGACGTCGATCGTTTCTGCTATGGGAGACCAGCGCTGTATAGGTCTGTAATCGGTCTCTTGTGTAGTCGCCGTGAAAGGGGAGGGAGTTGAAATCTTGCCGCTGGTTCCATGTCATCAATGTCTGCTTGTTTCTCTCGTCGCGAGGTGGCGCGGAAAGAGGCCGTGGTTAAGTTCGGGCTGTCAGTCAGTTCAGTTCAGTTCGGGCTGTCAACGTGGATGGACGTGTTTTTTGAGCGCTCCGGATTGACTGCGCAGGTAAGTGTTTTTGCATGTTTTGAGCTTGTCTTTATAATTATAAGGCAGCGGTGTAAATCTTCGTAGCACTTATTTTATGGTACGGCTTTTTCGGGGGCCAGTCACCAGGTATTTATTAGTTAGTGTGGGTGTGTGTGTGTTTGAATTTTTTGTTGTTGTTAGTTTCTTTCTTTTTCTTTTGCCAACCCGTGGCGGAGGTGCGCGTACATTGAACGCGCAAGTTTTTGTAGTAGAGCTTAGACTTTCTTTTCTTTCGTAGTGCAGAGCTCGAGTTTAGAATTATCGAGTATAGGGACAATTGGTGTCAGAAAGGCATGGTTAAAAAGACTGTAAAGTGTTCAGGATGCGCAGTGGGTTTGAAAGTAGATTCAAGCGTAGAAGCGGATGGAGAAGAGGCTGACGCAAAGTGTAGGCAATGTGAGGTCGAGGAAAAAATGGAGAAAATTATGGTTGCCCAGAGTGAACTGTTGATGAGAATCGCCGAGCTCGAGACTGCGTTGTCGATAGAGCAAGAGAAAACGAGGACAATGGGAGAAAGACTGAAGTCCGCCGAGAAAGCGCTAGCGAAGCTGAACAAAGAAGCGACCTACCGAAAAAACAGTAGGGAACCGGCAACCAGAACGGTGGAGAAGGAAAAGCAAGCAAGTTTGGAAAAAACAGGTTTAGCCGGTTCAACTGTCGCAAGGCCCAGCTTCAGCGAGGTAGTGGTGGGGCAAGGAGGGAACAAAGCAGCCGGCGTCACAGGTGCAAGTAGTCCCCAGGTGCAGAACACTCCAGCTGAAAAGTCACAGCATGTGATAATCGCCGGGGACTCGAATTTAAATCGGTGCACAGAAGCCATCAAAGAGAGGGTAAGAGGTGACAAGAGGGTTGCAGTAGGGGCCTTCCCAGGACGCAAGCTGGAAGCAGTCATGAGGCAAGCGAGCGCAAAGCTCAAAACGACAGCTGATAGACGAAACCTCGTGATAATTTCAGGCGGTTTAAACGATGTCCTAAATGAAGATGCAGCAGGACTAGTAGCTACACTGGCGAAAGGCGTCGATGACATGCGCGCCACTTCTCCTAAGGTACAGGTAGTGATATGCACGATACCGGAGGTACCGGTGCATGATAGCAAATTGCAAAGAGCGGTGGTCAACGCAAACCAAGAGATATGGCGGATGAGTCGAGAGAAAGGCTTTGAGGTGGTGGAAATAAACAGAGAGGTGCATAGGGGGGGGGGGGGGGGGGGTTCAACGAGACAGAATTCACTTCGATGGGCGGCTAGGTCATGAGGTGGGTTGGCGACTTGCAGGACGCGCAGTAGCTTTTTTGGGGGGCAAGCGAGCCCTTCGGGGTGCAGGATAGCTAGTAACGAGGAAAACAACCAGGGAGACTCTTCGAAAGGTGGTATGGACCGATACAATTCCAAAGTGGCATCAATATCTAAGATAGGTAGAGTCCGGGGCATAAATAGACGTAGCCACGAGCGCCGAGCCAATTCAGACATAGGGTATATTAATATGCAGGGTGGTAGGAACAGGCTGAAGTTGGAAGAGATAGAAGAACAGCTAAAAAAAGAGAGGCCGATGGTATACGGTTTTGTAGAAACACATCTCAGGGACATGGAACAACTTCCGAACAATCCGGACTACGCGTGGGAATATTGTAATAGAACAGAAGGCAGCAGAAAGGGGGGGTGGTATTGGGGCATTCATTCATAAAAGTACAGACTGGCGTAAAAGTCAAGCAGGAGTGCAAGGAACATTTATGGCTAAAAGGGAAAGTGGCAGGTCAAATGACACTCCTTGGTTTCGTGTACTTGTGGACGGGAGCAAAGGCCAGAGAGGAAAACCAGGCAATGGTAGAGTGTATATCAAAGGACATTCAGGAGTTAGGGAGAGAGTGCGAGATAATTATACTAGGAGACATGAATGCGCACATAGAAGATATGGATGGGTATACCGACCCGACAGGCAAAATGATCATGGATATGTGTGAAAGGCTTGATTGGATCATTTGCAACAGTACCGAGAAGTGTGAAGGGCAAATAACATGGGAGGTAGGAAGGCTTCAGTCGACGATAGATTATGCACTGATGTCACATAGGATGTATGATAAGCTCAGGGGAATGAACATAGATGAAGGTGGCTCCAGAAGTCTGGGTAGCGATCACAAACGTATAAAGCTAAGTTTTGGAAGAGCAGTGAAAGTGGGAAGGAGACAAGATGAGCAACCACAGGAAAATTTTTATGCAGAAAGGCAAATTGAAATAGCCACTAAACAAATTGAGAAAGTAGTCACGGAGGATAATAAGACAGTGTGGACATACACGAATCTAGTTACACTCTTTGAGCTAGAGCTTGCTAAGACGCGTGACAAGTCACCCCGGAAAAGAAGACACAAACCCAAAAGTTGGTGGGATGAGGAAGTTAAGAGAGCCATAGCAAAACGTCAGGAAGCCTCTAGGGAACACAGACATGCTAAGCAGCGGGGTGAACCGACAGATGATGTTGAAAGAAAATGAACAACCTTTCTAAGCTGTAGAAGGGATGCATCCCTTCTGATCAATGAAAAGATTAGAAGGAAGGGAGCTCAGTGGCTGGCAGGAGTACATAAAAAAGATAGAGAGGCAGATGTGAAATTTTGGAACCATCTAAACTCCCTAAGAAATGAGACGAGCCTAGAGCAGAGTTCTATAACTACAGCCCAAGGTGCTAGGCTAGAAGGGGACGAAGCTATTGAATATATAAGAACAAGGGTGACAGAAAAATTTCAACAAGAAAGTACTTTATGCACCACAATAGACAAGGACGAATCAAGTGGTGCAATGGCTCCATTTTCACAACAAGAGTGGGAAAGGGCTGAGAAAAGGGTTCCTAGTAGTACATCAACAGGCCGAGATGCCATCCCAATTAGGCTGATAAAGACATTAGGTCCGAAGTCTAAGCAGGCATTGAGAGAGGCAGTGAGCACAATAATAATCGATGGTGAAGTTCCCGATGGATGGAAACTTAGCAGGATGAGCATGATCTATAAAGGAAAGGGGGACAAAGCTGACATAAACAACTACCGTCCTATAACAGTGACATCAGTGGTCTACAGGCTGGCGATGCAGATTATAAAGGAAAAACTGCAGGAGTGGATAGAGGATGAGGGGGTGCTGGGGGAACTGCAAAAGGGATTTCGGAAACACAGGAGGTTGGAAGACAATCTGTTCTTACTGACGCAGTGCATCGAAATAGCAGAAAAGGAACACAGGTCCCTGTGGCTAGCATTTTTGGATATCAAGGGAGCGTACGATAGCGTGGTTCAAGAGGAATTGTGGGAAATACTGGACACACTAGGCGTGGAACATGTAGTCACTAACCTTTTTAAGGGTATCTATAAAGGTAACAAGGTAGTTATAAAGTGAGAAAAACAGGTATCCAAGCCTGCAGAGGTAAAACGGGGGCTTAGACAGGGGTGCCCCCTGTCACCCTTATTATTCATGATGTACCTACAAGGATTAGAGGCAAAATTAGAGGGAAGTGGACTGGGCTTCAACCTATCTTTAGTCAAACAAGGAAAACTTATTGACCAGGCACTACCAGCTTTAATGTACGCAGATGATATAGTGCTAATGGCCAACAACAAGGAAGATTTTCAGAGATTGATGGACATTTGCGGTATTGAGGGAGATAGGTTAGATTTTAGATTCAGTAAGGAAAAATCAGCAGTCATGATTTTCAATGACAACGAATGTAGTGAGCTTAGAATACAGGAGGTCACGCTAGAGATAACAGATAAATACAAATATCTGGGCGTATGAATAAGCAATGGGACCGAGTATCTGAGGGAACACGAAACATACGTGATGACTAAAGGTAACAGGAATGCAGCAGTCATGAAAAATAGGGCCCTGTAGAATTACAATAGGTATGATGTTGTGAGAGGAATATGGAAAGGGGTCATGGTTCCTGGGCTGACGTTCGGCAATGCGGTCTTGTGCATGAGATCAGAAGTTCAAGCAAGATTAGAAATTAAGCGACGTGGAATAGGTAGGCTTGCTTTAGGGGTTCACGGGAATACACCAAATCAGGGAGTACAAGGTGATATGGGATGGACATCATTTGAGGGCAGGGAAGCTAGCAGCAAGATAAAATTTGAGAAGCGATTGAGAGAAATGGGGGAAGAGTGTTGGGCTAGGAAGGTTTTCAGCTACTTGTACATGAAGAATGTCGATACAAAATAGAGGAAGCGAACCAGGAAGTTGACTGGTAAATACTTAGAAAACAGCAGGTGGTCAAACCAAAAAGAACTATCGGTTAAGAAGAAAGTGAAGGTAACGGAGACTGACATGTGGAGAATGGGCATGATTAAGAAGTCCGCACTAGAGATCTATCGAACATTTAAGCAGGAAATTGCCAAGGAAAGGATCTATGATAATACTCGGGGTAGTTCTCTACTGTTTAAGGCTAGGACGGGAGTACTGCGAACCAAGACATATCGGGCCAAATACGAAGGGGTAGACACAATATGCAGTGCGTGTGGAGAGGAAGAAGAAACTGCCAAACACTTGATAATGTTCTGTAAAGGGCTTCACCCTATAATTCATGATGATGGCGCAGAGTTTTTCAAAGCACTGGGGTTTAGGGACCGGGAGGGCAAAATAGACTTTAAGCAAGTAGACTTAACTAGAAGGAGGTTATCTGATTGGTGGCTAAAGTCAAGGCACGAGTGAAAATTAAACTCTTCACTGCAAAGTACGAATCCTCAAACTCACTTTTTAAGGCATAAATAAATAAATATAGTTTTGAGTTCAATAAGTATTACGGCTTAGTGGCGCTGGCCACTGCCCACTCTAAAGGGTACAGCCATATCCATCTATCCATCGGAATAATATAACTAGATGGCGTTAGTGGGTTTAAAAGCATATCCACAGAGTGAATGATGAGTGGGGTGAAGCGTTCGTCCGTGCGTCCACCCGTTTCAATGAGACAGACAGACAGACAGACAGACAGACAGACAGACAGACAGACAGACAGACAGACAGACAGACAGACAGACAGACAGACAGACAGACAGACAGACAGACAGACAAACAGACGGACGGACGGACGGACGGACGGACGGACGGACGGACGGACTGATAGACGGACGGAGTTAGTGGTTTTCACAGCATATCTACGGTGTGAATGATGAGTGGGGCGAAGCGTTCGTCCATGCGTCCGCCCATTTCAATGAGAGAGACAGACGGACGGACGATTCACGGTTTACCGATAAAACCCTCCGACGCTTCGCCCCACTCATCGTCGTTTTTCTTGTACTATGGAACATTCAGTCTTCAGATACAAATAGTGACGCGGCACCGCGAGAAGCAAGAAATCGTGCCTTTATTCCTGCATCATGTCCTCGTTGAAGCGGCTCGTCGTTGCCTCCGGGTGACTGTTGGCGGTGCCCTCCGGTGTACACGCTTCCAGACAGACAGCAATTGGCAGCAAACCGAGCTTTCTCTTTTACAAGTTCGGTCGTCCTCCCTTCATTCCGTGACTCGTTTGAACCAGGATGACGGTGTACGTGACGACTGCTCCGGCAAGCTGCAAATTGAAACGGGTAATTGAGATTTGTGTGCAGGTATTTATTTATTTATTTATTTATTTATTTATTTAACAATACTGCAGGCTAATGTGCTGGCCCAAGCAGGAGTGGATACATCAAAACGTAATTGTAGAAAACAACAGACAACAATACAAAAGAAACAAAAGGTTAAGAAGAAGGTGACGCTCAAGGTCACCAAGAAACTTATTAGAATGAAAGATGTCACACGGCAAACAATTCCAGTCTTCGACAGTACCACACAAACAATTGTAAAGAAAGGAAAGACGACTGAACTATGCGCGACCTGTGTTGAATTGTTTTTGCTTCGAACAAGAGTTTTGAAATATGTGTAACCACTAAACCGCACCCGAAACGGTTAATTGCTGCGGTTAGTTAATTTCTGCCTAACTGGCTGAGATATACTATACTCGGGGACAACTTTCTGTGGCAATAAAGGGAAGGCTACGGAGCCAAAGTGGGCGTGTGCCACCGCTGAGGAATATAATCCCGTGAATGTGTCTGTGTTTTTCGCATGAATATAGTAAAGAAAAAAAATTCCGCTTGTCAAAACGTCGGCTACAGGGACAGCCTGTGCCCACGAATTCTCAGTAAAGAGACGCGTTAACTTCAATAATAATAATAATAATAATAATAATAATAATATAATAATAATAATAATAATAATATCTGGGTTTTTATGTCCAAAGAGCTACGATATCATTATGAGAGACGTCGTTTGAAGGGCCCCGGAAATATTGACTCTCTGGTGTGCATTAACGTGCATGCTGACATCAAAACTGTATACGGACATCTGCCATTTGGCCTACATTGACATGCGTGCGGTGGCCGGCATCGAACCCGTGACCTTTCGGTCAGCAGCCGAGCACTGTTCTACCGAGGCGGACTACGTCAACGCTCTTTTGCAAAGAGTTAATTAGTGAGTTTATGTTGCATGTGAGAGAGCTAAATACGCCGCAAAAGGGGGCCGACAGGTTGTGTCTCCTTGCTTGCCCAAATTGTACACGTCAGAATCGGGCAGCGCACTTGGAAGAAATTGTAATTGGCGATAAATTCCTTACGGAAACAAGCATCGGCGATTTCAGGGAGAAGAAAGCAGCTGCGGACAACGCCATCTCTCCAGGTTTCAATGACTTCCTCACATAGAGCAGCTGTAAACAAAAAAAAAGTATTCACTGTACTGACTGAGCAAACATGGTATATAGTTGAATAGTCGAAGAGCCGTTGCGTTGTATTGACGGGTGAACGGGGCTGTACCCTTTGAACCAGGCAGCCTTGATTCCACGCGCTGGCATTTTTTTTTTCGAATACCCGCCCTTCATAATTATACATCTTGTTTCCAAAATACTCATGCAAACTTCTTTCGTGTATGAAGTCAAGCGATGAGTGGTGGTGAGGTTCACGAATCCCGCGTTCAGAGTCGGGTGGTCGGCCAGGCCAAGCCTCCGGCCACTTGCACGGAGGGGACGACGGCGGCTTAATTGTAGACTCGTGAAATTGAAGAAGTCTGTGGGAATCACATAGTGGGTTGAGGCGTCGTAAAATGGGTACGATGTACCATTTTTAACTCATAATTAGCTCTAAGTTATGAAAGACTGACTTTCACTCCTGCCTTAGTCTTAGCCACCAGAGATATAACCCCCTCTTCGTAGTTCCTAGCCGCTTAGAGTCTCTGCGGTGTTTTCTGAAGTCAAGGTGCGCCCTACGGCGGAGACTGTCGGTATCACAAAGTGCAGGTCAGTCTGCAAGTCCCTCTAGCTTTTTTGTTGCATGATAATGGGAAAGTTGCGCAGTTCTATGCCAATGACAAAACAAAGGAGGAACGGTGCTGTGTTGTGTTTTTCTGCAGAGTGCATTATAACCATTTTTTTAGAAACCCTTTTAGTTGACACGATACGGCTATCGCGTATCATTTTTTTCTTTTTTTTGTAAACAGGAATACGGTCATATCTTTCTGCAATCAGTTTGCGCATACCAGTGCTTGATAAGTTGCAATTACGGTTTACTTTTCTTTGTTTGGAGCGTTCTTTTCTTTCTTCCTCATTTTTTCTTTCTTTTTTATGCCACGGGTGTTATATTTTGATTTGTTCCTTTTATTTTGAACCTGTTAGTACCACTCCTGTTTACAGCCTCAGCTAGAAGCTAGCAGTACTGTATAAATAAATAATAAATAAATATCTTAAATATATATTTTCACGGTTTTTCTTTTTTGCCAAAGCCACGAATAGTCAAGACTTAATTTCCGGCGAGCCGTTTAGCTCACAGTGTGAAAATAAAGACTGTACATGAAACTTAGCGTAGATTGACAGCCAGCGAGACGCACGCCTTACCTGGTCAACGTAGTCGCGATGTTCAGCGAAGATCGCAGCTTTTTCCAGGGTGTGTCTTATCGCTCGCACCCTAAAAGAAAGGTGAAATATACTGAAAGACACTGTGGCGGTAGGTATATCGATGCCGGAGAGCGTCGCACCTCTATAGTTAAACAGTTATCTTTCTCCTTGAACATTTAGTCGCATTAAACGTTGTCGTGTGGTATGTGCCTCCATCTACCACGTCCCCCTTAAAGCACTAGCTTTGAAGCACTTTGAAAGCAGCTTTCATGTTGGTTCCAAAATCATTTCGAGGGCCTTGTCATCCTTGGCGTGTTAGTTTTAAGGGCGTTAGTATTGACGTCAGCCCCACCACACGATATGACGTGAGTACTAACCCCCATATGAGACGCCAAGGAGGACAAGGGGCCTTTGACAGAAATAGGTCCTCCCTATCTAAATCTCGGCCAGCCTGTCTGGGGCACTTCCACAGTTCAATCTGCTTATCCCCCTTTCATGTTGAGCATATTTAGTCATTTTTTAGGGGCGAAGCTCCTAAAGGCGTGGGCCTGTCTATCCCTTGTATGTATGACGTGAAAGTCCTTGCAAACATCCCACTACGTCCCATCACCGATCCACCACTTCACCAACGATTAAGCAAATACTGTTAATAAGTATAGCCAATATGAAATGCAAGATGTTCGTGTATTTCTATCCAGGTGCGCGTTAAAGAACCATACATTGTCCCACTGTGTTTATTCCTTGTTTGTACGTGACCACCTATATTTTCATCTTTGCGAACTGCCCACTACTTCGTCCTTGCAAACATCCCACAATGACCCATCACCGATCCACCACTTCACCGACCACAAAGCCGTAATAATGAAGGGAGAACGGAAGCGACGTATAGCTACCACTTACGAATAATAAAATTTCTTGTATAAATATATACATTGTTTGTCACGCCTCTGATGGTGTAGTGGGCGATATTCGCGGATGGTTCATAGTTTAGTGGTGAAACCCTCCTGGAGCTCGCCTCACTCATCACCATAAGGTTTTCAATCAATGAATCAATCAATCAATGGACGCGCTCGCCGTCGCGGCGGGTGGAGAGTGTGCACACCTAAATTACTTTTCATACAGCGTAACTGGGACATTTGAAACTGTTGAACCCCACAGCCTGATAACAATTTCAAAGAAAGAAAGAAACAAAAACAGATCACAACGTGTAGCAACTTCAATACCACAGATAGCTCGGTGAAACCTCAAGTAGAGGCAAATCCACGTATGGTAGGTTTAGGTGAGATATATGGCCATGATACTGCAGGCTACTGAGCATCACACAGCCAGCTAGCCCACTTCTGCACTTAAGCAAACTTCCGTACCAAAGAAAGTGTTTTTCTTCATACTCAACAACAATTCCCGAGGCGCTACAAGTCAAACCTATTAATCTGATCTCGACAGGGCGTTTACGAGAAGGCCTTAATAAATTACGAGAAGGCATTTGACTCAGTCGAGACATCAGCAGTGATGCAAGCGCTACGGAATCGGGGCACCGACGAACCCTACATAAACATACTGGAAAAAATCTACAGTGGATTTACAGCCACCATAAGGAGAGCGACATAATCCAAATAAAGAAGGTTTACGGCAGGGAGACACGGTCTCTCTAATCGTATTCAGCGCGTCTTTACAGGAGGTTTTCAGGACCCTATATAGGGAAGAGTTAGGTACTAAAGTTATCAGTAACCTGTGGTTTGCCGATGACATTGTTTCAATGAGTAACTCAGGGGACAAGTTACAGCTCATGGTTACTGAGCTGGACACGGAAAGCGGAAGAGTAGTTCTGAAAATTGATATGCACAAAACTAAAGTAGTCTGCAACAGTCTCGGCAGAAAACAGCACTTTGTGATAAGAGGAAAGATGCTAGATGTTGTAAAGAAATATGTCTACTTAAAAAAGGTAGTAACTGTGGAGCCGAACCATGAGAGTGAAGTAACAAGAAGAATAAGGATGGGGTGGATCACATTCGGCAAGCATTCTCAAATCATGAATGGTAATCTACCACTAACCCTCAAGAGGAAGCTATATAACAGCTGCATCTTACCGGTATGCTTACCTATGGAGCGGAAACCTCGAGGCTTACCAAGAGGGTTCAGCTTAAATAGAGGACGACGCTGTGAGCGATGGAAAGAAAATGATAGGAGTAACCTTAAGAGACAAGAAGAGAGCAGAGTGGGTCAGGAAACAAACGGGGTTAAGGATATCATAGTTGAAATCAATAAGAAGGAATATACATGGGCTGTGCACGTAGCACGTAGGCAGTACGACCGATGTCCGTTAAGGGTAACTGACTGGATTCCCAGAGAAGGCAAACACATGAAGGGGAACACAGAAAGTTAGGTGGGCCCGATGAGATTAAAAAGTTCGCAGGTATAATGTGGCAGCAGCAAGTACAAGACCGGGTTGATTGGGCGGTCATGGGAGAGGCATTTGTCCTGCAGTGGGCGTAGTTGCGCTGATGATGACGATGATGATGACATGCCAAAACCACGATATCTTTGCGAGGCACGCCGTTGTGGAGCGCTCTGGTATTTTCGGCTATGCGTTGTTCTTAAACGTGTTCTCACATATCATAGTTCGCGGGGTTATGACATTGATAGAAACCGCGCCGCGGCTGGAATCGAACCCACGACTTTCGGGTCGGCAGGCGTATAAGGCACGATCCACTGCCCAGAGGGAACGGCATTTGCCGCATGCTCCGTCCCAAGTTTGCGGATATTGGCCATGAGGGGCGCGCAGATCATGGATGCCAGCACGCGTCCCCCACGTGACACGGCCTCAATCCGCCCAGCATTGCAGGGAAGGAGACGCCCGCATTGCGTTCCGTCTTGACCTACTCCGTCTCATAATCTTTTTTATCGGGTAAGCTTGGCGTTATGCTGCTGCTGTCACAATGGGAAAGCTCGACTACACGGTGTCTACGGGGAAGAGTGTACTCACCTCTGTGACCATCGCGTCGCTGAGAATTACGATGTCCAGGAAGTGTAGTGTCGCCGACACAGTATTGAGAAAGGCGAGAAAATTCTCAAGTGTCCATAACTCTTCAACGAAGATCAAGTAGACTCCGATGCAAAAGGAGAAGAGTAACACACCACCCGAGGTCACTATTGCGTATTGCCATATGTCGTTTAGACGTCGCTTGATGTCCGAAATGGTGCAGAGGTTGAACCTTACGTCCTCGACCAATCGCGCTCGCCTTTCCGAGCCAATAACGTCACATTCTTTCCTTCGCACGATGGACCTGAGAACCCCGTGCTGGTGCTCAATGTACAATCTGATCACTTCGCAGCAGGGCCTGAGGACCAGAAAGGACGCTGCGTCAAACACGTAATAAAGAGAGTTGCCCGCCATGCACGTTAGTTTCAACATTGCGCCCACTGCTGGACCACGGCCGAGTCGGTCTACAAATTCCAGCGAGAGGTAACTAGGGTGCATACGTTCGCAACGAATGCTGACAACAGTAGGAAACGTATCAAGCAGCAGGTAGGTGTCATCCTGCGATGATTCCTCGGTGCAACGAACTGAACGCTTTCCTCGTACTTGGAAGATTCGCTGAAGAACCTGTGCATACTTCTCACTTTGACGGTCGCGAGAGTTGTGTTTAGCGCCACCTTGGCATTGACGACGACGTAGAGCAGTACGTGGACGGTCGTGGTGAAAGGCACATCGTGCGCGAATACGGCCAGGCAGAGCTGGTAAAAGAAGCCTATCTCGACGATGGCACACACAGAGAGGCAACCGACGGAATAGATTAGGTACAACTTATTCCAGAAGCAGACCCTTCTATCAGATTCTGACGTCTCAGAACTGCGAGAGATCATGAGACCCGACGACTTGCAAATCGTTCCGTACCACTTGAAGTGACGTGTCATTAAAGACGCCATAGTGACCACTTCAGTATTGTCAAAACGATAGTCTCTCTTTTTTTTCCTTTTTGAAAAGTGAGAGTGAGCATGGGAGGCCTGTGAACCAAAACCACAAGCTATTCTGGTCACACCAGTGTTCTGTAATGAATAAAACACTAGCAATATATATTAGACAACGTTGGGACGTCATACGCTCCTCTACGGCGCATCATAATTCTACAGCGTAACATAAACGCAGCGAATCACCAGCAAACTTCGTATTAAATAACGCATAGTGCGCGAACATTCACGCAAGACGATTGTTTCAGTTACGCATTGTGGCATCTCGTTGATTCTGCTTATCACTTGAATCGCGGAGGTACAAGAAGGTTAGCCATGTTAACTGCATGAGTGCCGCACATTATTTATTCGAACAAGTTCTTTTTCAATACTCACGTGAATAGGGCTACACATTCCCGATTTCTATTGAAGCTTACACTTGGTTCAACACCCACGGTAGGTTTTTTTATTCATAAACGTAAATCTGTGCGTTTTTTAAGGGCAGTAGCAGACGAGAAGGCACTCCGACCATTCAGCATTCTAATGAACCATACATATATATCCCTTTCAAGAGCCTTGTACACCAAGTTATCACTTCATAGATGATCTAGACCCCTGCTCTCACTTAGGTCACAGTATTGCATCTAGGCTACACTACACAACACATCTTATCTGAACAGTGCAAGAGACCTGACCAATGGTGCCCAGCACTTCCCCTCTCGTGAAGCACCAACTCACGCTTTCAAAGGGCCGCTCGTACGCGGTTACGTGGTGGCTGTTGACAGTTCGAGGTGCATCATCATTGACGCTCTCTCGAAGGCTTTCGCCATCGAACGATCGTGAACTGCTAGGCATAACCCCTGCCGACATTGCTTGTTAACGATGTTTGCTTGCGTTACCGTGGATACCGTACACTCGCGCCGAATTATGAATGCTTCTTATGTCGGCGCAAGCGTTTCACGCCGACGGGCGCCAGCCGTGGTCTCACAAGTACGACCTTGAGTGTTTCGCCGAGAGCGAGGCGCTGGACGTGCGAGAAGTGCATCGATTTGAATAACCATGGTGCGGTGCTCGTAATTTATTCTTCAAAGTCGATATGCAGCGCGCAGAGTGGAGGGTGCGAAGCTTTATGGTGCGCGGTCTGCATATCTTATCACCGCAGCCGCATGCTGTAAAGAGACAGAAACAAGACAGCTATACTCCGAGCTAAATTAGGGTTCACGTCCACGAAGATGAGTGAGGACACCAGCGTGGTCATTGATTACGTCGAGCACGCGAGGCACCGTTCAACGGAGGCACGCGTCTAGTGCACGCGCTTTCGCTATCCCACCGACTCTGATAATTTGCGATTCGTTTCGTGTTCAGGACTCCTTCTCGCTCACTTCACACTCGGATCAGCATGCCCTCTGCACGCGTGTGGAAGCCCGAAAACGGCTGTTAATTTGCGCGGAACGAATCGCAGAATGTCGAAGTTGGTGAGGCCACGCGAACCCGCCAGCGCAACAAATTGATTTTTTAAACACCGCCGCGCTAACCGATCCAGGCAGCCGTGTTTTCACTTCTGCGCGAGCAGGCACTCTTTCAAGTTTTTCTACATGTGAGTTGCGTGTTTTGCGGACCTTTTGAGCAAGTGCCTAACCTACCTCCTTCCCGTGTATGATAATGTGTGGTAGCGCAGACAAAGGACACGGACAAGAGAAGGCACATTCAAGACAACACAGCGCTAGCTTTCAACAACAGTTTATTACACACAAATCCCCCTAGTGTATGTACTCCACCACGCCAATTGTCATGTGCGTAGCTCTCACAACCACGAATTATAACTGTTATAATTCATGCTTGTGATAGCTATGCACATGTGACATTTTAAGGTCATTCCAAGAGAGAAAGGCCTTTTGTAGAGTGAGATGGTTAAATGAATCAGTCTTTTCATAAATGTGCATGAAGTTAAACTCAATAATAAACGTTTTGACCTTTAGGGGAGAGGTCGAAGCTGTAAAAATGATGACGGTGCGTTATAGATGTATTTATGAAACAATGTTAGCAGGGCAATATCCCGACAATTATGCAAAGGATGACAACATAAGAGTTTAATTTGCGTGACGCTTTTTATAGTCTTAACAACATGACATGAAACATGCAGCCCTATTTTGTACAGATTTGACTTTTTCGCTTTGATATTTTTGATGGAAAGACCAAATGAATGCTACGTACTCAAGCTGAAGTTGTACAAATGTTTGATATATTACTTTGCGAATATCATTAGTAGAATGATGTAACTTGCAACGATTGTAGCCCAAAAATCTGGAAGCATTGATGCAAATGTACTCCATATGAGTTAACCATGAACAGGGTAGAAGTTAGATGAACACCAAGGTATTTATATTCTGTGTCATGCAAGATAGTTGTGTTATTTATATGGTACGTAAAGGCAGATGTAGTATGCGGCTAAAACTAATGATTTCGCATTTAGCAACGTGTTGGGACTAATTCATATTGTCACGCGCTAAGAGCTCGAACGAACGTACAAAGGGACGCCACTGTCCAGAATCTCAGAGACAAAGAAGGACGTCTCCGCTGGCAGGGGTTGCTTGTCTTCGTCTTTCTCGTTCACCGGCACAGAATTGACCCACTGTTCACTGGCACAGAACACCAGGTGGCATTACTCCTCCTCCCAAGAGAGCATCGTCCCGATGCTCAAACAAAGGTGTGCACAGCAGTGGGTCGAAGTAGGTAACATAAAGAAACAATAAACAAATTAGTGCACGAGGAAAAATGCGTCCTGGGCTCGGCAATCGGAAATAAGCGGCATTCACTGTTCACATGAAGAGTTCACTGGCACAAGAAGAAAATTCGCATCACCGCGTAAAGTATGGTTTTAGGCGGACTACGTGTACAGTCTCTGGGCGTGGTAACCTGCGCTGGGATGATGGTGAGCCTCCGTCTGGAACCACTTTGTAGTTCACGTCGCTCACACGTCTGAGTACTTTGTATGGTCCAAAGTACTTCCTTAAGAGTTTCTCACTGAGACCTCGCCGCCTAATGGCTGTCCAAACCCAAACTTGGTCACCAGGTTCATAATTAACTTCTCGATGATGGGTGTTGTACAGCCGTGCATCTGCGCACTGTTGAGTTCGGATGTGCACACGGGCCAGTTGACGTGCTTCCTCAGCGCGCTGAATTTACTCATTGATGTCGGGGGCTAATTGGTCGAGGTTGTCGATGTCCTCATATGGAATCATGGCGTCCAGCATAGTTCTAACATCTCAACCATAAACGAGCCGGAATGGTGTGAAGCGTGTAGTTTCCTGCGTTGCAGTGTTATACGCAAATGTTACGTACGGCAGGATGTCGTCCCACATTTTGTGCTGCATATCTACGTACATAGAGATCATGTCAGCTAGCGTTTTGTTTAGCCTTTCTTTTAAACCAATACTCTGAAGGTGATACGCAGTGGTCTTTCGATGGGTTGTGTAACTCAACCTAAAGATATCATCCAAGAGTTTCACTGTGAATGATGTCCCTCGATCAGTGATGACATGTGACGGGTCGCCATGCCATGGCACAATTCGATGCACAAAAAAATTGGCAATTTCAGATGCGGTCCCTCGTGGCAACGCATTCGTCTCAGCGTAACGCGTCAAATAATCGGTTGCGACAATAATCCATTTGTTGCCAGAAGAAGACAAAGGAAACGGGCCTAGGAGGTCCATCCCCACTTGTTCAAACGGTGTTTGGGTGAATCGATCGGTTGTAGATGGCCTGCAGGCTTTAAATGTGGTGTCTTGCGACGCTGGCATTCACGGCATCCCTTCACGTAGCGTTTGACACAGGTAGACATTTTAGGTCAGTAGTAGAGTTGTCGCACCCGATCCATAGTTCTCGAGTAGCCCAGATGGCTAGATGTGGGCTCGTCGTGGCAAGCTAATAAGACGTCATCGCGGAGGGCTTCAGGCACGACGAGAAGATGAGATCTGTCACCAGCACCGGCGTTCCTTTTGTATAAGACGCCATTTCGTAGGCAAAATGATGGCAACGTTCGCGACATCGGACGAGGAATGGGCGCAGTGCCTCCTTCTAAATGATCTATAATCATTCTTATATTGACGTCATTTCGTTGATGCGACATCAGATCCGGTCCGCTGACAGTTGCCACGAAGTCGCCGTCCTCTTCTGTACTTCAGTACTGGCGGTGCTCGTGATAGCGTGTCGGCGTCTTCGTGCTTTTTGCCTGACATGTACACGATGGTGACATCAAATTCCTGAAGGCGCAGACTCCATCGTGCTAATCTTCCTGAAGGGTCTCGCTGATTGGTCAACCAGCACAAAGCATGATGGTCAGTCACCACTTTAAATGGTCTTCCATAGAGATATGGCCTAAACATTGTAATTGCCCAAATGGCCGCGAGACATTCTTTCTCTGATGTGGAATAGTTAGATTCTGCGCGAGACAGTGCGCGACTTGCGTAGGCTATCACCCGTTCAATGCCATTTTGTCTTTGTACCAAAATAGCTCCAAGACCAATATTGCTGGCATCAGTGCGCACTTCAGTGTCAGCATCTTCATCGAAGTGGCCGAGCACGGAAGGGGAAGAGAGCCGGTGCTGTAGTTCCGCAAAGGCAGTCTGCTGTTCGTCAGCCCAGACAAATGGTGTGTCATCATGCGTGAGGCGTAATAGTGGCTCCGCAATGTCAGAGAAATTTTCAATAAAGCGCCGGTAATAAGCGCACAGACCCAGAAATTGTCGAAGACTTTTCTTGTCAGTTGGAGGTGGAAAAACGGTGACGGCAGCAGTTTTGTCAGGATCAGGCCGAACACCAACGGCGCTCACGACGTGACCAAGAAACTTTAATTCTTCGTAGCCGAAATGACATTTCTCAGGATTGAGTGTGAGATCGGCCGATCTAATGGCTTCGAGCACATTCCGAAGGCGACGAAGATGCTCGTCAAACGTTTCTGAAAACATAACGACATCATCGAGGTAGACGAGACAGCTTTTCCACTTGAGGTCTGCCAGGACGGTGTCCATCATTCGCTGGAATGTGGCTGGAGCGGAACAAAGGCCGAAAGGGAGCACTTTGAATTCATAAAGGCCATCCGGCGTTACAAAAGCGGTCTTTTCCCGGTCACGTTCATCGACCTCTGTTTGCCAATAACCGCTCTTCAAGTCGACAGACGAAAAATACTTCGCGCGTCGCAGCTTGTCCAGAGAATCTTCGACTCTGGGCAACGGGTACACGTCTTTCTTTGTGACATTGTTCAACTTTCTGTAGTCGACACAAAAGCGAAGCGTGCCATCTTTCTTTTTCACAAGGACGACTGGTGATGACCAAGGGCTTCTTGAAGGCTGTATAACGCCATCCTGAAGCAATTCCTTAACCTGCGTTTGAATCGCGTGCCGTTCGGTTGGTGAAACACGGTAAGGCTGCTGCCGTATAGGATGCGCGTCGTCGTAGGTGATAATACGGTGTTTAGTTATCGGTGTTTGACGTATCTTTGAAGAACGTGCAAAGCATGTGTGGAACTCTAGCAACAGCTCGCTCAAACGCTGCTTGTTCGCGTCAGAAAGTGATGGATTGATGTCGACGCTGCGGAAAGGCGCTTCAGCAGTGCTGATGGCCTCGGAAGCAAAACACTGTGACATTGGTGACTGGGTCGGCGTAGGCGATGACAGTTCCAGGAAAAAGGTGCCGGTGCTCGTAGCTGAAGTTTGTGACAAAAACATTGCAGTTCTCATCACGAAGGTCTACAAGGCTTCTCGCTACGCAGACACCCTGAGACAGCAAAAGCGAGTGATTGCTTTCTACGACTGCTTCACCGTGCATCACTCCGTCCCACGCCACCTGAACTACAACAGTTGCACGGGGTGGTAACGTGACAGCGCCATCGACGACGCGAAGAGACACTCGGGAGTGGCTGGGGTCGGCGTAAACTGTTGTGGCGTTTGTGGTCGCGAAAGTGACTAAACGTCGTCGAATGTCAATTATAGCACCATGCTCCCTGTGAAAATACATGCCAATGATCAGGGCTTGAGAACACTGCCGCTGCCGGAGAACGCTCAAATTGGCAACAAATGTACAACCGCGGACTTGCAGTCTTGTCGTGCACATAGCGAGTGGCGTGACGATATGCCCGCCAGCTGTACTAATTGGCGTTCGGTTCCAAGGCGTCGTTACTTTCTTGAGAAGGGCGGCCAGCTTTTCGCTAATTATGGAATAGTCCGCACCAGTGTCCACTAAAGCGCTGACTTCGCGACCATCTAGCAGAACAGGAATATCTAAGGAAACTCTTCCGCAATCAGCCGGTGGTGTCGTTGTCGATGTATCGTCGGTATCTTCAGTCCGCGTCGATAGGGGGTCTTGAGCATGACCAGTCTGAGCGGCCTTGCCCCTGAAGGTCGCTGAGGCTAGTTTTCCCGACGCGGGCTAGGTGACCGGCCTTGCGCCACGCCCGCATAGGTGCGATGATTCAGCGGGAACCGCCGCGGTGATGGAGAGCGTGAGTGGTGCCGAGATGTCGATCCGCGCTGCTGAGCAGCGTAGTCAGCGATTTCCGGAGGCCGCTGGCCGAACCTAGGAGGTGGGGAGTTGGCCGAAAAACCACGGAGTCCCAGCTCTCGATAAGTGCACTGTCGGTAGATGTGCCCAGGTTCACCACAGTGATAGCAAAGGGGACGTCGATCAGGGGCCAGCCACACGTCTGATTTTCGCGGAATCGGTCGGCGGTCACTGAGGTACGGGCCCGCTTGGACTGCCTGAAGCATGGCTGGGGCTGTGGTATAAGGCGGAGTGAAATGTGGTGCAGGTGGGCGCAGAGTTTGATCTGCCGGAAGCATGGCAGGGGCCGCGGTGGAAAGCGGAGGCAAAGGTGGTGCTGGCTGGAGCAGAGTTTGCGCATACGACATGCGAGGGAAGTCATTTAGAGGCCGTGGCTCTGTCTGACAGGATTGTTCTCGTAGTGCCTGCTGGACTTCATCTCGGACGAAGCCGGACAAGGAACTGACAGTGGACGCCGAGGTTACCAATAACTTTTGCAGTTCTTTGAGAATTACAGAGCGTATGAGCTCTCGGAAGAAGTCGACGTGGGCCCCAAAACCACCCATGTAGTCTGTAGCAGAAGCAAAGTTCACTTGTCGCTCGTACGTCTGCGTTCGTTGCCGAAGCGTGCTTTCAATCAGGACGGCTTCAGCAAGAAACTCTGACGTAGTCTTGGGGGGGCTGCGTACAAGACCACCGAACAACTGCTCCTTCACTCCACGCATCAGGTATCGCACCTTCTTCTCTTCCGGCATGTGAGAGTCGGCTCGTCGAAAAAGACTCGTCATGTCCTCAACATACATTGCTACGCCTTCATTTGGAATTTGCATACGGCACTGGAGTTCACGTTCAGCTCGCTCTCGGCGATCGGGACTTGCATACGTTTCGAGAAGCCGGCGTTTGAAGTCCACCCATGACGTGAACACACCTGCCCGGTTTTCGTACCAAACACGTGCCGCGTCATTCAAACTGAAGTAGACATGTCGGAGCTTGTCTGTGTCATTCCACATGTTATGAGCGGCAACGAAGTCATAGTGGACTAGCCAATCTTCAACATCCTCTTGGACAGCACCATAAAAGGGATTCGGCGTTCGTGGTTTGAACAGTGTATATTGCAATGGCGTTGCGCCTTCCATACCGGCTGTGTTGGAGCCGATTGGGACGGCGCTGCCTGGAATAGTTGGGGCCGTCATCTCCTCTGAGAGAAGTCCGAACTCAGGGTCCAGTCCACGGATCCTGCGGCTAGCACGGTGAACAGGCGTAACCACCGGTATGGGGCTGGAGCTTCTTGTACTGGGAGGGGTTTGGTGCATAGGGTACCCAGCACCTCCACCAGTTGTCACGCGCTAAGAGCTCGAACGAACGTACAAAGGGACGCGACTGTCAAAAATCTCAGAGACAAAGAAGGACGTCTCCGCTGGCACGGGTTGCTTGTCTTCGTCTTTCTCGTTCACCGGCACAGAACTGACCCACTGTTCACTGGCACAGAACACCAGGTGGCAATATTCTTCACGAAAATTATGTACAACCATGTCGTCAACCAGCGTGTCTAAAGTCTGAGCGCTTTTCAATATTGTAGCCGAGCAGTGTTATGCCAGCGAGTCCTCGTCAAACGTCCGTGCCTCTGAAAAAGGCAATCTGGGTCAAGGCCAGCCCGTAGTCCGCCTGGCGCGATCATCTCAACGGCGTGAACACGCGCGGCGCCTCTCTCGCCCACGTGCATTGAGTCAGCGGCGCACGTGACAGCGAGCCGGCGTTCTCGTGTCTGGTGGTCTGACGCATGGCGCGGCGACGCCATTGGCGGGACCTGCCCTGACGACCAGCGGCGCTTCTGATTGGACATTTTGGTTGGACCCGGTGTAAATAAAAGAAGCCCTGCGGCGCGTCGCGATCGGAGGTCCTAGGAGAGGAGTCCCCGTGTTGGAGTGCCGACATGTGTGTGAGTCAGCGGTCTTAGGCGAAAGGCTGACCTATGTGTTAGAGAGGAGAGCTCGGCTCTTCGAGTCTCTGTCGGCCCCAGAGCCGAAATTGTAACGCCTCTGTAAATATGCTGTACATAAACCTTGTTTAACTCACCGTCGTCTCGTCCGCTCGTCTTATCGGCTCTGCGCAGAAGCAGTCGCGAGCTGATAAACATACGCTACCAAACGGCTGGTGACCTTCCCGGCGGAGTTGAAAGCAGTGGCGCCTCCGGGGCCGTGTTAGCGTCGCCGTCTTTCGCAACAGTGGTGGCTTCGGCGGGATCGGTCCGTCGTTCGCAACAGTGGTGGCTTCGGCGGGATCGGTCCGTCGTGCGCAACAGCGGTGGGATCGGTCCGTCGTTCGCAACAGTGGTTGGCAGCTGCGGGATCGGCCGGCGTCAGCGACATCGATGCGGTGAGTGCCTGATGTTTTCCCCTCAGTTCACCAGACTGCTCTAGCTCAGGTTGTAGTAGTTTAGAGAAGGGCTGTGTGAAGCATTAGTGAGCTTTGATCGTTTCAAGCAAAGTCGAAGTGCTTTGAAACCAAAGTTAATGCGGAGGGGGTAAACACGGGAGAGTGAAAAATTGCTTGCGCGTCTTGCTAGTTGACTTATAGTGGGTACGGCAAGTAAATTGTTAACAGGGGCAAACAGCAAGAGGCTAGTGTGAACGATGGAGAACCTTAAGGTGAAGGAACTCATCGAAATTTGTGAGGAACTCGGCATTACTTTGGGCCGTGCGAAACGAAAGCAAGCGATCCTTGAGATCATGAAGGATGAGGGAGTGTCGGCTGAGGAAGTCGATGAGGCCTGGGTGGATATTAAAGCACGCCGTGAGGAGGCTGAAAGGCGAGAAGTAGAAGCTCGCGAACGTGAAGAAGCTGAAAGGCGCGAAGCTCGCGAAGAAGCTGAAAGGCGCGAACGACGCGAGGAGGCCGAGAGACAAGAGCGCCTAGAGTTGAAACGACTAGAATTGGCAATCCTACAGTGTTCGCAGGCGCCTAGCGTAGCTTCTCCGACGATTCAGGTCAGCGGTTTTAGAATTTGGGACCAACTGCCACCGTTCGTAGTAGGCGAGGACATGGCGAAGTATCTCGTCAAGTTTGAACACGTCTGTGAGCGAAACGCTTTGGAGCGGCCTCTTTGGGCGCGGAACCTGCTAGCTCTTCTTCCCGGCGAAGTGTCCGACGCGATAACTTGCTTGTCGAGGGAAGCGTTTGAGAGCTATGACGAGGTTAAGGAAGTGCTCTTGAGACGTTATAAGTTGTCACCCGAGGCTTTCAGGCAAAGGTTCCGGTATGCTAGAAAGGGGAATGAGTCACACGTTGACTTCGCGTTTCGTCTTAAAGCCGATTTGATTGAATGGCTCAAGGGCGAAGGTGTTTATGACGACCACGATAAAGTGGTGGAATGCGTTGCACTGGAGCAATTCTACCGCTGCATCGAGGATAATGTCAGGCTTTGGCTGCAGGACAGACTTGGTGAAGTACAGCTAAACAAGGCAGCAGAGTTAGCTGAGGAGTATTATACTCGCCGAAAGTTGCATAGCAGGGCAGTGCGCGTTGAAAAGGATGAAAGGAAAGAGGGCTTTTCAAGGAAACCTGATCAACGGAGACCCGCTCCGCACCGTAATTTCAAGAAGGACCCGTCTCTTACGAAGGACAGTGTAGGGGAAGGGCAAACAGAAGCGGAGAAATCGAGTGAGGTTTCTACCACACAGGCGTTTGAATCGGAAAACAAACGGAAGCCGCTAATCTGCTACAATTGCAAAAAGGAAGGGCACCTCGCGAGAAACTGTCAGGAAAAGTTTGCTTTCGCAACGATCCGAGAATCAGAAAAAAACATGCGGTTGTTGGAGCCGTATCTCCAAGAAATTAGTGTGAATGGGAAAGCGTGTCGAGCACTTAGAGACTCCGCGGCAACCATGGATGTTGTCCATCCTTCATTGGTGTCTCCGGATGACTTCACAGGAGAATGCGCGTGGATCAGGCAAGTCGCCGAGGTGCAGAGTGTTCGCTTACCAATCGCCACGGTTGTCATTGAAGGCCCGTTCGGTAAGCTTCGCACCGAAGCAGCTGTGTCTGCCGCGCTAAATGATCGTTTTCCATATCTTTTCTCCAACAACTCAGAGCAGCTTCTCAAAGAGCAGGGCAAATCGTTCTTCCCCAACTTAGCGTGCATGGCCCTCACGCGATCGCAAGCGCGAAAGCTTTCGCAGGAGCTTGATCTGGTTCAATGCGGTGAACGCTCAAGTGACCTTGTCGGCGGGTCGACGGAACCTCAGAGAGGAAATTTTCCGCGTGAGTCATGTGAGCAGTCACGCGAGCGGCCCGTCGCGGAAGCGGCCGGCGCGGTATGCGTTGGGGGAGACGACATGGCGCCATTGAATCAAAGCGAGGGGGCTGCAACGCTCTCGCCTGTAGCGGAAAGTTGGAGCGAGCTGCCGAGAGTTGATCGAGAGACGCTCATTCGAGAGCAGCGTGAGGACCTCTCGATTGAAGCGCTAGTGGAAAGCCAGGTTGAAACGCTAGTGGAAAGCCAGATTGAAGCGCTAGTGGAAAGCCAAATTGAAGCGCTAGTGGAAAGCCAAATTGAAGCGCTAGTGGAAAGCCAAATTGAAGCGCTAGCGGAAAGCCAAATTGAAGCGCTAGTGGAAAGCCAAATTGAAGCGCTAGTGGAAAGCCAAATTGAAGCGCTAGTGGAAAGCCAGAAAAACGCGGCAAAAGTGCTGTCGAAGGAGCACTACGAGAAATCGGTGAAGAAGCGTGCTTTTGAAGTAGGGAGTCAGGTAATGCTGCTGCAGCCGTTCAAAAAGAACAAGCTTGAGGTTGATTGGGAAGGGCCCGCCAAAGTATTATCGAAGCCTTGCGATACAAATTATGAGGTGCAAGTAGGAAGGCGGCAGAACAAAATTTACAACTTGATGAAACCATACGTTCAACATCAAGCGGTCGTAAATCTGTTGTTGAATGCTTCAAAGGAAGAGGAAGCAGAAATTTTGAGTTCTAGTGAGGTAATTGAAGGGGGATCGAAAGTAATCCGGGAGCAGATAAACCTAGAGCCTAGCTTAAGTGAAGGAGGACCTGAGAAAGAGGACCTGAGAAAGATTGGTTCCGAGTTTGAAGACGTGTTTTTGGACCGCCCCGGAAACACGAGGGTGATCGAACACGATATCGAGCTAAGCGGTGAGGAGTCAATCCGTAGCAAGCCGTATCGTTGTTCCCCTGTGCAACGTCGAAAGTGTGAGCCGCTCTTGGTGCCGCATAGGTATCGTCGCCTAAAAGTGGCCGGTTACTGAGGTGGAGCACGTTGCTCCACAGCGCAACTTTGACGTTCGCTAAAAAAAAGGGAAAGCTAAACGCTAATGGAGGTGCATTGAGCAGTGCGTTCTAGCTAGTACCTTCTAAACCTTTCGGTTTCTCGCTGGCGATTCGGGGCAAGATTTTGACCTCATCACGACCTGGGCTGAGCGCTCTCGTTTAGAGTGATCTCAAGGGGCCAACTTTGGGGTATTCTAATTCGTTACGTTGTTGTACGTGGAAAAAAAAATTGAGTTGTCATTTTTAAGAGTCTTGTGTCCCACATGTGCCTCTTGATGTAGAGGGAACAAAATTCCGATAGACACGTAGATAGGTATATGTTGTACTATACTTGGTCTGGTGTTCTGTCGGGTGACCGAAGGCACTTGCGTGTGTCGTGTGTTGTCTGTTGTCGATTCGTTCTTGGCAAGTTGCAGAACCATCGACAAGTGCTGAAACCGAAGATGGTCAGAAGAGACGAGTGAAGCTGGTCAGCAAGTTGTGGCGACAAGCCAGTGGAGCTGGGATCCGTCGTCAAAAATGGGATGTGTTCCCGGAACAGTTTGGAGCTGTATTCTCCCCATGGCCCTGGAGGCGAACCTGGAGGGACCTGGCGAACGAGCGCACCTGACATCCGAGCCCCGTGGAAGCAGCTCGTCTTTCCGGTGCATTGTCTGGCGGCGGGGGTGCTGTTATGCCAGCGAGTCCTCGTCAAACGTCCGTGCCTCTGAAAAAGGCAATCTGGGTCAAGGCCAGCCCGTAGTCCGCCTGGCGCGATCATCTCAACGGCGTGAACACGCGCGGCGCCTCTCTCGCCCACGTGCATTGAGTCAGCGGCACACGTGACAGCGAGCCGGCGTTCTCGTGTCTGGTGGTCTGACGCATGGCGCGGCGACCCCATTGGCGGGACCTGCCCTGACGACCAGCGGCGCTTCTGATTGGACATTTTGGTTGGACCCGGTGTAAATAAAAGAAGCCCTGCGGCGCGTCGCGATCGGAGGTCCTATGTGAGAGGCGTCCCCGTGTCGGAGAGCCGACATGTGTGTGAGTCAGCGGTCTTAGGCGAAAGGCTGACCTATGTGTTAGAGAGGAGAGCTCGGCTCTTCGAGTCTCTGTCGGCCCCAGAGCCGAAATTGTAACGCCTCTGTAAATATGCTGTACATAAACTTTCTTTAACTCACCGTCGTCTCGTCCGCTCGTCTTATCGGCTCTGCGCAGAAGCAGTCGCGAGCTGATAAACATACGCTACCAAACGGCTGGTGACCTTTCCGGCGGAGTTGAAAGCAGTGGCGCCTCCGGGGCCGTGTTGGCGTCGCCGTCTTTCGCAACAGTGGTGGCTTCGGCGGGATCGGTCCGTCGTTCGCAACAGCAGTATCAAAGCTGCCATAATCGCTACGAATGTTTAACCTCTTATCAGTACACTTGGACCTCAATATAATCAATTATTGGTTTTAAAAAATAAGTGAAGAATGCTTTGTCATATACATACACAGTGCTCCAACTAGTATATGTTCATAAAAAATTATTATCGGTTTCACTGCACTGCGCAACTGTGTAGACAAGACACATGTAATCAAAAGTTCGATGAAAGTTAGCCTGATCAGGTATCACAGTGAGAATGAAGATGCTGTCGCTGACCAAGTTAAGGTGAAAAACCAAGATGTTTTGGGGCCTATACAGGTTTTTCGATCATGCAAATACACAATGTGATAAAGGTGGTATAGCTTCCGAAACATCTATTTTCGCCTTGACTTGGTCAGTGACCACATCTTTAATCTCGGGCAAGGTAAACGTCGAATTATGAAACTTTTTTTTTCATGAACACTCAATGCTGATAGTGGGCTCGAACGATACACGTGCAAGTAGTCTTGAGTGCTCTAGAAAACTGAGCGTTTCAGCCTTGGTCGATACCGTGCATCTCGCACAGTTGTTGCCAAAGTACAATAGGCTTTGTCGTGCTAAGCAGACTGAAAGGGCAATAACCTCCACCAGCTAGGGCCAGGTGTATATCTGGCATACAATGTGACCAGGCTGCCTGAGCTGGCCCAGTGGCTGTTTACATCTAGCACTATCATAATATAGAGTTCTGAAAAGCCATTTATAACTCATCTGGTGAGCTGGAATTCTATTATTGTTTCACCCTCTCACCCCTGAGAAAATTTGTACTCGAGCCTCAGTAGAACAAAGTCTCTTCTGATACAAAACAAGTGAAAATTTCTTGTAAATGTGTGCAGCCGAACCTACACATAACAAGTTATGGCACATATTAAACATTGCTGGAATCCCCTTCAATATATGCTCGATGTATGCACTCGTCTCATTGTAATAAAGTTGCATCATACATAAAAATAAGTTTGTTATATTCGAAAACGCCTCATGAAGGTATTCTTTATTTACTTCGTTATAGCCGGTATGCCGTTGTATCTGGATTCGTTCTATCAAGGATTGAGTCTATCTCTGTCAAGACTATTGTTCAATACAATTGATAATTCGTTAAATGCATGTTTGTTGTATGGTGGTTTGAGTGGGTGTATGGTGTTGAAATAAGATAAATTTGAGCAGAATAACCGCCAAATCTTTTACCTCCCAGGTGGAAGGCCTCCAGCGCAAGCTCGACAAGGTTGAAAACGAGAAGTCCGAGCTCAAAGCTGAGGTGGTAGAGCTCAAAGCTGAGGTGGTCGAGCTCAAACAGAGCCTCGCGACGGCCCATCAAAATGCCCAGCCGCGAGTGCAACAAATCGACACCGGCAGCATCGTCACAGCTTCAGGTAACGAGGCCCTATCGACTACGCCGGTCCTGTCTTTGAGCGTCGAGGCGAACGGACCCAGCGACGACAGCAGGGCGGCCTACTTCCTCGACGCGGCGAGAAAGGTCTATGGAGTCCGGGCGAAGCTCATTAGGCAGATCTGGAGAAACGAGACCATCATTCGCACCAGCGTGGTGAGTGTGTGTTTGTGGCAGTGTGTAATGGACAGGAAGAGCGATGTTCCAGATTTTGGATAAGCTAACTCTTTTTTTAAACTCAAACCAGCATTGCTTTTGCTGCAAAATTCAGTAGAGCTCATTTTCTGTAAACGCCTGTGTGCGTTTCAACCGAAGCTCTTTAGGGCTGCTTTCAAGGGGAGGACTTTCAATCTGCGATTCCCAGTGCGGCAATGGGATCTCAAATGGCGGTCAGATGTCATTTCACGTTGACGTCTGTTTCGTTTTAGCACTTCACTGTATGTGTGGCCGTTCTTGTTGCCCGTTGGTATTGAGGTCTTGCGGTGCTATGCTTGCGAACAACTTTTCTCGGCAACGAAGGGAAAATCTACGAGGGCGAGTCTGCTGCACGTGCACTCCTCCGAGAAGTAGTCCAGCTTGACTCGTGTTTGAAGCAACGTCTGTGCTCGAATAATAACACTGCATAGCATTTGCTTTATTGTGAGTGGAAAGCAGCACAAGCTCCTTCGCCAAGTCGTCTGAAATGCCGGAGCGCGACGAGCTCTCAAATAAAGATGAAGATGTCGTTTTGACTATGCTGTGCACGTAAAACATAGCACATTTTAACTCGTGCAAAAACTCTAAATGACACTGCATTAAGAAAAAAAATTTGAATATCTCTCTAATGCATGCTGCATTTTTTTATAAGCAGAATACTGTAGAATATAATGTTTTGTTTGTGTGTGTGTGAGTACGCATGCGTGTGCGTTACCTTTTGAAGAAAAGCACTGCCGCAAGCCAGGAACTGTGTGCTACAGTGGCGGCACACGCCCTCTTTGGCTCCGCAACGTTCCCTTCATTGCCAAGAAAAAGTTGTCTGCCAGTATGAGCCAGTGAATAGAGGTCCAATGTCTGACATAGAAGGAAAACGCTGGCCGTTGGCGTTTAAGTAGAAGGTCTGCCATGCACACACCAAGCTAGCTTTGCTGGCCCGGTTTTCAGTGTCAAGAAGTGGCTTCTGATTTTTTAATTGGATCCACTTGGCTACGTCAGTGCATAGGGGGGCATGTTTCAAAAATTTGAAGCCTTCTTTGCAGGTGAAGGAGAACTGGAAGCAGCAGATGGAGAAGACTGTCAAGGTGCTCCAGGGCTGCAAAGAAGACACCCTGAAGGTGAGTGCGTGCTTTGACCAAGTAATGCTGGTTCGCCGCGAAAGCCTAGATGCGGGACGTGGATTTCGACACGTGCAGCCTTTGCGCGTGTCCTTGCACTGCCACCGTCGGGGCAATTACTGTAGAGACTCGAATAAAACGTACACCCATGTATAGGTTGCATCCATAACTGGTCATCCAATAGATTAAAAAAGAGTCGTGGCATTTTCACGGAGAAAATTGTGATGAGGAGCCGAAGTGTCCATGTGTCTGTGCTTCTGCCCGTCTGTCGGTCTGTCCCTGCTTCCGTCCATGCTTCTGTCTGTACATTAATCCGTCCGTCCTAATGCATACACACTTCCATTGTACCAACGCAATCTAGGAAATGAGACAAAAAATGGTGATGAGACAGAGCCATCTGTTAGTATTGAGGAGATACTGCCGGTTACGCCTGACGTGGGACAAGGTTATATTAAAAGAGTAGCTTCGCCCTTAAATAGAAATTTACCTGGAATCCAGTGCAGTGTTTCATACTCTCGTCAGTGTGTCCTCGTGCTAACAGTGTACTGTCCGGAATCCATGCCCTGTAAAAGCAGATGTCTAGCGAAACAGTGAATAACCATTTTGACTGAGACTGCCCGAGCTGCAATCATTATTATTGTCGGCTTACCTCATGGCCCCTACAGGACGAAAACCTCTCCCAGTAATCTCAATCTCGCTCGGTCCTATGCAGGCTGATTGCATTTTATGCCTGCAAATTTCTTAACTTTGGCCCTCTATCTAAAACGTCGGGGACCACAAAGCGAAAAAGTTGTCATTAACAATCAGTGGTGTAAAAATGCGTGGGATCAAGTGCTGATGTATTGGTGCCGTCACGCCAAGCTTTGCTTGGGGTTGTGAGTTGATGGTGTCGCAGCAAATGTTGCCTCATGGTGTGATCACGTCAAGTGTTGTGGCACCACATCATGCCAAACATTGCGTCGCAATGTCATGTGGTGCTAGAATAATCACGACAACCATTTCAAGGGGTGATCGTGACATGTCTAAATCGCACGATGTTAACACATGTAATTGCATCGGTCACGATGTTCCAAGAAATCGACAGAGCTGCGTTGCAAACAGTCTTGAGACCAACTACAATACTCGCGACAATTCAAACTCTTATACTGCATACTTGCGGGTAATTCAAACAAAATTACTTTTTGGTTGGCCCTCTGTTCTTTCAATGTATTTAAATTAATTCAACCTCTAATTCAGCCTCCTAATTCAAACACCACCATTCGGTTAATTCATACTTTTTGCAGTTCCATACCAGAAAATATCTGCTGCTTTGCCACTACTATTTAAAAACTTGCCTGCTTATATAATCCTTACAGTCTAAAATGTGAAAATTAAGCACCTCAATCCTTCAAGGAAAAAAGGCTTTGCTAGTAAACGAATCTTTGAAACGAAGAGCGCACATGTTAAACCATGATGCTTCTCAGCTGGTATAGAGAGCTTTGTGCTGAAGGCACATACCTATAGCAAAGAAGCAGTTGGCAATTCAGCAGTAAATCAGCAATAAGTCAGTAGTAAATTGCCAATAAACTTGCGAGACTTACATTTCTGCTTTTTGTTCATTCCGTCCAGTTAGGGTTCAAAAATTTTTAAATGTGATAAAACCAATGCCTAATCATAATGTGTAGTGTCACCTCACCAAGCGTCACTATGTGAGAACTTCTAATAATTCAAACTTCTTTATGATTCAAACAATACTCAGAAGTCCCTACGAGTTTGAATTTACGAGAGTTGAATGTAGATAGTAGTAGCAGCTTCACTGTAGCATTTCAACTAGGAACTGAGTCATAGCTGTGTTATTTCATGCAAAACATCCCAGCCACTTTGGTAACCAGCTCAAATGTAATTTAAATAAGTAGCTGATTTCTTGGGCTGAAAACTGACAATTGCTAGGATATTTCGGAAAGAAAGAAGCTTTGGTCACGTGGGTGCCTTCCGAATTTTGCAGAATATTGTGTAAGAGTTGTTTTTCGAAACAATTGTTCTGAGAGTATCTCTTCTTGTTTTCATACCAAATATGGTTTGAGCGCTAAGCAAAGGTGATTGTGTAAAGTGTTCGAGGCTCAATAATATTACTCATTTTCCTGCTGCACAGTTAAACGTGCCTATAAAGAACCTGCATACAACAATTTCTTTGATATTTCAAAAATTTTCTATTCCCCGTCGTTGCTTCAAAGAAGCACATGTATTTGGGACCTCTACGTAACAAAGCTATAGCTGGTTGTCGACAACCTTGACTTTTCACCACGAACAATCAAGGAATTTCGCCCCGAATTTTGTCATTTTGTCGCGAGCATTGATCTCCTGCGTTTGACCCGGCGACCCCCAGGCAAAAGCAAGTGCACGTTATTGCGCACGGGTGTGCGCCAGGCGGGCAGGCAGGCCTGCGCCCCATGAGCCGGCGCTGCCGCTCGTACTGCCGTGGCTGCATGTGTAGGTATTTCCTCCTCTCCCTGCAAACAAACGAAAAAAAATAATGCGCTGGCAGTGCCGCGCTTTTTAGTTAGCGTCAGATATGTGGGGCTGCGTTGCATATGCAGAGCGCATTACGGAGTAGTTTTCCGTGGTATTCGTGTTGTTCGCTCTTCGTTTTTAACGCCGTGTGTACGTGCATGGTTTCCTTGCGCACGCATGAAGTGGTTCCTGATGACGTTCAGTCTTTTTTTTTTCTCAAGTGCTTACAATTGTGGCGTCACAGATTAGGCGCTGATGGGAACTCTCCGAGACCACTTGACAACGAAGTATCCTCGGAGGTTAACTCGTCAGGTGCTTTTATTTTGCAGTGCGCTGCTAGTTTGCGGGACCGTATCCTTTGCGGTTGGCCGATTAGCTCTGGCTGCAACACGAGGGCACGTGAATGCAATGCATGAATGCGACAGCAACAATCGTAATGGTATACAAAGTAAAGCTGGCAGCCAACTCTTTTGAATCTGATATCGCAGAACTACGAAACGATGGTGTAAGCAAATACGGCCGCTCCAGGGGGAAGTCCTCTTTTCACACAGTCTCTTCACGTTGAAGGTGCACTGATGTTTGCCAAAATAGCACGCGCACCAGCGATCCCGCCCTTAAAATCAAAGTTCACCGTTGCTACACAAGCAACATGCCCTCCTCCCCTCCCGCATCTTTTCATGCTCCTTCCAGGCGATAAAGATGGGCCAGCTCATTTGATATCTGCTTCAGCAGCGCTCGTGCGCTTCTACCCGCTCGTAAAAGTTACGATGTGCCGGAACATGTTATGAATTTGAACTTGTTACGAAACATGGCGTGGTTACGGCAAAAATCTGCTTAGTATCCATATAATTGCAATAATGACGCAGTCTTTAAGGCTAATTGAGTGCTTTGGGTGAGTTCTGCCTTCAGTTCCCTTTTGTTTAGTCTGTGCATTTACTTTTCGAATATTTGTACGGAACCTGCATATAACGAAATCCTCTGTATAGCAAATATTTCCAGGAATTTGTCGATTTCTATATATCCAGGTTTAACTGTACAAGCTGCAGAAAGTGTGACGAAATTTGCTACGTTTTCATTTTTCCCCAGATAATATTGCACTACGCAAGAATGCCTGAGTAACAAAATAATACCCCCAAGCATAAGCTTTTACGTGCTGCAACGCTGCTAGCAGAGAATACAGTTTGACAGATGCGCGGCTTTCTTACCCACAGGTAGCATATACAGCAGCTCATCGATCGATTAAACGCCCTAACGTTGTTTCGCTCTGCTTTCTTTTCTTATACGTCTCTAGGAGTCTGAGCGTCTGGATCACTTCCTGCAAACCCAAGCAGCCAAACGTCTTGCTGCAAAAGAAAAGCTGGAGGCTCTTCACAACGAGCGAAGGCGAAACTTCGAGTGCAGCAAAGACCTCCTGGACGAGGCTTCTGCTGCTGGTTGCTTGGAGGTGAGAGTGCAGCTTGTTTACTCGTTTATTCGTCACTAGAGGTGCGTGAATATGAAGGTTTCATGATCTAAGCCAAATCAAATGAGGAAAACCAAGCACAAATTCAATATTCTTCATTACAAATACTATAGTAAAACCTCAGTGATAAGAGTTTTGCACTCTCTCAAAAATTACAGTTAAACACCTTTATAAGAGGCATGCTCCGAGCAGCGATTATTTCCTTTTATATGAGATTTCTCTCATGAGCAGAGGGCCTAGTATGCATTTCTCTATCGTGCCATATGTTACTGTAGGCACACTGGTGTCTCTTATAGCCATTTGTCTCTTATATCAGTACCTCTTATAAAGGGGTTAAACTGTATTCACAGCATCAAAAAACATGGATTAGATGCAATTAGCATGCAACGAGAAAGCTCCCGTGCTGTTTCATTTGTTTTTAAGACTACACCGACAGACCGGAGTGATTGGGTTGCCAGTAATGTTTTGGACTTATATACGTAGCGTGTCTGCGTATATGTGCCGTATGTACTTGCGTAATGCACCCACTCAGATAATGAACCCACTCCCCACTTTGGTCCTTGAAAGAAGAAAAAAAAAGCACCGGCGCCCCAACACGCAAAACCAAGCATGCTGCACGCCTATTTTTCGTCGCCGTAGCTTGGCATATTTAATCATTAACAACTCAAGACCGGCGGCCTTCTTTCTTAAGGGGAAAAGCGGGTCTTTGAGAACGAAAATCGCTAAATAATAAGTTTTTTTATGCTATATTTGAATTTTCCCACTATCGCTGCGTTATCTCGCCAATTTTCACGCGTCCTGGATTGGTAAGTTAGCCATGAGAGTAGTTTATGCAACGTTAGTGAGCTGAATTTTTGGCGATGGATGCGTAAAAAACGGGCTTTTTTAGCGCCGCGGTGTTGCCGTTCTACGCTTGCTACAGCAGCCGTCTTGGTCGCATCCGAAAGAGCAGCCCTTTTTCTTTCATATCCCACCATGCTTGTTTTCGTCCACTCGGTATGCACGCCGTGAATCCGTGTAAAAAAAAAAAGGCCCCGTCGCGTGAGCCTATTGGTGCGGTGAGCACACGTAACTAAATCCCGCCTTCCGATTCGCCAGGCTTCCAGAGATGTCTGCTGCGTGCGGCAGTAGAGCGCACGTGAAGCAACGATCACATGTTATTGTTCTCGTCGGCTTCTTGAACTCGTGCGAGCTAGCCAGAAATTGGAGCAAGCGTTTCTCAAGTCTGCACATTCAGGCACGCCGCCGAACCAGCCCGACGAAGCGCGCCGCAGCCACCGGGCCAGTGCGTTAGGCCTACGCTCTCGGCAACGTTTTGAACCTGGCTTGAACCTTTCATCATGCTGAAACCATATAGCAAGTTCCGCAGCGCTCACAAGTTTGGAAAAAAAGCGCAAGAAATCAACGGCAAAAAAAGATAATGACGCGGGTATATCCGACGCGCACCAAGTACAGCGCACCTATACGGAACGCAATCCGTCGGATGAAACGCCGACATATCCGCCTGTTTCCCCGGCCTCCTCGGACGACGTTGGCGATAGGCAGCACATAAGGAAAGACACAACCTTTTTGACGAGCGCCGATCGTGCGCAACAGCAGAAAGTTTGTGCTGATAAGCTCAGCAGCTTTTCGGCAACTTCGGCGAGCGAGCGCAAGCTGCGAACGCTCG
Organism: Rhipicephalus microplus; assembly: GCF_043290135.1. Taxonomy (NCBI): domain Eukaryota; kingdom Metazoa; phylum Arthropoda; class Arachnida; order Ixodida; family Ixodidae; genus Rhipicephalus; species Rhipicephalus microplus. Next base: position 58,534,716 of record NC_134707.1, on the reverse strand, counting down.
CGACAGCGCGCGAGGACTCATACCCGTCGGCGGCTACCTACGGGATCGTGAACTTATCCGCGATAAACAAGCTTTTTGAAAGAACGGCTAAATGCCGTACATGCAGTGGGACCATTTTTATTAAAAAAGGTGAGCATGAATATTGTCACGGGGTCGTGACGTGGCCGAAGACAGGAGACTTCGTGTTGGGATTTAACTGTTTATTTGGGCGAACCTGTGCCCGGTAAACGGAAAGTCCAATTACAGCAGTAGTCTTGCACAGATAGCAGTCTCGGACTGATAGCGGCGAACGGAGCGTCGGCCTTCGATCAACAACAACTGACAAGCGGCGAAGCGCGTCGGCATTTATACTCTTGCTGTCGAATGTTCTAGCGTTATCGCTGGCGGTGGCGTAGGTTTCAGAACAATCTGTACCGTTCGCACAGTGGGCGCGATCTTATCGAAATGATCTACTACAGTCCGGAACCTTCTCGAAAACTGCAGGAGCGGTTTTGCGCTGAGAATCGTGTGGTGTTTTGGGACGATAACAAAAACTTGGGAAATGGAACGTGGCATTGCCCCCCTCTAAAAAAAGGCATCGTCCCGATGCTTTAACTAAAGATGAAGGTATAATAATCATGCAAGAAAGTACAATGAATAAATTATGATACAAAAAAAACACTGTTTCAGTTTGTTAACGCGCATGAAACGGCTTGAGGCGCGCGACATGTACGACTTCAGGTCGCGATCGGCGTCGTTGAGAGTTCGTGATGCCGTCGGGGACAACCTCGTAATCAAGTGGGCCAAGACGTCGAACCATCCTGTACGGTCCGAAGTACCGTCGCAGAAGCTTTTCACTTAGTCCACGTCGGCGTATCGGCGTCCACACCCAAACACGTTCACCGGGCTGGTATTCCACGAAGCGTCGTCGAAGGTTGTAACGGTGGCTGTCGGTCGTCTGTTGATTCTTGATACGGAGACGCGCAAGTTGTCGGGCTTCTTCGGCGCGTTGAAGGTACTCGCTCACATTGAGGTTTTCTTCGTCGGTGACGTTAGGTAACATGGCATCGAGCGTCGTTGCCGGGCTCCTTCCGCAGACCAATTTGTATGGAGATATCTGCGTCGTCTCCTGCACCGCCGTGTTGTATGCGAAGGTCACATACGGAAGAATGGCGTCCCACGTCTTGTGTTCGATATCGACGTACATTGACAGCATGTCGGCGATCGTCTTGTTAAGCCGCTCGGTGAGGCCGTTGGTCTGTGGGTGGTACGCTGTCGTCCGGCTGTGGTTTGTTTGGCTGTATGCCAAGATCGCTGAAGTTAAGTCGGCAGTGAATGTCGTTCCTCTGTCGGTGATAAGGACCTCCGGGGCGCCGTGACGTAGGACGATATTTTCGAGGAAGAACTTAGCTACCTCGGATGCACTGCCTTTTGGCAGGGCTTTTGTCTCGGCGTAGCGGGTGAGGTAGTCGGTAGCTACCACGATCTACTTGTTTCTGAAAGCCGACGTCGGGAACGGCCCCAGTAGGTCCATACCAATCTTCTGGAAAGGTCGGAAAGGTGAATCAATTGGCTGCAGAAGTCCCGCTGGCCTTGCCGGCGGTGTCTTGCGTCGCTGACAGTCCCGGCATGTCCTCACATAACGAGTGACATCGGTGGTAAGACGTGGCCAGTAGTACTTTTCTTGTATCCTCGTGAGCGTGCAAGAAACACCGAGGTGCCCTGCCGTCGGATCGTCGTGCAGGGCCTGCAGGAGTTCTGGTCGCAGAGCTGAAGGCACCACAAGGAGGTACTTAGCTCGAAGCGGTGAAAAGTTTTTCTTTTGTAGAAGACCGTTTCGTAGAAAGAACGACGCAAGTGCGCGCTTGAATACCTTCGGGACTTCAGCGGTCCTGCCTTCGAGGTATTCTATTAGAGCCTTAAGTTCCGGGTCGGCCCGCTGTCGTTCAGCGAAGTCGTCGGTAGTTATCGTTCCCAAGAAGTACTCGTCATCCGGGTCGTCGGGTAGCGGTTGGTCGACAGGCGCATGAGAGAGACAGTCGGCGTCGAGAGTGTTTTTTGCCGGACTTGTAAATGACAGTAATGTCATACTCTTGAAGTCTCAGGCTCCATCGTGCGAGGCGACCTGAAGGGTCCTTCAAGGTGGCTAGCCAACACAAGGCGTGGTGGTCGCTCACAACTTTGAAGGGGTTGCCGTAGAGGTAGGAACGAAATTTCGACGTAGCCCAGATGATGGCGAGACACTCCTTTTCTGTTGTGGAATAATTTGCTCCTGCTTTGGATAGCGATCGGCTGGCGTAACTAATAACTTTTTCAAGTCCGTCAGCCCTCTGCACAAGAACGGCGCCAAGACTTACGCTGTTTGCGTCGGTATGTATTTCTGTTTCGGCGAATTCGTCGAAATGGGCAAGTAACGGAGGGGTCTGGAGGTGATGTTTAAGCTCCTGGAAAGCGTGTTCCTGTGGCGTTTCCCACTTGAACTCCACGTCGGCCTTGGTAAGGTTAGTGAGAGGATCAGCGATGCGGGCGAAGTTTTTCACGAACCGCCTATAATAGGCGCACAGGCCCAGAAATCGGCGCACGGCCTTCTTGTCAGTGGGCGGCGGGAAGTCGGCGATGGCAGCTGTTTTCCGTGGATTAGGACGAACTCCAGACTTGCTGATAACGTGTCCCAGAAACAAGAGCTCCTCATACGCAAATCTGCACTTTTCTGGCTTCAGTGTGAGTCCGGACGTCTTGATGGCTTGAAGTACAGCTTTAAGGAGCCGAAGATGCTCGTCGAAACTCGAGGAAAACACGACGACGTCGTCCAAGTACACCAGGCAAGTCTGCCACTTCAATCCTGCCAGTACTGTATCCATAACGCGTTGAAAAGTTGCAGGCGCTGAGCTAAGGCCGAAGGGCATCACCTTAAACTCGAAGAGGCCGTCCGGTGTTATAAACGCCGTCTTCTCTAGGTCTCTTTCGTCGACTTCGAATTGCCAATAGCCAGTCTTGAGGTCCATCGACGAAAAGTACTCGGCGTTATGGAGCCGATCAAGTGCGTCGTCTATTCGTGGGAGAGGATACACGTCCTTTCTTGTGATTTTGTTCAGGCGGCGATAATCGACGCAGAAACGTAGGGTCCCATCTTTTTTCTTCACTAACACCACGGGGGATGCCCATGGACTCTTGGACGGCTGGATAATGTCATCCAGCAGCATTTCATCAACTTGTCTCTTCATGGCCTCACGTTCTCGCGTCGAAACCCTGTACGGACTCTGACGGAGTGGTCTGGCATTTTCTTCGGTTATGATGCGATGTTTCGTGATTTTGGTCTGCCGATTTTTTGATGACGATGAAAAGCAATTTTCGTATTGCAGGAGCAGGGCCTTGAGCTGTTCTGGCTTATCGTTCGGAAGTCTGGGATTGACGTCGAAAGCTATGGGAGGGGCTTGGTTCCTCTGAGCAGGTTCCGCAGAATCGGCGAGGACGAAAGCACTGGTGGCTTCGACAATTTCTTCGATGTATGCGACCGTTGTTCCTTTGTTCACATGTTTGTACTCATTGCTGAAATTCGTGAGCATAACCGTTGCTTTGCCTCCTTGCAGCTCTGCAATTCCTCTTGCGACGCAAATATTTCGGGTGACCAACAGATGCTGACTGCCTTCGATGACGCCTTCCAAGTCAGGTGATTTAGGAGCGCCGACTGAAATAATGATGCTTGAACTAGGCGGAATGGTGACTTGTTCTTCCAGCACATTCAAGGGATGGTGTCCTGACGGCGTGCGCGGTGGTAGTGCTTCTTCTGTGGATAACGTTATCGACTTTGTTTTTAGGTTGATGACAGCACCATGGAGGCATAAGAAGTCCATGCCAAGGATGACATCTCTCGAGCAACGCTGTAGGACTACGAAGTCTGTAGGATAAATATGGCCGTTAATGGTGACTCTCGCTGTGCAGATTCCTGCAGGTGTTACGAGATGACCTCCGGCTGTGCGGATTTCAGGGCCTTTCCAAGCTGTCCTAACTTTCTTTAACTTCGCGACGAACGACCCACTGATGACAGAATAGTCGGCTCCAGTATCGACAAGAGCGGTCACACTGTGGCCGTCGATAAGAACATCGATGTCGCTAGTTCGCCGTCTCGTATTACAGTTAGGGCGTGGCGTCGGGTCACGGCTGCGTCGGCTTGTTCCGCTGCTTCCATGTTGCGTCGTCAGGCCACCTCCGGTAAGTGAGCTTTCGCCGTCAGGGCTTTGCCTGGTTGGCATTGTGTTCGGAAAGCTCCGTCGCGGCGTCGTCGTCGTCGGAGGATCTTCGGTAGTTCATCGCACAGCAACCGCACCTCCACCGGTTGCTGCCCTTAGTTTCCCGGATACGGGCTAGGAGACCGGCCCCGCGTTGGGCCGGAGTATTGCCGGGGGTGCGGTGACATGCGGCGGCTGGGCGACGGCGAACGGGAAGGACTTCGGGGTGTCCATTGAGTTCCTGTCAGGTAGTCGGCGATGTCACATAGCCGTTCCCCTGGCTGCGGACGTGGTGCATCGACGGCGAAGCCACGCAGTCTCATCTGTCGGTACTGGCAACGGCGGTATGTGTGCCCGGCCTCGCCGCAGTGGTAGTAAAGCGGGCGGTTGTCAGGTGCACGCCAAACGTCCGTTTTCCTCGGCGCACTGCGCTGGCCCGCTGGGGAACGGCAAGACGTCGGTGGGGGTGGTGGCGGCGGTGGCGTCTGGCGACGGAAGAGCGACGGGGCGGCGTTTTGACGTGGACGTGGAGGAGCGTTGTGGCGCACTGCAGTGGCGTAGCTCATAGTTTCTGGCTCGGGCAGCGGTGTTTGGTGAATTCGAAGTGATTGCCGAACTTCTTCTCGCACAATCTTGGCGATCGAATCCACTTGAGGGTGCGCCGAAGGAAACAGTTTGCGCAGCTCTTCCCGCACGATCGCTCGGATCGTTTCACGCAGGTTTTCTGAGTCACTGGTTTGAGCATCAGCGCATTCTGGAGTCAGGCGACGATCATACTGTCTGGTGCGCATGTCAAGGGTTTTTTCGATGGTGGTTGCCTCGGATACAAATTCTTGGACGGTGTTCGCTGCATTCCTCATTAGTCCCACGAAGAGCTTCTGTTTGACCCCTCGCATGAGGGAACGAACTTTCTTCTCCTCAGGCATGTCTGGGTCAGCGTGACGAAATAGGCGGGTCATCTCCTCTGTGAAAATTCCAACCTTCTCATTTGGTAGCTGAACCCGGGTCTCTAGTAGAGCAGCGGCCCTCTCTTTGCGAGCGACGCTCGCGAACGTTTGCAAAAATGCGCCGCAGAAGACATCCCCCGTTCGGAGCGTGGACTCACGATTGTCTAGCCAGGTCCTTGCGGTGTCTTCCAGGTAGAAGTACACACGACGGAGCTTTTCTTCGTTGTCCCAGTGGTTGAGGGCGGCCACACGGTCGTATGTTTCTAGCCAGGTTTCCGGGTCTTTAAACGATGACCCATGAAACGTTGGTGGTTCCCTGGGTTGATGAATGACGATCGCGGGCTGGGACGCTCCGGTTGTCATTGTCGCTGCAGTAGAGGTCATGGCCTTGGCCTCCCGTGCCTTGTCTTGTAGAAGCCCGTACTCCGGTGGGAGACCTTGCTGTCGGCGGCTTGTTCGCTGCTCTTGGTTGGCGTCGGTGTCTTCTCCGCGACGTGGGCTGGGTTCACGGCTTGACGGGGGCGTCCAATACATGAACGAAGCAGCACCTCCACCAGATGTCACGGGGTCGTGACGTGGCCGAAGACAGGAGACTTCGTGCTGGGATTTAACTGTTTATTTGGGTGAACCTGTGCCCGGTAAACGGAAAGTCCAATTACAGCAGTAGTCTTGCACAGATAGCAGTCTCGGACTGATAGCGGCGAACGGAGCGTCGGCCTTCGATCAACAACAACTGACAAGCGGCGAAGCGCGTCAGCATTTATACTCTTGCTGTCGAATGTTCTAGCGTTATCGCTGGCAGTGGCGTAGGTTTCAGAACAATCTGTACCGTTCGCACAGTGGGCGTAATCTTATCGAAATGATCTACGACAGTCCGGAAACTACTCGAAAACTGCAGGCGCAGTTTGCGCTGAGAATCGTGTGGTGTTTTAGGACGATAACAAAAACTTGGGAAATGGAACGTGGCAATATGGACTTGCGATGAAGCTGATTACAGAGTGCCGCAACTGTGGACTTGTTGACAGTGAGTGGAGTTCTGAGAGGGTACCCAGCCAGGCTAAATGTGCTGCATTTGAAGTCAATGTCCGAAGTCAATATCAGGAATGAAAGAAGCCTCCACACGTATCCTCAAAGAACTTCAGCTAGAGCAAAACTCTATGAGCGAGTGGCGGGCAGAAGAGAAGGATTCTCGTTGGATCATGAGTGCCGAGCGAAAGCGCTCAGCATCTTCCAGGTTCTTGCAACAAGCAAAGTGGTGGCAATGACAAAAGTGCGACAGACTACTGCCCTGGGGCTTTCTGAGGCATTTATATGCAAAGAGAAGCACTTTTGTTTGTGTAGGATTCCTTGAATATAGAGCTTTGTTTTTTGCCATTTTCTCAGTTTCAGTTTTTTGGCCACCTTTCATTCTTCTGACAAGCGCTTCTCAGCTTTGGTACACTAAAATTTGATAATTTTTGTCTTGCTGAGAAGCTGGATGCTTAGTGATTGCAAGAAAGTGCCATATGCAACTATAGGGCACCATAAATTTTTAGAAAAATAAAATAAAAAAATTATCGTTCCTTGATGATTGAAAGATAAAATTCTGAACTTCATAACTTTTGTTGTAGGAAAGTTAGTCACGAAACATGCTTTTTGCACTCTTTGCTAATTGTAGAATGCAATGACATTTAATTCAGCAAGATCTGCCCAGCCAATTTACTGAAAAGGTGATCGAAAGAACTTTTAAATAATGACTATTTAAAAACAAAATGATAAGAGGTACATAAAAGCCGGGTTCATATTTGACATTTGCGCATGTAAATACCGTATAAACCGGACTATAGGTCGAGTGGGAATATAGGTCGACCCCCCAAGTTCAGGTTACCGAAAAAAAAAAGAAGGAAAACAACCCAAAATTGCCGAACGACATTTATTTGCGAAGTCGGCGCACCGCACCCCCATCGCCGGAGCTCCCCTCAACCATTATCGTAACTGTTCCTATTCGTCAGGCAAAGCACCACTGTCTTCTGAAGACGAGAGTTTGTCGCTGGCCACCTCCCACAGTGCGTTGTCTTCCATACCATACAGCGAGTTGCTGATGGAACATTTCTTAAAAGCATTTTCCACCATGGAATCTGGCAAAGAACGCCAGGCGGAAAGCACCTAGCCACAAACCGTCGCAAGCGGAGGCCTCTGTAGGCGGCCTGTCGTGTCTTTGGGTTGTCACCAAACATCCACTTTTTGTACTTCAGTCACACTCGATCCTTGAACGGCTTGTTTGTTTAGTACAACGTCAATCGGTTGGAGGGTGGACGTCATACCACCTGGTATCACGGGGAGGTCCGTTATTCCATCGCCCAGTGCGCGCTTCACAGCGTCGGTTAAGTGACCACAAAACGCATCTAGCACCAGCATGCTGCAAAGACGCAGCAGTGCACCTGGCTGATGGTTCCAGACGACTCGTATCCATTCGAGCATCATGGCCTCGTACATGTATCCCTTTTTGTTGACGCGAGCGACAACACCGGGCGGGAACACTTCCTTTGGCATTCTCTTACGTTTGAGAATGATGAAGGGCGGAAGCTTTCTATCATCTGCCATGCATGACTGTGAAGCGACAGCATGACAGAGTGCTCGTTGCCAGTCGACAACATCTTCATAATGTTACGGGTAACGTATTTAATAAGTTAAATACGATGCACTGTGCTCGGCGAACAAGATGGCGACAGTTCATCAACAACCAGCCACCAACGTCGTCTTTCTCTTTCTTCCAGACAGGCTGTGCCGGCGGTTGCGTATCATAACCCCCCGGCGGTAGAAGCACCGTCTCGGTGCTTGAGCAACTCGGATGCGGTAGAAGGAGGGTGATAGGGCTTGAGTCGGGCTATGTGCACGATGTCACTCAAAGGTGACGATGATGACGTTGAATCGGCTGGCACGATCTCGTATGTAACGTCAGTCACCTGGCGAACGACGCGGTATGGTCCAGTGTAGCGTGACAGCAGTTTTTCAGAAAGCCCTACACGCCGAGTGGGGGACCAGAGGAGGACAAGGGAACCCGGTGAAAATTGCACGTTTCGATGATGGGAATCGTAGAGCTGTCTTTGGTGCTCCTGTGAAGCCTGCAGGCGGCTGCGGGCGAGTTGGCGTGCGTGGTCGGCTCGCGCGATGGCTTCGCCGGCATACTCCGTGACCGAGGGCAGCAAGGTGTCAAACGGTAGGGCGGGTTCTCGGCCGTATAGAAGATAGAATGGTGAATAGCCGGCAGTGTCGTGACGTGACGAATTATATGCGAACGTCACAAATGGCAAATGAACGTCCCAGTCCTGGTGGTCGGCCGCTACGTATTTGGAAAGCATGTCGGTTATGGTGCGGTTGAGGCGCTCCGTAAGACCGTTCGTTTGCGGATGGTACGAAGTGGCAAACTTGTGCTTGGCCGAGCAAGAGCGCAGGATTTCTTCAACGACAGCTGATAGGAAGGTGCGGCCCCGGTCAGTGAGAAGTTGGCGTGGAGCTCCGTGTACTAAAATAATATCATATACCAGAAAGTCCGCCACATCGGTTGCGCAACTCGTCGGAAGTGCTCGTGTGATAGCGTACCGTGTCGCATAGTCAGTGGCGACAGCGATCCATTTGTTGCCTGAGCTGGAGATCGGGAATGGGCCAAGCAGGTCGAGGCCAACTCTAAAAAAAGGTTCAAAGGGAATGTCGATGGGCTGAAGGAATCCAGCTGGTAGCGAAGATGGCTTTTTGCGGCGCTGGCAGGGTTCACAAGCGGCGACGTAGCGTCGAACAGAGCGGGCTAGACCAGGCCAAAAGAAACGACGACGTACACGGTCGTATGTGCGAGAGGCGCCCAAGTGGCCCGCCAAAGGAGCGTCATGAAGTTGGTTGAGAACAGTCGCACGAAGATGTGCTGGTATGACGGGGAGCAAGTCATGGCCATATGGATCGAGGTTACGGCGATACAGGATGCCGTCTTTTACCAAGAACATTTGTAGAGATGCGTCGCGAGGCCTTGACTCAAGCTTGCTAATGATGGTTCGCAGTGAAGCATCCAGGCGTTGTTCGTGGCCAAGGTTGAGTAGCTGCGTCACAGACAGAAGGTCTGGAAAGGTGTCAGTATGGGCAGCCTCTTCCACAGGGTAGCGTGATAAGCAATCAGCATCTTGGTGTGACCGCCCTGTTTTGTACGTTACGGTGAACGTGTATTCTTGTAATCGTAGGGACCAACGAGCGAGGCGTCCTGTGGGATCCTTGAGTGAGGCCAGCCAGCAGAGCGCGTGATGGTCGGTAACTACCCGGAATGGACGCCCGTATAAGTATGCGCGAAACTTGGCGACTGCCCACACGAGAGCGAGACACTCACGTTCCGTGATTGAATAGTTGCGCTCGGCTGTAGATAGCAGGCGGCTTGCATATGCTATAACACGGTCATGTCCGCGTTGATGTTGCATTAGCATTGCTCCGATGCCATGCCCACTAGCGTCAGTGCGAACCTCGGTTGGAGCTGATGGATCGAAATGGGCTAAAATCGGCGGTGTTGTAAGGAGCGTCGTGAGCTGGGAAAAAGATGAGGCTTGATCAGCGCCCCAGAAAAACGGGGTGTCCTTCTTCAGGAGGTTTGTGAGTGGGCGTGCAATGATGGCGAAGTCCTTAACAAACCGTCGAAAGTAGGAGCACAAGCCCACAAAACTGCGAACGTCCTTTGCTGACTTCGGAACAGGAAAGTCCCTGACGGCGCGAATTTTCTCGGGATCTGGGCGGATTCCTGCGGCATCGACGATGTGGCCAAGTACGGTTATTTGACGACGAGCAAAGTGGCATTTCGACGAGTTCAGTTGAAGTCCGGCTCGACGAAAAACTTCAAGAATCGCCGATGAACGCTTGAGATGGGAGTCGAATGTGGGCGAGAAAACGATAACGTCGTCTAGATAACATAAGCAGGTTGACCATTTAAACCCTTGGAGCAACGAGTCCATCATTCTTTCAAATGTGGCCGGCGCATTACAGAGACCAAAGGGCATAACTTTGAAGTGATAAAGTCCGTCAGGAGTGACGAATGCGGTCTTCTCACGGTCCATCTCATCCACAGCGATCTGCCAATAGCCAGATCGAAGGTCGATAGTGGAAAAATACGTAGCACCGTAAAGGCAGTCTAAGGCATCGTCGATTCTAGGCAACGGATAAACATCTTTCTTCGTAATTTTGTTGAGGTGCCTATAATCTACACAAAAGCGCCATGTTCCATCCTTCTTTCTGATCAGGACGACAGGAGAAGCCCAGGGGCTACAAGAGGGTTCGATTATGTCTTTTGCAAGCATCTTTTCGACTTCCCGTTGTATGACGGTGCGCTCGGACGCGGAAACACGGTATGGACGTCGGTGAATGGGACTCGCGTCACCAGTATTGATGCGGTGAGTAACAACACTCGTTCGGCTTAAAGCCGTGCTGGCGAAGTCGAAAATGTCACTATAAGACTCTAGGACGTGACGAAGGGCTTCCGCTTGATCAGGAGCGAGGTCTGATGGTACCATGTGGTCAACGTCGACGCCCGATGAACGTGATAGAGTTGGTTCATTGTCTGAGGTGCAGCAATCATCCACTCTGAAGGGTTCAACCGTATGGTCTTGTAGAGCAGTAATTTCGGCCAGGGAGATACCTTGTGGAAGAATTTGGGCTGTGTGGGCGAAATTGACAATAGGAAGGCATGTGCGGTTTTCAACGATTGTCAAAATGGTGTGCGGAACAGTGACGCCATGCGTAAGCATCACGGCATGAATTGGTGCCACCATGTATTCACCGTCAGGTACAGGTGGTGTAGAGAAGAGGTCGATATGTGTGACACAGTTAGGCGGAAGGCGTGCGAAATCAATGCAGCAAAGGCGACTTTGGGGTGGGTTGGTCAGATCAGAAAGTAGAGGCATTTCAAGGTCAAGACAGCCGGCTGAACAATCTATAAGGGCCGAGTGAGCGGTGAGAAAATCCATGCCTAGAATTACTTCATGAGGACAGTTTTCTATAACGGTGAAAAGAACAGCAGTGCTTCTATCGGCGATAGTCACACGGGCGGAGCACATGCCGATAATCGCGGCAGTTCCCCCGTCGGCGACTCGAACGGCTCGGTTCAAGGCGGGTGTGACAACTTTCTTTAGGCGGCGACGAAGAGCAGCACTCATTATGGACACATGCGCGCCAGTATCGATCAACGCGCGCACAGGTACATTGTCTAAAGTAACGTTCAACAGATTCCGGGTGGTCGGTAATGTCACACGAGGATTTCTTGCAGAGGTCGTCGTCAATGCAGCTTCACCTCCAGAAGCTGCACTGCCTAGTTTTCCGGTCGGGGGCGCTGCGAATAGGTCGGAGAGGCAGGACGGCGTTGTGGGGGCGAACGAGATTGACGGCGAGCAGGGGATGGCGAGCGGGCGTAGCGAGGTCTCGTCAGAGGTGCGGCAGGATCAGAGGATGTGGTCGGCATAGGGGAACCAAAATCAAATGTTGAGGACGACTGGTGGTCAGAAGTGGCTTGGGTAGGAGGCCCATAGCGTGCCGGCGGAGCCCAGTGATTGCGGCAGTGGCGAGCAATATGACCAACACGTCGGCAGTTGAAGCATATGGGCTTGTCGTCCAGTGTACGCCATTCGGACAAATTGCGCTGTCGAGAGTAGTTGGAACCATATCGAGGAGCGGATGGACGACGATAAAAAGGCTCGGCAGAGTAGACTGGTTGAATGGGGTGTAGGCCGACATTCGATAATTCTTGACGAACGACGGCTTGTATCAGTGAGATTGTGGTCGGTGAAGGATCAGGCGTTGGAAATGGAGTAGCTACTGGTTGGGCTGCCTCGACCTCACGACGAATGATGCGGGTGAGGTTGTCACATCGGGGAACTTGGCGGACGGAGTCATCACACGAGGAAGTAGCAGCTGTGTTCGGCAGGCGCGTGATGCCGTGGGTGACGCGGCGGGCTTTAGCCTGTTCTAGACGGCGGCATTCTGTCAGGATCGTGTCGATGGTCGTGACATTATTAAAAACCAGCAGGTTGAAGGCATCGTCAGCAATCCCTTTGAGGACATGGTTAACTTTTTCGTCTTCTGACATGCGCTGATCGACCTTGCTACAAAGCGCCAAGACGTCAAGAATGTATGACACGTACGATTCAGTAGACGTCTGGGCGCGAGTGGAGAGAGTCTTCTTGGCAGCGAGCTGACGACCAGATGAATCGCCGAAAAGATCACGGATCTTCGATTTGAAAAGATCCCAACTTGTGATTTCGGCTTCGTTGGTTTCGAACCATGTCCGCGGCGTGCCGTCGAGGTAGAACACAACATTGGCCAGCATGAGCGTCGGATCCCAGCGGTGGGTAGCACTGACTCGCTCGTACCGGTGCAGCCAGGAGTCAACGTCGATGGTGCCGTCAGCGGAGAAAGTTCCAGGATCCCGCAGGGGTGGCAGGGTGACGTAGGTTGTTGACTCGGATCGAGAGACCGGTTGGGATGAGGCACTGGCAGTTGAAGTAGCCGAAGAGTCCCCGGTGTTGCGACCGCTGCGCGTCTCCATCGAGGTACGGGAGTCGTCCACCTCCACCAATATAGTTACGGGTAACGTATTTAATAAGTTAAATACGATGCACTGTGCTCGGCGAACAAGATGGCGACAGTTCATCAACAACCAGCCACCAACGTCGTCTTTCTCTTTCTTCCAGACAGGCTGTGCCGGCGGTTGCGTATCAATATCCTTGGCGCCACGCTGCATGATCATGGTCGATGAAGGCATGTCAAACCACACGGAAGTCTCATCGGCATTGTCAATCTGCCCCATCACGTAGTTGTTCTGCTCCCGAAGCCGGTTCACGAAGCCTTGAAAGTTTATAAGCTTGTCCTCGAACTCGTCTGGAAACTTCTGACAGATGGATATGCGCCACCGGAAAGAAAATCCTTTGCGTCTCATGAATCGACGTGCCCAAGAGTTTAGTGCACGAAACTCTTCTCTAATGAGCCCAGCTTCTCGAGTGAGTTCCACAGCTTTCTTGCGTATAGTATCCTCGGTTACTGGCAGCGAGCACGCATGAACTTCCCATACAAAGTTCCCTAGCGTATTCTCCAGCTGCGGATGAACCGCACTTCGTCCACGAAATGACATTTTCCGAGGATTGCACATCTGCAGCTTCCTTTTCTGCACCCTCCAATAGCGCACACTTTTATCTGATACACTAAACCGGCACTGAACAGCCACATTCCCATTCGCTTCTGCGAACTCAACAACCTCTAGTTTAAACGCAGCTGAGTACTGCTGAGTACTGCCTTCTCGTACCGCTACTCATATTCAGTGAACGAAAAAAAGACCACTAAAAATGAAACACAATGTCAAGCGGAGCGAGAACTTAGAACAGATCGAAGGCAAATCATGAACACTAAAAAACAGACAAGAGAGAAGAAAAAAAACAACCTGCTATTGGATTTGAATGCGAACATGGCCGTGTCCGGCTTCTCATGCACATGCAAACCACATGTTGCCTGACAGCGGTGCACTGTCAACTAGATACCACTCTGTAAGACAAGGGGTGACTTTAGCTCATTTTATTGAAGATATCTCTACTTATATTCCGGCTTATATGGTACACCATCTCACAAGTTCTCATCAGCCTAGCTTAAATAATAAGATGCCTGATGGCTAAGTGCCTCTTTTTCCCTTAAATCAGTACATCGATATCCACGGCGCTATTCTCATCACGAATGTAGCGATGTCCGAAGTCGGGAGTTATAGAATATAGGACGTCTGTGGCAGAAGTCTGCTGTACGGGATTCCTGACCACCTTGCTGGCCTGACATTTAGTCAGTTATATCCTAGTGTTTGTTGTTCCACAATAGGGAGGTCAGCATGATGCCGCCAATTTGTATGTAGTATCAGAATGTCTATTGCAAGCACGTCCACTGTAACGAGGTTCAAGTGTGCTTGAGACACCTACGGCTTTCGTACCGTTTGATACGTGCGAATTTCATGGGCTCTTAGAAGTGCTGTGTTCTTGCCTCACTCGGCAAACACGCCTACCTTTTATTGGTTCATCTCTGACATTTTCATGGCATTGTCTAAATGAAAAATACCCATTTGTCCTGCCCCGTGTAAATCTCAATTTTTCTCGCGTAGGCTGTGGAAACGGAGATAGCCGAGCTGGAGCTGGTGGTCGAGCGAACGGAGATGCAGGGTCAGCGACAGATGTTTGCCGAGCTTGCCGAACTTCTGTGTCAGAAGTGCAGCCACTGGGAGGACCTGAACAGCGTCGCAGTTCCCCACTTGCGCAGCCTCTACGTCATCCTGGAGGCCCGGAACTGCTGCAGCTCGGACCAACGGGATGCCCACGGAGCCGTTGTCAAAAAGGTGATCACGTCATGGCGCTCTGCAGAGGACTGCATGCTTGAACGAAAAGCATTATTTTTGTTCAGCTTACAAGTAGCGATGTAAAAAATATCAAATATTTTTCGTATGATACGTGCTATGCGATTCAATTCGCACTGGAATAGAGTTGTACTCCTTTATAAGAAGCAAGCTCTGGATAGCAGTTCCTGTTTTATACGCGAGATGTCTCTCATGTATAAAAGCAGGGTTCCCTGTATACATTTTCTGGAGAAACACCTATTTTTGTGCAGGCACACTGGCATCTGTATTTATTATTCCAATTATTTAAGCTTTCCAAAGACAAATACAGTCAACACTCAATTGGCAGTGGCCCTTTCAGATTGTTTTATACGTTTCACCCCATTACACCCTCGCATTGCAGCGAATCTGCCTTTCAATCTTTGCTACAGGCGCATATGTATTGAATAAAGAAAGCCCTGGTTCCAACATGGAGATGATAGATTTGGCAGAGGTGGGAGCTTTAACCCTTTAAAGCAGAGTGTCGCGAATTCACGACATACCGATAAACTTCTAGCAAGCAAGTTGCGAGATGCCTGCCGTCTTTAATGCCGGCTGTCAAGTACACTAGCCGGAAACGTAGCTTTCAGCATGGAAAATCTAGCGCTGTCTTAGGTTAAGTATTCTATGCTAGAAGCAAATGTTATGTAGCTGATTGTAGAGAGCGCAAAGCACGTGCAACAACTGTTACTTGTTTGTTTTTTCTCGTCTGGGTAAGGTAAGTTCTATTTTCAATAATTTCGTTTAACGTGTGTGTATGGACACCCAAGATGTGCCACACGACATGGTAGCATAATCCTGAAGCACATTTTTTGTTCAAGCTCCTCGCTTCTGTGACATGTGGAGATCAGTGACATACCTAAAAGTATGCATTTTAGTTGCATTTTAGATAATTCAACTGCGAAATCAGTTACAGATTGCTATTTGAAGTTTCCCGCTATTGCTTCATCAACCAAGCCAAGAGAAACACTGTCATGTTGCTATCTCACAAAAATATGTTTATGAATCTTGTGCAACTTTTTTTTTCTGCGATCCCGCTTGGGTTATTCCATGCCAAACGTCCCAGCCATTTTGGCGACCATCTCAAATGTATTGGAAAAAAAATTGTGCTGATTTAATGCATTGAAAACAGTAAAACAGTGGAATATTTCTGACAGAAAAAATTTTTTGGTCACGTAGCTGCCTTCTGAACTTCCCGAAATGCTGTATCGGTGTTGTTAGTGGAAAAATTTATTTTAAAAGTATCGCTCCTTCTTTCCATACCAAATTCGAACTACATATTAAGTAAAAATTTTCGTGTAAAATGTTTGAACTCAGTAAAATTAGAGCAATTTTACTGGCACAGGGGCCTTCAAGAATTTAGCCAAAATGCATTGTGTTTGCATTTTTTTTTATTGCAATACTGCACTTTGTGTGAATATCTGAGTAGTAAATACTCCACAGAAGGTATACTTTCAAGAAAAAAAATATTTGTAGACCTCTCAAGCTGTCAAAATTGAGGAGAAAAAATTACAAACTTAGCAAAATTGTCATTTTTGTCCAAATTCAGATGCAATATGCACCCTGTGGTGGTCCAGTTAAAACTCATCTTTATACCTAAATCAAAAGCAAATGGGCGACGAGGGTCTTAAAGAAAACTTTATTTATTATCCTACTGTCATGAAAATCGCCATGCATGTGTACTATTCAATGGAAATTTTAAATCTACAAACACATTTCAAATATCTCACTTAAAAAAAATTAATAACGAGTTTTCACATTTTAATTAGGCAATTTTTACGGGTCGTTAACGAGTTTTCACATTTTAGTTAGGTAATTTTTACGGGTCGTTATGGTAACTTGCAATAGAAAAAAGTTAGTTTTCAAAACTGCATGCTTCTTCTAAAAGGTTCATCCCTCAGGTTAAGGAAAACTAGACGTCAGAACAGTTATTTCTTTGATCATAAATAATTTTTAAACCGGGAAGGTAAAAGTGAGTTTCCCCTAATTAGCTGGTATTTGTTATATAACTACAATTATATCAAGGTTGAGAGAAAAAGAAAAGCTTTAGCCTGTAGTTGAAATGGTGTGGAAAAGAATGGTACCAAGTTTGTTTAGATGTCTTCACGGAAACTTGCTCAAAACCTCTGTAAGGCGCATTCACTTCATAAAGATAACAATGCCAAGGAAATTGTTTTCAGTTTTAAAAACATCTGTAATTTCAAATATTAAGCTTTTAACAAAAAAGAAATGGTATTTTGCCATAATATAAAAGTTTTTCAAAACATACGTTCGACTACAAATACCTCAAATTTCAATTTTCGAAAGTCGGCACTTTTTACAATTTTGTGCTACTTTAAGACCTTCGTCTCCCCTTAACACACTTTTCAACTAATAAAAAAAATGAAAAAGATCGAGGCCAATGAAAATAAACAAACAATGCAATATCTAGGTTCCCTGCTGTCTTGAATTTTTTTTTTCTTATGCAATTGTAGTCTGGATGAAAATAAGAAGACACTAAAGTTATTGATGATACTGTCAAGTACCACTATAACATGGTTCCATAGACAAGTTAAAAAAAAAGAAAGAAGAATTCGGAGCAGCGCTATCTGTGCACATGTACAGGAAACGACCAATGGCCACCATTTTGCATGAGCAGTAAGTGTTCAATTATTATTTGCCCATTTGTGTACCGTAATTACTCGAATCTGACGCGCACCTTTTTTCCGCTTAAGCCAGTTCATAAATCGCATGCGCGTTAGAATAGAGTACGGAAAGAAAAATGAATACGGTCATTCTATTGCCATCGGCATTTCCAAAATAGCCGCCCCCTTGTGCGTCGGCATGGCGCGTCGGCCATTTCTGCCTATGTGTTTCCCATGAGCGGCACTTCGTACGTGTACTGAGTAGTTCGTCATCTTGGTGTGCATTAGCATCGACGGCATGGAAGGGCAGACTTTAAAAACTCGACGAGTGCACCACGATGTCGCTTTAAAAAAAAAAGTCATCAAGTGTGCCGAAACGGACGGAAATCCGGCCGCATCGCGGTCGTTCGGAGTTCCCGAAGCGTGCGTGCGGGACTGGCGGAAATAAAAGCAGAAGATTGCCGACAGCAAAGATAAAGGCTTCAGTGGACCACAGCACGGTCGGTTTCCGCAAATTGAAGAGCTGCTCGGCGAGAATGTGATTGAGCAGTGAGCGGCACAGCGGCCCGTGACGACAGAACTGCTCCAAGTGCGGGCTATGCAGTTAGCCTTAGAAAAAGGGCTAATGCGGACCAGTTTAAAGCGAGCAGGTGCTGGCTAACTAACTTTATGAAATTGAAAGGCTTTTCCCTCCGAAGTCGAACGGGCATATGCGAAAAGTTGCCGGAGGAGTACAAAGAAAAGCGTCACAGTTTTCAGAGGTTCGTCCTAAACTTGCGGCACAACAACGGCTACCTGCTTGGGCAAATTGGGAATGCCAATCAGACGCCTCTTTACTTCGACATGCCTGTCACCACAACCGTCGAGAAGAAGGGGGCGAAGCAAGTTCGCGTGCTGACATCGGGCCACGTTAAAACTAGTGACGGCAATGCTCTGTTACACGTCAGACGGGCACAAGCTTCCCCCGTACCTCAAATTTAAACGGAAGACGCTCCCGAAAGGAGTCGTTTTCCAGAGTGTTGTGATCGTGCGGGCCAACGAGAAAAATAAGTGCGCATTGTGATTCATGTCTTTTATTTCGTCGGGGAAACCGGGTGCTCATTACAATCGAGGGCGCAGTCGAATCGAGTTAATACAGTAATTTACTGTTGGCTTTCTTTTTTGCCTAGGCGAAGGGTCCCGGTGTCACGTGGGCGGATGAACAAAATGAAGGGGCAAACGGTCAGCTGGATCTCGCAAGTCTGCTCCACGCTCCTGATTGGCGGCTGGCCACCACAGTGCGAAGGAAGTCTGTTGCTCTGCCGTCCATTAAACTCGAAGACTCCTTTGAAGGTGAGTATTTTTGGCTCTGATTAATCCATCTTGTATCTCCTAAGGGGGCAGCCTGGTCTTAGACATGATCTTGATCAAACTGCTCAGGGTTATGCAGTTGTTCCTGCTGATTTCAGATATTTAATTAGTTTTCCTATAACTCACCTTGTTCCTGAGATAAATTAAGTCCCTATCGTTTAAGGCCGCCATAGAAAAAAAGTGCTTATTTAGAAGTGATATTTAGGATATGCCAACGTAGACTAATGACTATAGAGTGAATGTGTGGAAGTTTTTTTTTTAGGCCTTTATTGGTTCTTTTACAGCAAAAAGAACTATCCATTTTCAAAAGCAGTTGGAATTGTGCCACAATTTCGATTGGTAATTAATTAAAAAGGCATGCGCTCTAAATTCTGCTCTCCTACTTGCATTCTACACACATACAGGTTTCCACTGCAAAAAGAATGATTATTGTACCTGCCCTAGCTGCAGAGATATTGAGGCCTCAAAATTGAATAGTCTCAAGTTACCTTTTTTTGGAAAAATGAAAAAAAAAACTGAAAGCACAGTTTCTTCAAAAAGCAACAATCATGGTGCGCATGTTTTGCAATCCTCATAAAGGCGCTCATAAATTGGTAGTACAGCTTTAGACACAGGTGCTGGCAAATTATAAACAAGCCTGAAAGTCAGTTCCGCATTTTTTTTCAGGTTCTACATGCTAACACCAAGAATCTGGACAGTTAGAATGACATTACAAGAAAATTACTACTTTCTGGTGCGGGAAAATTTGCAGAGAGATAGTTGCAGAAACCAAATATGTAAATTTTAAAAAATGAATTTTTTTGTCACTTTTAGGTCCCAAAGACCAGTCTGCCCCCTTGAGGTGTTGCTGCCAAGTATCGCAACAGAGCTGTGCATGATCACAATTTATCACAACTATGTTTGAAATGTTAGTGTTGCCATACACGCTTATTTGTTTTATTTTATTGCAATAAGGTTTCATCCACTCAACAAGGTATATCGGGTCGTGTCGCAGTGTTTGGAAACATTGCGATGGTTTCAGGATATTTCTGTTAAGATGACACGCATAACATGAGAAACTGAGCTTGCTTAGTCTAAATCTAAGGTGAGCTTCAGCAATAATGCTGGAAAATTTGACACACTGTATAAAAGCGGACTCGTTTCACAGAGTAGCACACCATTGATAACCAATGTTCGTGCTGACTGTTACTGTCATTCGGCGAGTGTTGCTTGTACTTTGATCCTTTCTTGTCCTGTGTCTGAGTTCACCCACTGGGGTTTCTTTCATCTTTACTGTTTTAGTTTTCAATCGTTTGCCATCACAGTGTGTTTAAGGCCAGTACACACTAGCAAATTTTTACCGTAGTAAGTGGTCTAATTAGTTGGAGGCTCTGTTAGGCACTCCTCTCAGTTTGTTCCTATTCTTCTTTATTGGCTCTGGCTTTGGATCAGGCTGCACAGGTGACGTGACGTTCGTCCGGTTTCCAAACGGATCCCCGCACCCACGCCGCCACAGGCGTAGCAGGAGCACGGACGTCGCCAGCACATCGGCGAGTCCATCGTGGAGCTCGATGCAGTCGAATGCGGCGAATGAGACGTTCGTCAGCGACACTCCCAAGCTGCGAATGTTCGAGCCAAGTGAGTAGTTGCACTTCTCTATTCTTGTGTTTCAGCGCTCCTCTGAACTTTCTCGATATTACACTCAACTCGGAATGTAACGAAGTTGCATATGACGTCCCTCAACCCGTTCCTCACCGCACACGTGGGTGCAGTGATGGCAAGCTACTTTTTTTTTTGCGAAGGCAACACATCTTTGCAGTGCACTTAGCCGCCTCACTCAGAGGCAGCGTGAATGGCAGCGCATTTGAGTTGTTGCCTAATAAAAGCGTGTGGTAGGCACACAACTGTGATACGTCCCGTGCGGTAATCAGTTCGCTAAAAAATCATTTTATATATGGTGGTGTTTACAACCCAACACCATCAGCACACTGCGCTGTCATAGTACAGTGAAATCTCTGTAAAACGAACCCAACATTAACGAACTTTTAAAAAAGTACCAAACTTTTCAGAATAACGAGTGTTAATTTAGTTCTGCATTATATTAACAACGCCTCAGTACTAAAAGCTTATGTTCTGAAATCCATCGCAACCACCGGAGCGATACGCAAGCAGACGAAAAAGCGAACGAAAAAGCCTTGCTTCTCGGAAGACGCGCGACAGTGTGGAGGGAAAAAAAAAGGCCGACTTTCTTGTCTTTCTTTTTGTTGAAACGCCGACGCTGCAGGTTTACAAAGCGAGCGCAAAGGCGAGGCCAACACAGGAGGGCAAGGTCAGCGAGGCAGATTGGGAGTTGCGCAACAGGAAGCATGGGCGCGGGAAACCTGAGACAGCGAGAGAGCAGAAAACGAAGTGCGACGAATTTTCTTTTTTACCATTTTTTTTTCTTCAAAAGAAGCGATGACAGCGGTGGTTCTTCGGGTTTTTCTTTGGAGGCCTTGTTTCTTCAGTCGTGTTCATCTCTTTTCGGTGATTACTTATCGCGTTCGCAAAGCAAGTCGGCGTTCGCGCTGCGGTGATACTACAAATGAGTTCATCTCTGCTTGCGACGATGAAGCGGAAGCAGTGTTCGCTAAGCGAGACAATGGATATTCTTCGCCAACTGGAAGGAAAAAAGCAGGCTGTTGTGACCAAAGAACCGAATCGCACCACAGAAATGTGGATGAGCTGAAGGCTTTCGCGCTGCAAAGATTGTGCTGCTCGCGCCAAGAGAAAAAAAAAATACAGACTTCTTTGAAGTAAACGTGCATTTTATTGTTTACTTGTGCATTTTTTTTTTCGTGAAAAACGAGTTCAAGGACCCATCGTTGTAAAGGTAAGTTGTTTTGGTCGGTTGGTTGCGAAACTTTATTGTGGTCCTGCAAGGCACGCGTCAGCGCGCAGCGGGCGACTCCCACGTCGCTGAAAAATAAGTATTTATGGTTAATTTTCGAGCTTTCACTATAGCGACCTTTTCCGCGGTCCCCTGAAGTTTATTATACCGAGATTTTACTGTAGGCAGTTATAGTTTACGGTTAACGTGATAGTGGAGTTTAAGGGAATGGCGTTACCATGCAGCAAATGTTCGTTGTGGACAGCGTCTTATAGTTTAGCGGGCTAGCGTTTACGTGGTTTACGGGCCCCAGCTAAGACGGATGGTTAATAAGTTAAAGACAGTGAAAAGGAATTTTAAATATAACGAGAATGTTTGCCTATGCCACAGTGTGAAGCGTTGTTAAAAGTTTATTTGACTAATAATAGAAGCAAATAAATATGAACCAAAAATCATGTTGCCAATTTGTTTACATCGATCTTGTAGTTAGGCCGAGACATGTTCGAACTGGGAAGCTATCTCATAAACTATGCCAACTTATCCATAATACTGTCGTTGGAGCTAACTGAAGGCAAGCGAAGCCACTTTAAACAGTCGTTTGCTGCGAACAAGGTGAATCTTTTAACAACTACGCCAAAATCGCTTCGAAGCAGGCGTTCGAGAGTGCCACCATGTTTATGTACACTACGTATGCGTACGCTACCACGGTATTGATAAATCTGAAAAATACCGCGCGTACGGTAAGCGATACGGGTAACGCACGTATCTGCGCATGCGCACTTCTATTTCGGTATCACGGTACGCCCGGTATACTATAACTGTCTAGTGACTCCTTCGGGTTTTAAGTCTGCCTCAGCCCATAGCATACACTTTGTACGCTGCTATGGCCACTAACTGATAATCTTGTGAAAGTGCTCGAAGCTATTAGATGAGTGGTACGGCAGAGGCATGGGCTTCACTTAAATGCCACTTTGGATCTGCAGTTAGGGCGGAAATTTTGAAAAATTTTACGCTGTGAAATCCTATCACAACAAATTTTCAGCGTCTAACATTTTGGGCGTTTTTTTTTTCGCGCTTGTTTCGTTTCCTGCGATTCTGCAGCTCGACATCAATGAGGCTTGTGAAAGTGTTGTGAAAGCAAGTTAATATTCAGGCATGTCCAAATTAGCAACGGTTGACTACTAATGTATAATCATAGCACTTTACCAATGACTAGACTATTCATCATTCACATTGTTGTGATCGATAATGTGTTTTATGTGTGTTCGTTGTATCAAGGTCAGTGTGCATTGTTGTTATGGCGCAGATTAATGGGCATAAAAAATCTGGGTCACAGGCAACCTGATTTTCTACTAAGCACAATGAACTTTGCAGGTAACGCCTATTTGACGCATTGAGCATGTGCCGTAGAGACGCTTTTAAAGGCTGCACCATTACGTGGCAACCCATAGCCGTAAACTTAAATCGTTGAGTTAGCAGGCAAACTCAGCCCTCTTTTAGGTGAAAATGGTTGAGGCCCGTGTGCTTGCATTTAGGTGCATGTTTAGAAACCCCAGGTGGTTGAAACTTTCAAAGCCCTCCAGTAGGTGTAACCCCCAAACCCCCAAATCGACAATAACCCCAAACCGACAATATCATCATGTACATGATATTGTCGGTTTGGGGGTTAAACCATAACAATCATTGTCAAACCTCATAACAATGTTCCATCTTACATGAAAAGTTCGTTATAACAGAAAATTTATTATAAAAGTGTATTAGGACTGTATCTATTGCAAGACTATTCTTCATTTACTTTGTTACAATCAATATTTTGTTACACAGTCAAACCCTTTTTTATAAGAGACAAATGGGTATAATAGACTTTAGTATGCCTACAGTAAAATATGGGGGATATGAAAATGCATACGAGGTCCCCTGCTTATAAGACATCTTGTATAAAAGACAAGAATTGCTGTCTGGAGCATGCCTCTTATAAAGGGGTTTAACTGTATCCGGGTTCGTTATATTGAGATTTGAGTGTAATAGTGTGAGCTGGACCCCCTCTCGTTACATTCCGTGTTGCAGCACTATGTTGTCACAGCGGCAATAAAGCATCGCACTTTTGCTCTCTTCCAGTCTCGTCTCCGCAGGCGTCCACGTCGAAGGCCGCACCGCAATCACGGAAGTTTGCAAAGTACCGCCCATCTATTGGGCACAAAGAGAACTCGGCACCGCGATCCATCTTTGGTGAGTCTGGTTGCATTTTCAGGGCAGCGCGGCATAATGTTGATAGCACTGATTGACATTGACGTACACTCAGACCTCCTTCTTAAAATGAAGTTGCATGTTACACGAAAATAAGTTCGTTATATTCAAAAATTTGTTATATCTAACACTATATCTATTGTAATTATTTTTCATCTACTGCATTATAACCAATATTTCGTCATATCCAGTTCGCTATATCGAGTCTCCTGCGCACTTGAATTTTGTACTGCTGGTCCTCTTTGGTGTCTCTACAGCTGTGGCAAGAAATATGCACATTGTACTGCAGTTCAGCATCGGGAAGAGGCACATCAGAAACATAAACATGAGTTGGTTTTGAGTGACTAGAAATTCGTTAAACAAAATGGCTGCTTTAGTTCAACAAGTGCCTCTGCTAAGTTCGGTTTGTACTTGAAATCTGCACTTCAGTTCAACTCTCCGTTAGTAGACTCCTGTTAATGGAGTGTATCGTCTTGGTTCCTTAATGTTCCTTTTTTTATCTAGCTAGTCTATGTACATCTGTACGAGTACAAGCTTTTCATGAGTAGGAATGCATGTAACATGCCGTGTGCTTTTAACCGAAAGAGAACTTCAGCTAAGTAGTGATTCCCAACTCAATTACATTTTCCCGCTCAAAAGTGCACTGTTTAGTTATTTGAATTTTTGCTCGTTTACATAGTGTTCCTGCATAAAGAGGCATTTCAGGAACGACTTGGTAACAACAAGTTTGGCACACATGTATCGGGTGTGGTACGTGCCATCATGGCCAGCAGTATGCCTGATCTGTTCTAGTGCAATGAATTTTCATCGTTTTGACCCTGACATGATTTGCCAAATCATTGCATTATTTGGTTAGGCAAATTTGGGGGCGAATTTGACAGTGCTTGCTCCAATGTAAATATGTCCCTGAATCCAATGTGTTACGTTGTTCTGTGGATTTAAAGTACAAACTTAAAAGGTAAAGGCAGTATTGATAAGCTTATGAGAATATTTGAATGCTTCGAGTATCTGAGAATGAATACTGCGGTATTTGAATTCGCCTCGAATTATATTTAAGTTATTGAAACTATCGAATCAATCGAAAAGACAGAATAGAGATGCACATTAATCCGCATGTAACATTTTGTACAGCTGGTTTCACGGCAGTGGAAGGGTATGGATCCGCAAAAGCACCTAACCAAGTGCATATTAATTCGCATGTAATCGTCTCCGTAAAAGTGGTTTCACTGCAGCAAAGAGGTGCTAAGCCGTGAGAACGCGTACTTGACGGAAATCCGCACTGCCGCGAAGCCCCATTTCAAGGTTAAACAAAAGTATTATTCTCACAGACTCATTTTTTCTTTAGTTTAAAATCTTGTTATACTGACTGCTGCGCCCTAAGTATAGCAAGTTTTAAAATGTAACATATTTTATAGGCCATCACTTGAAATCTACTGCAAGTCAGATCCAGCCAAAATTCAAAGTTGCATCCACTTCCTTTGATGTAAAAACATAGTATTTGCACAGGCCTCGTTGTAATGTTTGAAAAATATTGTGCTGGTTAGTTAGGTCCGGAAAAATATGCCCATTTTTCTTTGTAATATGCGATATGTGTGCTATTCAAATTCGATTCAAAATTACTCGAGCGAAATCACTTCTCACTTCGAACCTAAAATTCGATTTTGGCACAAGCCTAAATATTGGGTATTTTAAACTTAATAAAAATAAGATGCTCTTGCAATATTGTAACTGAACAATGCGGGTGCGTGCCGTTTATTTTTAACGCCTGTAATGCATATTCTTGTGCATTCATTGGCAGTCAGGATACGAACAGGTTAGCACTCAAACAAGTTCTCTGGTTCCTGTTTTTGCCGGAACTCATATTGTTAGTTTTTTTTTTTTGACAAGCTTGTGTGCAGTCGAATCTTTAACAACCGTATATAGTTACTAGTGTGAGATTGTTATCTGGAGTTTTCATTTGCAAAAGCTGTTGTAATATGTTAAACGTGCTACATTTGTGCATGACTCTACATTTCACAATTACCTGCTTTGAGATGTCCTACATGACTAGTGCCCCCTACGGAGCGGTAGTGTATTTTTAAGCCTTTAAGGTGAAACCCCTGGCAGCTTCTATGGAGTGGTGGTAGCTTCTAGACCACAGTCCAAGAAGTCCAATTCAATGGTGGAAAACCTGCGCCAACTGCAAATGACTGCGCCATACTGCTTCAAAAGGGTCTTCTTTTTTTGTCTTATTTGTGCCATTGCTGCGCTACTAGGTGGTTTTGGAACCGAATGTTATGTTGACAGCACGCATCGTGAGCGGATATTACGTGAAGGTTGCCACCTTGTACACCTGCGCTGCTGTATTTGCACCGCTGCAAAAGCACGTAATCAGCCGCCAATCAATTATTCCGACTTCCGCGCAATTACAGCGGTGCCTTTTCTCGTAACCATTGGGAAAGAACAAAGGCGATGTGGCGACTTACGAAAGGTACGCTAGTATGACTGATCGCTTACAACATGCGTGTACGGCGTTGCTCCGCTTTAAGCCTACTGCACGCTTTTAATAACTGGCGACTACCTGAAAGCGCTTAGGCGTCGATCGCTGCCACCTCAATCATTGTGCCGTACCGTGTTCAGCGTGCACCACATTGCAAAAATGACAGCGGCTCGCTGTTGCGGAATTGAGCATTGTGGATTGCGGGCACCGAGGCAGCAAGCGTAGCTCATGCTTTTATGAGGCGACAGCCCAAGTGCACCTCCATACGCTGCCAGGACTACTAGAGCATAGCTCGCAGAAAGCTCGCATCGTTGTGTTAGCGCACCATGCTTCTCGCCTCATGTGTGCTCGGTGTGAAGTGGAGTGGGCGCAAGCGGCTCGGCTCGGTGTGTACACCAAGTAGGTGAAGCGCTGCATGCAACTAGCCAGTAGACGATCGGCTCCTCGCAACCGTACCGCGTCTCAAAAAAATTGTCTGCGTTCGCTAAGTAGCAGATCGCGGTACACATTTATCGCGGACAGCCAATTATGTCTTTTTCTTCGCAATGTCAGTCACTGTGTTGGCTGCATGTGCCCGACGTGCGAACTTCGCAGTATTTTAGAAATGATCTTTGGTGTCGCTTTGGTGTCACAATCGTGCGAGTATGTATGGCAAACGTTTCTGAACATTGGCAAAAAGAAATAGATGGCATCATGGGGGCCACTTTAGGCAGTAGGTAGTTTTCAAATAGCGTACGCTAAGTTAGTGGGCATGGCAGGCGTAGCATTTACGTATGGGTTCCGTATGAGTTTTCGAATAGCGTTTGTCTTTCTAACTGCAAAGGGGCTTTGCAAGCCTTGCGAGTCGCAAGCTATTTCGGATTGGTTTGCGGACAGACCTCAAACGCTTACTGCGGTTGACGTTATGACACATGTACAGTGGCAGCGACCAAAATGCAATGTTTTGCGGTACGCTATACAAATACTAGGTAATAGTGCACAGATAGGTAGTAGTGCACTTCAGGTTGTAAAAGGTGTTTACTTAGAACAGGTAATAACCGCAGAGCCGAACCATGAGATGGAAGTAACTAGAAGAATAAGAATGGGGTGGAGCACGTCTTACAAGCACTCTCAATCATGACTGGTAGGTTACCTCTATCCCTCAAGAAGGTATATAACAGCTGCGTCTTGCCGGTACTTAACTATGAAGCGGAAACCTGAATACTTACAAAGAGGGTGCAGCCTAAATTGAGGACAACGCTGTGAGCAATGGAAAAGAAAATGGTAGGTGTAACCTCAAGGGACAAGAAGAGAGCTGAGTGGGTCAGGAAACAAACCGGGGTTAAGGATATCATAATTGAAATCAAGAAGAGTAAATGGACATATGCCGGGCATGTAGCGCATAGGCAGGATAACTACTAGTCATTAAGGGTAAATAACTGGATTACCAGAGAAGGTAAGCGGGTTAGGGCAGCAGCAAGCACAGGACCGAGTTGACTGGCTCACCATGGGAGAGGCCTTTGTCCTGCAGTGGACGCAGTCAGGCTTAAGATGACGATTATTCAAAAACTCCCGAATATTTGCTTTGGCACTGTATTTATTTGTTTTCTAGAAGTGACGGCACACGTAAAGAAATGCAAATCAGTACTTATAGGCGTAGGTGGGGGGGCTGCCACAAATTTCCACTCCCCCTTACCTCGAAGGGAAACCCTGCACACAATTATGTACGGTTATGCACGTGGTTATGTACACCCACGCTTAGTGCATAGTTAGCAGTGTTTCCTGCAGGTTGTCCGCTTGTATGTACATGTTAATAAGGCTTTACTGTAACGAGCTTTGAATATGTGTGTTTGCATGTGCGCACTGCTATGAACTTATGGTATGGCTTGCTTGTTGGTGCAATATCCTTCACCACCCTGTGTCAGTGCTTCTGTACAGAATCCTACTTTTGTTTACTTTTGTGCTTATCTCGTGCACTTGCTGCTTCTGTATTAATGATTACGTAAAGCGAGCGAACAATAAATTAAATCAAAACTAACTTTTCTTCCTCTGTGTGTGTCATGGAAAGCCCGGGTGTGCACCAAACACACAGGTAGCTGCTCTGAAATGCTTGAAGGCGTTCTCACCACTGCGAATTGCCTGTTCTCTGAGAAAAATATCCATACTAAAATAATCGAGTTTTCTCTTTTTAACTGGACTAAGGATTTATATTTTGCATTTTTTCTCACCCCAAACACTGCATTTGGTCTGTCCTGAAACTATTGTGGTAAGTATTTACTCTTTAATGTTTGGCTGGTGTTCTTGACATCTTTGCAAGTGGCTCTCAAAGCTGCCATGGAATGTTTTGTTGCAGTTGTGTGGCTGTCAAGCATCACAGCCGTGGTTGGCTACACATTTCCTTACAGGCTATTTGGATGAGACCGTGATGACAAAATATTTGCGGATAGCATATGTAATAAGAAGTTCAATAACATCCTCCCCCTTCAGGGGCGAGCTTTTGTTTGTGAAAGTGTGTCATATTTGCACAACCTTATTTCAAGGCACGTATCCTTTCGCGAGAAATAGGCCTGCATTATTTGTATATCATTAATACTAATTAGCAAGCAGTTAAAGATTTGTTTATTTTGGAGCAGCCAGAACGGACTCTCCAGGTCAAAATACAGGCAATTTGTTATTGGCTTTATCTATTTTTGTCATGACTTCCAGGGCCGGAGGTTTTGAACAGCTCGTCTAACGTGGTAGTGTCTTGCAACAATATGTGCCGCAGTGAAGCTAAATCACTGCTACTTGTCCAATAAGCAATTATATCGGGCCAGTTGATATGAATCCACCTTGGTAGGAAGTGCAGCAACTTATACACACATATATATACTTTTACACTTATATAACTTACACTTGTCCAGTCTGGGAACACTTAAATCTGGTTTCTAGCCAGTGTCTCACAAGCCTTCTCGTTTGATGTGTATGATTGCACACACGTTAGCCCTCCTGTAGAAATAAAAGCATATCAATACTTGCGTGAAACATGCGTGCACCCTTCAACATAATTTTTATCACTAAAAAGTTGCTCCAAGATTACGAAAGCAGCCGTTTCGCGCGACTTTCAACAGATACTGTCAGTTTGAAGCGTGGGAGTACGATTGATGCTCCAGCTGCAGAATTGAGACAGCATCAGCTAATTCGTGTAGTCGCCACCTGCCTCGCCAAAAAACGCTCGCAATCAGACAGTCAACTTGTGGCCGGCATCCAGCCACTGTATTTGAGGGTAGCTTTCTAAAGAGTATGACAGCTACAAATTACGAAAGTTACTTTTATGTCGGGCAGTAGCCATCCCTAAGAGGTCCCTGGCGTCGAGGCTACGCATTCATTCTGAAATTGAACAAGAATGTTTCGGAAACGCTTTCGGAAGAAAAGTTCATTTTCATCGAATGCATTGGTTCACCCATATGACGGCAAGCGTTGACAATACAAACGAATGACATTTGCTGTAACTGACATTAGGTTTACCGTGTGACACGGGTGTTACATACGTCCTAATTGAACGTCCCTGTACTGTTGCACAGGCGGAAGTATTTTAGCCAATGATACGCGTGTCTATTAACCTTGCTCTTCTTCTTGGAGATGGTCTCCTGCGCTGAACTTTAAGAGACCGAATTTTCCAATAAGCTGTTATCATCATTTCAATGTTCAGTATCTATCACCATGTGCCCAGTGCAGCATAGCTTCAGCTGCTTTTGCACCATTGAAAACCAAACAAAGTAACTAAGAGATGCCCATCTCTCATTTTCAGTGGCACCAGGCAGCATAAGAAGCGGTGCTCAGTCCGTGAGAAGAACAATGCGGAAAAGCATGAGCACCTCGAGTCTGCCACAGTCGATATCAGCCGCTACTCCAACTTCCCCGACTGCTTTCCTGGTGGCAAACCGGCCCCAGCAGCCGGCCAATCGGTTTCGCCTGCACCAAACGAACAGGCGCAACCCATGAAGAATGCGCCTGGGCGTTTTGTTGACGAGCCGGTTGCCGCTCCCGTGTGGCATGGCCTGCACTGTGGAAGCGGTCGGAACTGTGACATCTTTTTAAAATGCTTTTTGGTGCCCCGACGCTTGGAAATATTCAGCTGAAAATGCAGTGAAGGTGTTCAGAGAAGCCAGAACGTCTCCACTGACGACCACTGCTAGTGTCGCGACACACGTCTTCAAAGACTAGCGACCTTTCTGAGGCTCTGAAAAGGGACACTTCTGTGCCGTCTGCCCTTGAGTTTTAACGTGCTTGTGGCGACAGACTGGTCCGGTCTCCAGTGTCCCCCCCCCCTTTTTTTTTTTGTTTTCTCCAGGTGCTGTGTTATTGTGGGCAGCATGAGGACTGGCTGTGAGGCCACCTCTTAACTGTTGCATGCTTGAGTTCACATAACGCGTAGTGCTTCCCGGGCCACTTTCGGAATAGTACCTTTCCGCTTTTATTTGCAGTTTTGGCGCTGCGGACTCTTGTCCCGCCTAGGCTCCAATTGTTAGCATCTTGGACACATTCCCCAGCTGGCCCCATTATTTATATGCATATATATATTTTTTCGCTTTCGTGCTTAGTAAGCTAAGCGTAACAACTGTTGTATTTTGGAATGGCACGGGATACATTTTTTTTAGCTCTGGGCGCGAAATTTGCTTTTAGCGTTGTGCCGTTTTTAGCCTTGACGACGCAGTGATTGCACTGTTTTTTGAAGTGGTTACTAATGCAAAGCAGCCTTACAAGTGTGACCAGTCCCATGAAAATGTTTGTCTCTCGTTCTGAGCATTCAGATGCATGGAATGTTGTACTCCCCTGACCATCTGGATGAAGAGTGGTATTGTCATGACGCAGTAGCCACTATGTGGAGCCGTATAGTATGTTTGCATCTGCATGTATTTGGAAAGAATGAACTGCCACCTGTTTGTCCCCTTATTCTTGTGTCGAGCAGTAGAGACACTTGCAGCGCTGATGGAGGAACACGCCGAGAATAACAGGGTTGCCAATGTCTGGGGGTGGAACAGCTGTGCTATTTGCGCCATTGTGCGCCAAACTTGTGTATCTGCGCTGAGCCGCTCCTGCTGCGCCAAACTTCCTTATCAGCGCTGTGCTGGGCCGTAACACCGCAATTTAGTGGCAAGGTGCGAAAGCCATCAAGCGCCGTGCCCGGAGAAGTGTCTGAAGCATAGTCTGTTTATTTAATCGGAGGGTTATTGTTTCGGTTTCGTAAAGGCTCGCTCCAGCAGCAGCCGTGAACTTTGATTCTGAGGGCCCGGTCTTGATCGCTATGTGCCTGCAATCACGGCGGGCATTAGTGGGAATTAATTGTGAACCCTTCTACATGCGAAAAGACTGCGAGAAGAGCCTCTCTTTCTGGCGCGGCTGTATTATTTCACACCAGCCTTTTCTAGAGTTACACGATACCATATTTAAAAGAGTTAGCTGCCAGCCTGACCATTTGTTGCTGGTGCGTTCATCGGTTCAGCATTCTGCTGAAGTTTCTTTTACAACTTGGTGGCAGCATTGAGAAAAAGAAAGAAATGATCGCAGTAATGGTGCTCAAAAGAAGCGGGTTTGGTGTCCTGTTCCTGGAACAGCCTGGCAAAGACAGGTGCACATCACTGCTCATTGAAGGCATGTGCATATTCTCGTTCATTTGGCCGCTGTGCTTCGTGCTTGCCAACTCGGTGGTTTGACACTTATGCGTTCTGGTTAAAAAAGAAAATGGTGTCTGTGCATAACAAAAAAGAAAAGTGGCTGATCCCTCTCTCTGGGAATCGGTATTGTAACACGAAAGTGAAAGGTGTATGCACAGAAGTAGTTAAGCGTTTATTGTTCACTGTTTCGACGCAAGGGCAAAGAAATGAATGCTACACCAACAAATTGCAAAGTGACGCGAAGAATTGCAAGCTGCTAGAAAGTTGCAGCACGTACCTCAAGCAGAAAACATGCACGAAACGGGCGTGCACAGGACAGGCACGGACTGAGAGCTGTCACGGCTCGACACTTAAAGTGCGCTGTTCAAATAAAAGCACACGAAACAAGCTCGCAAGTATACAGAGGACGAATGCCAACTTTCAAAAATCCTTACTTGGTGTATGAACAGCGTGCTTCTTTCGTTCGTAAGCGTGGCAGCGAGCGGAGTGGCTGTGCGTTCATGCTCTGCTGAATCAAACGTCTGATAAGTGCATGCGCAGGAGAGACAATCTTGAGGAGGCGGCGCTCATCAAGAGGTGAAAAGCATAGAGGAAGGAGGCAACAACCTTCAGAGCGTTCTCAATGCAAGCTCGTGGCGCCATCTTGCTACTGATTATGAAAACGCACTGAAGTTGGGAAGCTCTGAGGACTACCAAATGGTACATGGCGTATATTAATTGCTTGCTGTTGACGCTCTTGACGATGTACGTTCTGTGGCTTAGTGGTATGTGCTGCAGAGTGATAGGTTGCTGGTTTGATGCCCTGCAACAGAACTTTTCTTCCTAGCTTTTTTTTCATTGCCATTTGTTAGTATATATTTTATTAAGTCATATTTATGACAGATATGTCGGTGCAGGTGTGGTGGACCCCGGCATAACACTTTTTGAGCATGGTCAGGAAATGCTGCCGATTGGTAGTAGAGGCTCTCAAGAACACGCGAGCCAAATATTGTAGCGCTGCATGCGGCCTGGAATTCACAAAAAGTTATGAAAGTCAGCTAAAGGTTGCTTCCTCTTCTCTTGACAAACGATGGAAGGTGCTTTAAAATCACTCGTAGAAAGCCATCTATTAGCCATTGGCTGAATTGAACATGTCGCACTCAGTCATTACAGAAATCGCCACGGGAGGCCGCAACTTGCCCACGTGTGCGATCACACTGAAAAAGCCGCACAGTAGAAGAAAGAAGAGTGCTCAAGGTCACGAGGCGTGACGTGTTTTCTTTGCTTCCTGCCATCCCTCCCTGCTCAGTTTCCAGTGCTTTCGTCGGGACGGGAGAACAGAAAATGCGATAGCAGCATGCGACAAATCTTTGTAACTCCGCTCGTACTAGACGGATTCTTTTTTTTTTTTTGCAACGTTGAGTTTGTGAGGCAATGTGCTCTTACAGTGAACTCATTCTATGGTTACTTGAAAAAGTGTTTCAGGGCCCCTCTAAAAGTCGCAGTTTCACCGCAAGGGCGAAACAAGGAATGTAATAGCAGCGAATTGTAATGCTATATGAAATGAGGCTGGCAGATCAACTTTTTTGAATCAGATTGGATCCGATGTGACATAACTGTACAAAACGCTGGTGTACTAGAATACGGCCACTTCAAGTGCTGCACATAGAAGTGTATGTGAGCCGCCCTCTGGTGGCCGCCGAGCTAGCATGCTTGCCAGTGATCACAATCACGAGTTGTTGCTTGAGCGATCCCCTTCCCTCACTGCCTCACTTTTTCTTCTCTTTCAAGACGGGTGTAGCTTGGACTGCAGGCCTCCTGGGTGGGGGATGTTATCGCAGAATAACTGCAATAGTTGCAGAGACTCTTGTGGTGGAATGCTTGCAGAGCTTTCTTTTTTTTTGTACATATTTTTGAAGGCCATGCATGCAAGTGCTGAACTATACAAGACCTTCGTCGTACAACTGACCATGTATGAGAAGTCTGACAGCAATGCTCACTTTTATGTCGCAGGTTTCCACTAAGGCTAAGATGTTTTGCCTTCTTTTAATTCTGCTTGTTCTAAAGCGGAAGAGAACGGCCACTTCCTTCAATACTCTGCAAGCTTTTGTAGAGTTGCCGGGACATGCTAAACAGAGCCCTGCAAGACCACTGAGCCATTGTTCAAATGTGTGTCCTTCCAGGTGGCTGTCCTGTTGAGATTTGTAGCATGAACGCATAGTGATGGTTGCCTTGTTTGCACCAGTTGTGTGTAAATGAAGCTAGTATGATGCTGCCCTGACGCTGCTGTTGCTGGTCAAAGATTTCGTGTTTGCTTTTGGAACACAACATATTGTCACTGTTGCAAAGGGCTGCCTTGTTTGCAGCAATGCATCTTCTATTTTTGTCAATTTTAAAATCTAATAAAACATTATGGTGTCTTGTAACTCACACTGTTATGTTGTTAAGGTGTTAAGCAACGCTTTGCATCTTGTCTTGGCTTGTGGATATATCTCTTGCCTCTGGATTTACTTTGAACTCTACAGTAACTTAACTGACGTGGCAGCTGCACTCAATAAAGGGGCTGCTTGCGAAACTTTGACGGTACCCCTTTAGCGGGAGCTCTGCTTATATGCTTGTCCAGAGACTTCAATCAATATTGTTTGTGTGCCCTCCTGTTGGTGAACTTCAAACCAAAATCTTTGTGAGCTGTGCACCATTGCTGAAAATGAATTGAGAATATTGAGTCTCTCAAATGATGTGGTTGCATCGCACTATTTTCACGCAGGTAGTTTCATGACCAAAGAAATAGCTACTTGGAGGTGGTAGAATGGATAGACAATGCAGTGAGCTTGGGACAGTTCTTGGACTTCTACTCTGGGAACCAAGTTGAATGTAAATTCTCTATATGTATAACATGCTCATGCGAATTCATGTGTGTAAATTTACCCTGTATCTTGCAATAAAATGGCAGCAGAACCAATGTGCCCCATGATGTCTACACAAGGCTAAGCCCCTTCTTATGACTCTTTCACTCAATGAGGCACGTTTGTAAAATTCGTCTGCGATGACACACCTCCTCACGTGTTTTAGTGTTCCGCACTTGCTTGCGTTCTCTGCTGTGTGCGAAATTGTAAGGTGCGTTTTATCGTAGGTGAACGTTTGAGTGCAGTGTCCAACGGGCAGTGGACGACGTGGATTACATTTAACGCAGAGTCCTTTCGTCGGTACCTGCGGAAACAATGTGCTGCACAAGGATGCAGTAGCAGCAAACGTATGGCTGGTGACCCATGTCTTCCAGATATAAAACAAGGGCAATGGTTCGAAGTACTGTATACCTGAATACAGTATTACAAACCATTGCCCCTGTTTCTTATCTGGAAGACATGGGGCACTAGGCCTATGTTTGCTGCTACTGCATCCTTGCACAGCTCATAGTTTCCGCAGGTACCGACGAAGAATACTGTATTCCGAACCATTGCCCTTGTTTCTTATCTGGAAGACATGGGGCACCAGGCTTAAGTTTGCTGCTACTGCATCCTTGCACAGCACATCGTTTTCGATGTTACCGAAGAAAGCTCTCGGCGTTAAATGTAATCCACATCGTCTGCTGCCCGTTGGACTCTGCACTAAAGACGTTCAAGGCACTGGACTTCCATGCAACGGTATTCCTGCAGCCCTGTTTCTTTCCTGAGCATGCAGTGCCTACTATTAGCGTTATCGTTGAGAAGATTGCCAAGTCGTCTATCACACTGCAATTCGCATAGGTAGCGGTAATTTATCCAAGCATAATGCAAAAAAAAAACTACTGCCCACAGATTTTTCTGTGCTTATTACAATTTTGTGCAGTCTAATAAATTTGATTTATTGTGACCATTGAATAAAACTGATATGTCATATTTTGGCGTGACTGGGCATCATTTCATTCTGTTACAACTGAAGAACACAAGCATTGTGCATGCTAAAGAACCAGTTGGTTGCTTTAATCCATCGGCGCAAGATGCCACGGCGCAAGATGCCAAGAAAGCCGAATACAACTTCGATGAACACATTACATTGTAAATCCGAGGCAAAGTGAGAGGCCTGTACTCCTAAACATCATCATCTAGTCCCGAGTCGGTATTAGGCTAGCTGGCGTTTACTTGACACCCATTCGTAGAGGACTCGCCGGCGATCGCCTCAGCGCGAGTCCTTCGATCAGGGGCATTTTCGTCTCAAATTAACGCGAGATAAAATTTCGCGCTAGCGCATAGAAAATGACGTCGCTTGTTTACCAGCTATCGCGTCACTTCCACTTTATTTTTGTTCCACCGAAAGCGTTTCCTCCCCACATAGATGGCGCTAAGCCCCCATGAGCAGCTGATCAACCTCCACTTTCTGAGCGTATGGGCGTCTACGGAGCCTTCGCTACCAGCTGTATCAACCTTGTACGGAGTTTCACGCCGTTACTGCATGATAGCTCGTTGCGGAGCACGCGCCCGTGTTCTCGCAAAGCGAGCGCTCAACTGTCCCGTGAGGGGTGTATCCCGACCTGGCGTCCGGCAGTACACGAAGTATGTCTGCGTGGAAAAAGATTACTTCAGCCGTCTCTTAGTTGCACGGTAAGGCCTAACTAAGTTTGCGTGGTCGCACGTTCAAGTAACGCTCTCTCCTGCCATCTATGCACTACTGGTCACAGGACAAGAGGGCATCATGCATGACATCATGGCTACGCAGGCTAAATATCGCTGGTCGTTGGCGATCTTGCAGCTTCGCTTGTGGGCAAGCAGCATTACCAAAGGTATCAGCGCTTTTGTGCGTGTCTGAGAGTCTGGCTGCTCCATAACTCGCTACGCGTCGAGCTGCACCTTTTCACACAGGAGGTGTCTCAAACACGCGCGCCGCACGTGGCTGTCCTTTGTAGCTTTGTAGGCCCACACCCCACCGTTGCCGCCGTCGAAGCTCCCTGCGCCGGGAAAGCGCGCCGGGCAAAACAACAGGTGCGCGCTCCCGGCAGATGGCTCTCGCCGAGCAGCGCGCGCTGCGCACTCCCCGTTCATGAAAGCCGGAAGCAAGATCAGGCGCGTAGTCGTTTGCGTCCCATTTCTAAGGAGCTTCGCTAATCGGTTGTATTCTTGCATACTGCTGTGGTTTTTTAATAAGTATGTTGGTGAGCTGTACTGGTATTATTGGTCTAAAACATTGTTTTTGTGAAGCACACGAAGTGGCCATCATGTGGTGAAGCATAAGCGTGATTTACAAAAAAAATCTATATTTCAGAACACCGCCTGGCCTGCGCGGAACGCTTAGCACTGCCACAGCAAAAGCTGGAAGAGTGGCCCATGAGAGCCTTTCTTAATGATGATGATGATGCTCTTTGGAACATTAGCAGCTATCCACTCAGGGGGATCGGCCAATAGTCGGGCGGATACGCATACTATACATATACTATTCGATACATATACATACTGAATTTATGATTAATATTTAGTAAGAGCTAAAATAATTTTGAGATTAATTTTTTTAATGTAACAATAATTAGGAGGTCCGTTCGATTTACCTGCACTGCCTAAACTGATACACGCAGTGCAGCACTCGACCATTCGTTCATGTAGTGCTAGGTGGCGCTCTCAAAACTAGGCCGTTCGTTTAAAAAAGTTCAGGTGTCGTGCATGGCCAGTTCGGACAAAACCCTGCACTCGGTTTGGAGGTAGTGCAGCTCAAGTACAAGCAGTGGCGCTGTTGCTGCCAGCGTATACAAAACGAATTATGTGCATCTGTAAGAGGCGTTGTCGCATGGTTGTCGCCGATATTGAATGAAGACGTGAACCACGTTGTAGGAAATGGGAGTTTGGTGACTCCGTCGGCTTTCTGATATCCACATGTCGGCCACCTATGTATCATGTAGCGTTTTTAGGCCCCATGCCGCCACTTGCTAGGAAACCGGCTTTGCTGCATTCCTCCTCATGTCTAACTGCAAGCAACCACATTCCGCACTTACGTTGTTCAGCAAATCCCAAGGTTGCCTCGACGCTGCTGTGTACGGTCGACAATGGTCGGCCAAGGAGTACGTCTACTGCGCTGCACACCCAAGTAGTACAAATCCACCAAGCACGTTAACGTTTTCAGCACTGACCATTGGTCGTCCATATTGACAGGTTAGAGAAAAAAAATCAAGGTACTGACTCCCGACTTCTTCGCAGTACTTCGGCATTCTGTTGCGTTGCAACCTAGTCAATACGAGCGTAACAACTGTGACGAAGTAGTGTCGAGTTCTTATCAGTTCTATGAAATTTTGCACAGTGACTGCACTTGTTGCGGCGGAATCCATGGCTTTTTTTTATGATATTGGCGAGCTTTCACACCAACGCCCTCAAACATACGCAAGCACACGACGAACATGTGAGACACACGGTGCTGCCGGCACGCTACCGGCGGTGCACTGGCTGCACTACCTGCACTTCGGCGTTCGTATTTCAATGTGGAGCTAGTGTCGCACTCGCTGAGCTGGTGCTGCATGAGTTCAGCTCTGGCTGCAGTGCCATCTTAACTGTCAGGAACTGGTTCACGCAGTGTAAGGCAAATCGAATGGACCTATGAATGATTGTGAATTTAAGTTGCACTATTTTGTGTAACCTCCCATTGACTGAAGATCTTTTGACTGGGAAGGCCAAATAAAGAATTGTTAGTCGTTGATACACGTACCAAATCTATTCGAGTCGCATATAAACTTTTCGACAGCCTTGAAAATATCGCTGTCCGAGTGTCCCAGCGCAGAGGCTACCAATGATAACAGAATGGCCGACGTAACCGGCAGACCACATTGCCGCAATATAATTTCGATACTTCCCTTTCTGGGTTAGAAAAAACATTGGCAGCTGAACAAGAAGTGTTTGATATTTTCAAGTTCGTTGCAATAGAAGCAAAAAGGAGAGATTGCTAAACCCGGTATGTGCATGCAAAAATTAAGATTTGGAATTCTACAACGCATTCTGGTTATTACAACTTCAGCCCGTCTTGCTGCACACCATTTACTGCTCCAAGGGAACTGTATAGGTGTCATCCTTCGCCATACTTCGGAGAAGCGTGGTACCTGCTGCACACTTGCAAGGAACATCGTCCCTTTTTTTGTGTGTGTGCTGTGCTGGACGACGATCAATTATGGCAGAAACTTTTGCAATCCCTACAGTCGTCCACAGGGGGTGTGCACCACAGTTAATATGTGAAGAAGATTGAGCTTTCTGTAAACGGTTGGAGCATTCGACGACGTACTCTTTGCGCAACTCGCATTTTGTGACACCTGGTCGTCCCTTTGCTTTTCTAAAAACTCTCTATTACTCATATTAACGCGATTCTTTCACCTACATCAAGCCTGCCTAAGGCCAGTTTGCAAAGAAGTACCAAGGTAGAATACTGAGCTATATAGCACGCAGGGGATGCGGGTTCGAATCCCATTGTGTTCTTGGTGTTTCTGTTATGAGATCAAATCTCGGGTCATGCGCGGCGCCGTAGTTGTCCGCCGCCGACACCGGTGTTAATTTGCGTTAATTTCTTTTATTCCTGCTAATTACAGGTGATTTATGTATGTACGGAGGTAAGCTTCTTCAGGAGGAGGGGGCAGCGAGGTGAGAAAGTTATGATGTGGATTTGGCTATATTCCTTTGGGGCGGGGCATAGCCGGGAGAATAGGAGAAGGTGAAAATAGTGGGAGACGGGGGGAGCGCACCTGTTTCTGTGTGCCACATCTTCCAGCAAATGTGAATACGCGCACGTATTTTTTTTGCGTGACGTCGTTTCCGTGACGAAAATGCTCCTTTTCAGCTCATTTCTTGCTCCGAATAGAATGCTTTATCAGCCTCAAAACACGAGGATCCGCTTCTATCAATGAGTGGGAGCTGCGTATAACACCCATCAACACTTTATGAACAAAAAAACAGGATGTCTCGATTACACTCATTCTTTGGACAAAGAATGATGAATAAACATTCTTAATCCAAAACCCTGTCTTTGGATGTCTTGCAGTGTGCGCCATCCTGATCGCTTGTGTTTTTTTTTGCATGACTTGCGA
This sequence comes from Rhipicephalus microplus, assembly GCF_043290135.1. NCBI lineage: Eukaryota > Metazoa > Arthropoda > Arachnida > Ixodida > Ixodidae > Rhipicephalus > Rhipicephalus microplus. Next base: position 58,494,972 of record NC_134707.1, on the reverse strand, counting down.
ACAAAGCCGTATAGATCCGTGTAGAATAATTTCGTATAGATCCGTATATAAGCCGTGTAGAATAATTTGTAAATGTCTCAGCGCAAAAACAGTGCGTTCTTAGCAAAGTAAATGTATAAGGCGCGTGTCGAATTTCAATTCATCGGCTAACACATTATACAACACGTCCCCTTTATCTGCATAATATATGTCTTTGTTACGTGCCCTTCAGTTGATAGTTTTCGTATTTGTTTAATTTGTCACCGTGCGCCGTCGTTTCCTTTCGAGTTGTGCTGTCTTTTTCTCTTTTTCTTTGTCATACGTCGAGTACCGTGGGAGCATGAGTGCCACGTTCGAAGATATCATCATCGGCGGCGTCTCGCGATAAGCGAACTCGCGGCTTTCGCCAAGGCTAGCTCGATCTTCCCGCGAGCTGCCAGAGGAACGTTCACTGCAGCCCTCTTACGCCAAGAGCTCTACAGCTTATCGCGGGGCTCCGTAGGTTAAAGCCAGCCCGGTCCCCACTTTCGTCGCAGCCATGGCTGGAATGGCATGGACGCTACACCCAGCACTCTTCTACGAGAAGTACGGCACGGTTCTCGTACAGCTATGGGAATGGGGTGACGTTGGCACCTTGTTCGATCCCGTGCGAAGGCTGTCCAGGAGCATCGGCGACCGGATCACGTCTCTACATCGCCACCACAGCGATACATTGACTGCCACGACCAAGGCCGGGGCGGTCGGTGGCGCCGTCGAGTCAAGCCTAACGGATGATAGCGTCATCACTGAGGACGACGCCATGTCGAGGGTCAACCGCGAACCGGGAGACACGTCGTCCGAGCCCAGTACGTCGCAACAGAACGAGCTTGCCTTCCAGGGTGACATCTACACGCAGATGCGGCGCAACCGGCGCCAACTCGAACGCCTCCAGAAGATCCGTGAGACGCGCGAAAAGTTTTTGGCAGGTGGAAGCACCAGCAGCGGTGGCAGCGAGTTTGGCTGGAAACGACGTGGTTTCCAACGTCGTAGCAGCTCTATCCTTGCCTCCAAGAAGAACAAGGGGCTCAGGAAGGCGGATGGCAGCGGACTCCCTTGACGGACATGGAGGGCGTTCAACCCGTGCGAGCTGTCGTCATAGACGTCTCCGGGTCGCCGGAAGACAGTAGCCCCTCCGAAGACGAGAACATCGCTGACAAGGCCAGTGGGAAGCGGGGCGGTGTGATCAAAGCTGCAGAGTTGCTCGAAAAAAACGAGAGCCTGCAGGCCTTCAGGGGCATCAACGGGACGGGCCAGAGAGGCCGCAGGTCCCCGCCGCCGAAGGTGCGGGTGCCGTCGGAGTCGCACACAGACACCGACTCCGTCGCCAGCACTTCCTCGGTGGGTCAAGCACCTGTCGCCAGTACGCCGCCGCTCAAAAAGCTAGAACAGCCATTCGTGGCCGCGAAGTCACCCGGGCGTTCCGCCCTCCGCAAACGCAAGTCTTCCAGAAGGAGAGATATCGTAGCACCGCGTGGCGAGCCGGCGACAGCTCCGGAAAAGTCTGCGCCCGTCGCGACGGTTGACGCGGCATCTGTGGTTTTTGATAGGCCACGCCCCGCGACGGAATCCAGCTCGGCAACGAGCTTACTCAGGAGGAAGGAGTCCGTCGCGACTGACAAGTGTCCCGAGCCTTCGAGCCAAGTCAAAAGCGACGCGAAGAAAGACTCGTCCAAGCGACGGAAACCGAAGGCCGAAAGGAAACGCAAGAAAATGAAGAACAAGTCTAAAACCACTCTTGTGACGGATAAGACATCGCACGTGCATTCGGTGGACGCGTGCGCAGCTGGCGGCGTTGATGCGGGTGTTGTCAACAAAGACGAAAAGCCACGTCGGAAACTCGAAGCGGCTGTTGTAGATGATAGTGCACGCTCACTGCTTCCAGAGCGTGCCGTCGCCGGCATTGATTCCTCGACTTCCACTCGCGTGACAGCGTCACCTTCGCTTGCTGAAACTACGCGAAGCAAAGACGCCTGGGCCACTGCGAAGCCAGTAGCTTCAGCTTCCACGCCTGGCATGGATAACAAGAGGCCGTCGGTTGTCGACAAAACCATGGCATCGGCCTCCGACATAGCCATGGTTCACTCAGGCCTGCCGAATGTCGTGCGAGACAAAGTCGAGGACGCCGTCAAGACCTCAACGCCACCGCGCGTCGAGATAAAACAGCGGTCATCGAGAAAAAGGGAGGAGCGCGCCGCAGAAGCCAAACCGTCAAAGTCGACTCAAGCCGTCGTAGGGTCAAGCAGTGTGGCCCTCGAGATATCTGCTGCGGCAAGTGGAAGGACCTCCGACGTGAACAAAAGGCGTTCCAAGAAGCACACCACCTTGAAGCCGCCGGCCAGTGCTGCCGTCGAGACATCGTCGGGCGCGCCCCTTGCGTCGACCAAAGATGTCGAACCGGAAAGCACTCGTGCGGCGTCGCCTGACAACGTCGACAGAGTCTTCGATGAAGCGGTGGCAGTTCACAATCACCCCCATCATCGTCGTCAGAGGCGCAGCAAGTCTAAGAAGCACGCTAAGAAGGGCGACGGCAAGCGGCACTCCAGGAACGCGAAGGAAGACGTTGCGGTGGCTTCGGCCACTGTGGCGACCGGAGGTGAGCTTCTGCCGGCGTCTACCACCGACAATTACGGTTACGGCGGCCCCTTCAAGGTCGAGGGCTCCGATGTGGCGACGACGCCGCTCAAGAAACCGAGCCTGGTGGCTGCGCCGTCGCAGCCATTCTATGCGCTGCCACCCACTGCAGACGTCACACTGACGGGTACCGACACGGCGTTGTTGCCGAGCGGCCAACGGCACGCACCCAGGGTGAGCACGGTGATCCACGGCGACGACGTGACGGTCCACTTGGACCTGACTAGCCGTGACAGGGCGGCCATGTTCTGGCCGTTCGGCCGCAGGGGGAAGAAGAAGAGACAACCTGAGCAGCCCTGAAGGACCGCGCGTTCAAAATAAACGCTTATTTAGTGGTCGCGCCTCCAGGGCCTGCATAGGGAGCTGTATTGATGCTTTAGCAGCGCCAGTAAATGTATTAACCCTTAGCGGTTCTCGTTTGGTCATTTCCGTCGCATGTAGGGGTCCCTTGAGGTTACAGAAAAGTGCAGAGTTAGTCGCACGTATTGTTTTCGGATGCACATACGAAAGACGACCGAAACAAGGCTTGAGCGACGTCCTTTATGCATCCGCCTAAGACAACTTGAAGGGGGAAGCCATCCGGCATGGCTATAAAAAAGTTCCCACCCACCGTAGGCTCGATACATAATTATTCCAACCGAAGGGTCTCACTAACCTGAAACTAGGGCACCGGAGCTAAAAGACCCGGGCCCTCGGCATGCGACATCGTGGTAACATTTAGGACGATAAAGGAACGGTCACGTCTTTCTAGCTTGGTGCGTCCCCCATGACACACAATTTCAGACGGCCAATCGTTCGGAGGCAAGCGGTACATAGCTGGATTTCCGTCTCCATCTCACGCGTTTTTCTTCTCTCGGAAGTCGCCCTTATAATAACCAGCGCTTGTCCTGCCTACGTGGTACGTGCCTGGCCCATGTACATTTCTTCTTGACTTAAACTATTATATCCTTCCCCATTTGTTATCTTACCAATTCTGCTCTCTTCCCGTCTCTTGAGGTTACAGCTATAATTTTCCATGTTATTGCCCGGTGCCCGAGTTGTGGCCTCGTATCAGCTTTCGCGGTAAAAACTCAAATACCAAGGTCATGTGGTGACATAATGAGATTTCAACCTGGGTCCATTGCGTGCCAGCCCAGCATTCTACCGCTGAGCCACGCCGTTTTTTTTTCTTTATTCCAGAGCTTCAACAATTTTCAACCGAACAAATTTTCTACAACTGTTTCATGAACAATAGTGATTCGGCGGAAATGTTATAAGCCCGTGTGCTCAGATTTGGGTGCACGTTAAAGAACCCCAGGTGGTCGAAATTTCCGGAGCCCTCCACTACGGCGTCTCTCATAATCATATTGTGGTTTTGGGACGTTAAACCTCACATAGCAATCAATCAACAATAGTGATTTCATGCGCGGTACCCAATCGGGCATATCGTTTTGCATTTTTTTTGCAGTTCCAGAAACGAAGTTAAGGACTCTCGAAAGTATTCAATAGCTCATCGATCATCGACATCAGCATGAAGTTCAGCCATGCGTGGTGCTTGGGACTCGTTCGCAAACTTGCCTTAGGCAAGCTTGATGTCGGGAAAGCAATCGCGTTAACAGGAGTATTAAAGCGTTTTAAAACAGCAAAGAAACATTCAGGCGTCACACGATGCGAACCGCGTAACCAGTGGGTCGTGCAATGCTCCAACACATTAAAAAAAGCTTGTTCTTAATCACCGATTAACTGTGGCACATACCCACTTCATGCGTAATTCTTCAACGTCGTCAGCCACGGAAGGCAACGCGAAATTCGTTACAGGTTTATAGCAGATACCACGCTTCCCCGAAGAATGACGAATGATATAGCTTAGTGAATGCCGGCCTACTATGCAGAAATTATGAATATTTATGGCATAGTGGGTAGCGTAGCAAGTGTGCTTCTAGAATTGACCCAAGGAGTGTTAAGAAAAGGTTTTGAGAGGCCGCTATTCTAGCTTTCGCTGTGACATGTGCTGCGCCTTCCGCGCAGGCCTAACGTGTTTTGTTCAAGTCACTTTCGTCACTCTCCACACTTACTACCGCTGAGCCGAACCACAACCGAACTAAGTAGACATCTATTTTACAACTTACTGTGCCTCGCGACGTATTTCAAAGTGCTGTGTTCTGCCGAGACTGTTGCGCATTGCCTTAGTTTTATGCAAGATAGTTTTCAGCCTCTTGTAGATTGTTCTAAATAAATACTCCACCTCCTCCTCGCAGAAATTGTAGGATTGGAGTCGGTTGTGAGCGAAGGATCGCGATGGGTGCAATGAACGTGGTGAACGCTAATCAGAATTGAAGTTCGGCATTGTGCGGCAGTCATTTATTCAACTACAAAGCCATGTCAGTGCTTCTAACTGCTTCGAAAAAAAAAACAATTCGGCAGACCCCACGTAACTTGGCAATCGATGTTATGCGAAGCATGTGGAGAGAAACTGACCGTTTTAAAAATTCAAATTTATTTAGCGAAGCGTCATGAAATGACGCAAATTACGTATGCAAACGTAGCGCACTAGACATATGCAGAACAATTGCAGTATATAAAACTTTGAACATATTACCGTTCTCTCAGTTGTATAAATTTTGCTTAGCGACAATAATTTCCCGGGATATTAAACACAATTATACCGCCTTCTCAAACAAGTATTCAAACAGACAAGTGGCATACAACCGACGTACTACATCATTGACAGGATCAACACCACGGACTAACAGGGCACTAAAAGACTAGATTATCAAGTAATTTCTTTGTGTAATTCACACCCATACTTAATCAAACTAGCTATTGAAACCACATGTATTTCTTGTTAAAAAACAAATAAAGCTACTTCTCTTGCCTCATACAATAGTATAAATTTTCAACGGTGTATCGTAAACTGCTGATGTTTACCTTTTACTTTGTTTTGTAAGTGCTTCATACGCTAATATACTTACTTACTCCAGCACAGTTTGTAAAAACCTTTTTTCTTACATTTATAACGAAGTGTTTTTATTTTCTTTTTTATTTGCATACTTCATTATAAGGAGTTAATTATTTCTATTTGTTGGCATATTTTCCCGGTTTTTATTGCTGACTTCCGTTCCTGCTGCTGGACATGTAAGTCCGGGGTAAAGGTCTCGTCAGAAGACATATGAGTCTTCCTTTTCCTTACCTCGTGCACGTATTTCTCTTGTACATATGTCTCAAATTAGAAAAGAAAATAGATTAAAAATAAATATTTATATAGCAGGTTTTTCTGTCCTTGCGCTACGATGCCAACAGGCACATGACTGTTAGCAACACCATAAACGATAAGCTGATATGATCACCGCTGGTGATCACGAGAGTGACAGCCCTTGACACTGCTATACATAGACCAACTTGAGCGCATGACGCCTTACTATACAATTGACGTTAGCCCGACACGACGGCTGTGTCACAGAAGTGTACAAACGTAATGCTTGTAACATTTTATAGCCAGCACTGCAGCCGCAATTGACGCTTGATGAACAATATAGGGTCTATTTAAAAGGCAGTTCCGACACCGGGCATGATGACCCGCAGAATGCTTGCTTTCGATTCCTGCTTGGACCTTGACATTCATTTTTTGCATTCGCCGGATCAACGCTGCCGATGTCAAGTTTTTATTGATTGATTCATTTATTCACCTGTTTATTTATTCATTCATTTATTTATTAATTTACAGAATACTGCAGGCTTGAATCGCAGCCCACGTACGAGTGGAAACAAGCACTTGTACAAAAATATTCACAATCAATCTGTAGTCAACGCTTGCAAACTACACACAAATCTCATGAATACAAGTGTACATATACCAATTCATATTCAACAGCATCTTCGCCACGTAAATCAATAGCAATTCGTGACCCTGCAGAATAAGTATATGTACACAAAACTATTCACACCACTACATACTCGCAATGTAACTCATGAAGCAGCAACAGGAGTACTACGTTAACACATTCGTGTAAACGGCTGGGATCACACGTGCGTTCCTGCAAATACCTCCCCACCCCCACCCAAAATTATTTTTTGATTGATATGCGGGGTTTAACGTCCCAAAACCACCATATGATTATGTGAAACGCCGTAGTGAAGGGCTCCGGAAATTTCGCCACCTGGGGTTCTTTAACGTGGCACCCAAATCTGAGCACACGGGCCTTCAACATTTCCGCCTCCATCGGAAATGCGGCCGCCGAAGCCGGGATTTGATCCCGCGACCTGCGGGTCAGCAGCCGAGTATCTTAGCCACTATACCACCGCGGCGGGGCCACCCAGAATTATCAATTTGGCTTGTTTATATATACATTCACAGATGCAAACGCACGTACGAACATACATAAAGTATGGTTGAACCCTTCCGAAAAACATTTCTGGCTGCAATACTCAAAGCAGGGGTAAAGGGCAACTGTGGATGTGGGGGGGGGGGGGGGGGTAGAGTTACTGTAGCATATACAGTAACTCTACGAGGGTGCGGAGGAAGAGAGGCCGCCGTGACGAATTGTGTAACAGGAAAGAGGTATTCCATGAAGAAAAACTTACCCATATTCATAGTCACAGAAATTTACTCGCGCCAATTGTCATGTACAGATACTCGCGTTTAAGCATTCACACAGTCCGTTCAACGACACACTCACATCCACTGAACCTGAAGTGTTCTCGATCCCCCTTAGGAAAATTGTGGCTTGGAAACCTATTTGCGAGCTAAAAAAAAAACAACGCGAAGGTAATGGATGTAAAACTGCTAAGCTACCTCTATCGCTGTGTTCACTCTGCAATAGTACGAGCAGGGGAGCACAGCGTTAGAAAAAAAAAAACAACTTTCTCAACGTCCGTAAACGTGTGTTCGATAAAAGTGGGGATTGTATACCGTTAACGCTACATTATATTTACTAGGTTCACACTTACGAAGCTCGCTCGCTGGATTTCGTTCCGACCGGTTGTGCCCCCGCGATCTCCGACGACAGCGCAGCTCTGGCCGACTGCGCTGGCCCTACGCCGTCTCATGACGCCGACAAGAGCTCTCGCCGAGTGGTGCCTCGTCCTCGGACTCCTGCGACCGTGTCCCTCTTTCCTATCTTCTCCTAACTTCCGTCGTTTTCCGTCGTTCGCTGTCCCTGCGACTCGCTCTCTCCTTCCTCTCTCTCTCTCTTCAATTTTTAATCCTATCCTCTTAACCCCTCCTTTACCCCCACTCCTCGTGAGCTACTGTTGAGGTGTCCTTCCGTTATGAAACAGTTATGGGGCTCACTTTTCTCTTCTTTTCATTTAAAATCACTCACACACAGTTATAACGTGTTCTGTGCGTTTTCTGTGCCTGTAATTAAGCACATTAGACCCGTCGCGTACAATTTCAAGTCGAACGGTTTACATAGGCCTGTAGTTGGCAAAACAAACAATGTTCAACAAACACATTAGAGCCATCACGTGCGAGCTGAAGTCGAATGGCGTACATAGACCTTTAGTTGGTGCAAGTAACACTGTACAACAAACACATTAGCACGGTCACGTGTAATCACGTGTTGAACGGCGTACGTTGCCTCTAGTTGGCGCAAGTAACAATGTACCACAAACACATTAGCGCCGTCACGTGCAATCGCAAGTGGAATGTGCAAATAGGCCTCTGTTTGGTGCAAGTAACGATGGGCAACCACCACATTAGCGTCGTCACGGGCAAGCACAAGTTCAATGATGTCCATAGGCCTTCGGTTGGTACAACTAATAACGTGCAACAAGCACGTGAGCGCCGTCTCGTACAATCACAAGTCGAAGGGCGTACACAGACCTCAAGTTGGCGCAAGCAACAATGCAGAATAAGCACTTTAAATCAAGCTGAACCTGGAATACGCAGAACTTGTGGAATCTCAGAAGCCCCACACCTAACGTCCGCGGCAGACATCATCTGTATATCCTTTGTCGTTCGTCGCGTTACGCAAAATCTTGGAACCGGAAACGACCCACGAAGCTTATCGCACTCTCTTCAACGGGAGCGTCCGAACCGTGCGCGTAAATGCTTGAAAAACCTTGTTTGGGCGACAACTTCTAAAGCTAGAACCGCACAGCTCGCAGCGCAGCCAGACATGTAAGCGAGTAAATGAAATTTCATTTTCTCGGACGTGTTTTCTTCGACCATGCTGTCGGGCTCCACGAGTTTTCTGTGAGGCTTGGAAAGTCCAGCTTCCGCAATGGCAAGGAGGAGGCGTCTGTGCTGGTATCTGCAATTAAGAGCGTGCAGGGTAACTTATTTTCAAGCTATCTGCAGAGAGGACGTAGTAACGTGTTAAAAATAACCTTCTAAGGAAGCCGAAGATATATATTTTTTTATGTTGGCGCACAAGTAAGGCACCAGCTACTTTTAGCTCTTGAGTGACTGTTGAGCATACATCTAAGAAACGAGAAATGAAGAAAAGTACATGGAAAATAAAACACACGAGCGGACACATGTAAAAACACACACTCTCTCATCAAACACAATCACAACGTATGAAGAAATGTCCGAAAGCCAATGAATAATGTCACTAACAATGTCTCTAGTCATTGAATCCAACCGACACAACATAGCAGTCGTGTGGTCCTTACGGGAATTAATTTCTCATGCGGAGATAAGATTTCTATCCTGAGATTGTTGTGCTTTACACACCTATACCTTCACGCATTCTGCTTCCGAACGTAGGACGATGGCATCTCGTGAACGAGCACGGGTTGTGAGCACCAACGACGGCCTCGTGGAATATCGTCATTCGAACCCATGTCCTCCTACCAGTGCACACAGAGTCCGGCAGACGCCGTTTGACGACTTGAGGTCAGGCTTATAACGCTAGTCGTGAGATGTGCGACTCGAAACTTTCAGGCCGGGTGATCCTCAACAGGTAGGGTGACCCTTATTTTGGAGCGATCCACCGCAGTAATCAGGTGTCCGTATATTTAAAGATATGGATACTCCCTCTCTCTCGCAATATCTTTCTTAGAATTCTGATATATTCTTCGTCGGCAACCATAATCGCGAATATACGCAGAAATTCGAAGCAGTGCACGATTGTGCGGGACACGACACGACATCGCAGGCGACGCTGCCGAAATGCCAGCTAGCACCGAAAATCTTACCGCTTCCCTACAGTTTTCGGTACAGCTACACACCTTTTCACAGGAGGGAAAATAACACCGCCATGATGGGCTGCGCGTGGGAGTACAAAGGCCAAGGGCGCAGTGTTGTCAGTGCATTTTTGAGGGGTCACACCAATTTTCGCAGCCCATAGAGGACTATCTATGGCGGCGCCCAGCGAGGCGTTTTTGAAAATATCTATAAAACTTGACCCCCGAAAGCGAGGGAATTGCAGGACGTTTGTTCGTCGCGGAGCAGAGCTGCACAGCGAGAAAATTTGTGCTCGGAAGGCCTTTCAAGTATACGCTGACCTGTTGGGAAGGAATTAACGTGTTCTGCCAAATGTAGGAAGTATGTATGCTCAAGCGCTGTAGGCGCGTTTTTGCAGTGCTGGTCAAATACGATGTTACTTTTTAGGGGAGAAGCTCCTTAAGGTGTGGGTCGGTCGTCCCCGATGTCTGTAGTTGCAGTAGGTAGCCACCTCTAGTTTAGTTCTTGGAGTGTTTACTAGATGGCGCTACTTGTAGTTGACGAAAAGTTGCCAGATGTTATAAAACTAGAGGGCGGTACTTGCAGTTGATGATGAAAGATGCGAAGAATGATGTCGCATATGGCGCGTGCAATTGGTAGAAGGCAGTCGTACGCTAGGGGGCGCGGTCTAATAAAACCCGTTCGCAGTTGGTGCGCGCGCGGAGTGTTCAACTTTTAATAGTGGGGCGAATCGCACGCAAGAGTTTCATGGTTTACCGATGATTCATTCCGCAGCTTCGCCCCACTCATCATCATTCACCCCGTGAATATGCTGTGATTTTTTTTTCTGAAAGCTACGACACGTAGTGACGTAGGAATAGTAGGAAATCAGTAAACACATCTGCAAAGGATATTCTAAAGATGAATACTCTTCTATGGTTAACACAAATATACCGATTTTCCGCTTATAGTACATGTCGACGCACTGCCCTTTGAACTGCGGAGTAAGGGCAAGAGAATTGTTGAAGCAAGAAAATATTACGCCATCTCCCACTTAATTAGGGGAACCACGTGGGGATGAGAAGCAGCGGTGATGTTCACCTGTGTTTTCATTTGTATGTTTACGTGTATGTTTCATTTGTGTGCTTGTGGAGCTGGCATATGTTGTGTACCGCCTATGTTACGCCCCTCCCATTTTGTGTATCACTCTGTGTATTCTGCACAGCGAATTATTGTATGCCCTATATTTCATCAAATTTTAAATTACTTCAACACCCGGTGCTGCTAGGAGTGCGCAACGGAGCGAGCACGCGCAGCATTAGACAGTTACAGTTTATGGTTAGCGTAATAGCGGAGGTTAAGGGAATGGCGTTACCGTGCAGCAAACGAATGTTCGTTTGGACAGCGTCTTATAGTTTAGCGGGATACTGTTCACGTGGCTTACGTGCCACAGCTGGGATGGTGGCGCCACCTATCAGATGGTGAATAAGTTAAAGACAGTGAAAAGGAAAAAGAAAATGAGAATGTTTGTCTATGCCACCGCGCAAAGCATTGTTACCAGTTTATTTTACTAATAATACAAGCAAATAATAATGAATCACGCGCCAAACTCGAAAAAAATTATGTTGCCGATTTGTTTACATTAGTTAGGCCTAGACGCGTTCGAAATGGAAAGCTATCTCAAAAATTACGCCAACATATCCGTAATATTGGTCATCGAAGCTAACTGAGCAAGCGAAACCACTTTAAACAGTCGTTTGCTGCGAACAAGGTGAATCTTTCAACAACTACGCCAAAATCACTTCAAAGAAGGCGTCCGAGAGTGCCGCCATGTTTACGTACACTACGTTCACCTACGCTACCTTAAATATGAAAAATACCGCGCGTACGGTAAGCGGTACGTGTAACGTGCGTACCTGCGCGTGCGCACTTCAATTCCGGTATCACGGTACACCCGGTATTCCGGCAAGACCGGTATGCTATAGCTGTCTATTATATACTAGCGCGCAGCTGTGGCGGAGGGATAAATGGGAGAGAAGAAACGAAGTGGAGGCAGCCACCTCCTCCACCTCACCTCCTCGCGTGCGCGCGAGAGTTAGGCGCATGCGCAGTGGGGCAGTGGACGGTCGCCGAGGTACTGACATAGCCCCCAGCAAAACCTGCTCCGCATGTAAAATTAATGACAATACCAACTCACCGAATTCTAAATTGCTTTCTCTTTCTCTTTTATTTATTTATTAGAATACCCTCAGGGCCCGTAGGTCATTACAGAGGGGGTGGGTACAACATTTATAACACACAAGAAAAAAAAGACAATATAAAAAAACAAGTGCCAGATGCGAAAATCGGGAAGGCAACATAAGTCAACCAAAAATGTATAAGAATTCAAGCACATAAAAGACAAAGATAGATAATGTAAACTGCGTATAGTTACAAGCATTGCTGAGAAATTGCAGTCTTGAATAACAAAGGGTCTCATAGTGTGCGTTCTGTGTTCAGCGGTTATGTCCATGTGCTTTCCAGCATCACTGTGAAAGACAGCATTGCACAACAAGTAAGGCATCTTACCTGAGTGGATTCAGGGTGTGTATCGCCGATACTTGAATCAAAGTGAAGAAATGGTCCCCAGTGACGAGCTTCCACTGCGAGGCTGCTGCTACTTCGTCGTCAGAGCAAACAGAAAGGGCAATGTGAGTTCGGGCCTGGGTTCTGCGGTAGCAGTCGAAGTCAGATACAGTCGAAGCGGCGCCGAAAATGTCATTAATTCCTGCCGTCACAAAAACTCCTTGCAGGGGTGTAGTTTGAGGAGTGAAAGAAAACAAGAGCGTATCAAACCAGTTCCTTTCAAAGCAAAGAGTCAAAGCACGATTGTTGACTGCACGAAAGAGTTCTGGGTAGGATTCCACAACCTTGACAGCCCGCGGGGCTGACTGAATAGCGGTGATGCTTGACTGAACGTAATTGCCCAGAACCATCATGCCCAAAGCCCAGACTGCGACGGCCAAGCCTCGGAATGTTGGAGCGTTCGCTATCGACGAGGCCGGAGACTTTCCCAGGAAGGTGGACACAAAGAACATGAAAACACGGGATCCGTGTTGCCGTATTTGTCTCCGGTAGAAGAGACGGCAACGGACAGTCATGTACAGAGCCAAGAGGCCATAGTGAATGAAGATAGCTGTAGTTGACAAAATGAGAGAACGCCAGGAATCAATGAAGGTGGTTTCGTAGACAGTTTCCATTGCAGTGAAGAAACAAAGCGGTGCCGGTGAATACTGGGCACCAATGAATACGTCAGGGATAAGAGAAACGCTTCCTCGCACTGGAGGAATGTACAAGTCCGCACCGATTGTGAGCAAAGAAAATATGGTTCCTCTCGCCTCGTCAACGGTGTTGTTCAGTGATCTGTATGCGTCGACAAGAGCCAAGCGTTCCGGCTTCAGGTTCCTCCCGCCCCATTTTTGATCCTTCATTATTACTCGTAACTTGTGCCCTTTGGGGAAACTGCCTTCGGACCTGTCTTCGGTGAACAAGTCTGACGCCTGCACCGTCTTTCGCGAGTCACACCGGCGATACCTGTCCTCGGGAGCGCTAATATCTGCGTCGGTGACGGTTACCACTTCGCAATAAGCGTTGAAAACGTCTCGTAGCACTCCCATATGGGACTTCACCGATGCGAAGATGAGGTTTTTCTTGTGCTCCAAAGTTGATTGCATCAAATGTTTCTTGGTATGCTTCGGTACCTCGGACCAGGTGTCAAGCAAAAAAATCAATCTGTACTCCGGTAGCTTATTGAAATCATTATTGATTTCGAGCTCACCGCAATGATCTGAATTATATCCATATAATTCAGCGCATAGGCTTGTCACTGAAGTAGGAACGAACTTGATTGGAATAGGCAGATCGTTCAGACTCTCGAGGAGACTTTCCGTGTCCGACAAAGAATACAGTAAGACTGGACGCCCGAGAGACGCTTTTGAGGCGTTCATTATGCTGAGCATGGTCGGATATATTGAAGCCCTACTCGTGAAGTGACTGTTCAATAATATTAAAGTGGAAAAAATATTTCTGACAACAATTTTCATTGGTATTCTTTGATGCTACGATAGGTAAAAGAACTGTACTTGTTGCAAGCCTCCTATTTAAAGGCTGTGGCGGTCAGTGCTTTAGCACATAGTCCTGTATATTACAGGAATACATCGCGAGTTTCAGATTTATTTAGGAGGAGCTGCTCGTGCAGTCCGCAAACATCATCAGTATCACAAACATTAAAAACAATTTTTTCCCGTCGGTGGAAGCCTATTTTCGTTTTCAGGACAATGGATTGCGAATATTGATGCGAAATCCAGAAATGGGCAAGCTCGTTTGGAATGTGAATATGTTACCTCCGGAATACGCAATGATTGGCACACTCACACCGCTCTTGTCTTGTCGCCTAGAAGATATTGCCTTATACCCACAAAAGAGATTTGCCACACTGTACCGCTCTTTCAAGAACACGCTAGCGTAGCTTTCTTCATTGGCAGCAGGAAGTCCTTGGCGACGCGCTACGGAAGATTACTTGCAGGATTGAAATTTAAGTTGGCGTGGTTGATAACGACAGTCGCTTCTATGTTAGCTCATTAGGCCACCTGTTCGTTTATTACCGTCTCATTTCAGTCGGGGCCCGAAGCGAGATATTGACGGTACTCATTAGTACATATATACTAAGAGTGCAATGATGCTTTTATTTTTTATTTTTATTCAAGAGTTTTATTTCCTCCCCCCACCTTCCCCACCGTATTTGGAACTTTCTGATTCTCATTCTCTGGCTTGCTCTGCCAGATGTATTGCAGTGCAGCCACACCCAAGTTTTGAGTGGAGTGAATATAGGACTGATCGGGAAGTCCGTGTCGTGCAAATATTGCTTCCACGCGCCACTGATTACATCACTCAATCATAAATGCACATGTGAAGAGATTTTCCATTAGGCATGCTTTTTTCTCGAGGCTGATTTAGATTGTCTGCAGCAATTTACAGGATTGATTACGCGGCGCGCAATAAATTTAATTCAACCGGTGCGAATCTTTCTGCACATTGTGAATGGGGCTTTTGTTTAGTGTTTCTTTATTTTCGCGAGCTCGAACTGGATGTGTATGTAAGTATTAAGACTAGTGCATTCTGACTGCATAAATACGGGTCTGTGATTGAGTTCTTTCTACCCACTCCTAAACCAGCACAGCGTTGTTTCTAAAAAAATTCATGGATGCAGCAGCTTATGGGATAGACCTCCTTTTATGAGATTCGTATGGTATTTCACACTTTTGGTGGCTATAAAAAAGGTTCGCATTTCAGAAAAGTTCATGGTATCGCCATGTACCTGCTGTGAGCCTTATTTTATTGATGATTTGATTGATATGAGGAGTTTAACGTCCCAATACCACCATATGATTATGAAAGACGCCGTAGCGGAGGGCTCCGGAAATTTAGACCACCTGGGGTTCTTTAACGTGCACTCAAATCTGAGAAATGGGCCTACAACATTTTTGCCCCCATCGGAAATGCAGCCGCAGCCGCCGCAGCAGGGATTTGATCCCGTGGCCTGCGGTTCAGCAGCCGAGTACCTTAGCCACTAGACCACCGCGGCGGGGCAGCCTCATTTTAAACAGATAAGTTTCAGCAACGAATGATCCACGCCACCGATATACAAACATTAAAAACTGACAAAAATCTCCTATCCTTCATCTAAAAACTGCATCGGTTACAAAAATCGACTTACTAATGACTCAAGTCTCTCCATATTAGATTCTACAGCATCGTACAATCATTCTGACGTTTAAATGTGTCTGCTTTGCAGGTGTGCCTAAATAAAAAGCACTACGATGGATTTACCAGCTTTTACTTCATTGAACAGGTCGTGTGTCTACCCCGGCGCTCTTTGCTTAATAGCTTCCGTAGTTGGTTTTATTTGGCAGGTATCGCAAATTAGGTGCGACACACACGTTTTTAGCATGTCCTCTAACGACGTGTCTCGAGGCATTGGTGATACTGAAGACTCGCTTCATCACAGTGGCAATCTTTCATAATCATATGGTGGTTTTGGGACGTTAAACCCCACATGTCAATCAATCAACAGTGGCAATCTTGTACGCGAAACGCCTAGATGCATGTACAGCCTGCATGGAACTCTGCTGCGCGTGTAACAGGCTTTGGAATCTTTCTTCGCTTCGATATAGTGACGCATAGTGTCGCTGCTGGTGCGATATGAGAGCGAGGGATAGATTACTTGATTGATTGATTTGTGAGGTTTAACGTCCCAAAACCACCATATGATTATGAGAGACGCCGTAGTGAAGGGCTCCAAAAATTTTGACCACCTGGGGTTCTTTAACGTGCCACCAAATCTGAGCCCACGGGCCTACAACATTTCCGCCTCCATCGGAAATGCAGCCGCCGCAGCCGGGATTCGAACCCGTGACCTGCGGGTCAGCAGCCGAGTACCTTAGCCACCAGTTTAACAGCCCGAGATGTGGGCGTCCGTACTCCTTATACGTAAACTCGACTATGTAACCGCATCCGAGAATTTGTTTTGCCACAGAATGTTCTTCCTACGAAGCTGCGTCATATACTCGTAGACGAATAACGCCACCTTTATTGATTTAGTGATATTCAGAATGGTGTGGTAATTATCTTACCCTATAATATTTGAGAAAAAATCAATAATTTCTGAAATAACCTTAGCTATGGAAACTAACTAACTTTGTGCCCGCCTTTCAGTCCGGAAACAAGCAAATACCAAATTATAGGCCAATATCTTTGCTTTTTACCAGCTCCAAACTTTTGGAACGTGTCACTGACAAATACGTTTTAGAGTACCTAAACGCGCACAATAAACTTTACCGATCAGAGTGCGGTTTTCGTGCTGGCTATTCTATTGCTACGCAGTTGCTTGAATTCCCACACGACATTGTTTCTTGCCTCAACGACCGAAGACAGATTGACGCCGTATTTTTTTACTATTCTAAGGCCGGTCGCATAGTTTTCAATGCCGAAATTTTAGCTTCTTCACAAATTTTGGGCGACAACATGCTGGTTTATTGGATACCAGATTACTTGTGGTGGCGCTCGAAATTTATGAAGTTTAACCACGCGAAGTCATCTTGCGTACAAATTGCATCAGGTTTGCCTCAAAGCTCGGTGCTTGGACCGCCTTTGTTTATTATTTTTATAAATTACGAAGTGAAAATTATCGGTAGCACTCAAATTAAACTTAAGAGTGTATGCAGATGATACTGCATACATTCATATGGCTGAGTTATTTATCCTATGCAGATGACTGCGTTACCTTTAAAACCATCTATAAATCTCGGGATCCTGAGAATGCGCTGAATAACCTTATTTCGTTGTTTTGTAACCGAAGTGAAACATGACAAATGTTTATTAACTTCATAAAGACTATCGTCACGACTTTTCCCGAATAGAAAACAGCTTCGACATTTTTCATATATTAATGACGATGTAAGTCTAGCACACCTTACGGAATTCGAATACATGGGTGTAACTCTCGCAACATATTTGAAGTGGCACAGCACGTCGAAACAATCCGCAACGAGCTCTTCGAAAACTGGTATCCCGGGCGCACGCTATGAGCAACCCGAGAAAAAAAAAATGCGGACTGACAGCGCGTATGGTTTTGACCATACTCAAATATTCGTCGGTTGTTTGGTCACCCAACTCAAACATGACATAGATATATGTTAAAATTTGTTGAAAAGTAGTAACAAGACTTCTATTTTTCTTTTCTCTTTGACCAGCGTGTCTTGCTCACTTCGTACGCGCATGTTTTATCGGTGCGGCCCTTCTCGAACATCGGCGAACTTGCAATTGTGTCATCCTCCTGCATAAGATTGTTCACACCGAATCGAGTGTTCAAGCACCCATAACCCGGCTAATTGATCCCTTAAATTTTTTGTAAAAAAACAAAACAGCACGGCTCAACGAGAGAAGAAAGACGACAGGACGGAACGGCATTACAACATGAGCGTTTACTTCGTGTGAATAAGTATATACGCATTGGAAATAAAATAAATATGCATACATGCCCACTAGCTCGTGCTCTTACCGTTTCAAAAATCCCCTAAATATTTTCCCCGTTAGATATATTCTGAATTATTTTCTTTTCTTTTTTTTTCAGTGCGGAACGTGGATTTATGAAATAAGCCTGATCAGTCTGTATACGCAGACTCGGTGCTGAGGAGTTTGAAAAACAAAATTGTGTAAACGTGCATTTTGTTGAGTTGTGTTTTTTCGAGTTGCTGAACATCTGTATTTACACCTGTTATGTCTCAAAAAACTGAGACTGCAGTATGGGTAAATAAATAGCATTAAGACATGTTCATATCACGCTGTCTGTTTCGCTCTTTCGGGTAAGCAGGCTCCCTTTTAGTAATCTAGGCACAATTTTTTATCGTAGCCAACTGTTGAATCTCTTACCATGACCGAGTCAACGTAATGCCCTTGCCTCGGCCATCCCATGACTTGGCGTAATTAGCTTGGTCATAGCATGCACTGGCCTATCTAGCCAAGTATAATGTCCAGGCAAATACCTAATTAGCCGGCCGCACGTGCTAGGATGCTAGGGGACAAAGAATACGCGCACCAGCCGAGCAGCGTGCTAGAATGTACTGGCTGACCGTGATAATTACCACGTGGCCTCGGGCTAAGGTGTGGTCGCGATGTTGTATAAGACGCTCTGCCGGCGCTAATCTCGGAGGCCACCGTGCTGATTATTCTGAAACAGACTTAGCACAGGCATTGAAAGCTTCAAAGTAAATATAAACGCCCCGTGCTTCTATAAATATCATCACGAAAAGTTTCTGGCACTTTTATTGCATGGGTGCACTTCTGCACTCAGTGCAGCGACGAACAAACCAAAGATGCATCTGGTTTGAAAACACCGCCGAAGTTCGTCGACCGTCCTTGACCCGATGACTAGTTCCATCGTAACCAATCGAACGCAGCGCGCTGACGGGTGGATTCAACTTGCGTATACTGTTAACCCGTTCAAAAGGTGTCGTCGCCAGTGCTCGAAAATCCATAGTTTCGCGTAACTCGGCCGATCCTGCATAGCACCCCGGAGCACAGCATTATCATGTCGCGGTTTTCGGGACGTTAAATCCAAAGTATTAGTGCATGTTTCCCGGCCAAAAACTCTTTGTCGCGTCCTACTTTCTGGAAGACTCGCCGTTTCGGGCATGAGAGGGTTGGGTTGGTCTGCAAGAATATATGCAACGTCACTGATGAGGTGGCATCCCTGTACGGGACACCACGCTAATTATCGCCCGAGCTGGGCTGTTGCGATGAGTTGCGCAAATTATTGAGCTATACGCGCATGCCCGGGGGCGTCAAGCACGTATACTGAAATCTGAAAATGTGCCACCCTAGCAATAATAAAATTTGATAATATTTGAAGGAATTTGACCCGGAGAGGTACGGTTGAAAAGCAAACGTACCACAAAACACGAGCCCATACATGCATACAAAAAACTTTATTAAAGCGCCAGAGCATCTGAGTTCTTGTAATCGGCTAATCGATGCCGTGATCTGTTGTCTTTCATTATATACGAAAAGCAGAGGTCATATTGTTGCCGCTTGCGTCGGGTGATGATGAAACATACGTTCGGCCCCTCCGTCGAGGCATCGTCACAGAGCTAAAAAGTGAAAAAGATGTCTCGTGACGCAGAGGACTACACGTTGTGAAGAGTGAGCTTAGGGTCATGTCCTCCGCCTTGCTGGCGCTGACCCTTAAAGGGGAGTCTCAAAGAAGCGGACTGCAGGATATTTAAGACGTATTGGGCTAAAAGTAACGTAAAAAGTTTAGATTAAAAATGAGACGTCGAAGAAATGACTGTTCAACACAGACACTTCGAATACGTCTTTCGCTTCTTTCTCAGTATTTTGAACAGGCGTGGTACTTATCAGGAGCTTTGTTGCCTTCAATGGCTTAGCAGATCGCAGTTTCAGTAGGTGCTCTCTTTTTTCACCTATTTTAAGTGAACTTCGCGAATATCACATCCGTGTCCGTCGGTGATGGACGTGGACCCCCACGGACGTCCACCAGTTACGGCGGCGTCGGCGGTGGCCGCATCCAGGAAGCGTACGGGACTCTACAACGACTACGACAGCGAGGGCACTCTTGTTTACTCAATGAGCAGCGAAGAGCCTTCTGACGACGACGATTTTAAGCTGGTGCTCAGCCGTAAAGCAAAGAGGCGGAACGTGAGAACATCTTCGTCATCGAGTACGTTGAACGACAGAGGGCCAAGGAGACCCGTGACAAACACTATCCTTTTTGTCCCTGAGGTACCGGGCGGTAACAAGAAGCGCCTCAACAGGCAATCTCTTTTGGTGATGCTGGAAGGACTCGTGCCAAACGAGATCACAGACATCAGAGTGAATGCGCGTAAGAACGTATTGGCCGTCGACGTTTTGCATGCTGCGGCACTTAATGTACTGCGCAACGTCAACGAGTTGGGGGGGAATGAAAGTTCGCTCCTACATTCCTGTGAGCTCTAACGTCGTCACTGGAGTCATCTACGATGTGGATACTGCCATTCCCAGCTCCGACTTCGATGTTCTGGTCAAACCGGTAAATGAAGCCAGCGTCATCGCAAAAGTTGTCCGTTTGGGAAACTCACGCTTCTTGAAGATCATGTTCAAGGGCGACTCTCTTCCTTCACATGTAAAGGTGGGCCATTTTCGGCATTCAGTGCGACCTTTCATACCGAAGCCCTTACAGTGTTATAAGTGCATGAAGATGGGCCACGTGAGAAGCGTATGCGAAAATAGGACGGTGTGTCCTCGTTGCGCGGAAGCCCATTCTGCGGATGACTACGAAGCAACTACCCTCAAATGCTCGAATTGTAATGGGTCACATGCAGCTTCGTCAAAATAATGCCCCAAAATCCAAAGAGAAATAGCGGTATTGAAACAAAAGGTCAGAGACAATTCGTCGCATCGAGAGGCTGCCAGGACCGTCCGAAAGAGGTGTCATCGTCGCCGCAGTTCATCAAAGAATGCCGCAGACGCTGCATCGAAAGCACCACTCCACCACCATTCTCTTCCACGGCCTTTGCCTCCCAGACCGAAGGCGGCTAGCGCGGTCAACAAACCAACGAGCAGCACTGTTGCAGATGAATCAGTTTGGCCTTCATTGCTAAAATCACAGCCACCTGCAAATCCCAAGCGCACATCGACAGTCACATCACTCCAGCCAGCCGCTGACAAGCTGCCTAAGGAGGACACAGAAGTCATCAGAATGTTCCGAACACTGCTGGATGCCATGCGAAAGCTGTGCAACAGCCTGAAGTTTCCACTAGCTCAAAGTGCACTACAAGTACTGGATGCTCTCAGTCCAGTATTTGCAAGTCTCCAGTAGCAACCATGGCTCGACCAATTTTCTCCTTTCGCAACGAGGTCCGACAAGCGTCGATAATGCAGTGGAACGCGAGAGGCCTGAGATCCCGCATCTTTTAGTTCCGTCAGTATATATTCATGAATCGTATTCCTATGATAGTTATATGTGAACCAAACGTGCAACAACCCCCTAAACTATCAGGGTATGAATCTTTCGTTTCTTCAACGTGCGAGGAACGCAGCAAGGTGGTTGTTTACATTCGCACAGATTTCACATATGTGCATCATGCAGTTCAACCGCATGATGACAATCAATATGTCTGCTTACGTGTTAAAAAGGAAAAGTGTCATTCACACTCATTGGTGTCTACATACCACCATCCGGACGATTTGAACAAGACCGACTACGAGACATACTGACAACAACTACGGGCCGTGGGTTATAACTGGAGACTTCAACGCACATCACTTAATCTGGGGTAGTTCGACGATCAACGCTAAAGGAAGAAACCTCGTGTCATTCGCTTCCAAGCATGACCTATGTTTCTTAAATGATGGCAGTCCTACATACCTGCGGGGCCTTACCTACAGAAGTTGCCTCGATTTGACTCTGGTATCCAGAAACTTCCGGTCGCAGGTGCACTGGTTTTCAGACATCGAAACGCATGGGAGTGACCACATTCCAACTTATATGCGAATAAGGGGTCTTACTAACTCCTTTCCTAAGACCACAATACGAAGAATTGATTGGTCCAAGTTTCAGCGACTCATGGAAAATACATGCCGTGAAGACACAGACCAGAACTTGGAGGATGTCTTCAAAGAGGCAATGAGGGAAGCTTCCTGTCTCCTCCCGTTCACCGGCAAGCGTTCAGATTTCGACGTTGAACTGGAAAAACTGTGCGCGCTTCGCCGAAGGGCGGAAAGAAGATACAGGCGGACGAAAGCAATATGCGACTTGAGGCTGGCACGACGCATACAGAAAAAAGTCCAACGATGTTTAGACAAACTTGAACAGGAACGCTGGAAATCATTCTGCGAATCATTTGATCCCCGAAAGCCGTTGTCACGCATCTGGAGCACTATTCGTGGCATGCGCTCGACTCCCCAACAAAGACATCATTTCATAGCTTCAGCCCTACATTCAGGCCACACCCAACTTGAAGTGGCAAATGAGTTTTGTACGCGAATCGCTGGTGTGTCCGCCTTGTCTGCTGGCACCATTAGGAGTGTTATTCCTGAACCCCGCATCTACGAAATGTACAATCTTTTCACTATAGAAGAACTTGACGCATCTTTGGCGGCTTCCCGACGATCATCTTCACCAGGACCCGATGGCATCACCTACGCCGCTCTAGCCAACCTTCAACAGGAGGCAAGGGGACAGTTGTTAAGCTCTTACAACCACTCATGGCTGGCGGTACAATATTCCCCAGGATTGAAAGATAAGTCGACTTGTGCCACTACTCAAAGCAGGAAAGTCACCATTTGATTTGACATCATTTCGCCCTGTTGCCCTCGCAAGTTGCGTAGGAAAAGTCATGGAAAGGATGATACTTACACGCCTAGAATGGTACCTCGAGCGCTACAACGTATACCCAAACTGCATGACGAGTTTTCGGCGAGGTAGGTCATCTCTTGACAACGTGATTGATCTCACAACATTTATTCATCAACAGAAGAGCCTCAAGCGCATACCACTGGCACTCTTCCTCGACGTCAAGGGGCTTATGATAACGTAACACATAAAGCCATCCTAGACTCGTTGGAAGCTGTTGGAATCGATGGTCGGATGTTCCAATGGATCCAGGATTATTTGAAGAGAAGATCCTTTTTTGTACAAACCTCAGATGGACCTACCACCAATTACTATACCTCCCGTGGCGTCCCTCAGGGCGCCGTATTAAGTCCCACTTTATTTAACCTCGTGATGGTAGGACTTCGTGAAATTTTGCCAAGTACCATCCTCATATCCATATATGCTGACGATATTTGTCTATGGACTTCGGCTGTAACTCGTCTACAAGTACGTGCAAGAGTCCAGGAGGCTGCCACCCTGACATGCTCATATCTCCGCAAGCAAGGTCTTTCCGTCGCAACGGAGAGATGTGCATTGGTTGCGTTTACCCGCAGAGCCATGACACAATACCCCGTTACCATCAATGGACAAAATATTCCATACCAGAAGAACCATCGCTTCCTGGGTGTGATTATTGACAGGGACCTTTCGTGGAGTGCCCACAGCAATTACCTGAAGAGAAGGCTAACTTCCAATGTCCATATAATGCGGTTCCTCTGCGGAAAATCTTGGGGCGCATCGATAAGGTCAATGATGCAGCTATACAGGGCACTGTTTCTGGGATTTTTGCGCTACAGCTTGCCGTTACTGGCAAGTACGTATAAGACGAACATACGCACTCTCGAAAGTCTGCAAGGACAAGCACTACGTGTGCTTAGGATTGCCGCGATGCACCTCAACCTACGGGGCGATTATGATCGCAAGAGAGCATCCTATTCAAACATACATCACCACTGACAATTTGAGAGCCCAAATAAGACACCTCTGCCGAGTTCCTGGTCACCATGTTGCAGTGTTGCCACTTCAAAGACCACATGCGATCTTTTCAAAGATTATTTCTGCCCATAGAGAATGCCTCCCTTTCGGCTTCACTCCCGCAACAAGACCAGCGTCACCCCCGTGGTGCCTACAACAACCACAGGTGCGCCTCACTATTCCGGGAATAACGAACAAGAGCCATCATTCAACAGTGGTCCTACGACAGGTGACATTGTCGCTACTCAACGAAAAATACGGCCAGAGGACCCACATTTACACCTATGGATCGGTCTCGGCTGACAGCTCCACAGGTGCTGTTGTCATCCCGGCGTACCAGGTCACTATAAAGCTCAAACTGTCGCATAGGACAACATCCACAGCAGCGGAGCTTGCCGCCTTACGTGCTGCTATACTTTATATCGCGGAAGCCCGACCTCAAAAATGGGCTGTGTTCTGCGACTCCAAAGCATCCCTTCAGAGCTTGCAATCAGCTTTACGACAGAGGGAGCATCAACAACTAGTGAATGAAATAAGAGAAGTAATTCACGAAGTTTTGTCGAAAGGACATGACTTGGTGTTCCAGTGGTTACCGGGACATTGTGGCATTGTCGGTAATGACCTTGCTGATAATGCTGCCCGATCCGCCCACGCGGACGCCAAGACAACCCCAATTCCATTGTCGAGAACCGACGCTGCAAGGGGCCTTCATTCGTTCGCTAACACCATGTCGGAAACTTGGCTGAGTGACCCCAGTGTCAGGAACCGCCACCTACACAAATTGGACCCATCGAGAAAGCTTCAAGTTCCATCGGACCTCTCCCGCCAGGGTGCAACTTTACTGCTCCGCCTGTGGTTAGGAGTAGCTTTTACAAAGGCGTACTCCTTTCGCATAGGAATGGCGGATAGCTCCCGATGTGAATTGTGCGACACTGACGAGACAATAGAACATCTACTGTGTTCATGTGAACGTTTCGCGAGCGAACGCAACTTGCTACGCGAAACGTTGGAGACATTAGACAGTAGACCTTTTTCCGAAGAGAAGATACTTGGCCCATGGCTCTACGCGTCGCTGGCCAGCAAAGTGACGCGGGCATTGCTAAGTTTTCTAAAGACAACCGGACTACGCGACTGCTTATAAGCGTGCAATGGACAAGGTCACTTCTACATCCACGTTGCCCTTCACTTCTCTCTCTCTTCTCCTTCAATCCCCTCCCCCCTTTTCCAGTGCAGGGTAGCAAACCGGACGTGCGTCTGGTTGACCTCCCTGCCTTTCATTTCTTCCTTTCCTCCTCCTCCTCCTTGTTGCCTTCGATGATTGATGGTCTGGTGTTTCACTTGGTGGAGTTGTTTTAGCAAAAACGCTAGTCCGTCGAAGGTCACTGTCTTGGTGCTGCAAAGCAGAGAAGTAATAAAACATTTCTTCATTGCGATTAAAATGAATTGGTACAAATCAACGACATTGAATAGTTAGCAGTGGTAACACTGAGGGCACACAGCAAGACGTATTGGGTTTGCAAGAATTGTTATGGGTCCAGCAATTAATGACTCTGCTTGAAGGATTAATTGGCACAAGCACCGTCACCAGAGCTTTTTTCCGACGAAGGACAGTTAGGAGAGTGCTTCCTTCTTAGCGTTCCTGTTCATCTACATACGAGTGAATACGTCATCAAAACAAAACCGCATCAGAAAATTTTCCATGCCTAACAATGCTTCAAGTCAGGATTGCTTAACCAATGGCACATGGATAACTGCTTAAATAAAAATTAACAGTCATGATACGTAGTTCCCCCGCATGACACGGCGGGCACCTGTCAGTTTCTTTATCATGTGCTTAAATGGGTCAGGTGCTTAAATTATGTATCTATATATACGCGGTTCCTGTAGAAGACAGGACGGATACCTGTTCATTTCAGTGTTGGTTGCAAGGATCGTGGGCTTAAATTAACCGATGGCAGAGCAACTGCGCTGGATTTAGAAAGGAAAGCTAAACAACTTAGAAAGTTGACTTACGGAATAAGATCGCAGGACAAAAGGAAGACAATCGTTTCCTCGTTCTCCATGCACGGGAGCTGGCAACGGCATCACGGGAACAACCGGGCGACCACAGCATGCGGCGACATCAGGTTTTGGTAAACGCCGCAACGGAAGGATTCCATATGTGGGCCGAATACCAGTCGGAGGGCGCTTGCGAGCGACGGTGACTGTCGCTCGGGCGGTTCGTGAACTGCTATGAAAGACTTTGTACGCCAGGTGGCGAACAAGTGAGGCTTGTAGTCATGGCCTCCACCGTCATCGGCGACGAGCAGGCAACTGCAATAGACGTTTTCCGTCGCCTTTGTGAACGCGCCGAAGACATTGTTGCGCCGCATTTTCTTCAGGATGTCGCCGACGACGTCACTGCGGTCCTTTATCTGGCCCACGAGATAGAGCGCCCAAGGCCGTATGATGCCCATATGGGCCAGAATGCTGTACAAGTAGGCTGCGAAGTGCAGACGCGCGTACATATCTGTCATGGATTGCATAAGGACACGAAAAGAGATGACGGCCTGTGGTAAAGTTTTGTCGCCGAGCCTTGGAAGGCTAGGGAGACCCGGCTCCTCCAGGCGTCCCAGGTCGTGTTGCGGCACCCTTGAAAGGTGCAAACACAGTACATCCACGTACGTCATTGCTCTCCGTAATGCTAACGGTTCCTACGGAAGCTTCGTGTCGAGTTTGGCGTCGGCCTATGGCAGAGATGAACCCTTCCTTCTTGCTTCGGGGACGGAAACTTCGGTCGTAACTATTTTTTTTTGCACTGCATTGATGGGGCCTTGAAGGGTGAAATGATGCGACTTTCGTACACCTTCAGCTTGCCGAATGTCGAGAGTGAGGTTGAAAACCGCCCTGATGGCCGACGCGCACGAAGACGCGTCCTCTTCAGAGCAACAGACACTGCTTTTCCTGACCGCAGCCGACGCATTGCCACTCACTGCCCTGCCCCAAGTACTTAAACGCATACGTGCTGAGTCAGGTGCTACTCACGTTCTTAATAATAGATCCAGCAGGAATGGGTGTCATTCTGATAAAATAAATGAAAACAAGCAGTGGTGCAGACTTGTGGTGAATGCCCGTGATGTAACGTGCACGAGGCGTTTAGAAATCGGCAACGATTGATACTTGGTGTTTTACGTAATCTTCTATATGTAGTCAATGCTCACTCCATTCTATTATCAATCAAGTTATTAGCAGTTTGTGCATTCTGGCGAACGCGAGCAGTTAAGAGTTTTTGAGAAGCTTCCCCTTATTTGAAGAACCGCTTCATTTGTGCAGCCTTCCCTGTTGTAAAACGCATTGAGCAAGGAAAGCTCAGGAGAGGCCTTATCGTATCTCAATGTCTAGCAAAACGTACGCACGGAAGTGACGTCAAATGTCCAGGGGGAAACAAACCGGCACTGGCGAACAAAACAACTGAAGCCCCGTGGCACGCCCTACACACAATAGTTCGCATCTGCGCAAATTTGCAGTCCCGGCGTTATCTGAGCGAGTATTGTGAGATTTGCACGCTGTTGCAAGCTCGCGTAATACCAGGCTGTTTCTGCGTGGCAGGCCCGAGCGCCTGTGTGCTGAAATCCGTTGCGGAGCGTTTTAGTGCCGCAGCGCAGAAAGCTTACCGGTGCATAGGTGGGTACTCAACTTTCCTAAAGTCCTTAAGAAGTCATTCCCCAGTTTTCCACTGAGGAAGGACCGGTGCGGGCTGTAATCAAAAACATTTAGCCCCAGCATCATCGTATCCGAACTCACCCGGCAGGGACTTACGCGTTCTGCTGCGCGTTAGGCCTTCTTTTTTTTCTGTTAGCCCGTTTCCCCCATCTGCTGGGCGATTAGCCATTCTTTACTTGTAAATATGAGCATAGCATCGCGTGATTTTAACTGGTAGCTTCCTCGCTATGCGGCGCAATGCCGACCTGTATAAGGGTACTTACTGTGCTCTGCCCGCCAGGTGGCGCCAGTGAGTGCGCCGGCCCGTCAGTGATCCTGCAAATGACAGCGTGACATTTGGCGTCGCTGCACCCCACCAACCCGTTTTCTTGGAAAAATATCAACTTAAAGCACGTGCTGTTGAGGACTTTGATTATGGTACAACGATGATGCTTTCGCGCGAGACCAGGACTATGGCGACTGCCGCTCTAGCGCCCCTTGCGGACGACGTCACGTGAGTAGTTCTTATCATAGTCGACCTACGTCACGTCGAGGACACCGCTGTGTTTTATATGCAATCGCGCACTGTTCCTGAGCACCGACAACTATATTAGCACGCTGTGAGATAATAATTACGGCACGTAGTCCGATTACAACAACAAAAGTTTATTTCCCTTGCATGCTGTATTCCCAACTGTTGGAATTCTTCTCACTGTTGACATTACTGGAAACCGGGGTAGTTGAGCAGAATCGAGTACTAATTCGATAGGGAAAAAAGCTGTCTTACCCGTTACCTTTCACTGTTTTTTTTAAATGGTGCATTGCGGTGCAACATATGTGATTCATATATACAATGCAACATATGCAATTCATTGTATACGTTGCATTGTGCGTGTGAAAAAAAAAAGAACAAGCTTTCCATTTACCGTTGTACGACAACGCATGAGGTCTGTGGTTGAACTCGGACAACGCGTGTACTCTCATCGGAAGACGAAGAAAAGAGCAAGACGAATGAATTTTATATCTAGTGAATGTACGACTTATTATTCTAAAGAAAGCCTTGCCGCGGTGGTCTAGTGGCTAAGGTACTCGGCTGCTGACCCACAGGTCGCGGGATCGAATCCCGCCTGCAGCGGCCGCGTTTCCGTTGGCGGCGGAAATGTTGCAGGCTTGTGTGCTCAGATTTAGGTGCACGTTAAACAACCCCAGGTGGTCGCGATTTTCGGAGCCCTCCACTACGACGTCTCTCGTGGTCATATGGTGGTTTTGGGACGTTGAATCCAACATATCGATCGATTATTCGAAAGAAAAATGCCCCAATAATCATCTGAGTCGCAAAGGTTTACGAGTGTTTTTGCGTTGTCTTGCATTAAGTTTTTTTTTACGAATACGTATCACTCCTGTATCGTTTGCTGGATTGTCGCCGATGCTATCGACAGCCGCTTGTATCTCTGGAACGCTCTCGTGAGTTGCACGTGCGCGAATTCGTAAGTGGTACTATGATTCAATTGGATGTACAAATTGTGATTCAACGTATGTTGAATGAAGAGCCAGATTGGGGAACCACAAAGATGTGTGTACAAGGCGCTTGATGGAGCCCGAAAATTATACCGCTAAGTCGCTGCCGACTCCTGTGATTGACGGCAGTTGACAGCTTAGCAACTATTGCCTTAATTTCGTAAAATATATACTCGTCAGCCATCTTGCAAGAGCCCTACGCTTGTTTCTTAATTTCAGCGTCGCAGTTGCACAAGAAGTAAATATTTAGGCTTGTGCAAGGACTTCGCGGCCTTTCCTGAATAACACATGCTTATGAATGAGGTTAATGCGTTAACAATTCTTTCTTACAGAAATATTTGTGTGCTAGAAAGGGCGGCGAACAGTGTTGAACTTGATGCAGCAATGTTCCGCACCAACGGTCGTAAGCATTTTCACTGCCTAATGAAGTTATTAATCGGTGTT
Source organism: Rhipicephalus microplus (assembly GCF_043290135.1). Taxonomy (NCBI): domain Eukaryota; kingdom Metazoa; phylum Arthropoda; class Arachnida; order Ixodida; family Ixodidae; genus Rhipicephalus; species Rhipicephalus microplus. The sequence goes on along the minus strand of NC_134707.1, from coordinate 58,465,645 downwards.
TGAAAAATATGCGCAAGCACAAAGCGATGTCTTCAGCGCACCATTCCGTTTCCAGACGACTGTGCTCAGGTAATGTATTTATTGAATTTGTCCCTGTGAGACACACTACGCTAGATAATTAAGCACAATTACAAGTCTGGCACGTTGCCTATATACGTATGACAATTTCGTTGCTGTTACCGGAGTTTTGAGAATTTGCAGAACTTCACGAGTATATCGTAACCGCTGACCGTGCATGCAGCGTATTTACCATTTGGCGCAATATTCAAATGGTACCCCGCCGCGGTGGTCTAGTGGCTAAGGTACTCGGCTGCTGACTCGCAGGTCACGGGATCGAGTCCCGGCTGCGGCGGCAGCATTTCCGATGGAGGCGGAAATGCTGTAGGCCCGTGTGCTCAGATTTGGGTGCACGTTAAAGAACCCCAGGTGGTCAAAATTTACAGAACCCTCCACTACGGCGTTTCTTATAATCATATGGTGATTTTGGACGTTAAACCCCACATATCAATCGATCGATCAATAGTCAAATGGTGAAATGGATTTCTTTCGATTAGTTCATTTTTCAGCTAAAGGACGACCGCTCTTCATGGACCAAACGACGTCTCATGAAGCGTTTTGAGTCTAGAATTCTGCGTGACGTCGTATTTTTGAATTAGTGATGTGTCTTTAAGTTGGCCGACGCTTCGAAAGCTGTTGATTTCACGTATTTGTATCATTTGTATTGCTGCACCCACTCTTATCTCTCACCTTTCATGTTACCACCTCATGGCGATGTAGCTGCTGCTTTGAGCAGCGAGTGTCCGAGTGACTGAGAACGATTTAGATAGTTTTATAAAACCTTCCGATGCGGTCACGTGCTCGACGCGTTGGAGTTATTTGTGCAACATACACGACCACTTTTTTTTATTTGTTGAATCATACAATACAAAAGATCATCAGACTACTTGGACCTGTAGCCAATGGCTAGTCCTGGGTCCAAAAAGAAAATGTGAATACTTCCACAGTGTTTTTTCTAGTTTTGATGCTGCTACACTTCATAACTGTAGACCATACTTCCCTGCTCCCGATGTTGTATCAATGCCAGGTGTCGTTCCTATGCTACTTAACCTTAAAACTAAATCTTCCTCAGGTCCAGATGATATACCTAATGTTTTTCTGAAAAGATATGCAGAAGCGTTAGCACCTTTCATAGCTCGTACATTTCAAATGTCCCTGTCTTTAGCTACACTGCCTAATGATTGGCTTTTGGCACATGTTGTATCCGTACTAAAAAAAAGGTGACCCCACACTAGTAACAAATTATTGCCCTATATCACTAACCTCGTCATGTTGCAAACTACTTGAACATATCATAGCTAAGGAAATTAATAAGTATTTAGAGGATAACTGCATACTGTCGTCCTCTACACATGGCTTTCGCAAAGGTTTCTCTACTATCGCACAGTTAACAACAGTTGTTCATGATTTTGCTAGTGTTCTTGATGGGTCAGGCCAGGTTGATGTAATATTTCTAGATTTCAAGAAAGCGTTCAATCTTTTATTACATAGCAAGCTTATTACTTAACTAGAATCGATTAATCTTCTTGCTTATTTAGTTGATTTGGTGGCTGCTTATCTGACCAACCGGAGTCAGGTAGTTTCTATTAATGGCCACTCATCTGAGAAGCTACCAGTCTCACCTGGTATGCCTCAGGGCAGTGTCCTTGGCCCCTTATTATTCTTGATATTCATTAATGACATTACTACAAAATTCATTCCCCTATTCAAATTAGATTATTTGCGGATTATTGTGTACTTTATAATAAAATAAAAAGCCTTGAAGATCAATTATCGCTTAACAATAATTTCCAAAGTATACTTTCTTGGTGTGATCGGTCGAGCATGCAGTTAAATTTCAGTAAAACAGTGTATATGTCAATAACTAGACAGACATCTAAAAACTTTCTTTTGGGTACAAGCTGGGTACCGAAATGCTTGCAGAAGTGAAGGAGTACAAAAACATGGGAATCACACTAACTAACAACCTTAATTGGAATACACACATTACCAACATATGCAACTCTTCGTTCAGAAAACTTCGTTTTCTCAGACATTAACTAATGGATGCACTTTCTAAGACAAAGTTAACGGCTTATACATCACTAATGCGGCCTAAACTCGAATACGCCAGCATAGTCTGGGATCCGTACACAAAAATTAATATTGATAGATTGGAAATGATTCAGCGTAAAGCTGTCAGGTTCATTTATTCTAAATGTCGTAATAGTGACTGTCCCTCTAGTTTAATGATGCAGAATAGTATTCAAAGACTACACCTGCGCAGAAGAATACAGAGACTAAAATTCCTGTTTGCACTGAAAAATAAACTCTTTCCTATAAACCCAAGTCCTTACTTATTGCCGCTTACTGCTGGAACAAGGCATCGTCATGCTGCCTCTCTAACACCTATCGGATACGCACTAATCTTTTCAAATATTCCTTCCCAATAACTATCACCGACTGGAACAACCTACCATTTCCCCCCTTACATAAAGACGATTTCTTAGAACATGTTACTATTTGAACTTCTGACCAGGATGTACAAATTTTTTAGCTTCATTAAATATTATCCTTCTGTTCCTTGATTCTTAGTTTAAAAAGCCAATGTCACTTGCCTCATCTCATGCCTCTTTGTGTATATAAGTCTGACGTGCCTTTATCACATGGTCTTATTTCAGTGTGTGAAAACGTTTTGTTTTATGTTTATACTTTTGTTGCTTCACCTTTGCGTACCACTTTTAAAGAAATTATGTAGTTTTTGCCTCATTTTTTGCTGCAGTTTCTTTTGTACACAGGCCAGTGTTATTTTTTTTTTGCTGAGTATGCGATTTCTCTGCCTTGCTTTGTTTGTGTCCTTTTGCTCTTCCTGTTCGGGCCCCATTTTGGGCCTGCAGTATTTTATAAATAAAATAAATAATGTATGCAGTGATGCAGGCTTACTGTTACATAAAAAAGAAACTAACACTCCAAAACACAGGGTGTTGTACAGTACTACTACAAGCATTTTTTAAGCATGCGATCTTCGTGCCAAACGCCCCGCCGCGGTGGTCTAGTGGCTAAGGTACTCGGCTGCTGACCCGCAGGTTGCGGGTTCGATTCCCCGCTGCGGCGGCTGCATTTCCGATGGAGGCGGAAATGTTGTAGGCCCGTGTACTCAGATTTGAGTGCACGTTAAAGAACCCCAGGTGGTCAAAATTTCCGGAGCCCTCCACTACGGCGTCTCTCATAATCAAATGGTGGTTTGGGACGTTAAACCCCACATATCAATCAATCAATAAATCAGCAGGCGAATCACTAAAGTGTACATAATAACATAAACAAGACAACTCAGAGACATGTCAAGTAGCCAACAATACCAGTATCCGTATTCCCAAATGCAATGCAAATACAACATTCGTTGCTAGGCCACAACAAGATTCACTGCCAACGACAGCGCTGGAATCTTCGATTATGCATGCGTAAAAGTGGCGCCTACAGCGCTTGCAGTGGCGTAGCCAAGGGGGATGGGGTCGACCCCCACCCCGAAATTTTTCGTCCAACGCCCTCATCCCCCACCAAATTTTTTTGGGCGCTTATAGCACTGACATGATTTAAAAACTAAGCGCTGCTACTATCACAATATCATTTCTGGGCGCTTCTATACGATGAATAATGTCTGCATACAGAAAAACGTGTCGCGGTGTTTCTCAAGGCTTTGGCGCTCTGTGAGATTTTGGGCAGGAATCTCTGCCGCGAGTGTTTTTAAGTTGGCTCTGCGGCGGAATGAATGCTTCAGCGATGGTTATACTTGTACCCGCTGGAACAGATCTTTGCCGGAGTCAATCACTACGATAATTTTCAATAGGCAGATGCTCGTTTTAATGGAAAAAAGCAGCCAGACATAGTTCGAAGGTCTGGTTTAAAGCATACTACAGGCTGAACAATCGTGTGCTAAGATATACTCGCGCCAGAGAATAACATTTATAGTAAACCTTCGCACGTTCCGATAACATCTAAAGAAACACACACACACACACACACACACACACACACACACACACACACACGTGTACGATAGAATATTCGGCTCATCCAGCGAACTTTGCTTGTTATATTCGTACACATCTTTACTATGCCCAAACGGTCAAAGACACTGCTCAGGCCTACCTCTTTACCTTTCTGTAAATAAATTCTCTCTCTTCTTCTCTCTCACTCCGAAGTGTTGTCTAGTGACAAAAATGCAAGACAGGCAAATGTGCAGGCTAATCACAGCCTTAGAAACACCTACTAAAATACTCATCATGTAAATTAGTCTAATAAACAAAAAGATCCAGAGTGTAAGCCTGAAGCAGCGTAATGAGACATGCAGTGTGGGCAGCTGTAGTGAGCACAAGCTTCATTATGTTCAGCAGTGTGGGAAAACAGCTCAAGAATAAGGAACATTCCCGGTGTATTGAATCTTACGGGAGCTATGCTGGGGCCGGCCGTAAGCGATTTAATGACAAGAAAAACGTAGCACTCGAAAACCTAACTGTGTTGCTTTACGGTACTTAAAGAGAAGAAACCCCACAACGCACTACCGTCTCAATAAAATTCGTTTTATTCGGCTCATTTCTCAAAACATTTCAGCCGCTTCGAAGTAATCTTGGTGACAGTTTGTACTGGCGATCCGTCTAATGGTGGACGCAATGGGCCACAATGTAAGTGGAGAGCACACGTTCTCATATTTCGGTCACGTATCACAAGCCATGTAACACACTTATGAAGCAAAAGTGCACAGAAACTAAGTATAACTTTCAGGTGCTTCTAAAAGTTACAGGCAGTCAAAACATATTGTAAACGCGGTAAAAACAAAAACAAAATCCTCGTAAGGGTTGCCGATCAATTTAAAAGTACGACGAATATTTTATTGGTAGTTGAGTCAAAGTGCTAAGTAAGGCACGCAGAAGGCGATGATTCGGCGCAGCCCTTAAGCTGCCAACAACGTTTTCCGGCCCGAGAGGAGGAAGTCGTAGATCTGGTCGATGCAGTTCTCCATTCGTTTGTCAAGAGACAGTCTTCGGGATGGAAAGCATAATAAAGCAAGGAATTCTAAATTTAGCAATGTTTCCAGTCACGTGAAACGAACAAACTAAATCGTAAACTTTGAAGGCCTATAGTTGGTGCACATTCACGAGAATTACTTGGCGCAAGAAAAAGGTCCCTTGTGTGCTTTTCTCGTATGCTCCGTTTTTTTTTTTTTTTTGCCCTAGTAATTCTCGTCAATTAAATTTTTTTAGCGTGCTATCTGTGTTCAACACAAGGAAAGACAAGGCATTGCGCATTAATCAAAACACCGAAGGTACCGCCATTCCATTCGGAGACGTACACGCTAAGAAAAAAAGAATCTTTTGACAAGCCACGTGTATTAGTTCCTTAAAGTAGTAACGTGAACTCCTTTTTGGGGTCCATATACTCTCGTCGGAGAGTCGTTGGAGCAGCAATTCAGCAAACATCGCTAAAGGGTAACACAATATTTCTTGTTGTGATGTTCATTGCGGTAACTGTGGTGTTCTTCGGGGAAATCAAATATCTGTATATATCGCTGTGTAGTTAGCAAACTTTTAAGGGTAGCAACTGCTGCATTTTCCTCGCAACTCAGGCTGTTTACTTGAGTGACGCGAATGCAATTATTCACAATTTCGAATTTCAGCTGAGGGACGCGCAAATTCCCAACGCGCAAATCTGCTTCCGAATTTCTCTTACTGCGTAATAAAAAGTGTTACATATGAAATGAGGCCCCTACAAAGTTCAAAATGACTTGCTCATCGACAAAAGAAATATAATATCCGTTGCGAACATGCTTGTCATCACCTACACCTGAACGAATAGACCACAAGTTTTCCAAATCTCACCAATGTTTTAAATGTGAATGCACTTTATAAGCGACCCCAAACCATCCACCGCCGTCGGCGGCGTCCGCAGTCTTCTCTCTATCTTTAAAAGAAAGTGGACTTGGCGGGCCGCAGCGCGACGCTCTACCGAATAAGCCACGGACGCGACGCTTATATCGGTGTCAGTAACGCGCCTTATATCTTTAACGCCACTGCGCGCGTCCCCCTCCCCCTTTGGTGATGCTATGAGGGGGAGTAAAGTTAAAATCCGTTGGCATTCGGCAGTGAGTTAACGTAAACTCCCCCGTGTGATCAAATTGCGATTCCCAGGAACCATGACACCATAAATGCACCATAGTGTGATTAACAAATATAATAGTGCGAATTAATAAATACCCCTCATAGCATCACCCCGTGCATTCGCACTTAACCATGTTCACCCTCGGGGAAATGCTTGGGAGTTTTCTGTTGAGGCGACAGGATTACATGCCTCGTCAAATGCGAGAGCTGACTGTCAGCGGCATTGCCACGAATGATGTGGAAATATTCGTAAGGCGATGGCATCACCGATGACCAGAACTTGTGACGTCACAGGATGACCTCACCACATGACATCGTCGGTTGGTCAGAAAGTGGTCCACTAACAAGGCCACCTTAGGGAAAGAAAGCTTTCGATTCCTGTCAAACCTGAGGCATTGGACACTACGTATGATGTTGAAAGGTTCCAGGAGAGACCAATGCCGGAGACGCTCCCTGGATTTCGTGCCGACCGGTTGTGCGCCCGCGCGCTCCGCGCGTTCGCGACCTTCGGCGTCATCGTAGCTCTGGTCGACTGGGCTGGCCCTACGTCACCTCCTGTCGCCGGCTGTCTTCGGTGACAGCGCAGCTCTGACCTACTGGACCTGCTCTACGCCATCTACAGACGCCGACAACATCTCTCGCAAGTGTACCCCGTCCTCGGACTCCAGTGACCGTTGTTCTATCTTTCCTGTCTCTCCTATCCCCTCAGTTTGTTGTTGCTTCTTCTTCCTCTTTCCTATACCTTTACCTCTACCCTTTTATCCCTCCTTACCCCCATCCCTTTGTGAGCTCTGTGGCGGTGTCGCTCACTGAAGCAGACAATAACGGGGCTCACTTTTCTCTTCCTTTCTCTGAAGAACCACTTCAGAGACCAATGCCACGGAGCGAGAAGAGAATGGCTCAGGCCGTTTCCGCCATCTTAGGCAAGTGCTCAAGAGACGGTACAATTTTTTTTTTAAGGACGACAATCTTTGTTGGGATACTTGAACGCCGAAATTACGGTTTGTGTCTGTCTGCCACTCAGTTCAGCCACAGTTTTAGCACTTCCGTATGACCCAGTCATCTTTATCTGGTGGCAGTGTTCATAGTTGTGCACATTGGCGATGAAAAAACAACAAATGTTACGCACATATGAGGCGAAACCTCAATACGCCAGCATTAGATGGCGTGTTTCTTGACTTGGAAATACAGATATACCTAAATTAAAAAAAACCTTAGTAATTCTACACCTTACACGAATTACGTGTTTCTTACACTACGATGAAAAAGCGACGCTATGTACGAAAACGCACCCTGTGGACTGCACGGTTCAGCCATTTGCCAAAGGCTCCAGGTTCCCTACGATTCTCCTGTTTGTCGACATTACTCCTACGTCTCCATATCTCACACAGCGCCTCCACACAGAAGACTATCGTTTTTCGATTACATTTGCAGCGAAGCGAGCAGATACGCGGCCTCTTTTTTTTTCTTACCGTGCAGTAAGTCGGTGTCGGCCGGTACAAAAGGTGTCTGCGGGAAACCAAGCAGAGATCATCCTTCTCCGACGTCCTACGAAGTTCGGCTCGACGGAGCCAAGCTCAAGGCCACGTTGTGCGCCACATCCTGGTCCAAGTATTCGCCTCGCTCGAAGTCCGTAGGATCACCGCCGAGAGTGTTGCCGAGAACGTTATGCACTTCGCTGGAATACCCCTCTCGTGGTTTGTAGAGTGCGACGCACGGAGACGAAGTCCAGAATGTGAAGCAGTACACATCGTGGCCCGTAGTCGGGTTTTCGCTCTCCGGAACCAACGAGCACGCGTGAATTTGTTCTTCCGTTATGGCCAACGAGTCGGTGAGGACGTCCTTCGCATCCATCGTCAGCAAGAAGCGGTCCAAAAGTGCCTCCTGGACGTTGGGGGCGTGATAGAGAATCCAGGGACCGATCGCCCTGTTGGACATAAGACAGGTATAAATCGCGCAAATGCACTCCAGACGCTCCTTCACGTCCGACATGAGAGCGATGCTCGAGCAGATTGCGGCGATGGCTTCGGGAACGGACATTCCGGTGATCTTCGGGATGGGAAGAGAAATGTCACCGTCCAGGCAATACAGTTTGCCCGCTTGGACACTGGATAGCGTCGAGCACAACCTGTCCAAGTCTATGGTAGCCATCGGGAGTAACAGAAAAGTACGCAGCCGAAGGGTTCCACCTCTGAGGAGTCGGTGGTTGCTTGGGGCAATACTATCCTCGTCGGCCGTTGAGATTCGCCGCCTAGACTTCCGGTTCGAAGAGCTGTGCTGTCCGTACACTGTTAGAGAATACCATTTACATGTCCGGCCGACAAAACAGCAGCCGCAGAGGTACCGTGGCCGGCGTTTTCTGTTGCGCGCCTTAAACGGCTCCCAAGCCGTCTCCAACCAGAGTTTTGTGAAAGGGCCTAATAAATAGTGCCGTTCACAGGATTGGCGCTTGCTCACGGTGGTGACATTCTACAATTTACAACAGTCCGTACCACAGCGATTTCGTTGGGGCAGCATTAAAATTTTAAACGCACTACATACTTGTTCGGAAGTTGTGCGGCGGCGCTGCTCTACAGCCATGGCGCGCAAGAACACTGGTGGGCGCGCGGTAGTATTGCGCAAGCCGTGGGTAGCCGCGGCCGGCCGCTGTCGCGACGGTGTATTTTCTCCTTTCTGGAGTAGCGACGGCTTCCACCCCGGATTCGTTCCTTTGCGCGCTTTTTTTTTCTTTCCCAAAGTGCAGCCGTTTAGAGTCTACAGCGTCTGCCTAAGGATTGCACGGTAAGTTTCAGCATGTTCAATTATCTTTTGATTTTGTGTATCCACGAATCACCGACCACGATTTTTTTTAGAGGCGAAACTCGTTACGCCGTCGCTTCGTATGTTCCGTGTCGTCGTTGTCGTCGTCGTAGAAACCACCTCTCGTTTAGTCCTTGAAATGTACGCTGGATGGCGGTACTTGTATATAATGAATATGGGATGGAAAGATGCGAAAAGGTGGTACTTGGACTGCGTCCCTGCGTCCGTGTGCTTTCTTTCATTTTGTTTGTTTATTATTATTTTTTGCAGTAGTTGTGTCTTCGCCGTGCCACTGTCGTCCGTGGCGCTAAGAGGGCCGATTCTCGAGATGATGATGATAATTGTGCTTTTCTTTTACTGAAATGAAATGGCGGTGATGATGATGCTTTTTGTACCGAAGCGAAACTCACCATCGTTCTAGCTTCGCTGTGAAGCTGTTTTGATCGAGTGACAATGGCTGACGTCCTTTTTTTATGTAGTTATAATACGACAATGTACACCGCTCTTGTTTCAATGGCGCTCGATTATCCGTTATTTGACGGTGGCGGGATGCACTAATACGTGCCACAAGAATACGAGGAAGAGAAGACGACAAAATCACTCCAATTGCGAGATGGCTTTCCTGCCTTCGTTTGTTCAGCGAAGAATCGGTATCTATTGAACATGATTTTCTATCATGTCGTAACTAGGTAGTAATTAGGAAAAGACTACTAGCTATTTTGTTTGCGAAGCTAGGTTTAGGTTTAACCAGATAAACTCTGCTAAATTTTTGTGGCTCCGTTTTGGGACATTCCCACAGAGATGTATTTGATACGACCGGTGTGCAATTTCATTCAAGCCACTAAACGTACTTCAACATAGTGCCCAATTTTACGGATTCTCGAAAAAAAAACGTTGAGACGTAGTTTCTAATTTGTGAATAAATATGAGACGCTCATCCTAAATTAATTGTGTTTGTCAAACTCAGCTGCCAGGTCGGCTCCGAAAATTAAGTTATCGTTAATGTAATAGTAAATATTTTCATGTTTGTTTTTTGTTTTTGATTTCTCATTCTTTGGATTTTTTGGATAATGTCTTCAGTCTAGTATATGATCTCATAACAAATTTCGCTGCAAAATAGATAATATTTACGTCTGGTTCAACACTTCGGCTTACGTCGAGCTACGCGCGACCGTTTCAAATCCTGCCCTTGCTTAGTTAAAAAAACAAACGAACAAAAGGACATTAGCTACAATTAGCAAATAATAGGATAGGGCAATTACCTGCGAATTTCGGAAGGGTAGATCCACCGGCTACCTACAATATCCTAATTCTAATCCTAATCCTACTCTGAAGTCGAACTTTTCTTCTACGTACTTTTCCGTTATTTCTGATAACTGTGGTAGATTTACACACGCTCTGCTCAGCGCTATATCCAGCGTACAAGCGGATTAACTGTACTGCTAGGACGGTGGTAGTTCTCTTTTCATCTTGAATATCACCTAAACGTCCGTTCCGGATGCCATCTCCACAATTCGCACGAGTATCGCTGTAATGTGGGACATGAAGGTGCGTCTGGAGTGCGTTTGCGCGATTTATACTTGTCTTTATGTTCGAGACGGTGGTCGGTCCCTGGATTCTCTGTCACGTCCCCAACGCCGAGTGTGCGGCTCAGGACGCGCTTTTGGACGGCATCTTGCTGGAGATGGATGCGAAGTACGTCGCCACGGACTCGCTGGCTATAACCAAAGAAAGTTCCAGCGTGCTGGTTGGTTCCGGAAAACGACAGCCCGACTACGGGTCCCCGACGTGTACTGCTTCACATTCTAGACTTCGTCTCCGTGTGTTGCACTCCACAAACCACAAAAGGGGTATTCCAGTGAAGTATACGAAGTTTTCGGGAACACTCTTGGTGGTGATACTAACGGCTTCGAGCGAGGCGAATACTTCGATCGGAATGTGGCGCACCACGTGGCCGTGTACCAACAGTGTGCTGGTAAATGAAGATGAAATGTACCGGACGAAGTTCATTGAAAGATGGCGACCTGTCGGGACCGTTGCGGCACCTGGCGGAGCAGATCTGAACCACGCGTTCCTTTCTGCGTGGCCTCCGAGCTGAGTGCGAAGCGCAGTCAACGCAAGCAGCGCACTTGTGTACGCGAAGGCTACTATCAGACACATCAATGACTGCGGTAACCTCTTTGATTCTAGGATTTCGCGCTGAAATCGATTGCTGCTGAAGCGAGCGGAGGCTTCCTTGACGCGTCAGTGCGCATGCGTGAGACAAATGGACAAACCCAAGAAAGTGTTTCTGTAGGATCTGTGAAATTCTCGCAAACAGCCGAGTTCCATTGGCGTTCCGCGGGGATAAGGCTGCCAAGGAGAAAAACCGAAAGCACCCGCTTAGGGGTAGAACGTTTTCCTCCTTGGAATCATGAGGATACCCAAAGATGGCCTTCTCGAACTCGGTCCTGAGAGCTGCGTCCACCCAAGGCTTGATAAAACTGAGTTGGTCAGTCTTGCCGGACAAGCCTTTGGGAGAACTGGGGCTGATGAAACGGAGAGCTGCATCCAACAAGGAGTCAAGCGTCTGCCCAAGGAACCCACGAGAGAAGAAACTTCAGGAATTCGGCATGTCGTGTCTGCTCCTAAAAAAGTGGACATCAATTTGCTCCAGCCTGACGAGGAAGAGGGATTCGCCCTGGTTCCCGAACCACTGTACGAAGAAAAGGTGGCAGCGGCTCTATCAGGGTGATACAGAGAACTGCGGAAAGTAGCTCCGGCAAAAGCAAAACGAGAATCTAAGAAGCTGTATAAACCAAGCGGGGGGCTCATTAGGTCGGCCCTGTCCGGGAGGACGTGCGAAAGTGCCAGCCTCTCTTTCTCCTTCAAGGCCAAGACCCACAAGGAGTTGTGTCTGTTTCGGAGTATGACTCTTGGCAGAAACTTGTCCTACGACATCTGCAAATGCCTTGACCATTGAAGATACGTTCCTCGTGAGAAATCCCCAGGACGTTTTAGACTTTCTAGGGGATGAGTGCCCTCAAAGTGCTTCTGCGTTTTCGGTAGACGTTAAAGACTTATTTTATTCCCTACCTCAGGGCATTTTGTGCGAGAAGGTTAAGTCTGCATCCAACGCTGTGGTGGGAATAATTTTTTGTAGACTTTGTGCAACTAACGTAGACGGCTTTCTTCAACTTCTGAACTTTTATTCGCAGTCGACTTTCATCACGAGAAACGACAAATGGTATGCTCAAAGACAGGGCGTGCGCATTGGGTCATGTTTAGCTCCAGTACTCAGTGGTATTTTATTAGCCCGTTATGACAAACGCATACTGCGAGGCTTGCCGAGACAAATACCGTTAAGGTATTCCTGTACGCTAATGATTTCTTAGTCATTTATTGTGCGGAACAGTGTGACACACGACAGGACGCCTAAGAGAGTTGAGCATTATTTCTGATAACGAGACTAATCTGCATGTAGACGGCGGAGTTGCCCGAGAATAACAAACCTAGATTTTTAGACCTAGAGCTTATGCTTCCGCCAGAACCAGAAAGCCCTGATACATTTTAGTTGAGCGCATTCCAAGCTTGTTGAGTGAGGAACTGCGAAAGCACGCGAGATGGCATCAGTGTCAAGGCTCTGTCACCACCAGGTTTAGAGCAGCTTCAACAGCCATATTAACGTAAGAAAGCAGGCTTTCCTTGTCAATTGCTCTCAGGCACAGAAGAGTCACTTCTGAATTAATTAAAGCAGGGAAAGATTTTGAAGCACACAATTCAGGAACAGCCAAACCCGAAAATTTCTGCCATACTTTATATGCACAAACGTTCACACTGCCTAAAAAGAATTCTTTGGAAAAAAAAAAACTAAGGTGAAGGTTGTTTTTACAGCAAAAACCATCCAGGGTTTCTATACAAAATTATGAAAAACGAAGGATCTTCAGGTATAGGGTATTATAAGAAGCTTGCAAAAATGTTCGTAGAATGTAATGTAGGTGTTGCATATCGATTTGCTTTATCATGTGGCCGATATACATCGGTCAGATGGGGCGTTGCATATCTGAACTATCTCCTTAAGGAGTTCGTGGATCTCAAGCGCGGATCAGTGGGCAGCCACCTGGATAGTGACTGTGCCCATTGTTAGTGCACCCCGATGGGTGATGAATGCGAAGTAATGGCAAGATTGACAAGAGGGCACGGGAAATAAAGCGTTTTTGATTCGCAAGGCGGTAACTGAGTGTGTAAGTGCCCCATGCGGACAATGAGTACTAGTATCTTGTCACTTAAAACGTAATTTAAATATTCGTATATTAAGATGTTCTGGAACATGCGCCATCATTTTTTTCGTTTCTGTGGGTCACCTTCTCGAACTCTTGGCTTTATATATACGGCCACCATCTGTGCAATAAAGTGGTTGCAAGTGTGCGCTCTGTCCCATGTGACTTCTTTCTGAAACGTTGTGCACACCAAGAATGTATATTCCTTTCAAAAGAAAATAATTTGTGACGTTTCACTGTTTGCAAGGCCCACCATTTCCGGCATGTGATGTTTCGGCTATCCTGCTTGAACAGATGCAACTTCGTAGACCTTGCGCTGTCACCCGTGCTAGGAAACTGCGAAGCGTCGGGAAACTTGTTGAGGAATGACACGCATGCTCGGGGGGGGGGGGGGCGGGGGGGTCGATCGCGTATGTTGAAGAGTAGAAATCTCAACAATGCTTGAATTTGGTTGGCCACAAGGGACACAGGTGCGAAGCAAATATAACAAACAGCATGGGTGCATATAAAAGTTCCTTTATTCGACTTGTCGATACTAGGATGTCTCGGCTTGCATAAGACCCGACATGTTTCATTAGACACGAAGTGCGAAGTCCCTTTCTCATCGCCTTCGTCACAGTTATGAAGGAACATGTACATAGACAGCATTAAGCCATTCTGTCGAGGCCTCGTCAATCAGCTAAGATTCAGATGTTCCGCTACGCAGGTGACAACAGATGGTGAACGGATAGGATGATGCTCTCTTCCAGGTGGTGCTCACACACACAAAAGGGGCGCTCGAAGAGGAACGAGGCAAGAAATTTAATGTATGAAGCTAAAAGGAAAGTGCAAATTTTAGGTTAAAAATGAAACATTGAGTAAAATAATGTTCAACACAGCTGTCACTACAGCTTCAACAGGTGTGGTACTTATCAATATTTTCGTGGCTGCAGTCTCCGATGGGGATGCGTGGTTATTTGTAAGTCGTCAAGTGGTTTCGGCAAACTGCACAGTTCGTGAAAAGTTTTGGTCCGTCAAATGACATCGTCTTGATGCTGGAAAGAAAGACAACCAATGAAGAATTGTTTCACAAAGGGAATAGTTATTCACGGTGGATAACGCAATAAACTGGCTATGGCAGTTATGAATCCAAGCAAATCGCTACTGGTAATCGACGTTATCGAAATTAGCAGTGTTAAATTCAAGGGAGCAGATAAAGACATGTCGGGCTTGCATGCATCGCTGTGTGTCCGTGCGTTAATGGCCGCGGAACCACGTTACCAGAGATGTTACTAGCGATGACTGTCCAAATTGGCACTTTGTTTTGAGCGTTACGTTCAATTAAGCAGAAGTGTATAAATCAAGGAAACCGCATCACATAATTTTTCATGCTTGATATTTATACAGTAAATTCAGGATTGTCCAAGGAACGCTACATCAATACCGTTATAATTAAAAATGAATGTGTTTAGCCACATTTACTCAGTTACTATTCGCGAAAGCAGACCTGTTTGTGACGTTGGCTACAGAGATCACGGGCTTAAATTCTCTTGGCAGAGCAACTACGCCATACATAGAAAGAGAATAGCCCGCCAAAATGACTTACGGTATAAAGTCGGTGGCCGAAAAGGAGGGATAGTTCACCGTGTTGCCCTCGTCTGGCATGGGAGAGAGTGGGCAGCTGCATCACGGGAACAATTGGAGGACGCCAGCATACAGTGACCTCAGGTCTCGATAAACGCCGCAACGGTAGCTTCGTGGCGGATTTCCCAACGTCTGTCGGAGGACGGTTTCGAGTAACGGCGAATGTATGTCGGGAGTTTCGTGTATGGCTACGCAAGGCTTTGTGTACCAGTCGACGAACAAGTAAGGCCTGAAGTCCCTGCCTCTTTCTTCTTCGGGGACGAGCAGGCAGGTGCAACAGACGTTTTCTGTCGCCTTCGCAAACACGCCGTAGACGCGTCTCTGCCGCATTTTTTTCAGGATGTCGCCTATTATATCAGTGGGGTCCTCCCTACGGTCAGCGCGATAGAGAACCCAGGACCCTATGACGCCCAGGCCGGCCATACAGGTGAATAGGTGGGCCGCGCAGTCCAGACGGTCGCGCAGAGCGGCTATGGATTCCATATGGGCGCGAACCGCGCTGACTGCTTCTGGTACAGACTTGTCGGCGAGCTTTGGAAGGTCGGTGAAGCCGTAGTTGTCCAAGCATCGCAGTTCGTGTTGCGGCACTCTTCAAAGGTGTGAGCACAGCACTTCCGCGTACGCCATGGCTGCCAGTGACCCTTAGGCGCCTATGGAAGCTGAATGTTGCGTGGAGTGTTGGCCTATAGCTAGAGTAGAATGTACTAGAATAGGTTGAGTGGCGCGACCGCCGCTGTTTTCCTGAAGCTTCGTACGCGGTTGCGATAGAGGGCGCTACGAGCCATCCGGCTTGGTCGCGCATCGCTCGCGCGGTCGTGCGTTGCCGGGCTTCTGCGCCTTTGGCGACACGTGCGACGGCCAGTTTCTTACCGGTGTACGGCTATAGATTTATACTGTCAGGGTAGCATTAAAAATGGTGTTTCCACACGATAATCAGGCTTTCGCCTCATAATATTGGCCCTAAATGTTGCTGCACTGGTTTCGCGGCTCTGAGCGTCTACTACGGTGACGCGCGAATGCGCCCCTTACGTAGGTTCTTCGCGATTCCGTTTTTTTAGTCTTTTTACCAATTGAGAGTAACTGTCAAGTCCGCGTGCTTTCCGTCCCATTGTGCATGGCCGCAGTAAAGCGAAGCTGTAAATAGCAGTTCAAATTGGAATGAATGTCGTGAGAGAATGCTACACGTGTGCTTTTGTCACGACGCCTCGGTTACGGGAAGGAAGGCTTTAAATAACGATGCTAATAGAAAACTGCTTTTTCTTACACCCATAATAAAAGGACAACAGCGATGTCTGCATCCCTTAGCTTTTTATTGGATCAGCAGCAAATATACAAATATCGTTCAATCTGTAGAAACAAGCAGCTGTAATTTAGCCAAAGGATAAAGCCAGGCATAAACCAACGCGGTTTTTTTCCACCTGTCAACAGCATATAAATGTGTTTACAGACACGACAAAATAAAAATAAATATGTTTAAAACCGGCTGCTATATACAAACAAATATCAGTCACACACACTATGCATAAAGATACATTTTAAAGGAAAACAAAATAAAAATAAAGATGCTTAAAACTTATTGCTTTACATTTATACAAAGAAGTATCACTGTTACCACTGGCTATGTACACAGATAAACTTCAAAGTACAAAAAATCACTGTAAATACTATGTACAAAGAAAACTGTTACAGGTATGTAACAGGACGAGTGGAGCACTCAGCTGTACGGGAATCCTACACGCACCTACGGAGCTTTAGGTGCTGCAGCCTCCTGCGCCGTTCTTCCTTAGCTCTATTGATTCCTTTAACCAAAAAGTGCAATCGAGTGACAACATAAAATTTTACCACATGAGACTTCACTGCTTTTGCATGTTGAGCACAGCCAAGGGGTCTCCCTTCAACCCTGACCAGATGCAGCACATCTAAAATGCTATCACTGCGCAGTTCATTAGTGCTGAAGCAGTCTGTAAATGTGTCTTCTAAATAGCTAACGAAGTCAAACAGCTCCTTAGATGGGTACAACAAACCACCTTTGTCGCAAAAGTTCGTAAAGGCCGAACACTCATGTTCCTTCCCTTCTGAAGCTGGAACAAGCAGTGAAGTATGACAAGCAGTGCATCCTGACTTCTGCACACACTTTCTAGCAACTTTTTGCAGACGACTGCCTAATCTACGCCACAATTACCAAGTTAGATGACCAATTGAAAGTTCAGAATTGTTTGAAAAAGTTAGATAGTTGGTGTAGGAAATGGAAAATGTCAATAAATTATTCTAAATCTACATATACACACATCAGTAAAAGGAAAACTATCCATTCCTTTCCGTACAGCATTGGTGGACACTTGTTGGTGCATGCGCAACAGTTCAAGTATCTCGGGGTAACAATTACGCGAAAATTGTCATGGACTGAACATATAGATAACGTTTGCACGATAGCCTATCAAAAGTTGTACATATTGAGGAAAAAACTGGAACATGCATCGCGTGACGTAAAACATATTGCATACACCACCTTCATTAGGACGATACTAGAATACTCAGCCGTTGTTTGGAGTCCCCATCAAGCGACCCTTAAGAAGAAGCTGGAAAGAATACAAAGACTGGCGGCGCGTTTTATTTGTTCAACATACCGAAGAAAGGAATCGGTCACGCTGATGTTACAGAGATGCAACTTAGATACTCTTGAACTGCGGAGAAAAAAATATAGGCTGAAGGTATTCTTCCAAATAATTCACGATCAACTTAATATTGATAAGTTCAAATATTTACACCCCCCAGGCAAAATAAATCCCCGAACTAACCACGATTGCGTCATAAAACCATACCAAACAAATACTGACATGTTTCGATATTCTTTCTTCCCGGATGTCGTAGAAATGTGGAACAAACTACCAAACGCAATTGTTGTTTTAAACAATGTCACCGACTTCGAAAATGCTGTAGAGGCACACTTACGAGATTGTTGAGTTTGATGTAAGCGACCTCATGTCCATTATTTTGGAATATGTCAGTGAATTTTGAATTGTTATTTTGAATTCTGAATTGTTATTAATGAAATACCTGTTTTCATTGTGAAGTGCCGAGTGTTACGCAACTTTATGTACCTTGTACATTTTTTATGTATGTAATTGTATTGTCCTCTCTGTTATGACCCTCTTGGAGGGTTGACAGTATTATTAAATAAATAAAAATAAATAAATAAATAAATATCCAGCCATGTAATATGCTAGGCGAGAGTCACTTTTTTCCCACGAGGCTGTAATGCTCAGTTGGGGCAGCAATACTGTCATGGCAGGCAGCGCTTTCTATCACGTCAAGATCTCCTTGAGCGATGTGGTCATCAATTGTTTGCTGCAGGCTTGTTGCATCTGCCGAGTGTGCATCTCCAGTGTCGAGCAGTGATGTAAGCACCAATGATGTAACGCTCGCACCGTGCACTGGCTTGCACGGTGCACTGGCTTGCACGGTCCTCTTGGGGTCCACAGGATGCTTCACCTTGCACGTTATTTTGCTTGAGGTTCCCTGGATGCCCATCGCTGTCCACATTCGTCTATTCCACGAAGCTCCGTCGCAGGTTATCAAGTCGACAAAGAGTCCTGCCTGTTCTGCTAGGATCGTTGTTTCGATCAATATCTTGCAGAGAAGGTCGCCCTTAACATTTCCGTGCGCAGCAAACACCCCCAAAACCTGAGAAAATTTGCCTGCAAATGGCACGAACATAACAACCATACCATCGTCGCAAGAAAGGTTCGCATCTGCCCGTGGTATAAAGGGCCCCATGTCGACAAAGCCTCCGATTCTACCAGTCTTGTCAATTGAAGGGTGCTCAGACAACTTCATTTCGTCGACCAGGATGCCGCCATGACGGCTGAAGGTGTCCATTGTGTCTGTTTTCGTCTTCAAAGTTTCTAGAACCTTTCTGTTGAAACCGAAGCCATTCCTGTACGAGGCGGTGTACTTCCGCAGAGTAGTATCGCCCGGAAGCACGAGAATGTTGTGTCTTCTCAGATGTCTATAGAGCTTCGGACTTCTCATCTTCATGAGAATGCATTCCAGCATCCATTCATTAGTGAAACGCATGCCATTTGTGCTCTTTCGCTTTGATGCTCTGAAACAGTGCCGCACATTTTCCTGCTGCTTTGGGGACAGCGTAGAGATCTTCTCTTCCAGTGTCTGTTCTTTTAAAGCCGCGTTTTTGGCTCGCATGCCCTCAATTCTACCTTTCAGGCTCAGCACCTTTTTAGAAAGGCGCCTGTGCTTTTGCAAGGTTGACCTCAGCCTCTGGGCAGCTGTCCTCACTTGCTTTCGGCGATGGCACTTGAGCCAAGACATTCTTGTGAGAAGAGCCTTTTGAAGGTACCGACAAGACAGGCAAGGAGCTCTTGAAAAGCATGGTAATGTTATTTTGTTGGGTTTGCTAAATGACTTCTTTAGTATACCGCTGTGCAAATAAACATAATTCATCAGCACCAAATATATGTCACTGCTCCTGAGGTAAAGTAAGTTCATGAAGCTATCAGCCTTCAAAACAATTTATGTTACGTCTCAGGAGCTCGGGCAAAATATCTCACACTTTTTCAGTTTACCATGTTGCCTTATGTGCAAATATACTACATGTACACAAGTGAAAGATTAGTTTCGCCCTTACCTTCTGTCACTGTCGTTACTGCGCATCTCCGGCTGTAGAAAGCGCCACCAATGACGGCTGTTTTTTTTTTCAGGAGGCTCTTTGTTAGCTCCTCTGCGATGATCGCCGTTGTAGACATGGCACCAGGGCATTTCAGTAAGCCTGAGGCTCGAAGAAGAACTCCCTCAGCTTCCCTTACAGTCTCGACACGTCCTTCAGTGATCAATTTCCCAGCGAGGAATGTCCTGAATGAGACTTCATGGTCCTTGCTTACACTGAAGAAGACCGAGCGGTCCGAGTTTACGGTCCCAGTAGACTCTACAAGCTCTCCAAGGGCGTATACCGTACCTTCAAAGTCTGGAAACCGATGGGACGACCAATACGCAGACGGGGTACTCAGATTACACAAATTGTCAGCGCCAAGCACTGGGGAATCAAATCCGTCGCTTGCGAACGGCTCTTCCACAGCCGCAGTGCTGCATGGGCTTTCAACTTTCTTCCTTTTGCGCTTTGTATCATCAAGCTTGGCTGGTGCCTCCCGTTTGCGAGGTGCTCGCTTGGGAGGAGCTGTCGAGCTCAAGTACTTTGGCGCATTTGGCAATAGCGTAGGCACTGCGTCACTCGTTAGTGCCGGTGTTCCTCACCTCCTTTGTCACCTCCTTTCCGTTCACAATGTGCACGTAGTCCCGCTGAATGTACCGCTTATCGAAGTGGAGCTCACACACTGCGCATTTGCTATCCAGGGGTTTGTCGCTCCGATGTAAGTTCTTCTCCCAGAGCGCCCGACGAGCTTCATTTTTCGGCACGCTGAACAATGAAAGCTGCTTCTCCGCTTTAACGCCCGAGTAACCGGTGCGACAGCCTGGCGCATAACTATGCCGATGCCTGCCTTTCGGCATGGCTACACCGTTTTCACACACGAGTAAACGGCACTGAGTTGCAAAACATTTCGCGCAACACGCAGTCCCCGTCGCCTTCGCTGCAAATTGCAATGGCCCGGCGGCGGACGCGGAGGAAATTTCCTAGCCGCTTCGATCGCAGCGCCCCCACGCTAACTTTCCGCAGTTCGGGCTTCGCCAGGAAGCGTAGGCGGTACCCGGCGATCACGCCACTCAACCTATTCTAGTACACTCTAGCTAGAGGGAACCCTCGGTGTACTTGTTGTTGTGACGGAAACGTCGGTCGTATCTCCTACGCGCGGTGATGATGCGACCTGGAAGGGTGAAGTGAAGCAGCTTGCGTTCACCTCCCGCTAGTCGGATGTCGAGCCTGAGGTTAAAAAGCGTCCCGACCGATGGGGCGTTTGAACAGAAGTGTGGCGACAGGCTTCGCTTCGTTCGAGCGTTGGCGGCGGATTGCAATGCAATGCCTCGCTGCAAGGACTTTAATGCACGTGCTTACTCGGCCGCTGGTCACGTGTCTGATAATGGATTTAGCTGGAAGGGGCGTCATTCTGATAAAAAAATTACAAGCAGCCGTACATCCACGCGCTTAAGGACTGTGATGTAATGTCCGAGAAGTGTTTATAAATCAGGATCTTTCATATTTTAATGCGAAGCATTTCTTAGCGAACTTCGGCGAGTTTGACCCTATCTGTCTATCTATCTATTTAGCTGCGTACGACTTTTAGCTCTTCTGGCTGTTTGTATAACGGGATATATACCACATCTGGTATGGCACAACATGACTGTATGACGGGCATAACTGACTAGTCATATCATGAAAATCATGGCATGTATGTCACGAATGTCGGGGTTTACATGTCATGGTCTTGCTGTTCCTGCGGTCATTTCGTCCACATGTAATATCGCGAAACTGGTATGGCACGACATGACTACATGGCGAACATAATTTACAGACCCTCACGTGGAAATAGTCGCATGCGTGTCATGTAAGAACATGACTGCGTGCCACGCTCATGATGTGCTCGCGGTCTTTTCGCTAGCTTCACATGCACCAAATTTGCTAATACGTGACGTGAATAGACGACGAAGGTAAATGAGAAGTCCAAACATGATAATCAGGGTATGCCTGTTATGTAAAACATGACGACATGCTAGGTTCATAGTGCGGTCGCAGCCGTTTCGCTAGCTTCACATATACCAAATTCGGTGTTACATAACGTGAATAGACGACGAAGGTAAAGGACACGTCCAAACAAGACAATCATGACATGCGTGTCATGTAAAACATCACTACATGCTACACTCAGAGCGTGCTCGTGGCCGTTTCGCTAGCTTCACATATACCAAATTTGGTATTACGTGACGTGAATAGACGACGAATAAAAATGTCAGGCGCGAACATGATAATCATGATGTGGAAGTGATGTACAGCATAACTTACGTCCGCCTCGTAACGTTGTGCTGATTTTAAAGTGACATATCAACCTTCCTCATTCGTACTTCGCATATCATCGATTCCCACTGCACGTGGTTGGTTGTTCCTAAGAGTTCTGGCGCAACCCACCACGGGGGGATCTGTCATTTTTTATATCTTCGTGTTTCATTTCTACTGGCTCGTATATATGCAATGCCTACTCCCGCTAGTCGGATGTCGCATATATGAGGCGTAACATATATAGGGCGTTCAATTATCAATCAAATCAGCTGTCAATTTTTCATTCTGGCAAGTTCGAGTGACTGAATAATTTTTAGAAAGACCCATAATTTGTATAACCACTTCAATCTACGGCATTCCTGTGGGTCGTGGAGCCCATAAAAAACAGCGCAAGAGAAGGCGTGATCGGCAAGTGATAGCCGTTTTTCTTTTTTTTTTCACCGATCTCTTCATCGCCTTAATTCTGATGGGATTCAACACATTGTATCCCTAAGTAAAGCAGTAGCTCACATCTAAACTATTCATTTCCGTCCTACGCACGAGTCGATAGCGATGTCGCGGGAATTATTGGCGTGCCCCATCAAGGGCCTCCTATTGGTCTCCATATAGGTTCCACAAGCGAAACGGTCTGGCTCTTCAGCCAACTCTTGTTGAATCGCGTTGATGTGAGGCGGCGGATAGACCCTGCTGTTGATCTTACAGTCCTTAGTCGCCTTGTTCATTGTCTGTAGTAAGTGCACTTGTAGAGCTCCGCCTCCTCACATGCGACCACCGTTAACCCACCGCAGTGGGAAATTTGTGCGTGTGGCCGTGGGTCTTCGAGACCACGTCTCGCATAATTTGAATTTTCGCCTCGTGTGGAGTCCCTCGCGTTTCGCCAACACCGCCTGCGTTTCACCCAACAAGATCTCAAACTCTTCTATCCCTCCGAACACATAAACGGCCTTCCCAATGCACCTATAGGAGACCTGGGGTCATGGGTAAAGCTCGCTGTTATCGTCACGTACGCTTGGTGGAGGCGCTGCGTGATAAAGCACGAGTTCAGAGCGCGCTTCGACGTAAGACCCGGGTGTCTCGAGTCGCATTCATATGGCGAATGAAGACTCCGACAATAATTGCAGCTTTTAAACTCTTATTTTAGTTCGTGCTCCTTTGTGCCTGAGCGGCTCACTTCAATTGTAGAATGACATTTTGTTTGCGCTCGTCTTTGCGTGTCCTATCTGCTTGTGAAGCCGCTCGTTGTTGTTTGCGTGACATTACAGTTTGCTGTTTTTGCTTTTATTTCTTCGCCCTTGTGACGAAACTATGCACAGTAAGCGCTTAACAACGTATCTCGATTCCTATGACAGATTAGCCATGTTCTTTTATCCCCACAAATTTCCACTCTCCCCCGAACATCTACCATAATTAGTTACATTCAAAAGGCGAGAGTCATGGCAAGATTATAAGCGTACAGCCTCCTCCGTCCCTGCAATGGCCATACTCCACAGCCAAAATGTTCGCTGCAGTCTAAAACCTTCTCACCGGTTATCATATTTCGTAGGTACGTAAGACTGGCTATGTCGGCCCTTAATGGCCAGCGTTGCCTTAACAGTTGACGCCGATTCCAGGTCCCCAAAAGTGCGACTGTCCAGAGCTTCCCAACGTGCCTCCAGGAGTGAAAAAACGAGAAGCGCAGAACGTCCTCCCAGTGGTTGGAATACTGCGGCGCACGGCAGCTTGTTCCGTGCGGTGAAGCAGTGAAGTTCTTTGTAGTCCCGGTCTTCGACGGCGACCAACCAACAGGTATGCCGGGTTTTCCCGAGTTTCCTTCGTGCACCACACTTCTTGGCTTCTGCACCGCGTATGGTTAATAAGTGTTTTCCAAATTCATGGATGCACCTGTAGCGTCTGCGCCAGTATAGTAGCTTCCATGGTCAGATTGCACCTAGTTCGATCAGCTGGCAGTATGTCTGGGCCATGCAAGACAGGCGCCTCTTCAAGACTGCTATACGTTCCAGCTAGACGGGAATAGCACTAACGACCCTTATCAAGGTCATAGTTCTTGCTTTGGGAAGTCCAAAGCGAATCGTTCGTCGAGGGAGCGTAGCGTATCCACTGACAAGCTCGAAAGGTGGAAGCACAGGGAGTACAAGTCGCTCGACGTCATTCCCGACAGCGAATTAGGGCATAGCTTCGACCACGACCCTCAGTCACTGCTCTTTTCAACGGGGATAGACGCTGCAAGTCTTTGGCCTATCGTTAGTTGGGCACATCTGACTTCAGCATGACATCAACCAGACAAACCCGCTGTGCGTGGCGTCGAAAGAACGTTTCCTGTAACAAATAGTTTGCAGTGATCAATGTGTATAAACGTAGCAACAGAAAAAAAAAGAAATGCCAAGCTGGGTTATCAAGTTAGACAAGCTGATGTGCTCGAGAGTGTATCGAATGCCTGTAACGTAGTTTGCCATATCATTTCATGAATCGACAAAACTGAGGCGTGCCCTGCGCATTCTAGTATGTAAGTTCAGTCAATGATACGATAACACATAGTGAAGAATCTAGCATAGGCAGAGTGGCTGTACTAGCTGCAAGAGGGGAAAACTATCTGGACGCGAACACGCTTTCACAGCACATAGAGAAAACATCCTCGATTCGCTACACCTTCTAACCTTTCGTATTGAAATCAAAGCATACAACCACTGTGCCGATTCGATAAAAAGCCATATACGTAATTTCCCGGTTTACAATGGTATCGCAAGGTGTCGTTTAGAAAAAATAAACAGCGCTGGATGGATCGGGACTCAAGAAGAGGACACAACAGAGGTGCTGATGGATACTCTGACGTTTTTTCCTCAAGCAATATGAGTAAACTATTACGGAAAGACTTTGTTGGATGTTGGCGTCTGTGTCGTGTCCTCTTGGGTGTACATGTTCATCGAGAGCCTTTTTTTTTGTCGACGCTACATTTCCAACAAACCCAAATTTCAGCAGTGCTATAAATTACGAAGTGATTATACAAAGGAAAATATATGAAGAAAGCGTTTGAAGAGCAACAGGCTTGAGATTTTACAGGCGACTTTGACTCCATCATGATCAAGCTCTTCACCTTTAGTAGTCCCACTGCAGGTAAACGCCTCCAACCTTATCCTGTGCTTGTTGCGGACACGCTGTCCTCGCAGTATTGTTTTTAATGACGCGATGTAAGGAGTGTTGGCGCACAAACACGACGCCGGCTACTCCTTATCCCTTAGAGGTATCTAACATATATATACTTCAAATAAATGCATTGGTTCATAATCTTAAACTTTAGTAACACAGAATCGATGAGGACAGGAAGGAACAGCGTTCTGCCCCGCATTTTTGGTTTTCTTCCTGTTCTCATAGATGTTGCGACAGTGCACGTAGGGTCCAAGCGTCCGTGCGGACGAAGTCCATAGCACATACAATATACACAACTAGCACAACTAGGTAGCACAACTAGGTAGAACATGAGATTTCAAAACGTCTTCGAATTCACACATATGCGCATATACGGTGTTGTTAACTGATGGAAGAGCAACTGATGCATACAGTCAACAGTCACATATAATATATATGTCGCCGTTTTAAATGAAAGAAAAAGGAAAAAAAAAACTTAACTGCACATATATCGGCCAAGAATGACCCTCAAGTGTCTTCTCAATCTCATCTGCCTGCCTGACTTTCTGCTTTCCCTGGAACCCTCGCTTCTTCTTAACCTAATGGGAAGTTAAAAATAATATATCTAGTTTCAGCGCAAGATGATGATATCACTCCTCAAATCGCGAAAAAAAAGAGTAGCTTTTTCAGAAACTTGTCATGTTGATATGGTCAGCGCCAGCAGAGCTTATCTTCTGCAATTAAAGAAACGATCATTTCAGGTCTGAAATGTGGTCACCACAATAACATCATCATCATCAGCATGATTACGTTCACTACAGGACAAAGGCCTCTCCCATGTTACGCCAGTTGACTCGGTCCTGTGCTTGCTGCTGCCAATTTATTACCGCTAACTTCTTAATCTTATCTGCCCACCTAACCTTCTGTCTCCCCCTAACTCTCTTGGCTTGTCTGGGAATTCAGTTAGTTACCCTTAATGACCAGCGGTTGTCCTGTCTACGCGCTACATGCCCGGCCCATGTCCATTTCCTCTTCTTGATTGCAACTATTATATCCTTAACCCTTGTTTGTTCCCTAATCCACTCCGCTCTCTTCTTGTCTCTTAAGGTTACACCTACCATTTTTCTTTCTATTTCTTGCTGCGTCGTCCTCAATTTAAGCTGAACCCTCCTTGTAAGTCTTTAGGTTTCTGCTCCGTAGCTAAGTAGCGGCAAGATACAGTTGTTATATACCTTCCTTTTGAGGGATGGTGGCAATCTACCTGTCATAATTTGAGAGTGCTTGCCAAATGTGCTTCACCCCATTCTTATTCTTCTAGCTACTTCAATCTCGTGGTTCGGCTCTGCGGTTATTACCTGCCCTAAGTAGACAGTCTTTTACAACTTGAAGAGGGCTATTACCTATCTGAAAGCGCTGCTCTCTTCCGAGGTTGTTGTACATTAATTTTGTTTTCTGCAGATT
The DNA here is from genome assembly GCF_043290135.1 of Rhipicephalus microplus. Lineage (NCBI taxonomy): Eukaryota > Metazoa > Arthropoda > Arachnida > Ixodida > Ixodidae > Rhipicephalus > Rhipicephalus microplus. The sequence goes on along the minus strand of NC_134707.1, from coordinate 58,439,225 downwards.
AATTTTAAAACCCGCCTTTATGCTCTCCTTGTCTAACTCCGTGATCATGAGTGGCAATTCGTCCCCTGAGTTACTCAGCAATGCAATGTCACCACAATAAAAGCGCTACCGAAATAGCCGCAATAACAGTCTGTCTTTGGATAACCAAACAGGCATATATTCTGTTTCGTGGAGCTATATGGTAACTTGTGGTCACAGAATGCCAAGACGTGGTGTAATGTTAATAGCTGTTGGAGTTTAACGTCCCAAATTTACCATGCGGTTATGGCAGACGCCGCAGTGGAGGGCTCCGGAAATTTTGGCCAGCTGGGGTTCTTTAACGTGCACCCAAATCTATGCACACGGATCTCAAGCATTTTCGCCTCTATCGAAAATGTGGCCGCCACGGCTGGGATATGATCCCGCGACCTGCGGGTCAGCAGCAAAATGCCTTAGCTATTAGACCACCCCGGTGGGTGGGGTGTAATGTTGATACAGTGTCGTAATGTAAGGTTTTTCCTTGCGTAGCCGTTACTGGACTTACAGGCCTACGTGCAATGAGGGTAAAACACAGAACTGAAATAAAATCAAGAAAATAATTATAATAATGGTTTATTTTCTATCAATACTAAGTTGATAGAGAGGGTGAGAATAAAAGCGATTATCCGCTTGACTAAGTTCTCACCCCCCTATTCACATAGGGCAGTGGCGGTGGCGGCAACAAAACACCACAGCTGACAAAAGTACACAACGTGTACATAGCATAAACAAAATTATGAATTGTAAAACTTTCAAGCTCACTGCAAGCGGTCGCTGACAAAAATAAAAAAAACACACAGTGCAATAAACATATATTTAAATGTATGTGAAATGTCGCAATTTGTAAACCACAAATACAGAAAACATATGATTTACGTGCACTGGTAACTGCATTTTCATTCCTTGTGTTTTGTTTATTTTTCTTTATTGCTTCGAACTTAGAAGAAAAATCTTAATTGTCAGGAGCATTATTAATATATTGGCGAAGTTGGGAAAGTGTGAAACGTAATCATCCGAATGGTATCCCAAAATTAGATGTGTGCGTACTTTTGCACGCCTGAACCGTTCACGTTCCGAAACTGCTATACGATTACGAGAGACGCCGTACAAGAGGACTCCAAAAAACTGGACCGCGTGGGGTGTTGTAAAGTTCACCTCACCATAAGCTCACGGGTCTCGACCGTTCCGCCTCCATCGATTGCGGCTGCCGAGGTCGAGATTCCATACCGCGACCATCGGGCTATCTATTAGGCACTATAACAACTTGACCAATGGTATATTGTCGTAAAGAAGCAGGTATGTATACCTTTGCATATGGCCACATTCCGCGTTGAATTAGTCTCGCTGTTCAGATGCCGTCAGTGGGTATGGACTTTTACATGACGTCAAAGTGTCTGTGTCTAGTCTACAGTTTCAATATAAATTTCAGCACTTTCGCTGTCGCTTTCAGGCTGCATGCGATGAATGTTGGCTTGAGCTAGTGTCCGGTCGATGCCAGTGTAGCAGCCGAGAAATATTTCGTCGCACTTGCACTCGAGGATGCCGTCGAAAATACGCTGTACCCGCGTCGCACAACTCGTGCCGGGGAAACACATCGCCAGGTACGGCAAGTCCTGCCACGCGCACATGCCCACGACGATTTGCGCGCCCTGCGGGTCGGACTGTTTTTCGGCGGTGATTGCACACGCGTAGCGCTCTCTTTCTCTGGTCAGGGTCACGTACCCGATGTCCACTCCCGGGAGCGTTAGCGCGGTCGCTATCAGCGTCTGCAGCGTGAAGTCGTGGACGGGCGGCATGCTCCGATCCAGCGCGAAGAGCGCCCACGTGAGCCTCTGGTTGCGTCCAAAGAGCCAGCAGTAGGCCGCAGCGAGCTTGGGAAGTCGAAAGGTGCGTGACTCGCCCGATTTCAGGGCGGCACGGACTTTGTCGCAGGCCTCTTCGTGATCCTGGACGTCTCCGAGGTGCAGACCCGGTATCACCTTGTCGTCTTCGAGGCTGCGCACTTGCTCCAGGGACAAGGGCCTCATGAGAAGACACAGTGTGTTGATGTCCTCTTCTGCCATGACCGCCTGAGAATGGGGGCCTCGCTCGGAAGGTCGCTCGATGTGGGCAGCTGGTCACTGTGCAATGTGACAGCACGAGTCTCGAACGTGCTGTTTAGTGGCGTAGCAGATGTCTACACGCTTCCTGTAGCCCACTGTTTATGATCGAGCCTCCGCGCTGTCCTTGGCACGGATAGCTGTAGGAGTTTGCCGAAGAAGTATAGCCTCCCAACGAAGACGCTATCTTGGATCTGAATCGGCGCGAGCGACTAATAACTGACCTTGTACTTCAGTCTGCCGTAACAGACCCGAATGTGTACTTAAAATGCGACATCTGGGGGGCTGCGCGTTTCTTCACAAAGCAATCGAAACGGGAAAAGATCGCGTTTGCGCTTGCTCTCGATAACGCAGCGGGAAAATATCACAGAGCGATATCAACTTCACGTGCGCCCTTATGTGGCTTCAAAAAGACTATCTGGCCAGAAATAGAAATGCTACTGCGCAGGCATTTTGTGAAATCCAGTGCGTGCCATTTTCGTCCACATTCTGCCACTTCACGGTAACGTAGACATAAGAAGGTGGGGCATGGAATAACGTACCCGGTGATTTATACTGGAGCTTAAGCGCACATACAGGAGGACAAATACGATGGAGACACGGGGACCAGCGCTGTCCCTTTCGTATTTGTCCTCGTGTGTGTGCCCTAAAGCTTCAGTATGTAACAAAACCGACTAGCCCATCTTTCCGAATCACTCCAGTGATTCGCTGCTTACACATTTGTCTCGTTTGGCGTCTCTGGGAGCGTCGCACGCTAACCACATTTTGGGTTATCATTCCAGCGTGAACTTTTTATGCAGCGTCTTTTGTTTTGATAAAGTAAGTGATTATGGTATACAAGATTATCTTATGTTTGGAATTTCATCAAGTCTTTCTGCTCGGTTGGCACTGGTGGAATACCGCCCACCGCTTTACACCACCACTCGCTCTGGAGGACCCCTCTGAAGTGCGTTCATGGGGAACAGAGCAGAAACTGTGCTCATGCAGCTCCTGCGATCCGCACCAACCACCACGTGTTTGTGTAAAAAGGAGTCTGAGCAGACGGCCTTGCGGTGTCAGGAATGACCAACGCCCCTGTCGGCGCCAGAACGCAGACGCCATTGCTTCTGTTTTCTGCGTGCTTCACAGGTTCTCGAAATGCGCTACTATGTAAATGTGTTATGAAAAGGGGGAAAATTCAAACCTTTCGCTGTGAAAATGTGTGCACTTGAAAAGTTCCACTGAACGCTGCCGGAGCCCGACGTGAATGCCTCGTTGATCGGTTCACTTTTGACCTATACCGACGGCGCCTTGTGATGACGACGTCTTCGTTTCATGCTCCGAGCGACATATCGAATTTTGAATATCTGACATCATCTCATATTGGATGATTTCTGCATCCGTCGAGTTCACACAGCCGAATATCCATTTTCGTGTTTGATGATGCATTTGATGCTTTCGCATTGACGAGGTATGCGTAGGCAGAAGAAAGAAAGTGTGATAGCAAAGTAGTTTACGTCACTTTCATCAACTAGAACTTTTGTTTTCAAGCATGTTAGCGTTATATATCGATGATGAACCAGTTTTGAAAGTAGTGAGGCAAAATGAGCAGGCCGATTCGTATGTTGAAGATGTGTGCTACGGCCACAGTAATTCAGGCAAAAGGATTTATTGAGAAGTAAGCGGAACAAGCGTTGCCCGTACGTGAAGCTGCTTGAGCGTTTAGTGACTTGCGTTTAATCAATTTGCCAATTGAAACCACATTACAAGAAAGAGTATGTTTTACTCTTATAGGTGAGTCTTTCCTTTTCGCAATGACTCCTTTTAAAGGGACGGGTTAACCTTCATTGAGGTTGCAGTCCTATCTGACGGGAGTAAAATTTCGGAACTCTCCTTAAAGAGTCCTTTAAATGGCAAGCGAACACTTGAGAAAAATAGTCGACACCGTTTCTAAGCGTGTATTGCACCCTAAAGAAATGACGAAATCGTCGGTGTTTTGATTCAGGTACGCTGCCTTTTTTTGTACTCGGCACAGAAACAAGGTAGCCAAAAAAACTAAAGCATTAGCTTTCTTTTACTTTTCCAGCTGGAAGACGATGTCAACTGACGAATTACGGAGACTGAGGTGACTAGAAGTATGACACAACACGGCCAAGGCCACGCTGCTACGACCCTAAATGTGGCGCCAAAGTGTTTTTCTACACAAGACAAAGTGGTGATTCAACTGGTTATAAAACTTTTAGTTTTCCTGCTAAAGTAGCTCGGAAACCTTGCAGTGAGACTTGGTTTTGACGCATGGACGAAAAGCCCTCACTTCAATATCCTTTGGGAACGCCAGCAAACTGTACCACGGGGAGGAAACTCGCTATACCTCCCATGTATTCGGCCCCACCGCGCTAGTGTAGTGGCTAAGGTATTCGGCTGCTGACGCGCAGGTCGCGGGATCAAATCCCAGCTTCGGCGGCTGCATTTCCGACGGAGGCGGAAATGCTGTAGGCCCATGTGCTAAGATTTGGGTGCACGTTAAAGAACCCCAGGTGGTCGAAATTTCCTGAGTCATCCACTACGGCGTCTCTCATAATCATATGGTGGTTTTGGGACGTTAAACCCCCAAATCATTCAATCAATCCCATGTATTTGCTCTCAGCAGCGCCGCTTTTACCACTGGCGTAGCCGGGTGTCCTACTAGAAATAAGTCATGAACAGAAAATTTCTTTCATTACGTCACCAAAGATCTGGCATCCTAAGGTCTTGTTGACTGAGTGAGGTGGATATGAATGTTTGCATTTGTTGGCTTCCACAAGTTTTTACAAATCAACAAATTCGATACCAGTGTGAAGAACATTTCTTTTGCGTATATGTCTTTTTTATTTCTTGTTTTGTGAATTTTATATAAGGCAAAGTTTAAGCAAGATGGTTGACTTGAGTTCGCAGCAGTTGCCTCCGCTCCTTCTCGCCACTCACTCGATCAATATTGCTAGTCAGATCGGGCTCGGTTATCTCGCTCGGTTGGCATTCCAACTACGGGAGAGATGAAGACACGTTGTGACGGGCATAGAACGGACGCCGCAGTGAGGTGCGCCGCGCAAGTCAACCATGCATTCGACAAAGACTGTTAAATCGGGTAACGCTGCTCTGCAAAGGGGCGGAAACTCCTCATACCTCCCGTGTAACGCGTTCTCGCATTTTGATGCGCAGCGGCACGCCGCTTTTACCACTGGCGGCTGCCCGGCATCCAATGGCGTAACTGCTGAGGTCACCAAATAGAGGGAGAGGAAGAAAAACCGAGAGGAAGGGGGATCACGTGGAAACTCTCCTTTGGCGCTCCGCGTGAAAGCTGAAGGTGTTCGTGCATTATTTGAGGCAGCCTCGGCAATGCGGCGATTCGTAAAATATTGTTAACATTTTTCTTTACTATTTCGTTCGCGTGTTTTGAAGCGCCGAAAGTTCAGATGGCCGACTTTTCGGTGAGGCGAATCTCGATTAACATAAATAAAATCTACTTTTTATTGCACGTTTTGTACAAATACAGAGAGATGCACGTAGTGTCGAAGTGTCAAACTCTACGAGCAACTCTCTTTTGCAATTGATATAAGGACATAATGAGCAAGTATTGAACCCAGAGTCTTCCAACCAATGCGAAAGCTATCAACAACACGAGTAGGACACGTTGTATTTGACTCAATCACGTTTCTTATGACAACGTTCATAACTTTCTTACAGAACTTTAGTACCAAACAAGGCTAAAGTTCACAAGCACGGGGATTCCTGAAGCGATCAGAATTTTTTTAAAAGAGAACATCGCTGGAAACAGTGTTTCGGCAAAGTGACTAGCCGATCGTCAGGGTGACAGCACTGCTTTGACAAAGATAAGTTCAGTTGAGCGAAAATTGGCTCCAGCGACATTCCTGTAATAAATTCTGAAAGCATTTAGTCCATCAAATATGTTTGAGTGGCAGTGTTAAAAAGTAAACAAGCACAATGCTACAAAATGGCGGCGACGTCTATTTCATGAAGAGGAGGACCCTATAAGTACTTGGGATCACACGATCCACATGCCACAAGTAAAGGAATCAAAATCTATGTGGCCCAGTCAACACGAATTCAAGCCTTTCATTAAACGCATTTTGCCGACAGCAACTTGGCTGCCGTCTTGACCATTTAGTCTATCGACACTGCACCTCTGTCAGTCCTGTCAGGCTTGCAGATATCTGGGTTTACTCTTGTACTCATGCAAAATGAATGCTTTCTCGAATAGTGGGTGCAAGTACACGCGATCTCTCGTTGCCTCTGGCAAACCCGTAAAACAATAACTTGAAACCAAATAACATAAAAAAGGCATATTTTGACGAGGAAGCTGTACTTTATACGTCAGATGCTTGTCACAAACCGAGCGCTCAAAGAAGGGCGCGCCGCCAAATTCTCGCGTCGAAGCGCCGAGAGGTCGACGATTAAAAAAAAGAAAACAAGCATCCAAAGACTCCCCGGGCGCGCGCCCTTCTCCCCTCGGAAGCGTAGGTTCGCCAACGAGCCTCCTCGCATCGGCGGCCGAACTAGCCCTAGAGAGTTCTCGATGGAAAGGGGCGTGGTGATGCAGGGTTGCGTCATCTTTCGCGGACGGCCCTCGTACCGTATCGCCCTTTCCCCCAGCCTTCGCTGCGCATCGCGCCGACGAAATGATGAGAACTTTCTGGAATCACGCGCGGAAGGTATTTAACCGAGCAGCGGAGATGGGAGATCAAGAGAAGAAGGAATTTCACGCCAGTGTGCGTAGGGTATTCCGCCGTGTCTGTCGGCGAAGGTTTTGTCCTTAGTGACAAAGAAGGAGAAGAAGAAAGTATGCGCCAAAGTGCACAGGGTGTTTCGCCTTGTGGGCGAAGCCTTTTGTCTTCCGTGACAAAGGAGGAGAAGAAGGAAGTGGAGAAGATGATTTCCACCTGAGGGGTGAAGACCCGAGCTACAGGCAAGAGTGTGTGTCTACCGCTATCGAGCGAAGACGCGTGGCAACAGCTGCGTATGGGAAGCCGACGTGTTTCCGGCGAAGAAGTTTGGAGCCTGGAGAGCGGCCAATTGAAGACGCTGGACTTTGAGTGAGTGATTCTCCGAAAAGTATCATTCAGACTTTTGTTCCAAAAACTTTGGACTGAATAAGTTTTGTAACTCTTTAGTCTTTAAGTGTCTTGGTTGTTCGATGCATGCGACTGCATTGTAGTGCGTATTGTTGTCTGTGTCCGTTGTTTCGAGTGTGGCTGATTGTACTGTGTAGTACGTTGTTTGATTGGTGACATATTGTATGCAACTATTGTCGAGTGTGCATACTTGTGTATCGTTTTGATCTGCCAAAATTGAGAATATAATTTTGTTTTGTTTATCGACTCTCGGCTCTGACTTGTTCTGTGGGCCACAGCCGGCGTCCACTGGCGCGCCAAAAAGGACCACTTCTAAATTATCCATGCTTTCGTGGTGCGGTTCGGGGGCCCGATACTTCGGCCCTCGGAATTAGCCCGGCGATCGCCTCCATAATTAACGGGACCCGTGACAATTATTATGGCGTCCGCGGCAGGACCTTTTGGTGCACAGTGTGTTCAAAGTAGTGAGAAAGAGCCTCGAGTTGTTGATAGTGCTATCGGAACGATTTTGTGTGTTGCTCAGTGTGCTCGTTAACGAGTGCAGGAGAGTGTTCCGATATACTGATTTAGGCAGATATTTTTTGCACGTGGCAAGGCTTTATTTGCGAGACACAATGGATCTCGAAAAGTTAGTAGTTTTTGGTGAGAAGATGGGTCTTTCTGGCGCCGAACTACGGAAGTGGGTCACCCAGAAGGAAAAAGAACAAAAATAGAGGGCCAAAGAAGAAAAGGCAGCTGAGCTGGAAAAAGAAAGGTTGGTGGTCGAAAGAGCCAAAGCGGAAAAAGAAGCTGAGTTGGAGAGAGAGAGGTTGGCAGCTGAGAAGGCCAAGGAAGAAAAAGCAGCTGAGTTGGAGCGAGAGAGGTTGGCAGCTGAGAGAGCGAAAGAAGAAAGAGAGCAGCAATTGAAGTTGGAGCTGGAGAGAGAAAAGTTGGCAGATGAAAGGGTGAGAGAAGAAAGAGAGGCAAAGGAGCGACAGCTGAAATAAGAAAGAGAGCAGCAGTTGAAGTTGGAGCTGCAGAAAGATATACTGGCAGCTGAGAGGGCGAAAGAAGAAAGAGAGGAAAGGGAACGGCAGCGACAGCACGAGATGGAACTCGAGCGGCTCCGTTTGCAACAGCGAAGTGAAACTCCGGTCCAAGCTAGAGTTGAAAGGAGCGAACGGGAAGATCATGGCTTCCGCTTGAACCCAAGCAAGCTGCTCGTAGCGTTTGATGAAAGGAAGGACGACCTTGACGCGTACCTTCACAGGTTTGAGACGATTGCAAGGAGCCAGAATTGGCCGGAAAATCAACGGGCAACTGCTTTGAGTACTTGCTTGAGTGGTGAAGCGCTCAGTGTGTACGGCAGGCTGACGCCGACCGATGCAGCCAACTATGCAAAGGTGAAAGCTGCTTTGCTGAAGCGCTTTAGATTTACTGTGGAAGGTTTCCGGGACAGATTTCGGACAGGAAAGCCAGCTGATGGCGAGACGGCTACGCAGTATGCCGCCCGACTTTGCCATTATTTCGACAGATGGATTGAACTTTCAGGGACAGCGCAGGAGTACGATGAACTTTGAGAGCTCCTAATTAGAGAACAATTTCTTACTAGTTGCCACCCAAGTTTGTCGCTGTACTTGAAAGAGAGGAAGGCTGAGTCACTTGAAGGAATGCTTGAATTGGCTGATCAATTTTTGGAAGCGCAAGGTGGCACAAATTTGGCCAGAGTCAAGAAGGAGTGTGCCGAAGATTCGAAGAAATCGGCACCCGAACAAAAGAAGCGTGCACCGGAGATTGTTCCGTGATGTTTTCTGTGTAACCGAGTTGGTAATCGCGCTAACAACTGTCATACTAACTTTACGAGTCCTACGGTAGTAAAATGTTTCAAGTGTGGTCAGACTGGGCACAAAACAGACGCTTGTCGTAACGGAGTGAGTCAAACTCACCAGGTATCCTGTGTGCTAGTAGCACCGAAATCCGATAATAATGCAGTCACCGACGGATTCGTCGAGTTGCAAAATGGGGAGAAACTTCCTATTGTGGGTGCTGTAATGACAAAGCAGCCAACCGGTGTTACGAAGGGAATGCCAACACTGCCTGGAAAAGTTGCGGGCAAGAAGATTACGGTGTTAAGAGACACCGGTAGCTCCACGGCTATCGTTCGGAGAAATTTGGTACGGGAAAGTGAGTTAACAGGTGAAACGAAACCAGTTTGCCTGATTGACAGTACGGTTCGGATGCTTCCCGAAGCAGAAATTGAGGTTGAAACCCCGTACTTCAGCGGGAAGGCTACTGCTCTATGCATGACGACCCCCCTGTACGACCTCGTCATCGGAAACATCGATGGGGCGCGAGGGCCGAATGATCCAGAATGATTGGGAGAGGACCCTAAGATAGAGCCCTCGCCAACCCAGCGACCGCGAGATACAGTGTAGGAGCATCCCGTGACGGATCTCACTCGAGCCCAAGGTGAAGCCGCGGTGCAAGAGACAGTGAATGAGAAGATGATCGTGTTGAATGAGTTCACGTGCTGGGCAGCTGGACTTACGTCGGCATGACCTCACCCGAGCGACAGTGTAAAGGTGAGGGAGTCGGCCAGCCAGGCTAAATGTCGTGACATGAACAAGCGGGTGAATTACCGGGCAGGATCTGTTGAGCATCATGACCCGTTAACAATGTCGGAAGTGACAGCGATGGCTGAGACGCCGCCTCAGATACCGTCGTTGAAAGGGGCTTGCCGGAACAAAACGAGGAAAAACAATAAGAAGAGATCGAGAGAGCACCGCAAGAAAGGGCGCAATTGCGCAGCTCGAAGTACTCAGGATAGGTGCTGAGGTCAAATCGGAACGCGTTTGTGTTGAGCCTCAATGTGTTGTGTTTTCTTATTCTGTGTCACAACTGTATGTCAAGCGAATCAAAATTTTGTTACGGGGATGTAATGTATAGTATTGTACATTTGTTGTAATGACAGACCTTTGTACAATTGTATTGCTTGAAGTATGTGATGGAGTGTTGTATTCATGCACCTGAGGCTATATTTTATGTGTTGTGAGATTGAATTACAATGTACAATTGTATTGAGTGATCTATTGTGAATGTGCCGTGTCATGAGCGACGGACTATGTTACAGTCTTTGAGAGTGTGGGGACTGTTCGCGCTCGTTTGTGTGGTTTGGAATATTATGAGATAATATTCTTAAAGTGGGAGGCAGTGTCACAAACCGAGCGCTCAAAAAAGGGCGCGCCGCCAAATTCTCGCGTCGAAGCGCCGAGAGGTCAACGATTAAAAATAAGAAAACAAGCATCCAAAGACTCCCCGGGCGCTCGCCCTTCTCCCCTCGGAAGCGTAGGTTCGCCAACGAACCTCCTCGCATCGGCGGCCGAGCAAGCCCTAGAGAGTTCTCGATGGAAAGGGGCGTGGTGATGCAGGGTTGCGTCATCTTTCGCGGACGGCCCTCGTACCGTATCGCCCTTTCCCCCAGCCTTCGCTGCGCATCGCGCCGACGAATTGATGAGAACTTTCTGGAATCGCGCGCGGAAGGTATTTAACCGAGCAGCGGAGATGGGAGATCAGGAGAAGAAGGAATTTGACGCCAGTGTGCGTAGGGTATTCCGCCGTGTCTGTCGGCGAAGGTTTTGTCCTTAGTGACAAAGAAGGAGAAGAAGAAAGTATGCGCCAAAGTGCGTAGGGTGTTTCGCCTTGTGGGCGAAGCCTTTTGTCTTCCGTGACAATGGAGGAGAAGAAGGAAGTGGAGAAGAAGATGATTTCCACCTGAGGGGTGAAGACCCGAGCTACAGGCAAGAGTGTGTGTCTACCGCTATCGAGCGAAGACGCGTGGCAACAGCTGCGTGTGGGAAGCCGACGTGTTTCCGGCGAAGAAGTTTGGAGCCTGGAGAGCGGCCAATTGAAGACGCGAGGTTTCCTGGAAGAGAAACTTCGGGGGCAGCGGAACAACAACAACGCTGGACTTTGAGTGCGTGATTCTCCGAAGTGTATCATTCAGACTTTTGTTCCAAAAACTTTGGACTGAATAAGTTTTGTAACTCTTTAGTCTTTAAGTGTCTTGGTTGTTCGATGCATGCGACTGCATTGTAGTGCGTATTGTTGTCTGTGTCCGTTGTTTTGAGTGTGGCTGATTGTACTGTGTAGTACGTTGTTTGATTGGTGACATATTGTATGCAACTATTGTCGAGTGTGCATACTTGTGTATCGTTTTGATCTGCCAAAATTGAGAATATAATTTTGTTTTGTTTATCGATTTTCGGCTCTGACTTGTTCTTTGGGCCACAGCCGGCGTCCGCTGGCGCGCCAAAAAGGACCACTTCTAAATTGTCCACGCTTTCGTGGTGTGGTTCGGGGGAGCGATATTTCGGTCCTTGGAATTAGCCCGGCGATCGCCTCCCTAATTAACGGGACCTGTGACAGAGACACATGAGTTTCCTTTTGCCTCACCTCGTGTACATATATCTCTTGTACATATGTGTGAAATCTGCAAAAATATAAATTAAAAATAAATATTTATATAACAGGTTTTTCCGCACTTGCACTACGATGCCAACAGGCGCATGGCTGTTAGCAACACCGTAAGCGATAAGCTGATATGACCAGCGCTCGTGATCACGAGAGTGACAGCCCTTGACATTGCTACATAAACCAATCTGAGCGCATGGCGCCTTACTATACAATTGACGTTAGTCCGACACGAGGGCTGTATCACTGAAGTATGCAAACGTAATGCTTATAAAATTCTTTATAGCCAGTAGGGTGGCCGCAATTGACGCTTCACAAACAATATAGGGCCTATTTAAAAGGTAATTTCGGCACCGGGCGTGATGACTACGGGGTAGAATGCTCGATTGCCATGCAGAATGCTTGCTTTATCTTCCTTCTTGGACCTTGACATTCATTCTTGGCATTCCCCGCGTCAGCGCTGCCAATGTCAGGTTTTTATTTATTTATTTGTTTATTTAGGTAATTATTATACACCAATTTATATATTTATTTTTTATTTACAGATTACTGCAGGCTTGAATCAGAGCCCACGCAGGAGTGGAAGAAGCACTTGTACAAAAATATTCACAATCAATCTGTAGTCTACGCTCGCGAACTACACACAAAACTAATACTCTCATACATACAAGTGTACATATACCAATTCATATTCAACAGCACCTTCGCCACGCAAATCGATAGCAATTCGTGACCAGAATAAGTATGTCTACACAATACTATTCACACCACAATACATACTCACAATGTAACACGTGACGCAGAAACAGCAGTATTGCGTTAACACATTCGTGTAAACTGCTGGGATCACACGTGCACGTGCGTTCCTGCAAATACATCCCAACCCCCCACACAAAATTATGTTTTGATTGATTGTGGGGTTTAACGTCCCAAAATCGCCATATGATTATGAGAGACACCGTAGATGAGGGCTCCGGAAATTTCGACCACCTGCGGTTCTTTAACGTGCACTGAAATCAGAGCACACGGGCCTACAACATTTCCGCCTCCATCGAAAATGCAGCTGTCGCAGCCGGGATTCGATTCCGCGGCCTGCGGGTCAACAGCCGGGTAGCTTAGCCACTAGACTACCTTGGTGGGGCCACCCAAAATTATCAATTTGGCTTGTTTATATATACATTCACACATGCAAACGCATGCACGAACAAACACAAAGTATGGTTGAACCCTCCCGAAAAAAAATTTCTGGCTGCACTACTCAAAGCAGGGGTAGAGGACAGCTGGGGATGCGGGGGTGTAGAGTTACTGTAGCATATACAGTAACTCTACGAAGGTGCGGAGGAAGAGAGGCCGCCGTGACTAATTGTGTAACAGGAAAGAGGTATTCCATGAAGAAAAACTTACCCATATTCATAGTCACAGAAATTTACTCGCGCCAATTGTCATGCACAGATACTCGCGTTTAAGCATTCACACAGTCCGTTCAACGACACACTCACATACACTGAACCTGAAGTGTTCACGATCCCCCTTAGGAAAATTGTCTCTTGAAAACCTATTTGCGAGCTAAAAAAAACAACGCGTAGGTGATAGATGTAAAGCTGCTAAGCTGCCTCTATCGCTGTGTCCACTCTGCAATAGTACAAGCAGGGGAGCACAGCGTTAGAAAAAAAAACTTTCTCAACGTCCGTAAACGTGTTTTCGATAAAAATGGCGATTTTATACCGTCAACGCTACATTATATGTACTAGGTTCACACTTATAGGACTCGCTCGCTGGATTTCGTGCTGACCAGTTGTGCCCCCGCGATCTCCGACGACAGCGCAGCTCTGGCCGACTGGGCTGGCCTACTCCTGACGCCGACAAGAGCTCTCGCCGAGTGGTGCCTCGTCCTCGGACTCCTGCGACCGTGTCCATCTTTCATATCTTCTCCTAACTTCCGTCGTTCGCTGTCCCTGCACCTCGCTCTCTCCTTCCTTTCTCCCTCTCTGTTTCTTTACCTTTTAATCCTGTCCTCTTAATCCCTCCTTTACCCCAACCTCCCGTGAGCTGCTGTTGAGGTGTCCTCCCCCTGAGAGACAGTTATGGGGCTCACTTTTCTCTTCTTTTCATTTAAAATCACTCGCACACACTTATAACGTGCTCTGTGCGTTTTCTGTGCCTGTAATTAAGCACATTAGACCCGTCGCGTACAATTTCAAGTCGAACGGTTTACTATAGGCCTCAAATTGGCAAAACAAACAATGTCCAACAAACACATTAGAGCCATCACGTGCGAGTACAAGTCGAACGGCGTGCATAGGCCTTTAGTTGGCGCAAGTAAAAATGTGCAACAAACACATTAGCGCGGTCTCGTGTAATCACGAGTTTAACGGCGTACGTTGCCTCTAGTTTGCGCAAGTAAATATGTACCACAAACACATTAGCGCCGTCACGTGCAATCGCAAGTATAATGGTGCAAATAGGCCTCTGTTTGGTGCAAGTAACGATGGGCAACCACCACCTTAGCGTCGTCACGTGTAAGCACAAGTTCAATGATGTCCATAGGCCTTCGGTTGGTACAACTAATAACGTGCAACAAGCACATGAGCGCCGTCTCGTACAATCACAAGTCGAAGGGCGTACACAGACCTGCAGTTGCTGCAAGCAACAATGCAGAATAAGCACTTTAAATCAAGGTGAACCTGGAATACACAGAACTTGCGCAATCCCAGAAGCTCCACATCTAACGTCCGCGGCAGACATCATCTGTATATTTTTTGTCGTTCGTCGCGTTACGCAAAATCTTGGAACCGGAAACGACCCACGAAGCTTATCGCACTCTCTTCAACGGGAGCGTCCGAACCGTGCGCGTAAATGCTTGAAAAACCTTGTTTGGGCGACAACTTCTAAAGCTAGAACCGCACAACTCGCAGCGCAGCCAGACATGTAAGCGAGTAAATGAAATTTCATTTGCTCGGACGTGTTTTCTTCGACCATGCTCTCGGGCTCCACGAGTTTTCTGTGAGGCTTGGAAAGTCCAGCTTCCGCAATGGTAAGGAGGAGGCGTCTGTGCTGGTATCTGCAATGAAGCGTGCAGGGTAACTTATTGTCAAGCTATCTGCAGAGAGGACATAATGACGTGTTAAAAATAACCTTCTAACGAAGCCGAAGATATATTTTGTTTAATGTTGGCGCACAAGTAAGGCACCGGCTACTTTTTAGCTCTTAAGTGACTGTTGAGCATACATCTAAGAAACGAGAAATGAAGAGAAGTACATGGAAAATAAAACACAGGAGCAGATACATGTAAAAACACACACTCTCACATCAAACACAATCACAACGTATGAATAAATGTCCGAATGCCAATGGATAATGTCACTAACAATGTTTCTATTGTCATTGAATCCAACTGACACAACATAGCAGTCGTGTGGTCCTTACGGGAATGAATTTCTCATGCGAAGTTAAGATTTATATCCTGAGATTGTGGTGCTTTGGACACCTATACCTTCACGCATTCTGCTTCCGAACGTAGGCCGATGGCATCTCGTGAACGAGCACGGGTTGTGAGCTCCAACGACGGCCTCGCGGAATATCGTCATTCGAACCCATGTCCTCCTACCAGTGCACACAGAGTCCGGCAGACGCCGTTTGACGACTTGAGGACAGGCTTATAACGCTAGTCGTGAGATGTGCGACTCGAAACTTTCATGCCGGGTGATCCTCAACAGGTAGGGGGTAGCCTTATTTAGGAGGGATCCGCCGCAGTAATCAGGTGTGCGTATTTTTAAAGATATAGATACTCCCCCCCTCTCTTTCTCAATATCTTTCTTATAATCCTGATATATTCTTCGTCGGCAACCACAATCGCGAATATACGCGGAAATTCGAAGCAGTGCACGACTGTGCGGGACATGACACGCCATCGCAGGCGACGCTGCCGAAACGCCAGCTATGGAAGTGAAATTCTTACCGCATCCCTACAGTTTTTGATACAGACTTGGCCCTTGAAAGCGAGGGAATTGCGGGACGTTTGTTCGTCGCGGAGCAGAGCTGCACAGCGAGAAAATTTGTGCTCGGAAGGCCTTTCAAGTATGCGCTGACCTGTTGGGAAGGAATTAACGTGTTCTGCCAAATGTAGGAAGTATGTACGCTCAAGCGCTGTAGGCGCGTTTTTGCGGTGCTGGTCAAATACGATGTTACTTTGTAGGGGCTAAGCTCCTTAAGGTGTGGGTCGGTCGTCCCCGATATATGTAGTTGCAGTAGGTAGGCACCTCTAGTTTAGTTCTTGGAGCATTTACTAGATGGCGGTACTTGTAGTTGATGAAAAGTTGCGAGATGTTATAAAACTAGATGGCGGTACTTGTAGATGTTGATGAAAGATGCGAGGAATGATGTCACATATGGCGCGTGTAATTGGCAGAAGGCAATCGTACGCTAGGGTGCGCGGTGTAATAAAACCCGTTCGCTGTTGGCGCGCGCTCAGAGTGTCTAACTTTGAATAGTGGGGCGAATTGCACAGGAGAATTTCACGGTTTACCGATGATTACTTCGGGAGCTTCGCCCCACTCATCAGTCACCAAGTGAACATGCTGTGATTTTTTTTTGCTGAAAGCTACGACAGGTAGTGACGTAGGAATATTGGGAAATCAGTAAACACATCTGCAAAGAATGTTCTAAAGATGAATGCTTCTCTATGGTTAACACAATTATAACGATTTTCCGCTTATAGTACATGGCGACGCACCGCGCCTTGAACTGCGGAGTAAAGGCAAGAGGATTGCTGAAGCAGGAAAATATTACGCCATCTCCCACATAATTAAGGAAACCACGTGGGGATGAGAAGTAGCGGTGATGTTCACCTGTGTTTCCATTTGCATGTTTACGTGTATGTTTTATTTGTGTGCTTGTGGAGCTGGCATATGTTGTGTACCGCTTATGTTACGCCCCTCCCATTTTTTGTATCACTCTGTGTATTCCGCACAGTGAATATTGTATGCCCTATATTTCATCAAATTTTAAATTACTTCAACACCCTGTGCTGCTAGGAGTGCGCAACGGAGCGAGCACGCGCAGCATTAGACAGTTATAGTTTATGGTTAGCATAATAGCGAAGGTTAAGGGAATGGCGTTTCCGTGCAGCAAACGAATGTTCGTTGTGGACAGCGTCTTATAGTTTAGCGGGATACTGTTTACGTGGCTTGCGTGCCACAGCTGGGATGGTGGCGCCACCTATCAGATGGTGAATAAGTTAAAGACAGTGAAAAGGAGAAAGAAAATGAGAATGTTTGTCTATGCCACCGCGCGAAGCATTGTTACAAGTTTATTTTACTAATAATACAAGCAAATAATAATAAACCACGCACCAAACTCAAAAAAAAAGTTATGTTGCCGATTTGTTTACATTAGTTAGGCCTAGACGCGTTTAAAATGGAAAGCTATCTCAAACATTACGCCAACATATCCGTAATAATTGGTCATCGAAGCTAACTGAAGGCAAGCGAAACCACTTCAAACAGTCGTTTGCTGCGAACAAGGTGAATCTTTCAACAACTACCTGCTGACCCGCAGGTCGCGGGTTCGATTCCCGGCTGCGGCGGCTGCATTTCCGATGGAGGCGGAAATGTTGTAGGCCCGTGTACTCAGATTTGGGTGCACGTTAAAGAACCCCAGGTGGTCAAAATTTCCGGAGCCCTCCACTACGGCGTCTCTCATAATCAAATGGTGGTTTTGGGACGTTAAACCTCACAAATCAATCAATCAATCAACAACTACGCCAAAATCACTTCGAAGTGGGCGTCCGAGAGCGCCGCTATGTTTACGTACACTACGTTCACCTACGCTACCTTAAATTTGAAAAATACCGCGCGTACGGTAAGCAGCATGGGTGACGCACGTATCTGCGCATGCGCACTTCGATTCCGGTATCACGGTACGCCCGGTATCCCGGTAAGCCCGGTATACTATAACTGTCTAATATATACGAGCGCGCAGCTGTGGCGGAGGGATAAATGGGAGAGAAGAAACGAGGCGGAGGCAGCCCTCTGCCACCTCCTCCACCACACCTTCTCGCGTGAGCGCGAGAGTTGGGCACATGCGCAATGGGGCCGTGGACGGTCACCAAGGTACTGTCATAGCCCCCAGCAAACCCTGCTCCACATGTAAAATTAATGACAATACCAACTCACCGAATTTTAAATTGCTTTCTCTTTCTCATAGTGTGCGTTCTGTGTTCAGTGGTTATGTGTATGGCTTTTCCAGCATCACTGTGAAAGATTGCCATTGCAAAACAAGTAAGACATCTTACCTGAGGGGATTAAGGGTGTGTATGGCGGATACTTGAATCGGAGTGAAGAAATGATCCCCGGTGACGAGCTTCCACTGCGAGGCTGCTGCTACTTCGTCGTCAGAGCAAACAGCAAGGGCAATGTGAGTTCGGGCCAGGGTTCTGCGGTAACAGTCGAAGTCAGATGCAGTCGAAGCGGCGCCGAAAATGTTATTCATTCCTGCTGTCACAAAAACTCCTTGCAGGGGTGTAGTTTGCGGAGTGAAAGAAAACAAGAGCGTATCAAACCAGTTCCTTTCAAAGCAAAGTGTCAAAGCACGATTGTTGACTGCACGAAAGAGTTCTGGGTAGGATTCCACAACCTTGACAGCCCGCGGGGCTGACTGAATAGCGGTGATGCTTGACTGAACGTAATTGCCCAGAACCATCATGCCCAAAGCCCAGACTGCGACGGCCAAGCCTCGGAATGTTGGAGCATTCGCTATCGACGAGGCCGGAGACCTTCCCAGGAAGGTGGACACAAAGAACATGAACACGCGAGATCCGTGTTGCCGTATTTGTCTCCGGTAGAAGAGACGGCAACGGACAGTCATGTACAGAGCCAAGAGGCCATAGTGAATGAAGATAGCAGTAGTTGACAAAATGAGAGAACGCCAGGAATCAATGAAGGTGGTTTCGTAGACAGTTTCCATTGCAGTGAAGAAACAAAGCGGTGCCGGTGAATACTGGGCATCGACGAATACGTCAGGGATAAGAGAAACGCTTCCTCGCACTGGAGGAATGTACAAGTCCGCACCGATTGTGAGCAAAGAAAATATGGTTCCTCTCGCCTCGTCAACGGTGTTGTTCAGCGATCTGTATGCGTCGACAAGAGCCAAGCGTTCCGGCTTCAGGTTCCTCCCGCCCCATTTTTGATCCTTCATTATTACTCGTAACTTGTGCCCTTTGGGGAAACTCCCTTCGGACCTATCTTCGGTGAACAAGTCTGACGCCTGCACCGTCTTTCGCGAGTCACACCGGCGATACCTGTCCTCGGGAGCGCTAATATGTGCATCGGTGACGGTCACCACTTCGCAGTAAGCGTTAAAAACGTCTCGTAAGACTCCGGTATGGGACTTCACCGATGCGAAGATGACGTTTTTCTTGTGCTCCAAAGTCGACTGCATCAACCGTTTCTTGGTATACTTTGGTACCTCGGACCAGGTGTCAAGCAAAAAAATCAATCTGTACTCTGCTAACTCATTGAAGTCATTATCAATTTCGAGCTCTTTACCGCAATAATCTGAATTATATCCATAGAATTCAGCGCACAGGCTTGTCACTGAAGTAGGAACGAACTTGATTGGAATAGGCAGATCGTTCAGACTCCCGAGGAGACTTTCCGTGTCCGACAAAAAATACAGTAACACTGGACGCCCGGGAGACACTTTCGAGGCGTTCATTATGCTTAGCATGGTCGGATATATTGAAGCCCTACTCGCGAAATGGCTGTTTAATAGTAATAAAGTGGGAAAAATATTTCTGACAACAATTTTCATTGGTATTCTTTGATGCTACGATAGGTAAAAGAACTGTACTAGTTGCAAGCCTCCTATTTAAAGGCTGTGGTGGTCAGTGCTTTAGCAAATAGTCCTATATATTACAGGAATACATTGCGAGTTCCAGATTTATTTAAGAGGAGCTGCTCGTGCAGTCTGCAATCATCATCAGTATTACAAACATTAAAAACAAATTTTTCCCGTCGGTGGAAGCTTATTTTCGTTTTCCGGACAATGGATTGCGAATATTGATGCGAAATCCAGAAATGGGCAAGCTCGTTTGGAATGTGAATCTGTTACCTTTGGAATACGCAATGAGTGGCACACTCACACCGCTCTTGTCTTGTCGCCTAGAAGATCTTGGCTTATACCCACAAGGGGTATTTGCCACACTGTACCGCTCTTTCAAGAACACGCTAGCGTAGCTTTCTTCATTGGCAGCAGGAGGTCCTTGGCGACGCGCTACGGAAGATTACTTGCAGGATTGAAATTTAAGTTGGCGTGGTTGATAACGACAGTCGCTTCCATGTTAGCTCATTAGGCCACCTGTTCGTTTATTACCGTCTCATTTCAGTCGGGGCCCGAAGCGAGATATTGACGGTACTCATTAGTACATATATACTAAGAGTGCAATGATTCTTTTATTTTTTATTTTTATTCAAGAGTTTTCTTCCCTCCCCCACCTCCCCCACCGTATTTGGAACTCTCTGATTCTCATTCTCTGGCTTGCTCTGCCAGATGTATTGCAGTGCAGCCACACCCAAGTCTTGAGTGGAGTGAATATTGGACTGATCGGGAAGTCCGTGTCGTGCAAATATTGCTTCCACGTGCCACTAATTACATCACTCAATCATAAATGCACATGTAAAGAGATTTTTCGTTAGGCATGCTTTTTCTCAAGGCTGATTTAGATTGTCTGCAGCAATTTACAAGATTGATTACGCGGTGCGCAATAAATTTTATTCAACCGGTGCGAATCTTTCTGCACATTATGAATGGGGCCTTTGTTTAGTGTTTCTTTATTTCCGCGAGGTCGAACTGGGTGTGTAAGTAAGTAATAAGACTAGTGCATTCTGACTGCATAAATACGGGTCTGTGATTTAGTTCTTTCTACCCTTTCCTAAACCAGCACTGCGTTGTTTCTAAAAGAATTCATGAATGCAGCAGCTTATGGGATAGACCTCCTTTTATGAGATTCGTATGGTATTTCACACTTTTGGTGGCTATAAAAAAGGTTCGCAATTTCAGAAAAGTTCATGGTATCGCCATGTACCTGCTGTGAGCCTCATTTTATTGATGATTTGATTGATATGTGGAGTTTAACGTCCCAAAACCACCATATGATTATGACAGACGCCGTAGCGGAGGGCTGCGGAAATTTAGACCACCTGGGGTTCTTTAACGTGCACCCAAATCTGAGAAAATGGGCCTACAACATTTTTGCCCCCATCGGAAATGCAGCTGCAGCCGCCGCAGCAGGGATTTGATCCCGCGGCCTGCCGTTCAGCAGCCGAGTACCTTAGCCACTAGACCACCGCGGCGGGGCAGCCTCATTTTAAACAGGTAAGTTTCAGCAACGAATGATCCACGCCACCGATATATAAACATTAAAAACTGACAAATATCTCCTATCCTTCATCTAAAAATCTATTTCTTACAAAAATCGACTTACTGATGACTCAAATCTCTCCATAATAGATTCTACAGCATCGGACAATCATTCTGAAGTTTAAATGTGTCTGCTTTGCAGGTGTGCCTAAATAAAAAGCACTGCGGTGAATTTACCAACTTTTCCTTCATTGAACAGGGCGTGCGTCTACCCCGGCCCTCTTTGCTTAATAGCTTCCGTAGTTGGTTTTGTTTCGCAGGTTCGCAAATTAGGTGCGACACACACGTTTTTAGCATGTCCTCTAACGACGTGTCTTGAGGCATCGGTGACACTCAAGACTCGCTTCATCACAGTGGCAATCTTTCATAATCATATGGTGGTTTTGGGACGTTAAACCCCACATATCAATCAATCAACAGTGGCAATCTTGTACGTGAAACGCGTAGATGCATGCACAGCCTTCATGGAACTCTGCTGTGCGTGTAACAAGCTTTGGAATCTTTCTTCGCTTCGATATAGTGACGCATCGTGTCACTGCTGGTGCGATATGAGAGCGAGGGATAGATTGATTGATTGATTGATTGATTTGTGGGGTTCAACGTCCCAAAACCACCATATGATTATGAGAGACGCCGTAGTGGAAGGCTCCGGTAAGCTCGACCACCTGGAGTACTTTAACGTGCACCCAAATCTGAGCACACGGGCCTACAACATTTCCGCCTCCATCGGAAATGCAGCCACCGCAGCCGGGATTAGAGCCCGCGACCTGCGGGTCAGCAGCCGAGTTCGTTAGCCACTAGACCACCGCGGTGGGGCAAGAGAGATAGATAGATAGATAGAGTGATAGATAGATAGATAGATAGATAGATAGATAGATAGATAGATAGATAGATAGATAGATAGATAGATAGATAGATAGATAGATAGATAGATAGATAGATAGATAGATAGATAGATAGATAGATAGATAGATAGATAGATAGATAGATAGATAGATAGATAGATAGATAGATAGATAGATAGATAGATAGATAGATAGATAGATAGATAGATAGATAGATAGATAGATAGATAGATAGATAGATAGATCGATAGATAGATAGATAGATAGATAGATAGATAGATAGATAGATAGATAGATAGATAGATAGATAGATAGATAGATAGATAGATAGATAGATAGATAGATAGATAGATAGATAGATAGATAGATAGATAGATAGATAGATAGATAGATAGATAGATAGATAGATAGATAGATAGATAGATAGATAGATAGATAGATAGATAGATAGATAGATAGATAGATAGATAGATAGATAGATAGATAGATAGATAGATAGATAGATAGATAGATAGATAGATAGATAGATAGATGCACACTGCACACCACACATACAGGCATCGCGCCGTGCTCCCGACTGGGCTGCAGAAATTAAATGCCTTTCTCCTCTTCTAACCACTACCACCACCACCACCACCACATACTACAGGGTTTCACAGGGGGTAGCTCAGGGATGTTGCCTGGCAGAATTGTAGAATTCGTGTGGCTTTCTGGGCTGATGTATACACTTGAAGACCATGTACCCAAGATCTTCTCCTTAGTAAAGGGACGATCATCCACTCTCCTCAAGGTACACTGGAGAGTCCGCCAATCTTGTTCGAAGTCAGGGCGGTGACACAGGACGACAGTCAAGTTTCTTCACGGTTGCACTTGTCGTTCTTGGATGAGTCAGTCATACCAATGCGATAGCTGAATGAGTTGGTAAAGGGTTACACCCGGACCCACAACCGACCCAGAATTGTAGCGTCACGTGGCGAAGTCTTTCATGGCACACGCAGTTTAAAAGAAAGACAGTTTTATTTATCACCTTCACTACCCTCACTACAAATGATATCTCCTGCTCGCCACTCGCTTGTTCATAAAACACTTCGAGTGTCCGCAATAAGGCTTGGGCCAGTCGGGATTTCGTGCTTTTCGACTACACGCTGGTGCCTCCGCCTGCGCAGTCACGAATCAACAAAAAACGAAGTGAGATCAGTTTTTTGCACATGACAGCGATGCGAGGAAATGTGGAACGGGCACGCAACAGCGTGACAACAAAAGGTAGGCGACGATTCACAACAGACATGTCTCGTATACCGACCAATCGAAAGCCCACTTCATCCTGACGCCAGGCGAACAAACGTCACAAATTGCGCGGCGCCGCGCCGTGGTGGTCTAGTGGCTAAGGTGCTGATCGCAGGTCGCGGGATCAAATCCCGACTGCAGCGGCTGAAATTCCGATGGAGGTGGAAATGTTGTAGGCCCGTGCGCTCAGATTTTGGTGCACGTGAAAGAGCTCAGGTGGTCGAAATTTCCGGAGTCCCTCCACTACGGCGTCTCTCATAATCACATGGTGGTTTTGGGGGCGCTAAACCCCACATATCAATCAATCAATAAGTCAATCAATCACAAAATGCGCGGCAAGAGCGTGAAACGCGGGAAAAAATAATGCGTTTGTTCTTCGCGCTTTCAGAGGTTGTTTGGGGGGCATTTTAAACGGGAAATTTTAAGTCGACAGAATATGCAAGTTTAAGATCTGTCTGTTATCGTCTATATCGCGGGTTGGTTTTGTTGCCACCTTACTATATATAGGATGCTAACTTTAGCGTTTTGCATCTAAATTGAACGCACATCAAACAGTTCTACGTTGAACGTGTGCTCATGAAAACGGCTGTGTGGATGCATTCTACGTTTCACGACCTTGTCGACTCAAGGCACGAGATACGAAAATAAGAAAAGACTCGTTCAACAGCCCGAGATGTGGGCGCCCGTACTCCTTATACGTAAACTCGATTATGTAACCGCATCCGAAAATTTGTTTTGCCACAGAATGTTCTTCCTACGAAGCTGCGTCATATACTCGTAGACGAATAACGCCACCTTTATTGATTTAGTGATATTCAGAATAGTGTGCTGATAATCTTACTCTATATTATTTAAAAAATCAATAATTTCTGAAATAACCCCAGCTATGGTAACTAGCAAACTTTGTGCCCGCATTTGAGTCCGGAAACAAGCAAATACCAAATTATAGGCCAATATCTTTGCTTTTTACCAGCTCCAAACTTTTGGAACGTGTCACTGACAAATAAGTTTTAGACTACCGAAACGCACACAATAAACTTTACCGATCATAGCACGGTTTTCGTGCAGGCTATATTCTACTGCTACACAGTTGCTTGAATTCACACACGACATTGCTTCTTGCCTCAACGACCGAAGACAGATTGATGCCATATTTATGGACTATTCTAAGGCCTGTCGCATAGTTTTCAATGCCGAAATTTTAGCTTCTTCACAATTTTTTGGCGACAACATGCTGGTTTATTGGATAGCAGATTACTTGCGGTCGCGCTCACTGAAATTTACGTTTAAGCACGCGAAGTCATCTGGTGTACAAGTTGCATCAGGTGTGCCTCAAAGCTCGGTGCTTGGACCGCCTTTGTTTATTATTTTTATAAATGACGAAGTGAAAATTATCGGTAGCACTCAAATTAAACTTACAGTGTATGCAGATGATACTGCATACACTCAGATGGCTGAGTTATCTATCTTATGCAGATGACGGCGTTATGTGTAAAACCATCTATAATTCTCGGGATCCTGAGGATGCACTAAATAATCTTAGTTCGTTGTTTTGTAACCGAAGTGAAACATGACAAATGTTTATTAACTTCAAAAAGACTATCGTCACGACTTTTCCCGAAAAAAACAGCTTCTTGATTTTTCATATACTAATGATGATATAAATCTAGTACACCTTACGGAATTCGAATACATTGGTGTAACTTTCGCAACATATTTGAAGTGGCACAGCACGTCGAAACAATCCGCAACGAGCTCTTCTAAAACTCGTATCCCGGGCGCACGCTATAAGCAACCCGAGAAAAAAAAATGCGGACTGACAGCGCGTACGGTTTTGACCATACTCAAATATTCGTCTGGTGTTTGGTCACCCAACACAAACATGACATGAATATATGTTAGAATTTGTTGAAAAGTAGTAACAAGACTTCTATTTTTTCTCTATTTGACCAGTGTCTCTCGCTCACTTTGTACGCGCATGTTTTATCGGTGCGGCTCTTCTCGAACATCGGCGAACTCGCAATTGTGTCATCCTCCTGCACAAGATCGGTCACACCAGATCGAGTGTTCTAGTGCCCATATCCTTCTTGCACCTTCTGCACACCGTACCCGGCTAATTGATCCCTTAAATTAAAGAAAAAACAGCACGGCTGAACGAGAGAAGAAAGACGACAGGACGGAACGGCGTTACAACATGAGCGTTTACTTCGTGTCAACAAATATATACGCATTGGAAATATATTAATGATGCATTCATGCCTACCAGCTCGTGCACTTACCGTTTTAAAATTCCCCTAAATATTTTCCCCGTTAAATATATTCTTAATTATTTTCTTTTCTTTTTTCAGTGCGGAACGTGGATTTATGAAATAAGCCTGATCATGTCTGTACGCAGACTCGGTGCTGAGGAGTTTGAAATACAAAATTGTGTAAACGTGTATTTTGTTAAATTGTGTTTCTTCTAGATGCTGAATATCCGTATTTACACCTGTTATGTTTAAAAAAGCTGAGACTGAAGTATGGGTAAATAAATAACATTAAGACATGTTCATATCACGCCGTATGCTTCGCCCTTTCGGGTAAGCAGGCTCCCTTTTAGTAATCTAGGGACAAATTTTTATCGTAGCCAACTGTTGAATCTCTTACCATGACCGAGTCAAGGTAAGGCTTGTCTCGGCCTTACCATGACTTGGCGTAATTAGCTTGGTCATAGCATGCACTGGCCTATCTAGCCAAGTATAATGTCCAGGCAAATACCTAATTAGCCGGCCGCACGTGCTAGGGTGCTAGGGGACAAAGAATACGCTCACCAGCCGAGCAGCGTGCTAGAATGTACTGGCTGACTGTGATAATTACCACGTGGCCTCGGGCTTAGGTGTGGTCGCGATGTTGTATAAGACGCTCTGCCGGCGCTAATCTCGGAGGCCACCGTGCTGATTATTCTGAAACAGACTTAGCGCAGGCATTGAAAGCTTCAAAGTAAATATAAACGCCCCGTGCCTCTATAAATATCATCACGAAAAGTTTCTGGCACTTTTATTGCATGGGTGCACTTCTGCACTCAGTGCAGCGACGAACAAACAAAGAATACGCGCACCAGCCGAGCAGCGTGCTAGAATGTACTGGCTGACTGTGATAATTACCACGTGGCCTCGGGCTTAGGTGTGGTCGCGATGTTGTATAAGACGCTCTGCCGGCGCTAATCTCGGAGGCCACCGTGCTGATTATTCTGAAACAGACTTAGCGCAGGCATTGAAAGCTTCAAAGTAAATATAAACGCCCCGTGCCTCTATAAATATCATCACGAAAAGTTTCTGGCACTTTTATTGCATGGGTGCACTTCTGCACTCAGTGCAGCGACGAACAAACAAAGAATACGCGCACCAGCCGAGCAGCGTGCTAGAATGTACTGGCTGACTGTGATAATTACCACGTGGCCTCGGGCTTAGGTGTGGTCGCGATGTTGTATAAGACATCTGGTTTGAAAACTTCGCCGAACTTCGTCGACCGTCCTTGACCCGATGACTAGTTCTATCGTAACCAATCAAACGCAGCGCGCTCATGGGTGGATTCGACATGCGTATACTGTTGGCCCGTTCAAAAGGGGTCGTCGCCAGTGCTCGAAAATCCATAGTTTCGCGTAACTCCGCCGATCCTGCATAGCACCCCGAAGCACAGCATTATCATGTCGCGGTTTTCGGACGTTAAATACAAAGTATTGACGTATGTTTTCCGGCCGAAAATTCTTTGCTGCGCCCTACTTTCTGGAAGACTCGCCGTTTCGGGCATGCGAGGTTTTGGCAGGTCTGCAAGAATATATGCAACGTCACTGATGAGGTGGCATCCCTGTACGGGCGTCAAGCACGTACACTGAAATCTGAAAATATGCCACCCTAGCAATAATAATATTTAAAGGTATTTTACCCGAGGAGGCACGGTTGAAAAGCAAACGTACTACAAAACATGATCGTATATATTCATACAAAGAACTTTATTAAAGCGCCAGAGCATGTAAGTTTTTGTAATCGGCTAATCGATGCCGTGATCTGTTGTCTTTCATAAGATACCAAAAGCAGAGGTCCTATTGTGGCCGCTTGCGTCGGGTGACATTGACACATACGTGGACAACTTTCGGCCTCTCCGTCGAGGCATCTTCGCAGAGCTAAGAAGTGAAAAAGATGTCTCGTGACGCAGGTGACTACACATTGTGAAGAGTGAGCTTAGGGTCATTTCCTCCGCCTGGCTGGCACTAACCCTTAAAGGGGAGTCTCAAAGAAGCGGACTGCAGGATATTTAAGACGTATCGGGCTAAAAGTAACGTAAAAAAATTAGATTAAAAATGAGACGTCGAATAAATGACTGTCCAACACAGACACTTCGAATACGCCTTTCTCTTCCTTCTCAGTATATCGAACAGGCGTGGTACTTATCAGGAGCTTTCTTGGCTTCGATGATCGATGGTCTGGTGTTTTACTTGGTGGATTGGTTTTAGCAAAAACGCTAGTCCGTCGAAGGCCACTGTCTTGGAGCTGCAAAGCAGAGAAATAATGAAACATTTCTTCGTTGCGATTAAACTGAATTGGTACAAGTCAACGACATTTAATAGTTACCAGTGGTAACACTGAGGGCACACTGCAAGACATATTGGGTTTGCAAGCATTGTTATGGGTCACGCAGATAATGGCTCTGCTTGAAAGATTAATTTGTACAAGCACCGTCACCAGAGCTTTTTTCCAACGAAGGACAGTTAGGAGAGTGCTTCCTTCTTAGTGTTCTTGTTCATCTACATACGAGTCAATACGTTATCAAAATGAAACCGCATCACAAAACTTTCCGTGCCTAACAACGCTTCAAGTCAGGATTGCTTAACCAATGGCACATGGATAACTGCTTAAATAAAAATTAACAGTCATGATACGTAGTTCCCCCGCATGACATGGCGGGCACCTGTCAGTTCTTGTTTGTGGTCATGTGCTTAAATGGGTCAGGTGCTTAAATTATGTAGCTATATATACACGGTTCCTATAGAAGACAGGACGGATACCTGTTCATTTCAGTGTTGGTTGCAAGGATCGTGGGCTTAAATTTACCGATGGCAAAGCATCTGTGCTATATTTAGAAATGAAAGCTAAACAACTTAGAAAGTAGCCTCACGGAATAAGATCGCAGGCCAAAATGAAGACAAGCGTTTCCTCGTTCTCCATGCACGGGAGCTGGCAACGGCATCACGGGAACAACAGGGCGACCACAGCATGCGCCGACATCAGGTCTTGGTAAACGCCGCAACGGAAGGATTCCAGATGTGGGCCGAATACCTGTCGGAGGGCGCTTGCGAGGGGTGATTGTTCCTCGGGCGATTCGGGAACCGCTATGAAAGGCTCTGTACGCCAGGTGGCCAACAAGTGAGGCTTGTAGTCATGGCCTCTATCGTCATCGGCGACAAGCAGGCAACTGCAATAGACGTTTTCCGTCGCCTTTGTGAACGCGCCGAAGACATTGTTGCGCCGCATTTTCTTCAGGATGTCGCCGACGACGTCGCTGCGGTCCTTTATCTGGCCCACGAGATAGAGCGCCCAGGGCCGTATGATGCCGATATGGGCCAGAATGCTGTACAAGTAGGCTGCGAAGTGCAGACGCACGTACATATCTGTCATGGATTGCATAAGGACACGAATAGAGATGACGGCCTGTGGTACAGTTTTGTCGCCGAGCCTTGGAAGGCTAGGGAGACCCGGCTCGTCCAGGCGTCCCAGGTCGTGTTGCGGCACCCTTGAAAGGTGCAAACACAGTACATCCACGTACGTCATTGCTCTCCGTAATGCTAACGGTTCCTACGGAAGCTTCGTGTCGAGTTTGGCGTCGGCCTATGGCAGAGATGAACCCTTCCTCCTTGCTTCGGGGTCGGAAACTTCGGTCGTAACTATTTTTTTTTGCACGGCGTTGATGGGGCCTTGAAGGGTGAAATGATGCGACTTTCGTCCACCTTCAGCTTGCCGAATGTCGAGAGTGAGGTTGAAAAGCGCCCCGATGGCCGACGCGCACGAAGACGCGTCTTCTTCAGAGCAACAGACACTGTTTTTCCTGAACGCAGCCGACGCATTGCCACTCACTACCCTGCCACAAGTACTTAAACGAATACGTGCTGAGTGAGGTGCTACTCACGTTCTTAATAATAGGTATAGCAGGGATGGGTGTCATTCTGATAAAATAAATGAAAACAAGCAGTGGTGCAGACTTGTGGTGAATGCCCGTGATGTAACGTGCACGAGGCGTTTAGAAATCGGCAACGATTCATACTTGGTGTTTTACGTATCTACTTTTCTATATGTAGTCAATGCTCACTCCATTCTATTATCAATCAATTTATTAGCCGTTTGTGCATTCTGGACAACGCGAGCGGCTAAATGTTTTTGAGAAGACTCCCCTTATTTGAAGAACCGCTTCATTTGTGCAGTCTTCCCAGTTGTAAAACGCACTGAGCAAGGAAAACTCAAGAGAGCCCTTATCGCATCTCAATGTCTAGCAAAACGTATGCACGGAAGTGACGTCAAATGTCCAGGGGGAAACAAACCGGCACTGGCGAATAGAACAGTATAGACACCCCGTGGCACGCCCTACACGCAATAGTTCGCATCTGCGCAAATTTGTAGTCCTGGCGTTTGCTGAGCGAGTATTGTGAGATTTGCACGCTGTTGCAAGCTCGCGTAATACCAGGCTGTTTCTGCGTGGCAGGCCCGAGCGCCTGTGTGCTGAAATCCGTTGCGGAGCGTTTTAGTGCCGCAGCGCAGAAAGCTTACCGGTGCATAGGTGGGTACTAAACTTTCTTAATGTCCCTAAGAAGTCATTCCCCAGTTTTCAACTGAGGAAGGACCGGTGCGGGCTGTAATCAAAAACACTTAGCCCCAGCATCATCGTATCCGAACTCACCAGGGAAAGACTTGCGCGTTCTGCGGTGTGTTAGGCCTTTCTTCTTTTTTTTTCTGTTAGCCCGTTTCCGCCCATCTGCTGGGCGATTAGCCGTTCTTTTCTTGTAAATATGAGCATGGCATCGTGTGATTTTAACAGGTGGCTTCCTCGCTATGCGGCGCAATGCCGACCTGTATAAGGGTACTTACTCTGCTCTACCCGCCAGGCAGCGCCAGTGCGTGCACCGGCCGGTCAGGGATCCGGCAAATGACAGCGTCACACTTGGCGTCACTGCACCCCACCAACCCGTTTTCTTGGAAAATTATCAACTTAAAGCACGTGCTGTCGAGGACTTTGATTATGGTACAACGACGATGCTCGCGCGCGAGACCCGAACTATGGCGACTGCCGAAACCGGGGTAGTTGAGCAGAATCGAGTACTAATTCGATAGGGAAAAAAGCTGTTTTAACCGTTACCTTTCACTGTTTTTCTTAAATGTTGCATTGCGGTGCAACATATGGGATGCATATATGCAATGCAACATATGAAATTCATTGCATATGTTGCATTGCATGCGTGCGAAAAAAAAAAGAACAAGATTTCCATTTACCGTTGTACGACAACGCATGAGGTTTGCTGTTGAACTCAGACAACGCGTGTATTTCATCGGGAGACGAAGGAAAGAACAAGACGAATTAATTTTATATCTAGTGAATATACGACTTTTTATTCTAAAGCAAAATGCCCCAATCGTCATCTGAGTCGCAATGTTTTACGAGTGTTTGTGCGTTGTCTTGCATTAACTTTTTTTTTACGAATACTTATCACTCCTGTATAGTTTGCCGGATTGTCGCCGTTGCGGTCGACAGCCGCTTGTACCTCTGGAACGCTCTCGTGAGTTGCACGTGCGCGAATTCGTAGGTGGTACTATGATTCAATTGGATGTACGAAATTCCATTCAACGTATGTTAAATGAAGAGCCAGATTGTGGAACCACAAAGATGTGTGTACAAGGCGCTTGATGGAGCCCGAAAATTATTCCCGCGAAGTCGCTATCGACTCCTGCGATTGACGGCAATTGACAGCTTAGCAACTATATTGCCTTCATTTCGTAACTCGTCAGACATCTTGCAAGAGCCCTACGCTTGTTTCTTAATTTCAGCGTCGCAGTTGCACAAGAAGTAAACATTTAGGATTGTTCAAGGACTTCGCGGCCTTTCCTGAATAACACATGCTTATGAACGAGGTTATTGCGATAACAATTCTTTCTTACAGAAGTATTTATGTGCTAGAAAGGGTGGCGAGCAGTGTTGAATTTGACGCACCAACGGTCGTAAGCGGTTTCACTGCCTTATCAAGTTATGAATAGGTGTTCTAAAATGTGCGCAAGCACAAAGCGATGTCTTCAGCACATAATTTCGTTTTCAGACGACTGCAGTGTGCTCGCATAATGTGCTTATTAAATTTGTCCCTATGAGACACGCTACACTAGGTAATTAAGCACAGTTACAAGCGTGGCACGTCGCCCATGTGCGCCTGACAAATTCGTTGCTGTTCCCGAAGTTTCGGTGATTTGCAGAACTGCACGAGTGCAGTAACCGCTCACCGTGCATGCAGCGTATTTACCATTTGGCCCAATAGTCAAACGGTGAAATGAACTTCTTTCGATTAGTTCATCTTTCAGCTTAAGGACGACCACTCTTCACGGACCAATCGACGTCTCATGAAGGATTTTGAGTTTAGAATTCTGCGTCACGTCGTATTTTTGAATTAGTGATGCGTCTTTAAGTTGGCCGACGCTTTGAAAGCTGTTGATCTCACGTATTTGTATCATTTGTATTGCTGCACCCACTCTTATCTCTCCTCTTTCATGTTACCACCTCATGGCAATGTAGCTGCTGCCTTGAGCAGCGAGTGTCCGAGTGACTGAGAACGATTTAGATAGTTTTATGAAACCTTTTGATGCGGTCACGTGCTCGACGCGTTGGAGTTGTTTGTACAACATGCACGACCACTGCAGCGATGGCGCTGGAATCTTCGATGATGCATGCGTAAAAGTCGTTGCTCTTGGCCGCTTCTCAGATTGTCAACGTCCAACGTTCTGTTCACCGATATGAGCTTACAGCGCTTGCAGTGGCGTATTTAAAAGAGAGGAGGGTCAACCCCACCCCGGAAACTTTTTGAACAACATCCCCCCTTCTCCCCCACCTTATTTTTTGTGCACTCTGCTATGATATGATGTAAAAACTAAGCGCTGCTACTATCACAATATCATTCCTGGGCGCATCTACAATGAATAATGTCTGCATACGGAAAAAAAAACGCGTCGCGGTGTTTCTCAAGGCTTTGGCACTCTGTGAGATTTCGGGCAGGAATCTCTGCCGCGAGTGTTTTAGGGGCGAAGCTCCTCAAAGCGGCAACCGTTAGTCCCTCGTTGTAGTCGTAGTGCGTAACCAGTCTTACACTTTGACCTGCAAGGTGGTGCCGGTGGGAGATTTCTCCTGTGCGTGGTTGAACAATCAAAAATTCGAAGCGTGCGCGTTACCTAAAAGCCGAATTTTCCTGTCTCTCATTCCCAATTAGCAGCCATTGGCATGTACATTGAGCACTATCTGACAAGAAAGGGTTGCTAGGTTATACTCGCTGGGCGTAACCTCCTTGGTTTTAGAAAGGTTTAGCGAGCGTTGGGCCGCAGTGCCATGAATACAGTGAACTAGTATATACCATGAACTCGAGGTGGTTAAAGGTGTAAACTAGACAAGGAGCGCAAGCCGTAAGAAAGTGTGCGTGTGCCAATGTCCGCTGGATGGCGGTGCTTCTATATGCGGAATATATGATGAAAAGATGCGAGATGGTGGTACTTGGAGTGTCGACTAGATGGACGAACGGACACACAGACAGATGCATGGACGGACGCACGGATGGCTGCACGGAAGGATAGACGGACGCATGGACGAACGCAGGGACGGTCACACAGACGGACGGATGCTTCGCCCCACTGTCCATCATTCACCCTGTGGATATGCTGCGATTTTTTAAAGTTGGCTCGGCAGCGGAATTAATGCTTCAGTGATGGTTATACTTGTACCCGCCAGAACAGATCTTTGCCGGAGTCGATCACTATACGATAATTTTCAATAGGCAGAGGTTCGTTTTAATGGAAAAAACCAGACACATTTTCCAGGGTGTGATAGGCCACGTTAAAGCATATTACAGGCTGACTCTTCGTGTGCCAAGATATACTCAAGCCAGACAATAACATTTATTTTGGACCTTTGCACGTTCCGATAACATCTAAGCACACACACAAACACACACACGCGCGTGCGATAGAATAATCAGCTCATCCAGGGAACTTTGCTTGTTATATTCATACATGTATTTACTATGCCCAAACGGCTAAAGACACTCCGAAGTGTTGTCTAGTGACGAAGGTGCAACACAGGCAAATGTGCAGGCTAATCAGAGCCTTAGAAATGCCTACTAAAATACTCATCATGTAATTTAGGCTAATAAAGAAAAAGATCGTAATTGTAAACCTAAAGCAGCGTAATGAGACATGCAGTGTGGGCAGCTGTAGTGAGCACAAGCTTCATTATGTTCAGCAGTGTGGGAAAACAGCTCAAGAATAAGGAACATTCCCGGTGTATTGAACCTTACGGGAGCTATGCTGGGGCCGGCCGTAAGCGACTTAATGACAAGAAAAACAGAGCACTCGAAAACCTAGCCGAAACCTAACCGTGTTGCTTTACGGTACCTAAAGAGAAGGAACCCCACAAAGCACTACCGTATTGATAAAATTCGTTTTATTCGGCTCATTTCTCAAAACATGTCAGCCGCTTCAAAGTAATCTTGGTGACAATTTGTACTGGCGATCCGTCTAATGGTGGACGCAATGGGCCACAATGTAAGTGGAGAGCACACGTTCTGAAATTTCGGTCACGTATCACAAGCCATGTAACACACTTATGAAGCAAAAGTGCACAGAAACTAAGTATAACTTTCAGGTGCTTCTAAAGGTTACAGGCATTCAAAACATATTGTAAACGCGGTAAAAACAAAAAAAATCCTCGTAAGGGTTGCCGATCAATTTAAAAGTACGACGAATATTTTATTGGTAGTTGAGTCAAAGTGCTAAGTAAGGCACGCAGAAGGTGATGATTCGGCGCAGCCCTTAAGCTGCCAACAACGTTTTCCGGCCCGAGAGGAGGAAGTCGTAGCTCTGGTCGATGCAGTTTCCCATTGGTTTCTCAAGAGACAGTCTTCAGGCTGGAAAGCATAACAAAGCAAGGAAGCAATTCTAAAATTAGCAATGTTGCCAGTCGCGTGAAACGAACAAAATAAATCGTAAACTTTGAAGGCCTATAGTTGGTGCACATTCGCGAGAATTACTTGGCGCAAGAAAAAGGTCCCTTGTGTGCTTTTCTCGTATGCTCCGTTTATTTTCTTGCCCTATAGTCATTCTCGTCAAATAATTTTTTGTAGCGTGCTATCTGTGCTCAACACAAGGAAAGACAAGACATAGCGCATTATTAAAAACACCGAAGGTACCGCCATTCCATGCGGAGACGTACACGCTAAGAAAAAGGAATCGTTCGACGAGCCCTGTGTAATAGTCCCTTTCAGTAGTAACGGGAACTCCTTTTGGGGGTCAATATACTCTCGTCGGAGAGTCGTTGGAGCAGCAAGTCAGCAAACATCGCTAAAGGGTAACACAATATTTCTTGTTGTGGTGTTCATTGCGGTAACTGTGGTGTTCTTGGGGGAAATCAAATATCTGTATATATCGCTGTGTAGTTAGCCAACTTTTAAGGGTAGCAACTGCTGCATTTTCATCGCAACACAGCCTGTTTAGTTGAGTGACGCGAATGCAGTTAGTATTCACGATTTAGAACATCAGCTGAGGGATGTGCACGTTTCAGACACACAAATGTGCTTTCGAATTTCTCTTACTGCGTTAAAAAAAGTATTGCACATGAAATGTGGCTCCTACAAACTTCAAAATGGCTTGCTTATCGAAAAAAGACATTTTTGTTGCGAACACGATTGTCATCACCTACACCTTGTGTGGTCTCGAATTGGCGAGTGCCACGCCACACCACGCTCTTTGAGTGAAAGCTCATAGCAGAAACGGTCGGTACAAACCAAACAACAAACACACATTTATATAGCTACTTTTCGAACAATGATATCGTCCGCCGAATCTATATATCAATCGTAATTAACACGCTAGAACATCCGCACACAATATTACCATACACTCCATGCCAAACACAATAACACACCCAAGGCGGCGTCGCCAACGCTCGACTTACCACAAGGGTCCCCCGGCGCGCAGCCCGCGGTGCCGAGCACCGGGGAACCACGGTAGAGACAACCGTTCGCGGCAACCGGCACGCGCTAAAGAGACTCAACTCTCGCCCGCCACCAAGGCTTGCTTCCGCCAAGGTAGGGTGGCTAGAATTCTAGCCACCCTAGACAGGAGTCACTGCCGGCGATACCCTATGATGATGATGACGATAGTGGTGCTCAACGCGAACACGGCGCCATCTATCACCCGGTTGTTGTAACCCGAAATGCGGTTTTGGGGCGAGACACGTGCGCCACGCGGCGCAAACCAGATTACAGGGGGTGTCAGCACCCCCACAACCTGGACGAATAGATCACGCGTTTTACAGATCTCACCGATGTTTTTGTTAAGGCGAAAGGACTACATGCCTCGTCAAATGCGAGAGCTGACTGTTAGCGGCATTGACACGAATGATGTGGCAATGATCGTAAGGCGATGACATCACCGATGGCCAGAACTTGTGACGTCACGGGATGACCTCACCACATGACATCGTCAGTTGGTCAAAAAGTGGTCCCACTGCAAGGCCACCTTAGGGACAGAAAGCTTTCGATTCCTGTCAAACCTGAGGCATTGGACACTACGTATGGTGTTGAAAGGTTTCAGGAGAGACCAACGCAACGGAGCGAAAAGAGAATGGCTCACGCCGTTTCCGCCATCTTAGGCAAGTGCTCAAGAGACGGTACGATTTTTTTTAAAGACGGCAGTCTTTGTTAGGATACTTGAACGCAGAAATTTCGGTCTGCGTCTGTCTACTACTCAATTCAGCCCCAGTTTTGGCACTTCCGTATGACCCAGTCATCTTTATCTGGTGGCAGTGTTCATACTTGTGAACATTCACGATGAAAAACAAAACAAATGTAACGCAAGTAGTCTCAATACAAAAGTATTAGGTGGTGTGTTTCTTGACTTGGGAATACAAAAATACCTAATTCTGAAAAACCTAAGTAATTCTACACCTTACACGAATTACGTGTTTCTTACGGTGCGATGAAAAAGTGACGCTCTGCACGAAAACGCACCCTGTGGACTACACGGTTCAGCCATTTGCCGAATGCTCAAGGTTCTGTACGATCTCCTGTTTGTCGGCATTACTCCTACGTGTCCATATAGGGAGCCTACATGAACGGCCGTTTTTAGGGTGGAGACATTTTTTTTTTGAGACATCTTCATAAGTGCCTTCAAGAAACTAAGCCGAAACCAGCGGGAAACGGGGCACGCTGTTGCCAGCTTCCACCAAATTCAGCATAGTTTTCTGTGCGCCGCCATTTTGGAGCCAGCCGCCGCTCCCTCCAGCTACGCGAAGTACGGCGCAACAAAAAGGAGCCGACCGAGTGACAGCGGCGGTTATCGGGGTCGGGTAAGCGACCCAGTTCTCAAAGTGAGCGCACGAAGAAATTCGCAGCCCACACACAAACACTTGCGACATAATACTGAGGTTATGCTGACACGAACGCAAGCGTGGCAACAGCTCAGACTAGCGAGCGCGTCTCCGTACGAACGCGCGGACGCGTCCCGTTTGTGGGCTTCCTACTCGCAATGCGTGGACGCAGCAACGACAACTTCGGTTATCTACTCATTCGCGAACACCGCGAAGCACATATACGTGTGCCGCAGGAAAAAACAGTGAACGAAATACGCAGTACTCACAGAGCAAATACGAGACGCACTGGTGGGCTCCCAGCCGTCTCGCTTCACTTGAGCCAGCCATAGTTGTCGTCGGCCAGGGCTCGCTGGGAAGCGGAACATTCGCACCCCCTTTCTGTTGTGGTTAGTGCAGAGCGGTACGCAGCATTCCGGCATTCTAAGGCTTCGCCGGCAGCGTTTAACACGCTACCGCAACGTTCGACGCCGTATTAATGAGAACTAAACGCAACCGGGCGTAGACGCAGTGCGGGCACCAAGATGGGGCGACAGCGCGGCGTTGCTGTCTGGCAACATTGTGTTTTGGCGGGCAGCGGTGCGTTGGCGGCATGTAGTGGGTCAAAGGCTGACATCACCCTAAAAACGGCCGTTCATGTAGGCTCCCAACGTCCATATCTCACACAGCGCCTCCACACAGAAGACTATCGTTTTCCGATTACATTTGCATCGAAACGCGCAGATACGCGGCCTTTTTTTTTTCTTACCGTGCAGTAAGTCGGTGTCGGCCAGTACAAAGGGTGTCTGTGGGAAACCAAGCAAATATCATCGTTCTCCAACGTCCTACGAAGCTCGGCTCGACGGAGCCAAGCTCATGGCCAAGTTGTGCGCCACATCCTGGTCGAAGTATTCGCCTCGCTCGAAGTCCTTAGGATCACCGCCGAGAGTGTTGCCGAGAACGTTATGCACTTCGCTGGAATACCCCTCTCGTGGCTTGTAGAGTGCGACGCACGGAGACGAAGTCCAGAATGTGAAGCAGTGCACGTCGTGGCCCGTAGTCGGGTTTTCGCTCTCCGGAACCAACGAGCACGCGTGAATACGTTCTTCCGTTATAGCCAGCGAGTCGGTGAGGACGTGCTTCGCATCCATCGTCAGCAAGAAGCGGTCCAAAAGTGCCTCCTGGACGTCGGGGGCGTGATAGAGAATCCAGGGACCGATTGCCCTGTTGGACATAAGACAGGTATAAATCGCGCAAATGCACTCCAGACGCTCCTTCACGTCCGACATGAGAGCGATGCTCGAGCGGATTGCGGCGATGGCTTCGGGAACGGACATTCCGGTGATCTTCGGGATGGGAAGAGAAATGTCACCGTCCAGGCAATACAGTTTGCCCGCTTGGACACTGGACAGCGTCGAGTACAACCTGTCCAAGTCTACGGCAGCCATGGGGAATAACAGAAAAGTACGCAGACGAAGGGTTCCACCTCTGAGGAGCCAGTGGTTGCTTGGGGCAATACTATCCTCGTCGGCCGCGGAGATTCACCGCCTAGACTTCCGGTTCGAAGAGCTGTGCCGTCCGTACACTGTTAGAGAATACCATTTACATGTCCGGCCGACAAAACAGCAGCCGCAGAGGTGCCGTGGCCGGCGCTTTCTGTTGCGCGCCAACCCGTCTCCAACCAGAGTTTTGTGAAGGGGCATAATAAATAGTGCCGTTCACAGGATTGCCGCTTGGTCACGTTGGTGACGTTCTACAATTTGCAACAGTCCGTACCACAGCGATTTCGTTGTGGCAGCATTAAAATTATAAACGCACTACATACTTGTTCGGAAGTTGTGCAGCGGCGCTGCTCTACAGCCATGGCGCGCACGAACACTGGCGGGCGCGCGGTAGTATTGTGCAAGCCGTGGGTAGCCGCGGCCGGCAGCTGTCGCAACGGTGTATTTCTCCTTTTTGGAGTAGCGGCGGCTTCCACCACGGATTCATTCCTTGGCGCGCCTTTTTTTTTTTTTTTTTTACAAAGTGCAGCCGTTTAGAGTCTACAGCGTCTGCCTAAGGATTGCACGGTAAGTTTCAGCATGTTCAATCATCTTTTAATTTTGCGTATCCACGAATCACCAATCCACCGCATGCGCCTTCTTCTTCTTCTTTTTTTAGAGGCGAAACTTTTTACGCCGTTGGCCGTATGTTCCGTGTCGTCGTAGTAACTACCTCTCGTTTAGTCTTTAGAATGCACACTGGATGGCGGTACTTGTATATCATGAATATGTGATGGAAAGATGCGAAATTGTGGTACTTTGACTGCGTCCGTCCGTCCGTGTGTTTGCTTTTATTTTGTTTGTTTATTATTTTTTTGTAGTAGTTCCCTGTTCGCCGTGCCGCTGTCGTCGGTGGCGCAGGTCGCGTGATCTAAGAGTGCTGATTCTCGAGATGATGATGATAATTGTGCTTTTTTCAGCGAAATAAAATTAAATGGCCGTGATGATGATGCCTTTTGTACCGAAGCAAACATCACCATCGTTCTAGCTTCGCTGTCAAGCCGTTTTGATCTAGTGACGATGGCTGACGTTCTTTTTTTTATTTAGTTATAATACCACAACGTACACCGTTCTTGTTTTAATGGCGCTCTAATATCCGTTATTTGATGGTGGCGCGACGCGCTAATACGTGCCACGAGGATACGAGGAGGAGAAGACGACAAAAGCACTCCAAGTGCGGGATGGCTTTCCTGCCGTTGTCTGTTCTGCAAAGAATCAGTATCTATTGAACAATATTTTCTATCATGTCGTAATTAGGAAAAAACTACTAGCTATTCTGTTTGCGAAGCTAGGTTCAAGTTTAACCACAGAAACACTGCTAAATTTATGTGCCTCTGTTTTGGGACATTGCCACAGAGATGTATTCGATACGACCGGTGTGCAATTTCATTCAAGCCACTAAACGTATTTCAACATAATGCCCACTTTTACGAATTCTCGAAAAAAAGACAGAAGTCGAGACGTAATTTCTAATATGTGAATAAATATGAGACGTACATCCCAAATTAATTGTGTTAGGCAAACTTAGCTGCCTGGTCGGCTCTAAAAATCAAGTTATCGTTAATATAATAGTAAATATTTTCTTGTTTTTTTTGTTTTTGATTTCTCACTCTTTGAATCTTTTTGATAATGTCTTCCGTCTTGTACATCTTTTTTTTTGGTAAGCAATAGTGCAGTTACCGTCCATATGATACTATAGATTTTCTTGGCCAATCCCCCAGAGCGGGTATGTGGCATGGATTCTAGGCTACAGTCAAACAAACCAGCAAACAAACAAACAAAGGCTTTGCCTGTTCCTGTTCACGTCTCTCGAAATGGCTTCTGATAAAATATGTAATTTTGATTTGGCCGCCTAGAAGATCTTGGCACATAGCGGGGACGTTTGTATGCCTGTGTCTCCAACGGTTCGGGACGAGTGCGTGATATACTATTAAAAAATTGGCTCCAGTTTATTCTATTCTTGCATTCTTATTCGTAAAATATCACGTGGAAACTCTTACAAACGGTGTTTATTACGCGTGATAAATTGTGTAGGCGTTGTTGGCTTAGTGTACAGACAATCTCGGGTGCCACGAATATAAGTACGTAGATAACAAAGAATAATTAAACCCAATTATTTACGGCGTGGGCCAAATCAAACTACTGGGGAACCACTCTCGTAACGTTCATGTTTTTTCTCCACTGGACGTGCAACGAGGGACACTCTTCAAAGCATATCCAGTCGAGCATTTACTTCCCGTTGGGAGACTATGCATGAATCTTGTAAAAAAACACAAAAAACGTCAGTCTTGCGTGGAAGGCGCAGGACAGTCACAGCGAAAGCTAGAAGAGCGGCCTTTCAGAGCATTTTCTAAACACTCATTAAATAACGGCTGCAAGCACACTTGCAGCCGTTACTGCTTGCTGAGTATCCACTACGGCATTAATAATAAAGATAATTTTTGGGTGGCACTCGCTTGCTGGATTCCGTGCCGACCGGTTGTGCCCTCGCGATCTCCGGCGTCAGCGTAGCTCTGGCCGACTGGGCTCGCCCTACGTCATCTCCTGACGCCGACGACCTTGGACGACAGTGTTGCTTTGACCGACTGGACTTGCTCTACGCCATCTACTGACGCCGACAAGAGCTCTCGCAAGTGGTGCCCCGTCCTCGGACTCCTGTGACCGTGTTTCCATCTTTCCTATCTCTCCTATCCCCTCCATTTGCCGTCGCTTTCTTAGGCTTACCACCTCACGCCTCTTCCTCTTTTCTACACCTTTACTCCTACCCTTTTAATCTCTCCTCATCCCCATCCCTTGTGAGCTACTGTTGAGGTGTCGCTCGCTGAAGCAGACAGTTACGGGGCTCACTTTTCTCTTCATTTCTCTCTTAAGAACCACTTAGTAGTAGTGTAGCAGGCCGGCACACGCTATGCTATCGTTTGTCGTTCTTGTGAGAATTGTGGTATCTGCTAAACACTAGCAAGGAATTTTGTGCCAATTGCTGATGCAGTGGCTGACGACGATGAAAAATTATGCCTGAAGTGGGTATGCGCCACAGTTAATAGGCGAACAAGAACAAGCTGTTGTAATGGGTTGGAGCATTGGACGACCCACTCGTTACGCTATTCGCACTGTGCGACGACTGCTTGTTCTTTCGCTGTTTTAGAACGTTTTATAAGTCGTATTAACGCGATCCCTTTCCCGCCATCAAGCCTGTCTAAGGCAAGTTTGCGAACAAGTCCCAAGCACCAGCGTGGTTTGATTCTGCTTCTGGTCACCGACGCGTGCGGACGCAGGATGGCAGGCTCGTCAAGAGCTGTTACAGCGGCCGACGCTGGCCGCGGTTTCTCGTGCACATCCCTTCCCAAGGACTACCGTTTAATTCTGCCACGACTGCCCACAGGAGAAGGACTCAGACGCACGTTGGTTCTGCACTGCGACGTCGCAGCGCGTCCGTACGGGATTAATGATTTCCGAAAGCCGCTCAAGGAACTAGGCATCATTCAAGAGGTAAGCGGCATAGGAGCGTATCAGATGTCGCACGTCTGGCTTGTTAACATGAAGACAGACGAGGCCAAGAAGACACTTCTGGACGCTGGTCTACTCTCCGTGAAAGACCGGCCCTGCGTCGTCGTCGACCCAGAAAGGCAAGGGGTGCGTCTCAAGTTGCATTGGGTAGCCTTTGACGTCAACGCAGAGACTGTACGGCGTGAATCCCGGAAGTACGGTGAAGTGAAAAAAGTTATCAGCGACAAGTGGAGAGACGAAGACTTCGAAGGAGTTGAGTCAACCACAAGATTCGTTGGGCTACTACTTAAGGAAGGCGTTACTACGGATCGCATACCCCACCAGATGCGTCTCGGGAGCGGCATGGCACTGGTGGTCGTGCCAGGAAGAGCGCCGCTGTGCCTGCATTGCCGAAACACGGGACACATTCGTCGCGACTGCAGAGTGCCAAGGTGCGCTGGTTGTCGCGCTTTTGGGCATGGGCAGGCGGAGTGTACTCGTTCCTATGCCAGTGCAGCAAGTCGAGCAACAAATGCCGACCACAGTGAATTGCTCATGGATGAAGAGGAAGCAGAGAGGGCCGCGGCGTCGAAGGCAGGAGTGGAGGCGTCTCATGCAGTGACGACCAGCGAGAGAAAGATGGAGACACCTAAGCAAGACACAGATGAAAATACGGTTATGGGCACTCCAACGTAACGGCGTTCGACTCAAATGGAAACCCAGCACAAGGCTGAACCAGTCATCGGGTCCGACGCTACTTCGAACATGGATACAGTTGAAACAACGCCAGTAAAGCGATGCCTGAATGAGAGAGACGTGGCGTCCCAGCAGCGTCTGACCCAGGAAGATCAAGGGCAGTGGCGAGTGGCTGGCTCCAAAAAGTCTCGCGGTGCTGGCCGCCTGCGTTCGTCGTCGCTTTCACGCGGCGGCGACGGGACGACGCCTTGAGCGTCGGCCGGACAGTGGTTTAGGTGTTGGTAAAGTAAGCGTCTTTCGCTCAGCTTTCTCTCATCACGATGGCGACGATTAGATTGGCGACGCTAAATGTACGCGGGCTTTCTGCCAAACGGTGGCAAAAACCAGCTTTACCGCCTGATTATAGAACAAGATCTAGACATCGTCGCTGTA
Source organism: Rhipicephalus microplus (assembly GCF_043290135.1). NCBI lineage: Eukaryota > Metazoa > Arthropoda > Arachnida > Ixodida > Ixodidae > Rhipicephalus > Rhipicephalus microplus. Next base: position 58,396,230 of record NC_134707.1, on the reverse strand, counting down.
CAGGAAACTAAAGTAGAGAGTGAAGAGCACGCTGAGCGAATGGTGCAGCCTTTCACGAAACTGTTTGATGTGTGCGTTTGTCACGCGGTGGGTACATCTGCAGGTTGCCTCTCTTTAATTCGGCAGAGCCTCAATGCGAAAGTGGAGTCTGTAACTACCTGCGAGGCGGGTCGTTTTATTATATGTGATTTATCCCTACCAAGAGAAAAATGGAGAGTAATCTGTGTGTACGCACCCACTGTGATTCAAGAACGAAAGGAGTTTTTTGAAAAACTTGATATTTGAAATGTGAACGTAAACTAATTTTGACCGGGGATTTCAACTGCGTTTGTTCGAGTATAGATAAATCAAGTTCGAGGCCATACAGAGATTCAAGCACTGTCGTTCTACTCGATATGGTGGCGAAAGCTCAGCTAGAGGACGTGGGTGAATGTCTTTGCAGTGGAAAAGGGGTTACGTTTACCCACTTTCAGCGTTCAAGCCATGCTAGACTTGACAGAGTATACGTGTCCTCCGAAATCATTCTTCGTGCCATGATTACAGAGTTACACCTGTTATGTTCAGTGATCATTGTTTGGTTTCATTCTCAGTGGGTAAACATAATAGTAATATCAAGCATTTCTCTTGGGACCTCTGGAAATTTAATGTAAAGCTACTAAAGCATGAAGAGTTTAATCGGATTTTTCTAGAGGGCATAGAAGACTTAGCAAATAGAACACTTGAATCCTGGGGACATAAGTGGGAAATATTTAAACAGACCATTAAACTGAAAGCACTTGAGAGAGCTAGTATCCTGAGACAGGCTGAAAAAGAACTTGAAGTGCGCTTGCGTGAAAACTTGCAACAGTTAGTAGCGGATGAATGTACTCATGCCGGAACATTTTCAGAGGAGATAAACATAACTAAACAGAAGCTTGAGTTGATAGACCAAGAACGTTATCGTGGAGCATTGATTCGAGCTCGAGCGGAAAACTTGGTAGCGGGAGAAATGCCAACAAAACGAGCTCTTGGAGCTGAGAAGAGACATGCCTGTAAAAATGAAATAAGAGAAATAGAATATAAAGGAACAAGGTCCCATACGAAAGAAGCAATATCCGGTGCTTTTTTTGAATATTACAAAGAGTTATTCACACCAACCAGTGTACACGCAGAACGTTTCAATAGCGATTTCATTTCATTAATGCCAAGACTTGATGATGAAAGAAAGGAAATTTTAGAATTGCCTATAACAGACCGAGAAGTTGAAAAAGCAATTGATAAGTTAAACAATGGTAAGTCTCCAGGACCAGATGGCCTGAGTGCTGCAGTGTACAAGGAATTCAAACACGTAGTTTCACCTATTTTGAGGGAGGTATTTAATGAGGCTTCTAAGTGTAAACAATTTCCACCATCGTTTTTGTCAGCCCACACGGTCTTAATACCTAAAACAGAAGATCCCGCGAAGTTAAGAAGTGTTACTGCTTATAGACCAATTAGCCTAACTAATGTTGACTATAAAATATTGGTGAAAATATTGGCCAGAAGACTCCAGACAGTTATGACAAAACTGATTGAGCCCCACCAAACTTGTGGTATAAAGGGAAGGAAAATAATGACCAACATAAACATAGCACGATCAATCCTAGAAAGTTGTGACGCTATGCATCTCAATGTTGCCATGCTTCAAATTGGCCTCGAAAAGGCATTTGATCGCGTGCCGCACGACTTGCTCCTTTCATTACTTGAGCACATTAACGTAGGGAGTTTGATTAGCGACGGAGTGCGCATGGCTTACACTGGATGCACGACGAGATTGGTATTAAATAAAACTGTGGGTGAGCGTATACCTGTGCTGTGGTCAGTGAGACAGGGGTGTCCACTATCGTCCCTGCTTTTTGCTATTTTTATTGAACCTTTCTGTTTAAGTGTAATTAATAAACCTGCAATAAGCGGCTTTAAATTGCATGAAGCTGAGGTTAGCCTCCTTGCATACGCAGACGACATTGCAGTTTTTTGTACAAATTATGAGAGTGTAATGCATGCTGTAAATACCGTGAAAACGTTTTGCCAGGCGAGTGGTAGTGCCGTGAACTGGGATAAGTGCCTTGGCTTCTGGCATGTGGAATGGGACGTCACGCCAAGAGTATTTCTAAACATTAAATGGCAGGAAACACCAGTGAAGTATTTAGGAGTGCCGCTGGAGTTATATCATGACAGTGAACCGTATTGGAAAAATGAAACACAGGCATTGCGCAATGATGTAGAAAAATGGAAAGGTTGGGGCATTTCGATATTCGCATGGGCCACAACGTGCAACTTGTTTCTGGTGAGCAAGCTGTTATACGTAATGCAGGTTTTGCACTGCAGTAGAATAAGTGTACAAGAAATACTTAGAGTATTTGCAATTTTCATATGGAGCTCTGTATGGGAAAGATCAAGCCGCACAAACCTGTTCAAAAAAGTTAGAGATGGCGGGCTCGGATTAGTTCATTTGTACATAAGACAACTTGTCAATCGTTTCCTTTTTCTACGTGATGTAGATGACCCCTTTTTGAGAACTGTTATACAACTAAGGTTACCTAGAGTGCTGCCCGGATTTCTCGTATCATCATCTAATATGCAAGGACCAATACAAGGGTATTTAAAGGAAGTTGTTTCGTCTTTCTGCTTTTTGTCAGTGAGATTTTCGTTAGAGTATCTGGCTGAAGTACCACGTAAAAAATTGTATAAAGACCTTGTCGATGTTTTACTGCCTGTACCATTGTACCGTCAGCTATATCATGCAGGCCCAGGACAGGATATTCTGAAACGTGTTAAAAGAATGCTTGTAGCGCTAGGGGTCAAAACTTTTTTTCTTTAAATTACATACTGGTACCTTACCAGTTATAACGTGGTTGCAGGGTAAGGGAATATTCGTGCCATGGAGCACAAATTGCCATTTGTGTAATAAACCGGAAACAATTGAACACGTGTTTATAGATTGCTGGAGCGGGGTATTTTTCTGGGACATACTGCAAACAACCTTGAAAAAAGAATTACCGTTAAGTCCACATGGCATCCGTTTTCTTTCGGTTAAAAACGAGGCAGGTGTACCTTATGATCTTATCATGCTTCTGGGCCTGCACAGTATATGGAAAACCCGATGTGCCTTTGAAAACGCGGATGTAGAAGTGCTAGCTGTGCGACAATCATTTTGCAAATATGTGTGCCATTATCTTGAAATGCTGAAAAGCCAAGAGGATGTGCCAGACTGGATTGGGTGCATTGAGCGATTGTTACGAATGCCCAAGTATTGATTAATAGTCAGCCAAGAGCTGACGGTACTCAATGAATTCTGCGGGTGTATTTTGTGACGCACTTGAATTTGGACCAATATGTAAATATGTAAAATGTGAAGAGTCATGATATGCCAGGCAATAAAGAAAAAAAACCAGCGTGGTTCAGAGGTAGAATATTGGGCTGGCACTCAGCGGACCCGGGTTCGAGCCCCACTGTGTTATTGGTATCAATTATTCTTATTTCGTGCGAATTCGTTATGACGGCGGCGGCGGACAACTACGGTGCCGAGCGTGACCCGATTTATGATCTTATAACAAATTTCGCTGCTAAGCAGATAATATTTACGTCGGCTACAACAACGGCTATAAGAGTGCGGCTTACGTCGAGCTACGCGCTACCGTTTCAATTCCTGCCCTTGCTTAGTTGAAAAACAATGACATTAGTTACAATTAGCGAAGCATTGGATAAGACAATTGCCTGAAAATTTTGGAAGGCTAGATCCGCCGGCTACCTACAACATCCCAATTCTAATCGTAATCCTACTCAGAAGTCGAACTTTCTCTTACGTACTTTTCCGTTATTTCTGATGGCTGCGGTAGAGTTGGACACGCTCTGCTCAACGCTATATATCCAGCGTCCAAGCGAACTAACTGTGCTGCTTGGACGGTGGCAGTTTTCTTTTTATCTTGAATATCACCGAAATGTCCGTTCCGGACGCCATCTACACAATTCGCACGAGTATCGCTGTAATGTGGGACATAAAGGTGCGCCTGGAGTGCGTTTGCGCGATTCATACCTGTATTCAAGTCCGAGAGGGCGATCGGTCCCTGGATTCTGCAATATCACGTCGCCAACGTCGAGTGTGCAGCCCAGGACGTACTTTTGGACCGCTTCTTGCTAAGAGAAGGGTATTCCAGTGAAGTACACGAAGTTGACGGCAACACTCTTGGCGGTGATTCTAACGGCTTCGAGCGAGGCGAATACTTCGATCGGGATGTGGCTGGTACCAACACTTTGGCTGACTTTGGCTGGTACCAACAGTTTCCTGTTAAATCAAAATGAAATGTACAAGAGGCTGTGAAAGTTTGCGATCTGTCAGGACTGTTGCGGCACCTGGCGGAGCAGATCTGAACCACGCGTTCCTTTCTGCGTGGCCTCCGAGCTGAGTGCGAAGCGCAGTCAATGCAAGCAGCGCACCAGTGTACGCGAAGGCTACTACCAGACACATCAATGACAGCGGTAACCTCTTTGATTCAAGGATTTCGCGTTGAAAGCGATTGCTGCTAAAGCGAGCGAAGTCTTCCTTGTCCCGTCAGTGCGCATGCGTGAGACAAATGAACAAAGCCAAGAAAGTGTTTTTGTAGGATCTGTGCAATTCCTCGCAAGCAGCCGAGTTCCATTGGCGTTCCGCGGGGATAAGGCTACCAAGGAGAAAAACCGAAAGCACCCGCTTCGGGGTAGAACGTTTTCCTCCTTGGAAATAAGAGGATACCCAAAGATGGCCTTCTGGAACTCGGTCCTAAGAGCTGCGTCCACCCGAGGCTTGATAAAACTGAGTTGGTCAGTCTCGTCGGACAAGCCTCTGGGGAACTGGGGCTGATAAAATGAAGAGCTGCATCCGACAAGGAGTCAAGCGTCTGCCCTAAGAACCCGCGAGAGAAGAAACTTCAGGAATTTGGCATGTCGTGTCTGCTCCTAAAAAAGCGGACATCGATTTACTCCAGTCTGACGAGGAAGGAGGATTCGCCGTGGTTCCCGAACCACTGTACGAAGAAAAGATTGCAGCGTCTCTATCAGGGAACTTCAGAGAACTGCGGAAAGTAGCTCCGGCAAAAGCAAAACGAGAAGCCATGAGGCTGTATGAAACAGCGAGGGACTCATTAGGTTGGCCCTATCCGGGAGGACGTGCAAAAGTGCCAGCCTCTCTGTCTCCTTCACGGCCAAAACCCACAAGGAGTTATTTCTGTTTCGGAGTATGACTCTACGCAGAAACTTGTCGGACGACATCTGCAAATGCCTTGACCATTGAAGATACGTTCCTCGTGAGAAATCCCCAGGACGTTTTAGACTTTCTAGGGGATGAGTGCCCTCAAAGTGCTTGTGCGTTTTCGGTAGACGTTAAAGACTTATTTAATTTCCTACCTCAGGACATTTTGTGCGAGGAGGTGAAGTCTGCAACGCTGTGGTGGGAATAATTTTTTGTAGAATTTGTGCAACTAACGTAGACAGCTTTCTTCAACTTCTGAACTTTTATTCGCAGTCGACTTTCATCACGAGAAAACGACAAATGGTACACTCAAAGACAGGGCATGTGCACTGGGTCATGTTTAGCTCCAGTACTCAGTGGTATTTCATTAGCTCGTTATGACAAACGCATACAGCGAGGCTTAGTATCGTTAAGGTATTCCTCCATGGTAATAATTTCTTAGTCACTTATAGTGTGGAACAATGTGACTGACGGCAGGACGCTGATGAGAGTTGAGCATTATTTCTGATAACATGACTAATTTGCATGCTGACGGCGGAGTTTCCCGAGAATAACAAACTTACATTTTTAGACCGAGAGCTTCTGCCAGAACCAGAAAGATGTTTCTGCCAGAACCAGAAAGCCCCGATACATTTTAGTTGAGCGCATTCCAAGCTTATTGAGTGAGGAACTGCGAAAGCACGCGAGATGGCATCAGTGTCAAGGCTCTGTCATCACCAGGTTGAGAGCAGCTTCGGCAGCCATATTAACAGACATAAGAAAGCAGGCTTTCCTTATCAATTGCTTTGAGGCACAGAAGAGTCACTTCTGAATTAATTAAAGCAGGGAAAGATTATGAAACACACAATTCAGGAACAGCCAAAGCCGAAAGTTCCTGCCATACTTTATATGCACAAACGTTCACACTGCCTAAAAAGTATTCCTTGAAAAAAAAAACTTGGGTGAAGGTCGTTTTCACAGCAAAAACCATCCAGGGTTTCTATAAAAATTATGAAAAACGAAAGATCTCCAGGTATATGGCATTATAAGAAGCTTGCAAAAATGTTCGTAGAATGTAATGTAGGTGTTGTATATCGATTTGCTTTATCATGTGGCCGATACTACGTCGGTCAGATGGGGCGCTGCATGTCTGAACTATCTCCTTAAGGAGTACGTGGATCTCAGGCGTGGATCAGTGGGCAGCCACCTGGAAAGTGACTGTGCCCCTTGTGAGTGCACCCCGATGCTTGATGAATGCGAAGTCATGGCAAGATTGACAAGAGGGCACGGGAAATGAAGCGTTTTTGATTCGCAAGGCGGTAACAGAGTGTGTAAGTGCCCCATTCGGACAATGAGTACAAGTATCTTGTCACTTACACGTAATTTAAAGATTCGTGTAATAAGATGTTCTGGCACATGCGCCATCATTTTTTCGTTTCTGTGGGTCTTCTTCTCGCCCTCTTGGCTTTATATATACGGCCGCCATCTGTGCGATAAAGTGGTTGCGAGTGTGCGCTTTGTCCCTTGTGACTTCTTCCTGAAACGTTCTGCGCACAAAGAAAGTATATTTCCTTCAAAAGAAAATTTGTGGCGTTCCACTGTTTGCAAGGCCCACCGTTTCCGGCATGTGATGTTTCGGCTGCCCTGCTAGAACAGATGCAACTTCGTAGACCTTGCGCTGTCACCCGAGCTAGGAAAGTGCGAAGCGTCGTGAAACTTGTTGAGGAATGACACGCATGCTCAAAGGGGGGGGGGGGGGGGCTGATGGCGTATGTTGAAGAGTAGAAATATCAACAATGCTTGAATTTGGTTGGCCACAAGAGACACAGTTGCGAAGCAAATATACCAAAAAGCATGGGCGCATATAAAAGTTCCTTTATTCGACTGCATGGTCAATACCAGGATGTGTCAGCTTGCATAAGACCCAACATGTTTCATAAAACACGAAGTGCGAAGTCTCTCATCGCCTTCGTCACAGTTATGAAGGAACATGTAGGTGGACAGCATTAAGCCATTTTGTCGAGGCCTCGTCACTCAGCTAAGATTAAAATGATGTTCCACTACGCATGTGACAACAAATGGTGAACGGATACGATGATGCTCTCTTCCAGGTGGCGCTCACACACACAAAAGGGGCGCTCGAAGAGGAACGCGGCAAGAAATTTAATGTATGAAGCTAAAAGGAAAGTGGAAATTTTAGGCTAAAAATGAAACATTGAGTAAAATATTGTTCAACACAGCTGTCACTACAGCTTCAACAGGTGTGGTACTTATCAAGATTTTCGTGGCTGCAGTCTCCGATGGAGATGCGTGGTTATCTGTAAGTCGTCAAGTAGTTTCGGCAAACTGCATGGTTCATGAAAAATTTTGGTCCGTCAAACGACATCATCTTGATGCTGGAAAGAAGACAACCAATGAAGAATTGTTTAATAAATGAAATAGTTATTCACGGGGGATAACGCAATAAACCGGCTACGGCAGTTATGAATCCAAGCAAATCGCTACTGGTAATCGACGTTACGGAAATCAGCAGTGTTAAGCTCAAGAGCGCAGATAAAGACACGTCGGGCTTTCAAGCATCGCTGTGTGTCCCCACGTTAATGGCCGTGGAACCACGTCCCCAGTGATGTTACTAGCAACGACTGTTCAATGAGCATTACGTTCAATTAAGCAGAAGCGTATAAATTAAGGAAACCGCATCACATAATTTTTTATGCTTGATAGTTATACAGTAAATTCAGGATTGTCCAAGGAACGCTACATTAATAACGGTATAATTAAAAATGAACGTGTTTAGCCACATCTACGCAGTTACTATTCGCGAAAGCAGACCTGTTTGTGACGTTGGCTACAGAGATCACGGGCTTAAATTCTCTTGGCAGAGCAACTACGCCATACATAGAAAGAGAATAGCCCGCAAAAATGACTTACGGTATAAAGTCGGTGGCCGAAAAGGAGGGACAGTTCACCGCATTGCCCACGGATGGCATGGGAGAGAGTGGGCGGCTGCATCACGGGAACAATTGGAGGACGCCAGCATACAGCGACCTCAGGTCTCGATAAACGCCGCAACGGTAACTTCGTGGCGGATTTCCCAGCGTCTGTCGGAGGACGGTTTCGAGTAACGGCGAATGTATGTCGGGAGTCTCGTGTATGGCTACGCAGGGCTTTGTGTACCAGTCGACGAACAAGTAAGCCCTGAAGTCCCTGCCTCTTTCTTCTTCGGGGACGAGCAGGCAGGTGCAACAGACGTTTTCCGTCGCCTTCGCAAACACGCCGTAGACGCGTCTCTGCCGCATTTTTTTCAGGATGTCGCCGATTATATCAGTGGGGTCCTCCCTACGGTCAGCGCGATAGAGAACCCAGGACCCTATGACGCCCAGGCCGGCCATACAAGTGAATAGGTGGGCTGCGCAGTCCAGACGGTCGCGCAGAGCGGCTATGGATTCCAGATGGGCGCGAACCGCGCTGACTGCTTCTGGTACAGACTTGTCGGCGAGCTTCGGAAGGTCGGTGAAGCCGTCGTTGTCCAGGCATCGCAGTTCGTGTTGCGGTACCCTTGAAAGGTGCGAGCACAGCACTTCCACGTACGCCATGGCTGCCAGTGACCCTGAAGGCGCCTATGGAAGCTGAATGTTGCGTGGAGTGTTGGCTATGGCTAGAGGGAACCCTCGGTGTACTTGATGTTGTGACGGAAGCGTCGGTCGTATCCCCTACGCGTGGCGAAGATGCGACCAGGAGGGGTGAAGTGAAGAAACTTGCGTTCACCTCCCGTTAGTCAGATGTCAAGCCTGAAGTTAAAAAGCTTTCCGACTGATGGGGCGTTTGAACATACTTTTTTTTTCAGGAGTGCGGCGACAGGCTCCGCTTCGTTCGAGCGTTGGCAGTGGATTGCAATGCAATGCCTCGCCGCAAGGACTTTAATGCACGTGCTTACTCGGCCGCTGGTCACGTGTCTTATAATGGATTTAGCGGGAAGGGGCGTCATTTTGATAAAAAAAATTACAAGCAGCCGTACATCCACGTGCTTAAGGACTGTGATGTAATGTCCGAGAGGTGTTTGTAAACCAGGATCTTTCATATCTTAATGCGAAGCATTTCTTAGTGAACTTCGGCGAGTTTGACCCTATCTGTCTATCTATCTATGCAGCTGCCTAAGACTTTTAGCTCTTCTCGCCGTTTGGATAACGGAATATATACCACATTTAGTATGGCATAACATGACTGTATGATGGGCATAACTGACTATAGTCATAGCATAAAAATCATGACATGTTTGTCATGAATGTTGAGGTTTACATGTCATGGTCTTGTTATTCATGCGGCTCGTTTCGTTCACATGTAATATTGCCACGTTCCATTTCCCAAGCTTTTGTTATCGTTCCGAAACACCACACGATTCTCGGCGCAAACCGCGCCTGCAGGTTTCGAGAAGGTTCTGGACTGTAGTAGATCATTTCGATAAGATCATGCCCACTGTGCGAACGGTACAGATTGTTCTGGAACCTACGCCACCGCCAGCGATAACGCTAGAACATTCGATGGCAAGGGTATAAATGCCGACGCGCTTCGCCGCTTGTAGTTGTTGATCGAAGGCCGACGCTCTGTTCGCCGCTATCAGTCCGAGACTGCTATCTGTGCGAGACTGCTGCTGTAAATGGAGTTTCCTTTTACCGGGCACAGGTTCGCCCAAATAAACAGTTAAATCCCAACACGAAGTCTCCTGTCTTCGGCCACGTCACGACCCCGTGACATCTGGGGGAGGTGCTGCTTCGTTCGTGTACCGGACGCCCCCGTCAAGCCGTGAACCCAGCCCACGTCGCGGAGAAGATACCGACGCCAATCAGGAGCAGCGAACAAGCCGCCGACAGCAAGGGCTACCACCGGAGTACGGGCTTCTGCAAGACAAGGCGCGGAAGACCAAGGCCACGACCGCGAGTGCAGCGACAATGACAACCGCAGCGTCCCAGCCCACGATGGTCATGCATCAACCTAGGGAACCACCAATTTTCCATGGGTCATCGTTCGAAGACCCGGAGTCCTGGCTAGAAACATACGACCGTGTGGCCGCCCTCAACCACTGGGACCATGACGAAAAGCTGCGTCGTGTGTTCTTATATTTGGAAGACACCGCAAGGACCTGGCTCGAAAATCGGGAGTCCACGCTCCGAACGTGGGATGTTTTCTGCGGCGCATTCCTGCAAACGTTCGCGAGCGTCGCTCGCAAAGAGAGGGCGGCTGCTTTATTAGAGACCCGGGTTCAGCTACCAAATGAAAATGTCGCCATTTTCACAGAAGAAATGACCCGACTATTCCGTCACGCTGACCCAGACATGCCTGAGGAGAAAAAAGTTCGTTTCCTCATGCGAGGGGTCAAACAGGAGCTCTTTGCGGGACTGATGAGAAACCCACCGAAAACCGTCCAAGAATTTGTAGCCGAAGCAACCACCATCGAAAAAACCCTGGACATGCGCACCAGACAGTATTATCGTCGCCTGACTCCAGAATGCGCTGCTGCTCAAGCCAGTGACTCCGACAACCTGCGTGAAACTATCTGAGTGATCGTGCGGGAAGACCTGCGCAAACTGTTGCCTTCGGCGCAACCTCAAGTGGATTCGATCGCACACATCGTGCGAGAAGAAGTTCGGCAATCGCTTCGAATTCCCCAAACACCACTGCCCGAGCCAGAAACTATGAGCTACGCCGCTGCAGTGTGCCACAACGCTCCTCCCCGTCCACGCCGAAACGCCGCCCCGTCGCACTTCCGTCGCCAGACACCCCCACCGCCACCACCCCCACCGACAACCTACCGTTCGCCAGTGGGCCAGCGCAGTGCGCCGAGGAGAACCGACGTCTGGCGCACCCCTGACCACCACCCACTGTGCTACCACTGCGGCGAGGCCGGGCACACTTACCGCCGTTGCCAGTACCGACAGATGGGACTGCGTGGCTTCGCCGTCGATGCACCACGTCCGCAGCCAGGGGAACGGCCACGTGACATCGCCGACTACCTGACAGAAACTCGATGGAGACAACGAAGTCCTTCCCGTTCGCCATCGCCCAGCCGCCGCATGTCACCGCACTGTCATTTACAAGTCCGGCAAAAAACACTCCGACGCTGACTGTCTCTTTTGTGCGCCTGTCGACCAACCGCTACCCGACGGCCCGGATGACTACTTCTTGGGAACGATAACTACCGACGACTTCGCTGAACGACAGCGGGCCGACCCGGAACTTAAGGCTCTAATAGAATACCTCGAAGGCAGGACCGCCGAAGTCCCGAAGGTATTCTGCAGGCCCTGCACGACGATCCGACGGCAGGGCACCTCGGTGTTTCCCGCACGCTCACGAGAATACAAGAAAGGTACTACTGGCCACGTGTTACCACCGACGTCACTCGTTATGTGAGGACATGCCGGGACTGTCAGCGACGCAAGACACCGCCGACAAGGCCAGCGGGACTTCTGCAGCCAATTGATCCACCTTGCCGACCTTTCCAGCAGATTGGTATGGACCTACTTAGGCCGTTCCCGACGTCGGTTTTCGGAAACAAGTGGATCGTGGTAGCTACCGACTACCTCACCCACTACGCCGAGACAAAAGCCCTGCCAAAAGGCCGTGCATCCGAGGTAGCTAAGTTCTTCGTCGAAAATATCGTCCTACGTCACGGCGCCCCGGAGGTCCTTATCACCGACAGAGGAACGGCATTCACTGCCGACTTAACTCAAGCGATCTTGGCATACAGCCAAACAAACCACCGCCGTACGACAGCGTACCACCCACAGACCAACGGCCTCACCGAGCGGCTTAACAAGACGATCGCCGACATGCTGTCAATGTACGTCGATGTCGAACACAAGACGTGGGACGCCATTCTTCCGTATGTGACCTTCGCATACAACACGGCGGTGCAGGAGACGACGCAGATATCTCCATACAAATTGGTCTACGGAAGGAGCCCGGCAACGACGCTCGGTGCCATGTTACCCAACGTCACCGACGAAGAAAACCTCGATGTGAGCGAGTACCTTCAACGCGCCGAAGAAGCCCGACAACTTGCGCGTCTCCGTATGAAGAATCAACAGACGACCGACAGCCACCGTTACAACCTTCGACGACGCTTCGTGGAATACCAGCCCGGTGACGTGTTTGGGTGTGGACGCCGATACGCCGACGTGGACTAAGTGAAAAGCTTCTGCGACGGTACTTCGGACCGTACAAGGTGGTTCGACGTCTCGGCCCACTTGATTACGAGGTTGTCCCCGACGGCATCACGAACTCTCAACGACGCCGATCGCGACCTGAAGTCGTCCATGTCGCGCGCCTCAAGCCGTTTCATGCACGTTAACAAACTGAAACAGTGTTTGTTGTATTATTGTTGTATTGTAATTTATTCATTGTACCTTCTTGCATTATTATTGTACCTTCATCTTTAGTTAAAGCATCGGGACGATGCCTTTTTTTCAGAGGGGGGCAATGCCACGTTCCATTTCCCAAGTTTTTGTTATCGTTCCGAAACACCACATGATTCTGCAGGTTTCGAGAAGGTTCTGGACTGTAGTAGACCATTTCGATAAGATCACGCCCACTGTGCGAACGGTACAGATTGTTCTGGAACCTACGCCACCGCCAGCGATAACGCTAGAACATTCGACGGCAAGGGTATAAATGCCGATGCGCTTCGCCGCTTAAATGCTTCGCCGCTTGTAGTTGTTGATCGAAGGCCGACGCTCTGTTCGCCGCTATCAGTCCGAGACTGCTATCTGTGCGAGACTGCTGCTGTAATTGGACTTTCCTTTTACCGGGCACAGGTTCGCCCAAATAAACAGTTAAATCCCAACACGAAGTCTCCTGTCTTCGGCCACGTCACGACCTCGTGACAATATCGTAAAACTAGTATATTACGACGTGACTGCATGGCGAACATAATTTACAGGCCCTCATGTGGAAATCATCGCATGCGTGTCATGTAAGAACTTGACTGCACACCACGCTCATGATGCGCTCGCGGTCTTTTCGCTAGCTTCACATACACCAAATCTGCTATTACGTGACGTGCATAGACGACGAAGGTAAACGACACGTCCAAACATGATAATCAAAATATGCATGTTATGTAAAACATGACGATATGCTACGTTCATAGCGCGGTCGCAGCCGTTTCGCTAGCTTCACATATGCCAAATTTGGTGTTACGTGACGTGAATAGACGACGAAGGTAAATGGAACGTCCAAACAAGATAATCATGACATGCGTGTCATGCAAAACATCACTACATGCTACACTCATAGCGTGCTCGTGGCCGTTTCGCCAGCTTCAGATATACCAATTTTGACATTGCGTGACGTGAATGGACGACGAACAAAAATGCCAGGCGCGAACACTATAATCATGACGCGGAAGTCATATACGGCATCATTTACCTCAACCTCGTAACGTTGTGCTGATTTTAAAGTGACATATCAACCTTCCTCATTCGTGCTTCGTATGTCATCGATTTCCAGTGCACGTGGTTGGTTGTTCCTCAGAGTCCTGGCGCAAACCACCACGGAGGGATCTGCCAATTTTTCATAGCTTCGTTTTTTATTTCTACTGTTTCGTATATATGCGGTGCCTACTCCCGCTAGTCGGATGTCGCATATATGAGGCGTAACATGTCCCATATATGAGGCGTTCGATTATCAATCAAATCGGCAGTTTTTTGTTTTCCATTCTAGCAAGTTCGAGTGATTGAATGATTTTTAGAAAGACCCATCATTTGCATAACTACTTCATGTAGCCCCGCCACGGTGGTCTAGTGGCTAAGGTCCTCGGCTGCTGACCCGCAGGTCGCGGGTTCGCATCCCGGCTGCGGCGGCTGCATTTCCGATGGAGGCGGAAATGTTGTAGGTCCGTGTGCTCAGATTTGGGTGCACGTTAAAGAACCCTAGGTGGTCGAAATTTCCAGAGCCCTCCACTACGGCATCTCTCATAATCATATGGTCGTTTTGGGACGTTAAATCCCACATATCGATCAATCAGTCAATCAATCAGTCAATCCATGGTGTCGTCTTCAACTGCGCGCATTCGCAACTCATGTGAATTTTCCAGCGGCATACAAACGTCTGCATATCACATTGAAGACAGTGCAGCAAACGCTACGCGAATGATACGTATTCACAAAAAGCGAGTACAAGGCACCAAAAACCACGGATGAATTCTTACGAATCAGATCAGTATTGAATAATAGAAAGTGGCGGCGTATCTGCGTGACACACTGCAAATGTCTTCTGTTGGCCTTTTTTTTCGTGCATAACGTCGCATTTTCAGCGCAGCCTAAGAAGCGCTAGGGTCTTTAAAATTGCGTGTCTGTGTATTGTCTTTAAATGCAACACATCACCTTTTACGCACATATTTATGTTACGCCTCAGATATGCGTAATATTCGCTATATTTGATCGGCAATGTTCGCAAGTATGAACGCAGCCACCAGTGCAAGATAGATGGGCGTTCAGCAAGCGCTTTAGCTTTGGCCGTATGGGTGAATCGTTTCGTGAGACAGAAAAATGGACCAAAATGCCTGGGTTCACGTATCCGAAAAAAAAAAGACTGTCGTCTTTAATAATATTTGGAGTTTAACGTCCCAAAATCGTGATATAATTATGAGGTGCTGTTAGTGGAGAGCTCTGGAAATTTCGACCATAACTTTCCTTAAAATGAGCACTGACATTGCCCAGTGAACGAGCCTCTGCAATTTCGCCCCTACGAAATGCGTCCGCTGCGATCGGGATCGAATCCACGGTGACCTTTGGGTCCACGGCCGAGCACCCTAATGACGGAGCCACCTTGGCGGGCAGAAGAGTATTCACGCATTTTCCTATTCAATGTGGCATCGTATGTTTATTGTATGGAAAGGACACTGGGCTTGCTGTTTCTTTCAGTTCACGATTAGGGCAACCATGTTGTCCGTTCTCGGCTGAGACATTAGGCCATGTCAAACGGAAGACTCCTGTTTTTTTTTTGCAAGTACACAATGCAAAATATATGAAATCGTCGCAAGCAGTGTCATGTACAAGTACGGTGCAACTTTGCTCAGCATTTCTATTGGAGCTTTTGAAGAATCGTTGGAGGTGCATCCGCAACTAATTCTAGCTTGCCACTGCATCAGCGCATGCAGTGACAATTCTGGCGGTGTCCTGTTGACACATCTTGTTTTCTGATTCCGGGTTTCTTGTCACCACTTCATCTAACTTCAGTTCTGCCCGATGCTGGAAAAGAGAAAAACAATAAAAAATTGCGTTTTGAATAGCCAATCGTATTAACGCGTGAAACTTAGAGACTCATTTTTAGGTGCGCATAATGATTGCTGAATAACATTTATAGGATTTTGAGAGCTCTGCAGAAAGTTGGCCGGCATGCATGAAAGTACAGTAACTTTCGTTAATGACACCACTGTTGATAAGAAAAACTGGATAACCAGGACATCTTTTAGGGTTCTGAACAAAATATGCATTCTTCGATGGCATCAAACTCCCGTTAATTTGTTATCAGTTGACTAATCCCGCTAATTCGGAAATTCATCAGAGAACGTATAGCGTCGCAACTGTCACTGCGCAATGGAGCGAAAACGGCGTTCGAGAACGACCGAAACGGCTGCGTTCCTTCAAGAAGTCGTCATCACCATGCATCTGCAATCTTCTCGCAATCGTGTTGTTTGTGACCAAGGCTTCAGTGGCTGCGGAAAACACCTTTGATTTTATATTTCCCCCGGCGCACTCGGACTGCATGGCCATTATCTGTGATCAAGTAGGCAGTGACCAGTGAAAACTGCGACAAGCAGCAGCTTCGCATCCTTCCGAAAGTTTGTAGCCTCCATACATCATTGAGCCTCGCTATACATCAGCACCAGCGTTCAGAAGTTTTGTTTCGACTGCGCACGAAGACCACGAGCGTTTCTCCAGATTTCAGCAGCCGCTACGATCGTGTTATTCGCGACAGTGGATGCGGCTTTTAGTATAGCTTCCTTTCTATTCCAGACGATGTGCGTGCAATCTCGCAAAACTCAAACATGGGGGAAGATGTTAGCTTCAGCAGCGGTCCACATGTCGACTTAAAGCTCGCTTGCTGCATTGGAATGGACGATAGACACGTAGCCGGCCAGTTTTTGCTTGTGACGTAATCATAAAGAGGCGCATGCGCAAAACCTATACCCCTCATGGACTTGTCGCGCTCGCGTCATTCCAGGACCCGAAAATCGAAAACTGCCGTGGGTCCTCAGGACGTCTTGTGTCACCAACTACACGACGCAGACGCAGTGTGGGGCCGCAACCCAGTATTACAGACAAACATTGTTACATTATGGCGTTCTATAGAGGGGTGACTCGGAAAGCCCTCTCACTCGTGAAGAGCCACGGCTAGCAGTTCCCACGTTGGGACAGCTGGCCATAGCTGACCCCCACGTCTCGGGCATTCTGGACGGCCCGCAGCGAGCGGTGAGCTCGGAACTCTTGAGCGCCTCCTCCCACTCCGCTTCCGTGGTGAGACGATCATTGTGCTGTAACGAAGAACACCGCCAGAGCATGCGCTCTAGTTTGCAGAAGGGGTCTCCGCAATCCGGCAGATCGAGCTCGTAGGAGCCCACGTACCAATACTGAGTCTGGCTTAGCTGGGATAGAAACCGATTTGCAACATGCAAAAGGATGAACACTGTGAGCCCAAGAGAGCTTGACGTGAGGCGGGGGATAGACCCTGCTGTTGATCTTACGGTCCTTATTCGCCTTGTTCAATGTCTGCAGTAAGTATACTTGTAGAGCTCCGCGTCCTCACATGCGACCACCGTTAACCCACCGCAGTGGGCAAGTTTGTGCGTGCGACGTGGGTCGTCGGGACCACGTCTCGTCTAATTTGAATTTTCGCCTCGTGTGGAGTCCCTCGCGTTTTACCAACACCACTAGCGTTTGACCCAAGCAGATCTCAAGCTCTTCTATTCCTCTGAATACATAAACGGCCTTCTCAATGTACCTATAGGAGACCTGGCGTTTTGGGTAAAACTCGCTGTTATCGTCACGTACGCTTGGTGGTGGCGCTGCGTAATAAAGCACGAGTTCAGAGCGCGCTTCGACGTAAGACGCGGGTGTCTTGAGTTGAATTCACATGGCGAATGAATACTCCGACAATAATTGCCGCTTTTAAACTTCTCTTATTTTAGTTCGTGCTCCTTTGTGCCTGAGCGGCTCACTTCAGTTGTAGAATGACAGTTTGTTTGCGCTCGTCTTTGCGTGTCCTAACTGCTTGTGAAGCCACTCACCGTTGTTTGCGTGGCATTACAGTTTGTTGCTTTAGCTTTCATTTCTTCGCCCTTGTGACGAAACTATGCACAATAAGCGCTTAACAACATATCTCGATTCCTATGACAGAAGATTAGCCATGTTCTTTCATCCCTACAAGTTTCCACTCTCCCCCGAACATCTACTTTATTTAGTTACGTTCAAAAGTCGAGAGCCAAGGTTATAAGCGTACAGCCTCATCCGTACCAGCAATGGCCATACTCTACAGCTAAAATGTTCGCTCCAGTCTAAAACTTTCTCACCGGTTTTCATATTTCGTAGGTGGCGTAAGACTGGCTATGTCGGCCCTTCATGGCCAGCGTTGCCGTAACAGTTGACGTAACAGTTGGCGTCGATTCCAGGTCCCCGAAAGTGCGACTGTCCAGAGATTCCCAGCGTGCCTCCAGGAGTGAAGAAACGAGAAGCGCAGAACGTCCTCCCGGTGGTTGGAGTACTGCGGCCCACGGCAGCTTGTTCCGTGCGGTGAAGCAGCGAAGTTCGTGGTATATGCCGAGCCTTCGACGGCGATCAACCAACAAGTATGCCGGGTTTTCCCGAGTTTCCTTCTTGCACCACACTTCTTAGCTTCTGCACTGCGTATGGTTAATAAGTGTTTCCCCAATACATGGGTGGCCTGTAGCGTCTGCGCCAGTATAGTAGCTTCCATGGTCAGATTGCATCTAGTTCGATCATCTGGCAGTATGTCTGTGCCATGCAACACAGGCACCTCTTCAGGACTCTCATACTTTCCAGCTAGACGCGAATAGCACTCACAATCCTTATCAAGGTCATGGCTCTCGCTTTGGGAAGTCCAAAGCGAATGGTTCGTGGATGAAACATAGCGTATCCACTGACAAGCTCGAAAGGCGGAAGCACAGTGAGTACAAGTCGGTCGACGTCATTCCCGACAGCGAATGAGGGTCTTCTAGCTTTGACCACGACACTCACACACTGCTCTTTTCAGCGGGGATAGACGCTGCGAGTCCTTGGCCTATCGTTAGTTGGGCACATCTGAAGAATGACGTCAACCAGACAAACCCGCTGTGCATGGCGTCGAAAGAACGTTTCCTGTAACCAATAGTTCGGAATGATCAGTTTGTATAAACGTAGCAACAGAAAAAAAAAGAAATGCCAAGCTGGGTTATCAAGTTAGACAAGGTGATGTGCTCGAGAGTGTATCGAATGCCTGTAACGTAGTTTGCCATATCATTTCATGAATCGACAAAACTGAGGCGTACCCTGCGCATTCTAGTATGCAAGTTCAGTCAATGATACGATAACACATAGTGAAGAATCTGGCATGGGCAGAGTGGCTGCACTAGCTACAAGAGGGGAAAAATATCTGGATGCGAACACGCTTTCACAGCACATAGAGAAAGCTGCTTAGATTCGATACACCTTAACCTTTCGTATTGAAATTTAAGCATACAATCACGGTGCCGATTCGATAAGAAGCCATATACGTAATTTCCAGGATTACAATGGAATCGCGAGGTGTCGTGTAGAAAAAATAAACAGCGCTGGATGGATCGGGACTCAAGAAGAGGACACAACAGAGGTGCTGATGGATACTGTGATGTTTATTCCTCAAGCAATATGAGTAACCTATTACGGAAAGACTTTGTTAGATGTTGGCGTCTGTGTCGTGGCCTCTTGGGTGTACATGTTCATCGAGAGCCTTTTTTTTTGTCGACGCTACATTTTCAACAAACCCAAATATCAGCAGTGCTAAATTTCGAATTACGAAGAGATTATACAAAGGAAAATATAGGAAGAAAGCGTTTAAAGAGCAACAGGCTTGAGATTCTACAGGCGTCTTTGACTCCATCATGATCAAGCTCTTCACCCTTACCAGTCCCACTGCAGGTCAAAGGCCTCCAACCTTGTCCTGTGCTTGTTGCGGCCACGCTGTCCTCGCAGTATTGTTTTTAATGACGCGATGTAAGGAGATGTTGGCGCACAAACATGACGCCGGCTACTCCTTATCTCTTAGAGATATCTAAAATATATACTTCAAATGAATGCGTTGGTTCATAATCTTAAACTTTGGTAGCACAGAATCGATGAGGACAGGAAGGAACAGCGCTCTGCCCTGTATTTCTGGGTTTCTTCCTGCTCTCATATATGTTGCGACAGTGCACGTAGGGTCCAAGCGTCCGTACGAACGAAGTCCATAGCACATACAATATACACAACTAGCACAACTAGGTAGCACAACTAAATAGAACACAATAGCACAACTAGGTAGAACATGAGATTTCAAAACGTCTTCGACAATCACACATATGCGCATATATGGTGTTGTTAACTGATTGAAAAGCAACTGATGCATACAGTCAACAGTAACATAAATCATATGTTGCCGTTTTCACTGAAAGAAAAAAAACCTAACTGCACCTATATCGGCCAAGAATGATCCTCAAGTGTCTTCTCAATCTCATCTGCCTGTCTGACTTTCTGCTTTCCCTGGAACCCTTGCCTCTTCTTAACCTCACGGGAAGTAAAAATAATATGTCTAGTTTCAGTGCAAGATGATGATATCACTCCTGAAATCGCGAAAAAAAAGTAGTTTTTTTCAGAAACTTGCCATGTTGATATGGTCATCGTCATCTCTGCGGTCATCTCTGCGGTTATTGCCTGCCCTAAGTAGACAGTCTTTTACAACTTGAAGTGCACTATTACCTATCTCAAAGCGCTGCTTTCTTCCGAGGTTGTTGTACATTGCTTTCGTTTTCTGCAGATTAATTTTAAAACCCGCCTTTCTGCTCTCGTTGTGTAACTCCGCAATCGTGAGTTGCAATTCGTCCCCTGAGTTACTCAGCAATGCAATCCATAGCTCGGCATACTCACTGATGAGTACACTCACTCACACTCATTCATACTCATTTGAACATGGTGAGTATGAGTATGAGTGAGTACTGATGAGTATGAGTAGGAGTGAGTAGAACGTGAGTGAGTACTCATGAGTATAAGTAAGAGTGAGTATGGACGTGAATGAGTACTTTCAGTGTGAGTAGAAGTTAGTATGAACGTGAGTGGATGCTCATGAGTGTGAGTAGGAGTGAATATGAACGTGAATGAGTAGTGTTAGTGTGGATAGGAGTGAGTATAAACGTGAGTGACTACTCTGAGTGTGAGTACAAGTGAGTATGAATGTGAGTGAGTACGCTGAGCATGAGTAGAATTGAGTATAAATGTGAGTGAGTATTGTGAGTATTAGTAAAAGTGAGTATGAACGTGAGTGAGTACTTTGAGTGTGAGTATGAGTGAGCATGAACGTGAGTGAGTACTCATGAGTGTGAGTAGATGTTAATTTGAACGTGAGTGAGTACTCATCAGTGTGAGTATCCGTGAGTATGAACGTGAGTGAGTATTCATCAGTGTGAGCAGGAATGAGTGAGAGCTTGTGATTGTGAGTAGAAGTGAGTATGAACGTGAGTGAGTACTCTGAGTGTGAGTATGAGTGAGTATGAACGTGAGTGAGTACTCATGAGTGTGCGTAGATGTTAATTTAAACGTGAGTGAGTACTCATCAGTGTGAGTATCCGTGAGTATGAACGTGAGTGAGTATTCATCAGTGTGAGTAGGAATGAGTGAGAGCTTGTGAGTGTGAGTAGGAGTGAGTATGAAAGTGAGTGAGTACTCTGAGTGTGAGAAGGAGAGAGTATGAACGTGAGTGAGTACTCATGAGTGTGAGCAGGAATTTGAACATGAGTGAGTACTGATGAGTGTGATTATTCGTTAGTATGAACGTGAGTGAGTATTCATGAGTGTGATCAGGAGTGAGTGAGAGCTCATGAATGTGAGTAGGAGTAAGTACGAACGTGGGTGAGTACTCATGAGTGTGAGTAGACTTGACTGCGAAGGTGAGTGAGTTGCTGTGAGTGTGAGTAGCAACGAGTAGGAACATGAGTGAGTTACTATAAGTGTGAAAAATATTTGTAACCATCGAAACGGCATTCTCAATACGTTGGAAATAACGGGCACTATAGCATGCAAGCTTCCTGTACGTAAAAGCCTTCAGTTAGTTTGGAAATTGGGAGCCATCCTACATCAGATGGGGGGGGGGGGGGGGGCGAGGTGACTGCGCAAAACTCGAGTTGAGGGTAGCCGTTCATTTTATTGTAATTTGAATGTTCTAGGCTGAATAACTTTGAACTGCCTGTCGCTATAGCTACCGTTCTTGCTGCACTTACCTCTTGCGCTTCAGTCTACGCAACGTGCTGATTATACATGTAAAACATCAAGGTCTTGAGAAGCCCTTTAACGAAAATCGCCGCGTGAGCCGGTTCAGAAAAAAGAAATGCACTGCGCAAGCGACAAAAAGAAAGCGCTGAAATGGCCCGCGAGAAGCACATTGTGTGCGCTACGCACATTGTGCGCAACGATTTTGCAGTTTCTATCTCTGCGTTGTCCCTCAAGTGAAGGTTGCCTTGAGCGAAAACCTTAAGTGATCTCATGACCTCTCAAGCGCGAAGCTGTGTGCAAACTTCGCCTTCTCAGTGCCCCATTAAGAAAAAAAAGGAAAGCTTGGAGAACGGTTGAGCTTCGCCGTCAATAGTATAGTATGCGATAGCGTAATCGGACCCTGTTCGCATCGCCGTTTCAATCTCTACCCTCGCTTCACTTTTCGACGGCTTATTATGCCTTCAACAGTGCAGACACAATGTGCAATAAGCGCCCAATCACCCTTGATAATATATTCTATCATTCACATAACGCGGGCTAATACAAAAACACATATAACGCAACTCCTTAATTACCGTTTCAGTCGGCTGTCCGCGATAACCCTGCGTACGCACACTGCCAATGAACGTTAACCGCGTCCGCAGATCCATAAATAAGGCCCCCTGCAATCGTCAGTGCGGGCACGGAGCCAACGAAGTCTCTGCGTGAGCGCGACCCACAGAGAAAGGAAAACATCTTTGAAGATGCGCACAATTTCTCGAATGCAAAACTGCCGTACGCAACGCATTCCATCTCTAGGCGAGGCAGAGAGGGGAGGCGCCGTCTCGACGGTCGCGCCGGGCCACAGAACACCTACTAGTGGCTGGGTGGCCGGGCTGGCCCCGGCGCCCGCCTGTCCCGCTAGTGCAGTCAGAAGGGGCTAGGGGCACTGGAACGAACGAAGTGGCCGAGCCGGATGGCATGGCAACGTCTTGGGTTCCGGCGGGTAATCATAGCGGCGGCCGTGTAGTATAGTGAAGCTGTTGAGAGCGTCTCTAATTCGCGCGCGTGCGTCGTAACCTACGAAAGCGCGTTTTGAGTGCTTGTAAAACATGACTGAGATTATAAACGATGTCTGAGCGTCTCCTACGCGTCATGGCACACAAATGAATGTGCAGATGCGTAGTAATTGCGCTGAGTCATTGCCTGTTTGTAGAGCCTACCGACCCTAAAAGAAAGCTACAATTGTTCAGCTTGATTATTTATTGAGTAACCTGAGTACACGTAACGCTACCCCAATTTTAATATTCATCATCGGCCTGACAACGTCCACTGCAGGACAAAGGCTTCTCCCATGATCCGCCACTCAACTCGGTCCTGTGCTTGCTGCTGCCATTATGTACCCGCGAACTTCATAATCTCATCTACTCACCTAACTTACTGTCTCCCCCTAACCCGTTTGCTTTCTCTGAAAATCCGGTCAGTTATGCTTAATGACCAGTTGTTATCCTGCCTACGCGCTACATGCCCGGCCCATGTCCATTTCTCCTTCTTGATTTCAACTATGATATCCTTAACCCCGGTTTGTTCCCTGATCCACTCTCCTCTCTTCTTGACTCTTAAGGTTACAACCACTATTTTCCTTTCCATCGGTCTCTGCGTCGCCCTCAATTTAAGCTGAATCCTTTTTGTAAGCCTCCAGGTTTCTGCTCAGTAGGTAAGTACCGGCAAGATGCAGCTGTTATATACCTTCGTCTTGAGGTGATAGTGACAATCTACCAACCATGAGCTGAGAATGCTTGCCGAATCTTCTCCAAACCACTCTTATTCTTCTAGTTACTTCAGTCTCTTGGCTCGGCTCCGCAGGTACTACCTTTCCTAAGTAGGGGTATATACCTTTTCCAACTTCAAGTGCACTGCCACCTATTTCGAAGCGCTGTTTTCTTTCGAGGTTGTTGTTCATTACTTTCGTTTTCTGCCGGTTATTTTGTAGATTCCAAGAGAAGGAAAGCGGGAAAAGGGGAGACAAAGTTTGGTGGGCAGATGAGATTAGGAAGTTTGCGGGTATGAAGTGGCAACAGCAAGCAAAGGACCGAGTTGACTTGCGGAACAGGGGAGAGGCCTTTGTCCTGCTGTGATGATGATGAGTATGTGAATGTAAAAGTACGTGGGGGAGTGCGCCTGAGTATGGGTAGGCGTAAGTATGAAGGTGAATTCTTATGTGAGTGTGGAGGCGAGTGAGGGCTTATGATCTTGAGCAGGTGTGAGTATGAAGGTGAGTGAGTAACTATGAGTCTTCATTGAGGTGCACGAAAAATTGAAGTACAAAAAGGAGACACCTGGACACGGCGCGCTATCTCGAGGTGTCTTCCTTTTGTACTTCAATTTTTCGCGCACCTCAGTTAATATGAATTACCAACTCAGCCAGCAGTCCGTGTTTCTCTAAGAGTGTGAGTAGTCATGAGTATGAACGTGAGCCATGAACAATGAGCGTGAGTAGGCGTGAGTATGAACGTGAGTGACTGTGAGTAGGCGTGAGTATGAACGTGAGTGACTGTGAGTAGGCGTGAGAGGCGTGAGTATGAACATGAGTGAGTACTCATCAGTATGAGTAGTCGTGAGTATGAACGTGAGTGAGGGCCTATGAGTGCTAGCTGGCGTGAGTGTGAACGTGAGTGAGGACTCACAAGTGTGAGGAGTCGTGAGTATGAAATGATTGAGTACTCATCAGTGTGAGTAGTCGTGAGTATGAACGTGAGTGAGGGCCTAGAGTGTGAGTTGGCGTAAGTTTGAAGGTGAGTACTCGTGAGTAGGAGAAAGAGTCAGTATGAACGTGAATGAGTGCTTTCAGTGGGAATAGAAGTGAGTTCGAACGTGAGTGAGTACTCTGAGTGTGACAAGGAGTGAGTATGAACGTGACTGAGTACTTTGAGTGTGAGAAGGAGTGAGTATGAACGTGAGTGAGTAGGAGTGAGTGTGAGTAGGCGTGAGTATGAACGTGAGTGAAGGTGAAGGCTGAAAAAATTGTGGTGAGTGAGTATGAGTGAGGAGTCTCTCAAAGTGTCGACCTATGATGCAATGTCACCACAATAACAGCGCTACCGAAATAGCCGCAATAACAGTCTGTATTTGGATAACCAAACTGGCATATATTGTTTTGTGGAGCTGTATGGTAACTTGGGGTCACAGAACGCCAAGACGTGGTGTAATGTTAATTACTGTTGGAGTGTAACGTCCCAAAACTACCATGCGGTTATGGAACACGCCGCAGTGGAGGGCTCCGGAAATTTTGGCCACCTGGGGTTCTTTAACGTGTACCTTAATCTATGCACACGGACCTCAAGCATTTTCGCCTCTATCGAAAATGTGGCCACCACG
Organism: Rhipicephalus microplus; assembly: GCF_043290135.1. Classification (NCBI taxonomy): domain Eukaryota; kingdom Metazoa; phylum Arthropoda; class Arachnida; order Ixodida; family Ixodidae; genus Rhipicephalus; species Rhipicephalus microplus. The sequence continues at coordinate 58,371,156 of NC_134707.1, read as the reverse complement.
GCTGGGATACGATCCCGCGACCTGCGGGTCAGCAGCAAAATGCCTTAGCTATTGGACCACCCCAGTGGGTGGGGTATAATGTTGATACATGTGTCGTAATGTAAGGCTTTTCCTTGCGTAGCCGTTACTGGACATACAGGCTTACGTACGTGCAATAAGGGTATACAACACAGAACTGAAATAAAATCAAGAAAATAATTATAATAATGGTTTACTTTCTATATATACAAAGTTGATGGAGGGGGTGAGAATAAAAGAGACTATCCGCTTGACTAAGTTCTCACCCCCCTATTCACATAGGTCAGTGGAGGTGGTGGCAACAAAACACCGCAGCTGACAAAAGTACACAACGTGTACATAGCATAAACAAAATTAGGAATTATAAAATTTTGAAGGTCGATGCAAGCGGTCGCTAAAAAAAACAGTGCAATAAACATATATTTAAATGTAAATAAAATGTCACAATTTGTAAACCACCAATACAGAAAACATATGATTCACGTGCACCGGTAACTGCATTTTCATTCCTTGTGTTTTGTTTATTTTTAATTGCTTCGAACTTTGAAGAAAACTCCTAATTATCAGAAGCGTTAGTAATATGTTGGCGAAGTTGGGAAAGTGTGACGTGTAATCATCCGAATGGTATCCCAAAATGAGATGTGTGCGTACTTTTGTATGCGTGAACCATTTTCGCACGCGTGAACCGTTAACGTTCCGAAACTGCTATACGATTACGAGAGGTGCCGTACAAGAGGACTCCAAAAAACTGGACCACGTGAGGTGCTGTAAAATTCACCTCACCATAAGCTCACGGGTCTCGACCGTTCCGCCTCCATCGATTGCAGCTGCCGAGGTCGAGATTCCAGACCCCGACCATCGGGCTATCAATTAGGCACCATAACTAAACCAACGGTATATTGACGCAAAGAAGAAAGGCTTTTTCGCCGCAGTTGTGGGGTCTATCGCCCCATATATCGTGGTGATGGATGTTGAACCTCACGGGGCACCATCCGAGTCCGGTTCGACCGCTGGGACTGCTTCGAGAAAGTGAGGAAACGCGTCTAGTGAGAGTGAGGACACTGAGCTATACTCCGCATCAAGCGACGAGTCCTCGGACGACGTCTTCCAACCCGTCCTGTACCGCAAGGCTAAACGACGGATCGTCAATGCATCTTCGGCATCAAGCACAACTACCGTGAAAACTGCCCCTCAGCGATGGCCTCACTCTATCCTGTTTGTGCCACTGAAGGCTACCGACAGTCTACGCGGGCTGAACAGGCAAGCGCTCTCTGTGTATCTCGAGAATATTACGCCAAATCAGATCAAAGAAATACGTCTAAACGCAAGAAAGAACATCTTGGCAATCCATGTGCTGAACCCACGTGCGCTAAACACGCTTCAGAAAGTAACGCAACTGGGTAACATCAATGTCAAGTCTATAATACCAGCTGATAGCACCACTTCAACAGGAGTCATTTATGACATCGCCACTGAAATTCCAGACTCGGATCTTTCAGTGCTAATAAAACCGGCAAATGAAGATAACGTCATTGTGAATGTCAGCCGCCTTGGTAACAGACTTTGTGTGAGAATTATGTTCAAATGGGACTGTCTCCCCTCCCATGTGAAGGTTGGCCACTTTCGTCACCAGGTGCGACCATTTATTCCAAAACCTATGCGATGTCATAAGTGCCAGAAGATCGGCCATGTGCAGGGAGCGTGCAGGAACTTCGAAGTGTGCCCCCGATGCTCAGAACCACATACCGAGGACAAATGCAGCGCAACCATACTAAAGTGCCCTAATTGTCAAGGGGCCCACAGTGCAACTTCCAAAGACTGTCCACGCATAAAGAAGGAGTTTATTATTCTTAGACAAATGGTGCGAGACAGCTCTACCCACAAAGAGGCCACGGAAAAAGTCCGGCGAAGACGACGACGTCACCGTCGAAGATCTTCGCGAAGAACGCAGTCAACTACAAGAAGTTAGCCAACGCATCTGGGAACGGCGCCAACTGCAGGGTACACCGCGGCGAACGCAGACGATGGAAGACAGAAAACAAGTAGATCTCTCTCTACTGAAGATTGGCCACCACTTACGCGCACGCAACTTGTGGAAGAACCACATCAGAAGCCGCATTCATCAGAGCAAGCTGCGACAACAGAGGAGCAGCGGAACTTGGATAAGCAAGTGATTGCCCTTCTACGACCCATAATTAATGCCATTCGCACGGTGTTAAACAACATGCGCACAACGTCAGCCAAAAGTGCACTTCAAGTACTGGACGCTCTGAGTCCAGTACTGGCGGCTCTTGAGTAGATAATGGCCCACCAGCCACTGTCTTTCAGGGAAGAGGTCAAAAAAGCAACAATTTTTTCAGTGGAATGCACGGGGACTGAAATCACGCATTGCAGATTTCCGCCGGTTCGTTTCCACCAATACGTTTCCCATCATCGTCATCTGCGAGCCAAATTTATCGAGCGCTATTAGACTCTCCGGATACGAATCCTTTATGTCGGCTTGTTTTAGTGGAAACAGCAAGGTCCTGCTGTTTATTCGACGTGACCTGACCTACATTATTCGGCCTGTACCACCTGACAACGATAACCAATATATATGCTTAACAGTGAAGAAAAGGGGTCTTACTGTCACTGTTGTTGGCGCATACCTGTCGCCATCAAGTAGATTTGACCACAGAAGACTAGGACACATCCTATCATCCACTCCTGGCCCATGGGTGATCATCGGAGACTTCAACGCCCACCATACGCTATGGGGGAGCCCGAAGATCAGCGCAAAGGGTAGAAGTCTGATAACGTTTGCTTCAGACAACGAGCTGTGCTTGTTAAATGATGGCAGCCCAACATTTTTACGTGGCCCTGGATACAGCAGTTGCCTTGACTTGGCTTTTGTTTCTCGAGGTCTCGTCAGATATGCCGGATGGTTTGCGGACATAGAAACACATGGGAACGACCACATTCCCACATATGTCAAGATCAGAGGATTATCACCTTGCAAGGTACACGAAACTATCCGAAGAGTTGACTGGACCAAGTTTGAATCTCTCATGGAAGAACGCTGTCAAGAGAACACCTCATTTGACTTAGAAGGGGTGATCAAGTCCACAGTGCAAGACACAGTGTGCACCCTCACATGCTCTTCGAGAGTAACCGAATTTGATGTGGAATTAGAACGACTTCGGGCTCTCCGACGGCGTGCGGAACGAAGGTACCGACGCACGAAAGCAATCGACGATTTACGAATCGCTAGACGTCTTCAGAAGAAGATACAACGCCGCATAGACAAGCTAGAGTCACAACGTTGGGCAGCCTTCTGCGCTTCGTTAGATCCTCGCAAGCCTTTATCACACTTGTGGAGGACAATAAGAGGGGTCCGGACATCTCCCATTCAGCGGTCTCCATTCAAGGCTCTAGCCCTCTCTCAACAGAGATCGGAGATCGACGTGGCAGAAGAGTTCTGTGCCAACTTATCTGGTCAACTCGCAGATCCCAACATCTCCACGCTCTCACGTGGTAGCACGACATCACACGATCACCACATGGACCAATTTTTTTCTATTCATGAGCTTAAAGCAGCACTGGCTTTTTGTAGACGGACATCAGCACCCGGGCCTGATGGAATATCATACAGAGCGCTGTGTCACCTTGGTGAGTTTGCGAGGAGTGCCCTCCTCGAGATATACAACGACTCGTGGCGAGAAGGCACCCTCCCAGTTAACTGGAAGACCAGCCGTTTGGTTCCATTACTGAAGCCTGGCAAGTCAACATTGGTGCTCACATCATACCGCCCGATTGCACTGGCTAGTTGCTTGGGCAAAGTGATGGAGAGGATGGTGCTTGGACGGCTAGAATGGTTCCTAAAGCATCACAACATCTACCCGGACGCTATGACGGGATTTCGCCGTGGCCGGTCATCAATTGATAGCGTCATAGACCTGGTCAGCTACGTGCAACACGAAAAAGGCCGTAAGCGTCTCTGCGCTTCTTTATTTCTTGATGTTAAAGGGGCGTACGATAACGTCACACATGAAGCTGTCCTCACCACTCTCAAGGAGGTAGGAGTGGGTGGTCGGATGTTTCAGTGGCTACGCAGCTATCTCTCTGAGCGATCCTTTTTCGTGAGAACCGAGGATGGTGACACTTCGCTCCATTACAGCCACCGTGGTGTTCCCCAGGGTGGCATACTTAGCCCTGTACTATTCAACCTGACGCTAATAGCTCTCAATGAGCATCTGCCAAGTACTGTCAGATTGTCAATGTACGCGGACGACATCTGCGTTTGGACGTCTGCAGTAACACGTCTACAGCTGCGAGCGCGAATTCAGAGAGCTGCCACTCAAGTTGCTATTTACCTCCGTCAACGAGGTCTGGAAATTGCCTCTGAGAAATGTGCACTAGTGGCATTTACGCGCAAACCAATGCATAACTACAGCGTTCTGATAAACAGCGAAAGAATACGTCACCTCCAATCATACAAGTTCCTAGGTGTTATAATTGACAGAGACCTCTCATGGAGCTCACATGTATCATACATGAAAAGGCGATTGACAGGCATCTGTCATTTGTTCAAGTTCTTCGCTGGAAAGAACTGGGGAATGTCCACAACTGCTATGTTGCGACTATACAAGTTTCTTTTCCTTGGATTCCTTCGGTACAGCCTACCTGTGTTAACCAACGCAAGTAAAACAAGCATACGAATGCTTCAAAGTGTCCAGGCTCAAGCACTCCGGATATGTTTAGGCTTGCCCCAAAGTGCGTCAACAGCGGCAACTATCGCCATCACAAGGGACAACCTCATCAAGACCCACATTAATGTGGAAGTGCTGAGGACACATATACGACACCTTGCTCGAACCCGTCGACATCCCCTAGCCTCTGTACCAGTGGTCCGACCATGCACATCTTACTGCAAAACAGTGACCGCACATGGTGAGTCGATCCCAACTTCGTTCTCTCCTGCCGCTAGACCTGTGACTCCGCCATGGTGCCTCGCTCAACCAATGATTAATATTAACATACCTGGCGTCGAGAAAAAGGCCAATTTGTCGTCACCGGCTCTTAAACAGCTCACACTACTTCTCTTGCATGAGAAATATCAAGACTCCACACATATCTACACTCACGGATCGGTTCAGCCGGACAGCTCTACAGGAGCAGTAGTGATACCAAGGTTGGCAACGACAATTAAATTCAAGACATCTCACGCAACAACATCAACGGCAGCAGAATTGGCAGCACTTCGGGCCGCGTTGCAATTTGTAGTTGATCAACCTACACGCAAGTGGACTATTTTCTGCGACTCGAAGGCGGCACTGCAGTCTCTACTATCAGCCTTACGCCGTGGACCACACGAGCAGCTGGTACTAGATATAGCAGAGGTTATACACCACCTCACTGAGAAAGGGCACCAAATTACATTTCAGTGGTTGCCCAGTCACTGCGGAATAATCGGCAGTGAACGGGCCGATCAAGCTGCCCGCTCAGCCCACACAGAAGATCATAAACTGCGACTACCACTTTCTAGGACAGATGCTGCACGAGAGCTCCGCAGATTTGCTCGCCGGCAAACCACATCGCAATGGAATCAGCCGCACTTCAAGCATGCCCGACTGTACTCGCTTGACCCTACGCTGAGTCTTCAAGTCCCGTCGAGGCTTCGCCGAGCAGACCAGACCCTGTTATGTAGGCTGTGGTTGGGCGTTGCATTTACCAACGCCTACGCTTTCCGCATTCGTATGACTGACACCGCAGCCTGTGGCCACTGTGGCAAGGAGGAAACCATTCAACATGTTCTTTGTGAGTGCCTAGCGTATAGTAGGCGGCGACTACGCCTTCGCAGGGAACTCAACAAATTAGATGATCAGCCTCTGTCGGAGCAGGAAATTCTGCAGTATCGTCAGGATGCGACTTCACAGAAGAGGGCCCTGAAAACGCTGCTGCACTTTTTGCGATTGACCGGCCTTGCTGAACGGTTGTAGCTCGGACGTTCTTCCTGTGTGTGTTTTCGTTTTTTTATGAGTGCGCGTGCGTTTTTTTCCCTCTATCTAACCCCTCTTTCTTGCCCCTACTTCCCCACCCCCAGCGCTGGGTAGCAAACCAGATGCCAATATCTGGTTAACCTCCCGGCCTTTCCTTTCTCACTCTCTCTCTCTCTGACGTAAAGAAGCAGGCGTAACATTACATATGCCCACATTCCGCGTTGCATTAGTCTCGCTGTTCTGATACTGTCAGTGAGTATGGACTTCTACTTGACGTCCAAGTGTCTGTTGCAAGTCTAGAGTTTCAATATCGATTTCAACACTTCCGCTATATCACTGGCATATTGCATGCGATGAATGTTGGCTTGAGCTAGTGTCTGGTCGATGCCAGTGTAGCAGTCGAGAAAAATGTCGTCGCACTTGCACTCGAGGATGTCGTCGACAAGAGGCTGGACTCGCGCCACACAACTCGTGCCGGGAAAACACATCGCCAGGTACGGCAAGTCCTGCCACGCGCACATGCCCACGACAATTTGCGCGCCCTCGGGGTCGGACTGTTTTTCGGCGGTGATTGCACACGCGTAGCGCTCTTTCCCTCTGGTCAGGGTCACGTACCCGATGTCCACTTCCGGAAACGTTAGTGCGGTCGCTATCAGCGTCTGCAGCGTGAAGTCGTGGACGGGCGGCGTGCTCCGATCCAGCGCGAAGAGCGCCCACGTGAGCCTCTGGCTGCGCGCAAAGAGCCAGCAGTAGGCCGCAGCGAGCTTGGTAAGGCGCACCAGGCGTGACTCGCCTGATTTTAGGGCAGCACAGACTTTGTCGCAGGCTTCTTTGCTATCCTGGACGTCTCCGAGGCGCAGGCCCGGTATCACCTTGTCGTCTTCGAGGCTGTACACTTGATCCAGGGACAAGGGCCTCATGAGAAGTCGCAGTGTGTGGATGTCCTCTTCTGCCATGACTGGCTGAGAATGGGGGTCTCGTTCGGAAAGTCGCTCTATGTGGGCAGGCGGTCGCTGTGCAATGTGACAGCACGAGACTCGAACGTACTGTTTAGTGGCGCAGCAGATGTCTATACGCCTTCCGTGTCGCCCACTGTTTATGATCGAGCCTCCGCGCTGTTCTTGGCACGGATAGCTGTAGGAGTTTGCCGAAGAAGTATAGCCTGCCAACGAAGACCCTATCCTGGATCTGAATCGGCGTGAGCGACTAAGAACTGACCATGTAGTTCCTTAACAGACCCACATGTGTACTTAAGATGCGACATCTGGTGGGCTGCGCGTTTCTTCACATAGCAGTCGACACGGAAAAAGATTGCGTTTGCGCTTGCTCTCGATAACGCAGCGGGAAAATATTACAGAACGATATCAACTTCACGTGCGTCCTTATATGGCTTGGAAAAGGCTATCTGGTCAGAAAAAAGTCTACAGTGCAGGCGTTTTCTGAAATCCAGTGCGTGTCACTTTCGTCCACATTGTGCCGTTTCACGGTAACGTACACATAAGAATGTGGGGCATGGACTAACGTACCCGGTGATTCATACTGAAGCTTTAGCCCGCACACATGAAGACAAATACAATGGACACGCAGAGACCTTCGCAGTCCCTATCGTCTTTGTCGTCGTGTGTGCGCGCTAAAGCTTCAGTATGTAACAAAACCGAGTAGCCCATCTTTCGGAATCACTCCAGTGATTCGCTGCAAACACATTCGTCTCGTTTGGCGTCTCTGGGAGCGTCGCACGCTAACCACATTTTTGGTTATCATTCCAGCGTGAACTTTTTATGCAGCGTCTTTTGTAATGATAAAGTAAGCGATTATGGTATACAAGATTATCTTATGTTTGGAATTTCATGAAGTCTTTCGGCTCGGTTGGCACTGGTGGAATACCGCCCACCGCTTTACACCACCACTCAATCCGAAGGACCCTTCTGAAGTGCGTTCATGGGGAACAAAGCAGAAACTGTGCTCATGCAACTCCTGCGATCCGCGCCAACCACCACGTGTTTGTGTCAAAAGGAGTCTGAGAAGACGGCTTTGCGTTGTCAGCGATGACCAACGCCACTGTGGGACCCAGAACGCAGGCGCCATTGCTTCTTTTTTCTGCGTGCCTCACAGATGCTCTAAATGCGATACTGCGTGAATGTGAATGAAAAAGGGGAAAATTCAAACCTTGTGCTGTGAAAATGTGTGCACTTGAAAAAGTTCCACTGAACGCTGCCGGAGCCCGACGTGACTGCCTCGTTGGTCGGTTCACTTTTGACATATATACCGACGGCGCCTTTTGATGATGTCTTCGTGTGATGCTATGAGCGACGTGTCGAATTTTGAATACGTCACATCTTCTCATATTGGATGATTTCTGCATCCGTCGAGTTCACACAGCCGAATATCCCGTTTCATGTTTGATGATGCATTTGATGCTTTCGCATTGATGAGGTATGCGTAGGCAGAAGAAAGAAAGTGTGATAGCAAAGTAGTTTACGTCACTTTCATCGACTAGAACTTTTGTTTTCAAGCATGTTAGCGTTATATATCGATGATGAAGCAGTTTTGAACGAACAGTAATTCAGGTAAAAGGATTTATTGAGAAGTAAGCGGAACAAGCGTTGCCCGTACGTGAAGCTGCTTGAGCGTTTAGTGACTTGCGTTTATTCAATTTGCCAATCGAAACCACATTACAAGACAGAGTGTGCTTTACTCTTATAGGTGAGTCTTTCCTTTTCGCAAAGGCTCCTTTTAAAGGGACGGGTTAACCTTCGTTGAGGTTGCAGTCCTCTCCGACGGGAGTAAAATTTCGAAACTCTCCTTAAAGAGTCATTTACATGGCAAGTGAACACTTGAGAAATATAGTCGACACCGTGTCTAAGCGTGTATGACAACCAAAGAAATGACGAAATCGTCGGTGTTTTGATTCGGGTACGCTGCCTTTTCTTGTACTCGGCACAGAGACGAGGTAGCCAAAAAACTAAAACATTAGCTTTCTTTTACATTCCCAGCTGGAAGACGATGTCACTTGACGAATTACGTCGATTGAGGGGACTAGAAGTATGACACAACACTGCCAAGGCCACGCTGCTACAGCCCTAAATGTGGCGCCAAAGTGTTTTTCTACACAAGACAAAGTGGTGATTCAACTGGTTATAAAAACTTTTAGTTTCTCTGCTAAATTAGCTTGGAAACCTTGCAGTGCGACTTGATTTTAACACGTGTACGAGAAGCCCCCACTTCAGTATCCCTTGGGAACGCCAGCAAACTGTGCCACGGGGAGGAAACTCCCTATACCTCCCATGTATTCGCTCTCGGCAGCGCCTCTTTTACCACTGGCGGTAGCCGGGTGTCCCACTAGAAATAAGTCATGAACAGAAAATTTCTTTCATTACGTCACCAAAGATCTGGCATCCGAAGATTTTGTTGACTGGGTGAGGTGGATGTGAATGTTTGCTTTTGTTGGCTTCCACAAGTTTTTACAAATAAACAAATTCGATACCAGTGTGAAAAACTTTTCTTTTGCCTATATGTCTTTTTCATTTCTTGTTTTGTGAATTTTAAGTAAGGCGAAGCTTGAGCAAGGTGGTTGACTTGAGTTCGTAGCAGTTGCCTCCACTCCTTCTCACCACTCACTCGATCAATATTGCAACTCCGAACGCGCTCGCTTGGCATTCCAACTACGGGAGAGATGAAGACACGTTGTGGCGGGCATAGAACGGACGCCGCAGTGAGGTGCGCCGCGCAAGTCAACCATGCATTCGACAAAGACGGTTAAATCGGGTAACGCTGCTCTTCCAAGGGGCGGAAACTCCTCATAACTCCCGTGTAACGCGTTCTCTCATTCTGATGCGCAGCGGCAGCGCCGCTTTTACCACTGGCGGCTGCCCGGCATCCAATGACGTCACTGCTGAGGTCACCAAAAAGTGGGAGAGGAAGAATTACCAAGAGGAAGGGGGATCGCGTGGAAACTGTCCTTTGGCACTTCGCGTGCAAGCTGAAGGTGTTCGTGCATTTTTTGAGGCAGCTTCGGTAATGCGGCGATTCGCAAAATATTGTTAACATTTTTTTTTATTTCGTTCGTGTGTTTTGAAGTGGCGAAAGTTGAGATGGCCGACTTTTCGGTGAGGCGAATCTCGATTACCATAAATAAAAACTACTTTTTATTGCACGTTTTGTACAAATACAGTGACATGCACGTAGTGTCGAAGTGTCAATCTCTACAAGCAACTCTCATTTGCAATTCATATAAGGACATAATGAGCAAGAATTGAACCCAGAGTATCCGAACCAATGCGAAAGTAATCAACAACACGAGTAGGACACGTCGTATCTGACTCAATCACGTTTCTTATGACAACGTTCATAACTTTCTTGCAGAACTTTAGTACCAAACAGGGCTCAATTTCACAAGCACGGGGATTCCTGAAGCGATCAGAATTTTTTTAAGAGAGAACATCGCTGGAAACAGTGTTTCGGCAAAGTGACTAGCCGATCGTCAGAGTAACAGCGCTGCCTTGACAAAGATAAGTTCATAAAGTTGAGCGAACATTCGTCCTAGCGACATTCCTGTAATAATTTCGGAAAGCATTTAGTCCATCAAGTATGTTTGCGTGGCAGTGTTAAAAAGTAAAGAACCACAATGCTACAAACGGCGGCAACGTGTATTTCATGAAGAGGAAGGAGCCTATAAGTACTTGGGATCACACGATCCACATGCCACAAGTAAAGGAATCAAAAACTATGTGGCCCAGTCAACACAAATTCAAGCCTTTCATTAAACGCGTTTTGCCGACAGCAACTTGGCTGCCGTCTTGATCATTTAGTCTATCGACACTGTACCTCTGTCAGTCCTGTCAGGCTTGCAGAGATCCGGGTTTACTCATGTACTCATGCAAAATAAATACTTGCTCGAATAATAGATGCAAGTACACATGATCTCTCGTTGCCCCTAGCAAACCCGAAAAACAATAACTTGAAACCAAATAACCTGAAAAAAGCATATTTTGACGACGAAGCTGTATTTTATTCGTCAGATGCTGCTGTTGCGTAGCCCACAAATAAATAGGTGGTATTGCCAAGCCACCTACAAGCACAGTAGCCCCAAAGGTCAGAACTCGTGTTTGCAGCTCATGTGGAAACGAAAAGGGCGATCGTAGACAGCAGCCATGTATGGTCTTGTTGCTTTCGTTGCCGCTCACAGCAGTGTGCTTCATCGGGCAGAGTGCAGAATTCATTTTCAAGAAAAGCTACAGCACGTCGGTTACGCGTCAGAAAATGCAGGGACGACAACGGTTCCTTACGGCTTCTGTGAACGAGGTTTGTTTGATTGAAACGCCAGGTCAGGTGAGCATTATGTGTGCAGAGATTTAGTTAACAGATCATACGCGTGATACCGTCCCGCTAAAATGAACTATAGCATGTTGACGCGGCAGTGCGCCAAATTAAACGCAAGCGTGAAATATTAGAGTGCCTGCTTATGATTTGTGGCATAAAAAAATCATTCAGGCAGTCAACCACTTAGCAACACGTGAGGCACACCGCAAAGTGAATTGCTAAACTATTTTGTCACGCACAAAAAATCAAATTATTGGCCAAGTATCTCCAATGAAATTTTATTTTCATTGATTTCTTCTCCCCTCCCGTAACCGCGCTTCGCACGTACACTGTACTTTCATGGCTGCAGTACAACGTCTTCCAACGGTTCTCATACACCTCGACTTTATAACGACCGATACACCTCCATTCGCACGTTCTGCTAGCACCACTACTGCCCCAAGTAAACTAGACGGCGATGTGCCGTTCAACCACTGACGTCATGACGTCAGTAGCTGATGTTTCTGTTCAAGTCACATGACTTTCCAGCCTCTTATCGACCACCGGAAGTTCCAATGCATTCCGTTTCCGTAGCGTAAAACGTGTTACGGCAGAAGTACCATTGACAACAGCCTGACAAGGCGTTTGCCTAGATAGCGCAAGATACTTCGACTCTTTAACAACAGGTAGGTACACCAGCAATTCTTGAATTAGGGTGGCAGCTGCAGCGCGATCACGGACGGCACGGAGGTCCAGGAGGCCCACTTTGGCAGACTCAGCGGTGAACATCGGCGCTCGGCGAGTGTATCATTGCCACGACCTACTAGCGCACGAGTGCGTACTTCCGTTTTTTCGTAATGGCAGCTGTAGACTTGGACAGGCTGGACGCCCGACTCTCCCGCCTGCAAGCCGATCAGCTGCATTGCCTGGACGGCGACAGTTCTCTTGGCATCCCGAAGATCACGGGAAGGTCCGTTCCAGGCGCCATCGCTGATATCTGCGCGTGCATCTCTGCTATGGAAGACACGAATGAGCGGCTCCAGCGTCTATGCGGCATATACACGTGTCTTATGCTTAAGAAGGCGATTGGTCCCTGGGTTCTCTATCGCGTCGAGAACGCGGAAGGTGACCAGCAGGACTCCCTTTTCCACCGCTTCTAGTGGGAGGTGCATTCGAAGCCCGTCCCCGCTGAATCGTTGTCTATAAGCAAAGAACTCACCCAAGGATGTGCACTGGTTCCGCAAAACGGAGGCACGGGCCACGACGTCTACTGCTTCGCTTTCTTTACATCATCACCATGGGTGGCAGTGTACAGACCGCCAGAGGGCAGTTCCGATGGAGTGCGTCAGGTTCTTGGCCGTACTTTTGGCGTTGATCCTGAGGAACTCGAGCGAGGCGAGTACTTCAACCAGGATATGGCGTATGAGGCAGCCATGTTGATGACTATTGTTGGAGAACGCTGACCCTGAGTTGATTTGCCCACACTTCACGCTACTCGAAGCCGACATATTATTGCATGGTAAGTTCTTCTGCACTGATTGCATTGACCCTGGCCCAGATCTTTCTGCAGACAACGTGCCATTGCGTTGCCTCTGGTATCGGAAGATATCAGCTGAGAGCTTCCTGCAGACAACGTGTCATTGCGTTGCCTCCTGTATCGGACAATATCCGCGCTGACGGAAACCGACGTCGTTTTTGTAGGGCCTCCGTAATTCGTGCGCTTTTGGCGTACCGACAGTGCCATGTGATGACAATGTCATGTGATGTCAGGGTGACGTCACATGTTTTGGATATGTGAAAGCATCGCTTGGTGATGATTTATATATCACTCGTGCTCACGGTCCCGTCTATCTCTTTTCGTGTTTGATTGCGCATCTTGCGCATTTGCCTTTATAGATATGTGCACAGATGAAAAAAAATGTGATAGCAACAAATTTTATGTCTGTTTTATCGAATCGGATTATTGTTTCGAAGCATGCTGGCCTAACACGGGACATGGAGCACTTTTGGGTGCTGTAACGCGAAATAACACTTCGATATCTTGGTTGAAAATGTGCGGTACGCCCCGAGTTATTTGAGAACGTTTTTTTGTTTATTGCGCGGGCATTATTCGCGTAAAAAGAATGTAATGGGAAGTAAACGAAGCAGTCGCTGCCCATGAAGTTGCTGGAGCACTTATGGTTCGGTGCTGAAATAATTTTGTCAACTACTGCTACAGTTCAAGAGATAGTATGCCTTACTATTACAGCCGAGTCGTCATTTTTCACCCCTGTGATTCTCTTTACAAATTTGCATTAACTTACCTTGATGTCTCAACAACCTACGAGGGGAGTATAATGATATTGAAACAGTGTTTACGTGACTCTTTAACGAGAGTGATTCTCGTGGCAAGCGAGGGCTAACGAAAAACTTAAAGGACTGCTTTGAAAGCGGGCATAACGTCGCAGGTATTTTGATTCGTGTGTGCTACCCCTTGTCGTACTCAGCACAGAAAAAGATCAAGCCTTAACGCATTTAAATTGATTGACGCATTTAACATTACTATGCCTAAATTTATTTTCTTGCTTTCTTTTACTTTTCCAGCTGGACGACGATGACACAACACGCCCAAGGCTACGTAGTTACGACCCTAAACGCGACGCCAAATTGTCTTTTTACAAATGACAGCGCCGTGATTCATCTTTCTATAAATACTTTCGCTCTTTTAAAGTGGGTAGGAAACCTTGCAGCGCGTTTTAATTTTGACGCGTGGACGGAAAGCCCTCCCACAAGTATCCTCTGACAACGCCAGAAAGTTTGCTTTGCTGCCTTGCATATTTCGGTTGAAATGGATTGGGAAGATGGCCAGGTAATGTGTGATGGCCTGGAATACGCGGCTAAATAAAATTAGTTTTATCTATGCTTTGGTACAATGCAGGCTTCTCTTATAAATTCTTTCGATCGTTGTCCTCAAGGGCAGAGCAATAAATGCGACAGCAAGAACGGCAAGCAGCTATAAACGCTCTGTGACAAACACAAATAAGGACGCGACAGGTGTATACAAAACGAGTGCAAACTGTCATATTCCAACTGGACTCTACTTTGGTTCTTTCAGCTAGCAACTCGTTCCTTTGGCAACCAGGAGACGCAGGGGGCGCCGACCAGTGCGGACGCGAGAAGATCGGCTCCCGTTTCTGTTAATGTTTTCGTTAGGATTTTTGTGGTGCCTGTGCTCGAGTTGCGTTTCATTCGACGCAGTTTCTTCTGAGGATCACGTCGATACCAGACTTTTTTCGGTGAGTGGTCCTTTTGCCGAATTATTTGAACTTTTCTTGTGGAACGCGCCGCGGCTCGGCTAACCCTACCGGGCTCAGCCTAGCGTCGACGGCGAGGGGCGGGAGAAAAGGGGCAACATGCCCGAAGTAGAGATGGTGGAAGGAGAGGAAATCTCTCACGAAGAAGCCAATTGCCCGGGTTGGACGACAGCGCTGGGCAGGAACAAGAAAGCTCGTGTAGAAACGCCAGTTTCCGTGGGCAACGCATCACATGTGGGCTCGAAGGGAGGCCACCGCACGGCAGCCCCGCAAGGTGCAATGAAGCGCCTCACAGCTGCATCGAGGCTCCCCCGGCTGCCGAAGGACCACATACGAATTATCGTCAGGCCGAGGGACGGACTTGACGTCAGAAAAGTAAGTCAAATTAGGCTCGCACAGGCTATTGCCATGGCGGCTGCTCTTGCCCCGGCAGAGACGGAAGGGGACATCGTTTGCCCAAACATCGCCCAGAACATTCTCGTAGTTTCCACACCGGAGAAGAAGAACGCAAACGCCTACGCCGCGATCCAACAGATTCGGGTAAGCGAAGGAATGTACCATGTGGCGGCATATGTCGCGGCCCCCGATAACACCTGTAAAGGAGTCATACTAGGAGTGGACACTGACATCAGCGAGGCCCAGCTCCAAACGATGATCGTCAACCAGCGAAATCCGAAGGCCCTAGAAGCCAAAAGGATCAAGAACACCACCACTGTGGTAGTGCTTTTCGACGGCATGAAGGTACCAAACTATGTCATATGCGGCGTCAGCATGCTGCGCTGCACGCTCTACAAGCGCCAAACTGACGTGTGCTACGCGTGTGGAGGACTTGGTCACAGGGCCGATGTTTGCCCCAACCCCAACAAGAGGGTGTGCAGGGGCTGTGGGCTTGTGTCTCCACCCGACGATCACCAGTGCTCGCCGAAATGTGCCCTTTGCAGAGGCCCACATCCGACGGCGGACAGAACGTGCCAAGAACGCTTTCAAGTTCCTTACGTCGTGCGACGGAGAAGACGATGGCGCCGAAAGCGCGTCAAAAAGTCTCAGCAACAGCTGGCCGAAGAGGACCGGTCAAGGGATTCCAGCGTGGCAAGTGCTCCCAGGCAGGGGCGTTCCGTCACGCCGGCTGGCCGCCGGCGCGTCCGCTCCAGGGGCCGCGCTCGTACCAAAGGGCGCTCTTGCTCCCGGGTACGAATCCAGGAAGTACCTACCTGGGTGGATCGAACCAAGCCGAAGCCAGCGGCGCCGCCACCAGAGGTAATGCAGGTACCATTGCCAGAGCATAGGGAAGACCCCAGGGTAGCTAAGTTGATCCAAGAGAATGCTTGCCTTAAGGCAGAAATTCAACGGCTGAGGGCTGACCTTGAGTCATTCCGCAAACATTACTCCTCGCAGGGTGAGAGACAACAGATTCCCCCACCAGGGGACATGCAGGCGCGCTCGGGAAAACGTAGAGCCTCACCCCCCCAAGGGGAGGGGGATGCTATGGAGACAGAATCCAACAGCAAGGCTCTGGAAAGCATGCAGCAATCGATTAAACAACTGGCTGATAGCATGACCACCCTACTGAAAAGGGTGTCGTCTCTTGAAGGTACACAGGCAGCGCTAGCTACGGGTAGCTCGCCTCCGAAAGGCCCGAACAGGGCACAGTCGCCTGCAGGCGCGGTAACAGCCAACCCGATAGGAGATTGGCTGTCTCAGAACAGTAATTCTGGCGGACAACATTAATGAACTGGTCGTGTGGCAGTGGAACTTTGCCAGTTTCAAAAGGCGCAGGGCTCCACTGCTGCACTTTATTGCTTCTCAGGCGGCCAAACCGCACGTAATTATGTTACAGGAAATTCTCGGTGATGCGCTAACTTTCCCGGGCTATCGAGTCGTCTCGGTGCGCGAGCAAGGGAAGCGCGATTTGGCAACCTTGGTCGCAAAAAAGTGCTCCTTTCATGAACACAAACTACAGCTTGGCAACAGCAAGGCTGAGGTCATTATCCTCGAAATAATCCCCAACAGCTGGCTCAAGAACAGCGTATTCCTCCTGAATGTGTACAGCTCGCCGTCGGACAAGCGGCAGGGGTTCGCTTCGATCATGGCAAAAGCGGTGGCTCTGGCCAGGGGGGCCCCAATCGTGGTAGCGGGAGACTTTAATGCTCCGCACGACGCTTGGGGATACGCCAGGCAGTCCCCCAAAGGCAACAACCTCCTAAAGGCCGTATCCAGCTGCTCTTGAATTGATTACGGACCCGCAATACCCGACAAGAATTGGCACATCGGTGGTCCGAGACACAACTCCAGACTTGGCGTTCGTCAAGAACGTCGCCGGAACAAGGTGGCAAAATTTGCAAGAGAATCTAGGTAGCGACCTAGTGGCTATTACCTAGGTAGCGACATAGTGGCGAGAATCTAGGTAGCGACATAGTGGCTATTACCCTAGCAGTCAATGCAGCTCCCCCCAGGGAATTTATAGTAACGGACTGGGATGCCTTTCGTAAATTGCGGAAGGAGGACCAGGATGAATACGACAGCTTAGACAGCCTCTTTGCAAGGCTCAAGGAGGATGCTAATGCTGCGACCAAGGTTGTCGAAACGAACCTGAGGGTTGATCGGATGGATGCACGCCTCGCGCATCTCTTAGAGGCTAAGAATTCCATCCTGTCCCAGTGGAGGACGCAAAGGCTCAATCGCAGACTTCGAAAGAAAATTGCGCAACTCAATCGCGAGATCAAAGCCTACTCTATTGAACTCTCCAAACAGCAGTGGAATGAAGTATGTTCTTCGGTTGACGGACAGATGAGAGTGAGGGCCAAATGGAACCTCCTCAAACAATTACTTGATGAGTCACAGTCGAAGGGAAATCAGCGATTGGCTATTGACAGAATCTTTCACAACCAAAAAGCGAAGGGAGTGTCCGAAAAGGCCCTCCTGAAGAGGTTAGCGGACAGCTATCTTCCGCTGGGCCCTTCCGGCGATGCGGACTATCCGCATTACAGGGGTGGAATGGTGGCGGAGCTGGACGCACCTTTCACTGAACCAGAAATCTGGAAGGTCCTCCACGAGCTCAACGGGCGCTCTGCACCGGGCCCGGATGGAATCTCAAATAAGCTCTTGCGTAACTTGGATGGCAAATCCATCGAGAAGCTTACCGAGGAAGTCAACAAAATTTGGGAGACAGGGCACGTCCCCGAATCCTGGAAGACAGCTTCGGTAGCGCTCATCCCAAAGCCAGGCAAACCTCTGGCTTTGGAGAACATGCGACCCATCTCGCTTACGTCCTGCGTAGACAAGGTGGCCGAACATGCGATTCACCATCGGGTATCCGAGTACATAGAAAGCAGAGAGCTATTTCCACACAATATGGTAGGATTCAGACCTGCACTATCCACACAGGACGTGATGCTCCTTATCAAAAGACAAATCATTGACAACAACACCAGGGATACTAGAGGCATACTAGCTCTAGACCTAGCCAAAGCTTTTGATAATATCTCGCACAAGTTTGTGCTTGAGGCAATTTCGGTTATGGGTCTAGGACAACGGTTCCACGCATACGTTAGGTCTTTTCTCAGGGATTGCAGGGCTACCATTAGGATCGGTCAAATCCAATCCACGGAATTTACCTTGGGAGCGAGAGGCACCCCACAGGGGGCAGTTATCTCTCCTCTACTCTTCAATATTGCCATGAAGGGCCTCTCGGAGCGACTCGCTACGGTGCGCGGGGTTAACCATGCTCTCTACGCGGACGATATCACCGTGTGGTGCATGGGAGGGTCCGACGCCGAAGTAGAGCAGGCGCTTCAAGAGCCATTAGACATCGCGGAGAACTTTCTAGTCGGCTCGGGCCTGAGCCTGTCATCGGCAAAGTCTGAGTTACTACTATACAGACCCACCCGACAAGGACTGAGGAACCTCACTCCTTTAGAACAGATTCCCATAGCTTTATATACACGGGATGGGCAGAAAATACCCAGGGTGGACTCCATCAGGGTCCTCGGACTCCTGCTAGAGTCCAAGGGGGGCAACTCACAAACTATAGCCCGCATCACCTCCAAGACGGAGAACGTGCTTAGGCTCATACTCAGGGTCTCGAACCGCAGGGGTGGGCTGAGCGAGAGCAATCTCCTTCGGCTCTATCATGCATTTCTCATGAGCCACATTAATTATGTCGCTTCGGCGTTGCGCTGGTCCAAAAGAGAAGAGGCAAGAATTGATACACTAATGCGCAAAAGCATAAAGCGAGTTCTAGGCTTGCCTATGCACACTAGCACCGAGAAGCTCCTACAATTGGGCATGCATAACTCCCTCTCGGAGGTGATCGAGGCCCAGCAGATGGCTCAGGTCGTGCGACTATCGTCCTCGAGGGCTGGTAGGCGCATTCTGGAATCCATAGGCTGCGGTCCTACGGAGACTAACCAGCGTAATGTAACACTACCACCCTCGATCAGAGGCACGTTTTCGGTAGCTCCACTCCCAAGAAATGTCCACCCACAATACAATGTGGGGCGCCGCATAGCTCGGGCCCGTTCCTTATTAAAATCAGTTGCAAACAGACCGCATCTCGCGACCTTTGTCGATGCAGCCCAGTACGGGCGTTCGGATCGCTTCGCAGTGGTCTCGGTCGATCATAGTGGCACACTCCTATGCTCTGCCTCGGCTAGAAAGGTTTCGGCAATGGTGGCTGAGCAAATCGCCATCGCCATAGCAATGAAGGACCCATCGCGTCCTAATGTCTTTACAGATTCGCGTTCCGCAGCTAGGGCTTTCACCTCGGGCTCGATCTCGCGTGAGGCAGCGGCCATCCTCGGCTGTGAGGGGGCTGCCGGGTTTCACACCATAACATGGTTCCCGGCCCACATGGGGGCCAACGTACATCCTGATGTCCCCAACGCCAATGAGTTTGCCCATGACCGTGCGCGAGGTATCGCTCACCGCGGCGGTCCCGGCGGATTCGCAGGCGGGGACGCTGGAAGATACAGGGACTCGCTACTCACTTTCCACGAGATCATGACTCATTATCATCTATCTCGGAGGGCTTTTCCACTTCCTCATCCTAAACTTACGCGACCGCAATCATCGGCCTACAGGATGCTCCAAACGGGGTCTTTCCCTTCGCGAGGCCGGTTCAGTCATTTTTCGCCCAACATCGAGCCGCATTGTCTGGACTGCGGAGAAGCGTATTGCTCATTACCTCATATGCTCTGGCAATGTTCTGCGTTACGTGACGCAGAGTTCAACAAAGAAGAGGACAGGGTGGAAGCCCTTAACAGCGGCGACCTCTTGGTTCAACTTCGGGCTGTCCAGAGGGCCTGCGAGAGGGCGGAGGGCCACGGTCTTCCGGTCCCTACGTGGGAGCGGCCCGCGACTGCTACGGATTCCCCCTAAACGGGGCCGTTACAACGCAGTTCCTCAGGACCTGAATAAAGTTCTTTGTCAGTCTGTCTGTCTGTCTGTCTTTGGCAACCACGGACGCTGCAACGAATGCACCGAATGTGGGGTGGTCTATTACCCCCCAGGACAGCGTGGCGTTACCTGCGTCATGACGTCACTCACATGGGACCGGTGTATGCTGTCTCTGCTGGAAGACCACTAATCCTGCGCTTTTGGCATCGCTCGTTGTATGGCGCACCGTGCGTGCTCGTTACGAATCTCACTTCTTAAAGCGTTATGGTCGGTGGCTGCATCTGCGGTGGCACCCAAGAGATCACAATTGAGTGCCCGAAGGTGAGGCAAAGTTCACTAGGCACGTGAGATAAAGAAGTTTGCGGGCGATAACGTAGCCGTTGCAAGCGTACGATTGGCGGAACAAGGAAGAGGTCTTTGCCCTGAAGTGGGCGTAGTCACGTATGTAACGAGACTGATGACGATCGCCTAAGAATATTTGCTCGACATGAAAATTAAGAAACCGCAGGGCACTCGAAGTGACGATAGGATGTTGTAGCTCGTATGGCTCAGCATATCAATAATGAAAAACTAAACGAAAGCCAAGCAATGCCACGTGTTTGGCTGTTGATTACTGGAGCTGTTTTTAAAGATAGCTGGAGCACTTTTGTAAGGTGTATCGAATGATGTAACTCTCGTTTATTAATCGCTTCACAAGTCGATTGCCCGAAAAGTGTTCCGAATTCTTAAATTACCAGCGTAGTTGCGAGGATTCGTCATGCGCGTACACTGCCTCCTCTCTTCTTTTGTCCCTGGAAAATCGCTGGAAAGCCGAACAGTGGGATGAGACCGAGAAAAGTAGCCACCTCAGCGCGTGTCAAAGCTTTGATCACTATTTTTTTTATTTTTCTCAGTTCAAAGGCAGTGGATAACTGCCAGCGCCACCACGAGCGTGCTAGTGTAATACTGCACAGCTTAATTCTAGCGCTGTAAAGCTTGCAGCAGGTGCGCGGAGGCACCTCATGGTGGCTGCGGTAAGCGTGTGGAACACGGCGTGGCCTCCGCGATGAGAGCCGCAGCGCGTCGTCGCTTGTTGCCGGACCACTCTCGAAGGCCACTCGCACGGATGCTCAAATATGACAGAGTTTTTCAGCTATAAGACTTAACCTGGCTTGAGAAACGGCCGAGTGGGCAATGTCTAGCGTCTTCGAAACGAATTTATGAATTCCATAGCCTGTGTACTGTCATAACATTAGAATCATGCTTACAGGTTGTGGAAAGGCAATTTTTAGAGACGGAAGCACGAAATAACACAAATATATTTATATACCGGCCATACGACCGACCATAGGAGCTCTGCTGCTTAAGCTGCAGTTAAGGCCGTTGATGTCGGCAGACAGAGGACTCAGCCCGAGTGCGCCACAAAATGAAGATATGTAAAAAGAAGCTCCTAGCGTAGAATATTCATGCATGGTAAAGCATACCAAGAGGTTAGCAGAGTAAAGTGAGGCTGATGAGGAAGAAAGAAGGCGGGCAAGGGTAAATCATAGCATTACATAGTGCAGTATAGCATAAAAAGGGGTGGGAAAAAGGAGCTATGGAGACGAGGTGTGGCGAGGGGGTCAGGAGGTGGTCAAGGAAAATAGATATGTTAGTACAAAACGATATAACTCAATCTGAGCTCGTTGGTTGCTAGCGCTTGCACGCCATTTGCGCTGAAGATTGCACAGACGAGGAACTGTCTTTAAGCTTTCAAGTGCACACATTTTTGCATCGCTAGGTTCGAATTTTCCCGTTTTCATAACAAAATCATATACCAATCATAGTAGAGCGTTTCCTGCATCTGTGACGCACGCAGAAAACAGAAGCAATGGCGTCTGCGTTCTGGCGCCCACAGTGGCGTAAGTCACCCCTGACACCGCAAGGCCGTCTGCTCAGACTCCTTTTGACATAAACACGTGGTGGCTGGCACGAATCCCAGGAGTTGCGTTCTCACAGTTTCTTCTATTTGTTCCTCATGAACGCACTTCAGGGGAGTCATTCAGAGCTATGGGTGGTGAAGAGTGGTGGGTGGTGTTCTACTAGTTTCAACCGAGCCGAAAGCTCTGGTTAAGTTCAAAACATAAGAGAATCCCGTATACTATAATCGCTGACTTGATTAACACAAATGACGCTGCATAAAAGTTTGCGCTGGAATGATAATCCAAAATGTGGTTCGCGAATGACGCAACCAGTGACGCCAAACGAGACGAATGTGTAAGCACCGAATCACCGGAGTAATAGGGAAAGACGGGCTAGTTGGTTTTGTTGCATACTGAAGCTTTAGCGCAAACACACGACGACAAATACGATAGGGACTGCGCAGCTCTCTGTGTGTCCATTGTATTTCTCTTCATGTGTGCGCGCTAAAGCTTCAGTATGAATTACCGTGTACGTTATTCCATGCCCCACATTCTTATGTCTACGTTACCGTGAAATGGCAGAATGTGGACGAAAGTGGCACGCACTGGATTTCATAAAACGCCTGCGCTGTAGAATCTGTTTTTTCTGACCAGATAGCCTTCTCCAAGCCATCTAAGGACGCACGTGAAGTTGATATCGCTCCGTAATATTTTCCCGCTGCGTTATCGAGAGCAAGCGCAAGCGCAATCTTTTTCCGTGTCGATTCCTATTGTGAAGAAACGCGCCGCCCACCAGATGTCGCATCTCAAGTACACATTTGGGTCTGTTACGGCAGACTGAACTACAATGTTAGTTCTTAGTCGCTCGCGCCGATTCAGATCCAGGATACGGTCTTCGTTGGCAGGCTATACTTCTTCGGCAAACTCCTACAGCTATCCGTGCCAAGAACAGCGCGGAGGCTCGATCATAAACTGTGGGCTACAGGAAGCGCGTAGACATCTGCTGCGCCACTAAACAGCACTTTCGAGACTCGTGCTGTCACACTCCACAGCGACCGGCTGCCCACATCACACGACTTTCCGAACGAGGCCCCCATTTTCAGCCGGTCATGGCAGAAGATGACATCCACACACTGTGCCTTCACATGAGACACTTGTCCTTGGACCAAGTGCGCAGCCTCGAAGACAAGGTGATACCGGGCCTGCACCTCGGAGACGTCCAGGATAACAAAGAGGCCCGCGACAAAGCTTGTGCTGCCCTAAAATCAGGCGAGTCACGCCTGGTGCGACTTCGCAAGCTCGCTGCGGCCTACTGCTGGCTCTTTGCGCGCAGCCAGAGGTTCACGTGGGCGCTCTTCACGCTGAATCAGAGCATGCCACCCATCCACGACTTCACGCTGCAGACGCTGATAGCGACCGCACTAACGTTTCCGGAAGTGGACATCGGGTGCGTGACCCTGACCAGAAAGAGAGAGCGCTACGCGTGTGCAATCACCGCCCAAAAACAGTCCGACCCGCAGGGCGCGCAAATCGTCGTGGGCATGTGCGCGTGGCAGGACTTGCCGTACCTGGCGATGTGTTTCCCCGGCACGAGTTGTGTGGCGCGAGTCCAGCCTCTTGTCAACGACATCCTCGAGTGCAATTGCGACGACATTTTTTTCGACTGCTACACTGGCATCGACCAGACACTAGCTCAAGCCAACATTTATCGCATGCAATCTGCAAGTGGTACAGCGGAAGTTTTTAAATCAACATTGAAACTGTAGACTAGCTACAGACACTTGGACGTCAAGTACAAGTCCATACTCACTGACAGTATCTGAACGGGGAGACTACTGCAACGCGGAAAGTGGCCTTATGTAATGGTACACCTGCTTCTTTACGTCAATATACCATTGGTCAAGTTGTTATGGCGCTTAATTGCTAGCCCGAAGATCGCGGGATCGAATCTCGACCTCGGCGTTTGCGTTCGATGGAGGCGGAATGGTCGAGCCCGTGAGGCTAGGGATAGGTGAACTTCACGACACCCCATGTGGTTGAGTTTCTCGAAGTCCTCCTGTACGCTATCTCTCGTAATAATGTTGCAGTTTTCGAACGTTAAGCCCTAATATGTAATTTTACCTTTACGCCATTCATTTACTAACCTATAGCAAACTACATAGCGGGCTGTCTGTGAGACCAGATTTATTGGAGGTGCTTGGTATTATTAAGGAAGAAATGACTTTGCTGCCACTAGGAATAGGCATCGGTAAACGGGTGATCTCGCTCTTCCCGTTCAATGCCCAGCGCACGGAAGTTTTGAAGTTAGACGACTCTAGTTTTGTGGTGCGAAATAGGCAGTATGAAAGCGCTAGACAAAAAGAAACTGATTTCTTCAATGAAATTCTTCGAGTATGTTTCTGAAGAGTCGGCACTCCGTAAAGAGCAGGTCTTTAGATGATCCGTGGTTCATGAATGTGAAGTCGTTGCCGGTGCGTGTATATATTCTTGATTTTCTGCTTTCACCGTGCATGCGGCCTACTCAGCAGCCGAAAATGGCACTACTTGCCCGTGGAACCAGACGGTGCAACCTAACAGAACGGCTTTTGGGGGCAAAGCTCTTTACGCCGGGGGCTCGTTCCCTCCAGTGTAGTAGGAGGGAACGTAGGAATAGTAGTAGTAGTAGTAGTAGTTGTTGTTGTTATAGTAGTAGTAGTAGTATGTAGCCACCTCTAGTTTATGATTTGACCTATAGATGGCGTTGTGGGTATCCTTGGGAATAATATAACTAGATGGCGTTAGTGCATGGTTTTAAAAGCATATCCACGGAGTGAATGATGAGTGGGGCGAAGCGTTCGTCTGTGCGTCCGCCCGTTTCAATGAGACGGACGGAAGGACGGACAGGCGGACAGACAGACAGACGGACGGACGGAGTTAGTGGTTTTCACAGCGTATCTACGGAGTGAATGATGAGTGGGGCGAAGCGTGCGTTCATGCGTCCGCCCATTTCAATCAGAGAGACAGACGGACGGACGATTCACGGTTTACCGATAAAACCCTCCGACGCTTCGCCCCACTCATCGTCGTTTTTCTTGTACTATAGAACATTGAGTCTTCAGATACAAAATGTGACGTGGCACCGCGAGAAGTAAGAAATTGTGCCTTTATTCCTGCCGAAGAAGCAACAGCATCGTGTCCTCGTTGAAGCGGCTTGTCGTTTATTCAGGGTGATTGTTGGCGGTGTCCTCCGGTGGCCACGCTTCCAGACAGACGGCAGTTGGTCGAAAACCGAGATTTCTCTTTTACAAGTTCGGTCGTCCTCCCTTCATTCCGTCACTCGTTTGAACCAGGATGACGGTGTATGTGACGACTGCTCCGGCAAGCTGCAAATTGAAACGTGTAATTGAGATTTGTGTGCGGGTACGCGCGACCTGTGTTGAATTGTTTTTATTTCGAACAAGAGTTTTGGAATATGTGTAACCACTAAATCGCACCCGAAACAGTTAATTGCTGCGGTTAGTTGGTGCTGCCTAACTGGCTGAGATATACTGTACTCGGGGACAACTTTCTGTGGCAACAAAGGGAAGGATACGGAGCCAAAGTGGGCGTGTGCCACCGCTGAGGAATATAATCCCACGAATGTGTCTGTGTTTTTCGCATGAATATAGTAAATAAAATTACTTCATTTTCTACAGGATGCTGTTTAGAAAGAGACGCTGCACGAACCCAGCAGATATTAATATTCGTTTTGTTTCATGAAGTGTTATTTCGCGTTTTTGCACGTCTGAAAACGTCGCACGTTTTAGGTGCACCTCGCGGTTAAAATGGCGTCTTCGTCTTCAGGTGAGTGCTCGTCACCATCCGGCTGTTCCGACGATTCGCCGAAGGAGCTTGTGTCGAATTTCACCCACAAATAACTGTAAACGGACGTTGCAAGTTCGGTGCAGTGTTATCATTCGAACACGGCCGGCAATCGGAAAGGGAGTCTAGCCGGACTACTTGGCGGAGGAGTACATGTGCAGTAGCTCCGCCCCCATAGCTTTCCCTTCTTTGCCACAGAAAGTCGTCCCCGAGTATAGCGTGAAATAAAACCGTGGGCCATATAGAAACGTTGGCGCGAGCTACTCGCAACTGCTTATTAGCAGGAAAAGGTTTAGAATATTCTCTTTCTCACGCATGCGCACAAATGAAAAGACCAACACGTGTATCAAAGGTGGCTGCGCACGAATTCAAGTTTGAAGTCCAGCAAAGCGATAGATGGTTTGCTTGCGCAACGATTTCTGTTACTTTGAATAAGGTGAGCTTCAAAAGAACCAAGATTGTCACACAATGGAACCGGTCTATCATTTTACAGGACTACGAAGCATGAAGAGGTGAGAATTCGAGAGTACGGGGCGCCACTTGAGCCGATCGACATTTCGACAAATCAAGGTTTAAATTTCAATGTTGAAGCTTTAGAGAACGCAGGTCCGCTTGTCAGAACGTCGCCTACAGGGACACCCTGTGCCCACGAATTCTCAGTAAAGAGACGCGTTAACAATAATAATAATATAATAATAATAATAATAATAATAATAATAATAATAATAATAATAATAATAATATCTGGGTTTTTATGTCTAAAGAGCTACGATATCATTATAAGAGACGTTGTTTGAAGGTCCCCGTAAATATTGACTCTCTGGTGTGCATTAACGTGCATGCTGACATCAAAACTGTATACGGACATTTGCCATTTGGCCTACATTGACATGCGTGCGGTGGCCGGCATCGAACCCGTGACCTTTCGGTCAGCAGCCGAGCACTGTAACCACTGTTCTACCGAGGCGGACTACGTCGACGCTCTTTTGCAAAGAGATAATTAGTGTGTTTATGTTGCATATGAGAGTGCCAAATACGTCGCAAAAGGGGGCCAACAGGTTGTGTCTCCTTGCTCGCCCAAATTGTACACGTCGGACTCGGGCAGCGCACTTAGGAGAAATTGTAAATGGCGATAAACTCCTTACGGAAACAAGCATCGGTGATTTCAGGGAGAAGAAACCAGCTGCGGACAACGCCATCTCTCCAGGTTTCAATGACTTCCTCAGATAGAGCAGCTGTAAACAAAAAAAAGTATTCACCGTACTGGCTGAGCAAACATGGTATACAGTTGAATAGTTGAAGAGGCGGTGCGTTGTATTGACGGGTGAACGGGGCTGTACCTTTTGAACCAGGCAGCCTTGATTCCACGTGCTGGCATTTTTTTTTTCAAATACCCGCCCTTCATATTTATACATCTTGTTTCCAAAATACTCATGCAAACTTCTTTCGTGTATGAAGTCAAGTGATGAGTGGTGGTAAGGTTCACCAGCGTTCAGAGTCGGGTGGTCGGCCAGGCCAAGCCTCCGGCCACTTGCACGGAGGGGACGACGGCGGCTTAATTGAAGACCCGTGAAAGTGAAGAAGTGTGTGGAAATTACACAGTGGGTTGAGGCGTCGTAAAATGGGTACGATGTAACATTTTTTTAACTCATAATTAGCTCTAATTTGTGAAAGACTGACTTTCACTCCGGCCTTGGTCTTAGCCACTGAGATATAACCCCCTCTTCGTTGTTCCTAGCCGCTTAAAGTCTCTACGGTGTTTTCTGAAGTCAAGGCGCGCCCCACGGCGGAGACTGTCCGTATCACAAAGTGCAGGTCAGTCTGCAAGTCCCTCTAGCTTTTTTTTTTGCATGATAATTAGAAAGTTGCGCTGTTCTACGCCAATGGAAACAAAAAAAAAGGGGAACGGTTCCGTGTCGTGTTTTTCTGCAGAGTGCATTAAAACCACTTTTTTAGAAACCTTTTCAGTTGACACGATCCGGCTATCGCGTATCATTTTTTTCTTTTTGTTGTAAACACGAATACGGTCATGTTTTTCTGCAATCAGTTTGCGCATACCAGTGCTTGATACGTTGCAATTACGGTTTACTTTTCTTTGTTTGGAGCGTTCTTTTGTTTCTTTCTCATTTTTTCTTTTTTTTATGCCACGGGTGTTATTAATTTGATTTGTTCACTTTATTTTGAACCTGTTAGTACCACTCCTGCTTACAGCCTTAGCTAGAAGCTAGCAGTACTGTATAAATAAATAATAAATAAATATCTTCAGTATTTTCACGTTTTTTTTTGCCGAAGCCACTAGTATTGAAGACTTATTCGTCGGCGAGCCATTTTCCTCCTAATGTGAAAATAAAGACTGCACATCAAACTTAGCGTAGATTGACAGCCAGCGAGACGCACGCCTTACCTGGTCAACGTAGTCGCGATGTTCAGCGAAGATCGCAGCTTTTTCCAGGGTGTGTCTTATCGCTCGCACCTTAAAAGAAAAGTGAAATCGACTTAAAGACACTGTGGTGGTAGGTATATTGATGCCTGAGAGCGTCGCACCTCTATAGTTAAACAGTTATCTTTCACCTTGAACATTTACACGCATTGAACGTTGTCGTGTGGTACGTGCCTCCATCTACCACGTCCCCCTTAAAGCACTAGCTTTGAAGCACTTTGAAAGCAGCTTTCATGTTGGCTCCAAAATCATTACGAGGGCCTTGTCATTCTTGGCGTGTTAGATTTAAGGGCGTTTGTATTGACGTCAGCCCCACCACACGATATGACGGGAGTACTAACCATTTATGAGACGCCAAGGAAGACAAGGGACCTTTGACAGAAATAGGTCCTCCCTATCTAAATCTCGGCCAGCCTGTCTGAGGGACTTCCACAGTTCAATCTGCTTATCCCGCTTTCATGTTGAGCATATTTAGTCATTTTTTAGGGGTGAAGCTCCTAAAGGCGTGGGCCTGTCTATCCCTTGTATGTATGACGTGAAAGTCCTTGCAAACATCCCACTACGTCCCATCACCGATCCATCACTTCACTTACCATTAAGAAAATACTGTTGATAAGTAGCCAATATGAAATGCAAGATGGTCGTGTATTTGTATCCAGGTGTGCGTTAAAGAACCATAGATTGTCCCACTGTGTTTACTCCTTGTTTGTACGTGACCACCTATAGTTTCATCTTTGCGAACTGCCCACTACTTCGTCTTTGCAAACATCCCACAATGACCCATCACCGATCCACCACTTCACCGACCACAAAGCCGTCATAATGAAGGGAGAACGGAAGTGACGTATAGCTACCACTTACGAATAATAAAATTTCTTGTATAAATATATACATTGTTTGTCACGCCTCTGATGGTGTAGTGGGCGATAATCGCGGATGGTTTATGGTTTAGTGGTGAAACCGTCCTGTAGTTCGCCTCACTCATCACCATAAGGTTTTCAATCAATGAATCAATCAATCAATGGACGCGCTCGCCGTCGCGGTGGGTGGAGAGTGTGCACACCTAAATTACTTTTCATACAGCGTAACTGGGACATTTGAAACTGTTGAACCCCACAGCCTGATAACAATTTTAAAGAAATAAAGAAACAAAAACAGATCACAACGTGTAGCAACTTGAATACCACAGATAGCTCGGTGAAACCTCAAGTAGAGGCAAATCCACGTATGGTAGGTTTAGGTGAGATATATGGCCATGATACTGCAGGCTACTGAGCATCACACAGCCAGCTAGCCCACTTCTGCACTTAAGCAAACTTCCGTACAAAAGAAAGTGTTTTTCTTCATACTCAACAACAATTCCCGAGGCACTACAAGTCAAACCTATTAATCTGATCACGACAGGGCGTTTACGAGAAGGCCTTAATAAATTACGAGAATGTATTTGACTCAGTCGAGACATCAGCAGAGATGCAAGCGCTACGGATGCGGGGCACCGACGAACCCTACATAAACATACTGGAAAAAATCTACAGTTGATTTACAGCCACCAGAAGGAGAGCGACATAATCCAAATAAAGAAGGGTTTACGGTAGGGACACACGGTCTCTCTAATCGTATTCACCGCGTCTTTACAGGAGGTTTTCAGGACCCTATATAGGGAAGAGTTAGGTACTAAAGTTATCAGTAACCTGTGGTTTGCCGACGACATTGTTTCAATGAGTAACTCAGGGGACAAGTTACAGCTCATGGTTACTGAGCTGGACACGGAAAGCGGAAAAGTAGTTCTGAAAATTGATATGCACAAAACTAAAGTAGTCTGCAACAGTCTCGGCAGAAAACAGCACTTTGCGATAAGAGGAAAGATGCTAGATGTTGTAAAGAAATATGTCTACTTAAAAAAGGTAGTAACTGCGGAGCCGAACCATGAGAGTGAAGTAACAAGAAGAATAAGGATGGGGTGGATCACATTCGGCAAGCATTCTCAAATCATGAATGGTAATCTACCACTAACCCTCAAGAGGAAGCTATATAACAGCTGCATCTTACCGGTATGCTTACCTATGGAGCGATAACCTCGAGGCTTACAAAGAGGGTTCAGCTTAAATAGAGGACGACGCTGTGAGCGATGGAAAGAAAATGATAGGAGTAACTTTAAGAGACAAGAAGAGAGCAGAGTGGGTCAGGAAACAAACGGGGTTAAGGATATCATAGTTGAAGTCTATAAGAAGGAATGTACATGGGCTGTGCACGTAGCACGTAGGCAGTACGACCGATGTCCATTAAGGGTAACTGACTGGATTCCCAGAGAAGGCAAACGCACGAAGGGGAACACAGAAAGTTAGGTGGGCCCGATGAGATTAAAAAGTTTGCAGGTATAATGTGGCAGCAGCAAGTACAAGACCGGGTTGATTGGGCGATCATGGGAGAGGCATTTGTCCAGCAGTGGACGTAGTTGCGCTGATGATGACAATGATGATGACATGCCAAAACCACGATATCTTTGCGAGGCACGCCGTTGTGGAGGGCTCTGGTATTTTCGGCTATGCGTTGTTCTTAAACGTGCTCTCACATATCATAGTACGCGGAGTTATGACATTGATAGAAACCGCCGCGGCTGGAATCGAACCCACGACTTTCGGGTCGGCAGGCGTATAAGGCACGATCCACTGACCAGAGAAAACGGCGTTTGCCGCATGCTCCGTCCCAAGTTTGCGGATATTGGCCGTGAGGGGCGCGCAGATCATGGATGCCAGCACGCGTCCCCCACGTGACACGGCCTCAATCCGCCCAGCATTGCAGGGAGGGAGACGCCTGCATTGCGTTCCGTCTTGACCTACTCCGTCTCATAATCTTTTTTATCAGGTAAGCTTCACGTTATGCTGCTGCTGTCACAATGGGAAAGCTCGACTACACGGTGTCTACGGGGAAGAGTGTACTCACCTCTGTGACCATCGCGTCGCTGAGGATTACGATGTCCAGGAAGTCCAGTGTCGCCGACACAGTATTGAGAAAGGCGAGAAAATTCTCAAGTGTCCATAACTCTTCAACGAAGATCAAGTAGACTCCGATGCAAAAGGAGAAGAGTAACACACCACCCGAGGTCACTATTGCGTACTGCCATATGTCGTTTAGACGTCGCTTCATGTCCGAAATGGTGCAGAGGTTGAACCTTACGTCCTCGACCAATCGCGCTCGCCTTTCCGAGCCAATAACGTCACATTCTTTCCTTCGCACGATGGACCTGAGAACCCCGTGCTGGTGCTCAATGTACAATCTGATCACTTCGCAGCAGGGCCTGAGGACCAGAAAGGACGCCGCGTCAAACACGTAATAAAGAAAGTTGCCCGTCATGCATGTAAGTTTCAACATTGCGCCCAGTGCTGGACCACGGCCGAGTCGGTCTACAAACTCCAGCGAGAGGTAACTATAGGTGCATACGTTCGCAACGAATGCTGACAACAGTAGAAAACGTATCAAGCAGCAGGTAGGTGTCATCCTGCGATGATTCCTCGGTGCAACGAACTGAACGCTTTCCTCGTACTTGGAAGATTCGCTGAAGAACCTGTGCATACTTCTCACTTTGACGGTCGCGAGAGTTGTGTTTAGCGCCACCTTGGCATTGACGACGACGTAGAGCAATACGTGGACGGTCGTGGTGAAAGGCACATCGTGCGCGAATACGGTCAGGCAGAGCTGGTAAAAGAAGCCTATCTCGACGATGGCACACACAGAGAGGCAACCAACGGAATAGATTAGGTACAACTTATTCCAGAAGCAGACCCTTCTATCAGATTCTGACGTCTCAGAACTGCGAGAGATCATGAGACCCGACGACTTGCAAATCGTTCCGTACCACTTGAAGTGACGTGTCATGAAAGACGCCATAATGACCACTTCGGTATTCTCAAAACGATAGTCTCTCTTTTTTTTTTCCTTTTTGGAGAGTGAGAGTGAGCAATGGAGGCCTGTGAACCAGAACCACAAGCTATTGTGGTCACACCAGTGTTCTGTAATGAATAAAACACTAGCAATTAATATTAGACAACGTTGGGACGTAATACGCTCCTCCACGGCGCATCAAAATTTTACAGCGTAACATAAACGCAGCGAATCACCAGCAAACTTAGTATTAAATAACGCATAGTGCGCGAACATTCACGCAAGACGATTGTTTCAGTTACGCATTGTGGCATATCGTTGATTCTGCTTATCGCTTGAATCGTGGAGGTACAAGAAGGTTAGCCATGTTAACTGCATGAGTGCCGCACATTAATTATTCGAACAAGTTCTTTTTCAATACTCACGTGAATATGGCTACACATTCCCAATTTCTATTGAAGCTTACACTTGGTTCAACACCCATGGTAGTTTCTTTTTTCATATACGTAAATCTGTGCGTTTTTTTAAGGACAGTAGCAGACGAGAAGGCACTCCGACCATTCAGCATTCTAATGAACCATACATATATATCCCTTTCAAGAACCTTGTACACCAAGTTATCACTACATAAATGATCTAGACCCCTGCTTTCACTTAGGTCACAATATCGCATTTATAGCTAGACTACACAACACATCGTATCTGAACAGTGCAAGAGACATGACCAATGGTGCCCAGCACTTCCCCTCTCGTGAACGACCAACTCACGCTTTGAAAGGGCCGCTCGTACGTGGTTACCTGGTGGCTGTTGACAGTTCGAGGTACATCATCACTGACGCTCTCTCGAAGGCTTTCGCCATCGAACGATGGTGAACTGTTAGGCATAACCCCCTGCCGACACTGCTTGCTAACGATGTTTGCTTGCGTTACCGTGGATACCGTGCACTCGCACCGAATTATGAATGCTTCTTACGTCGGCGCAAGCGTTTCACGTCGACGGGTGCCAGCCGTGGTCTCACAAGTACGACCTTCAGTGTTTCGCCGAGAGCGAGGCGCTGGACGTGCGAGAAGTGCATCGATTTGAATAACCACGATGCGGTGCTCGTAACTTATTCTTCAAAGTCGATATGCAGCGCGCCGGGTGGAGGGTGCGAAGCTTTATGGTGCGCGGTCTGCATATCTTATCGCCGCAGCAGCACGCTGTAAAGAGACACGAACAAGACAGCTATACTCCGAGCTAAATTAGGGTTCACGTCCATGAAGATGAGTCAGGACACCAGCGTAGTTGTTGATTACGTCGAACACGCGAGGCACCGTTCAACGGTGGCTTTCCGTTGTATCTTCTATTTTTGTTCACCAAAAGAAGAAGCAAGATGCACGCCATGCACCCACGTTTATGAGCTGGTGCTAACCTGGCTATGACTAAGCTTGAGCGAACGGCCTCCAAGATGATGAACGCGCGGTGTTTGTTTTGACTATGCATGTGCGCATGGCCTCCAAGATGACGAGTGAGGGCGGCGCTGCGCGCCCACCATTTAGGAGGCCATGGTGTGTGCTTCGAAAGTACAAGCTGGTCGCGTAGATCGCGCTGTGTGGCGATTTCGTTTAAAATAAACAAAAAAACGTCTACACGAGACGTAAACGGTCTAAACCCGAGTCGGAACACAGCGCGACCTTGCTCTAGGTGGATTGTGCTTCGTGCGAAGGTTTCACGTACGACTGATGCTCAGCACAACCCGCACTGTCCGTAATGTCACGTGAGCGCATCACGTGACTCAAGCGACCGTACAGTATGGAACGCCGCCATTTCAAACGCGCCAGGAAGCGAAATAAAACAGAAGAAAAAGGTCAAAAGGACCGGTTCTTCATCGCCGGTACGAGGCTTAGATACATGCCGCAGGAACACGGCGTACACTGAAATGTCCATGCCTTATTGTCGATGGAAAGACAAGTCGATTGCACAACGAAAGGCGGTACTACTATTCTCTATATTTGAAAGGTCGTTTGTACATGTAGGGAAAAGGGTGCGGGTCAGACGTTTTTAGTTTGCTAGCTCATCTATATCTATGGAAACGTGGCCTGGGAACTTTTTACCAGGATTTTACGTTTCCCGTTGATCTTTGCTAGGCTTACCCGAGCATGCCTAATATTTTATCCACCGCAGTCTATGGGAGCGCGCGCGCACACACACACGCACACGCACACGCACGCACGCACGCACGCACACAGGCACGCACGCACGCGCGCGCGCGATGTCCGATGCATCTTTCCAGATATACTGCCAAGAGCCACCTTGAAAAGCAGTTTAATTTTCTTTGTTTAAAACATCTGTCTTTTGAATGTATTTTGTCATTGCTTTCGTCAAAGAACAGACGCTTTTATCGTTTACTGTAACCATTATTTTTAGTTGAAGCTCTTACAAAACACACTTAAACATGTCCGTTAGCAGGTGAACCCTTCAGAGGTCGAAGCCCTTTCACTGATGTTGTATTCGGTTATTCTATAGGCTTTGTGGCGCAGGCTTCATACAGCCGCAGTCACGACTTTCTGCCCTTTTGTTCTTTACAACTATAGGATAGAGGCTCTTCCTGTGAACCCCGTATACTCATGGTCATAACCATGTCGTCCTTCACGACATTTGGGCTACTGTGTCTTTGGCTTTTGGCTACGCCGCTTCACCTGACTTGGCAAAACTGGCTCGGTGAACAGACCAGCTCTATGTACTACGTGACTCAATGCGCTGGTGAAATCTGGCGAAAACATTATCCCGTTTTTTGTGCGTGTGGTGGGCGTCGCTTCTCGATCGGCCTTGTATTGCAGTCGGTGTTTTGTTGTTTGAAATGTGCCTGCGCTCGTCCTGGGAGTTCCGCCAGTGCTGCTCATTGCGAAGATGCACTACACTGACGGGGAGACGTGCATATTGATACCGTGGTACACTCGACGTTAAACGGTAAGTACCGCTCGCAGTCCCCTTGGACAGCGCTTTGTTAACTGCGTGAGCACAATAATAGCGCTGCCAACCAAGTTTTTCTTGACATGTCGACGATAAGTGAGCATTTGCTCACGTTGGAAGCATGCCTGTGCGTACTGTTTCGTCAGGATGATGGCAAAGTTGTGTGATGTTAGGTGCGGCCAAGTTCTTTGTTCGGAGTGAGGAACAGAGTATACGTGCGCGCGACTGTGATTCCTCGGCTGATTTTGATCCGAGTTGTGGCGGCGCCCTTCTCTGTTGGCACTGGTGTTTGGTGCCCCGCTAGCGACTAGCCACTATCTCGGTCCAGGAATAGTTGCGCATGGTTTAATAATCATTGAGCCAGTTAGCTCTAGGCGTCAACCGTGTCTAAGGCCCATATGCTTGGTCGGGTTGGTAATCCATGTGCACTTTTTTTTTGTCGCCCAAAATGACCGTTGACGGCAGACAAGGGCATGGTGTCCGCGTCGTTCTTTTTGGGTCCTTGTTCATTTTGTACACTAAAACTACTGTGGATGATCACTGATAACGAACATAATGCTTCGTGTTACGTGCGCCCCTCAAAGCTCGCCTATACGTGATAATACAGACTATTTCGTTAAGATCGTACCGACGTTTCCATTCACCCGCAACGTAGATGGCGTGATACTGATACGTAGGCGGCGTGTATATAGCCGTTCGTTGAACTGTGTTTAAATGGATCTTTCATATGTGTGTGTTGGGAGGGGGGGGGGCAAATTGCCTTACCTGAACTGTCCAAGCGCTAGTTTGATATTTTCAGCCTTAGTGGTGGCGTTAATTCCTGCACATTTTTTTTTTTAGTCTGCAAGCTTTCATCATGTGGATCTTTCGTTATGTTTTTCTTGTTATCGAAAGTTATGTTCACCTCAACCCGCTTTTGGTGTTTGACTTCGCTGAGTACGTTTGCGTTCTCTAGTCACATGCTACAAAAGTTCTCAGCTTATCAATATCATTTTCTTTGGTACACAGAGGACGCCCTCTAGTGTTATGCATACGGCACGGTCTCCATGCATGTGTTGCCTCTGAAATGTCAAATAATAGCCAGCATATTCGTCTGAATACACACCAAATATAGAACTGTTCTTCCTTCGGGATCTTTGCTTTCAAACAATTAAATACTTCAGGAATCAGTCTCACCAAATGATCTGATGTTGCGTAATCGTGTTGATACGAGCCACCTGAAAAACACTACTTCACCTTTAGTCGCAGCAAGCACATACCTACACACAACTTAATTTTACATGTTACCTTCACTAGATACATGATGTGTGTACATACCGTCATGAATGCGCAGTTACATTGCGCTTTTTTTGCAGTAAATAAGATGCTTATATGGTGCGCATCACATTGCGTTTCCTCTAAGAAACGCCATGATAGATTTAAAGTACCATGGTAGATCTGCAGAAATACACGTGTGTCTGGGTGGATGCGTACATGCGCCCTGCTCTAATAGTGAACTCGTTCGGTTATTCGTCTACAGTTAATGTGAGAACAAACTGGCCGTTATGTGGAATATACCTGTGCTGAGATATCGTGTGTACCCAATGAAAAGGGGCCCTTCACCAGGTTTGACGATTTTGAGCTGACGAGCGCGATGCATACAAGGGCCGTTCACGATCACGTCTGCCAAATTTGGCAACGCTACACGCCACGGAAATGGGTCGAAATTCAAGACGAACACTGCTTGCCCTTCTTTTGACGTAGAATATGACGTAGACAACGAAATTGCCCTAAGTATACGGTATATGCTGTGATGTCGGTCCTCTGCGTAGACGACTGTGCTGTGACGTCGCCAGTAGCACGTGACAAGGCGATAATTATTTCACACATGTGTAGTTTTGTGTAATTTGTTGCTTGAATATATGAATAAAACTTGAGATAAATAATGAGGCACACACAGGTGGTGTATGCGTCTTTAATTTTTATCCCGTGAATTGCAACAAGATGCGGGGCTGTAGTGTGCCTGCGTCTCGCATACGTTCGTGTCCCTGCGGTTAGCGCATCGAGAAGACGCCAGCCTCGGAAACAAAGTGGCTCTGCGCAGGGGCTTCAGAACCAGGGGGAGAAGGGGGCAGTGGGGACCACCTTCCTCAGGTTAGATACCATGCCCCCCCCCCTTCCTAACAGCTGCGATGAACCCTCCCTCTGCCCGCACACTTCCCATATACTTCCGGAGCCCCTGGCTCTGCTCGTTCTAGCACTCGTTATGCTCTTCTATTCACGGCGTCTAAAGCGTTTCCGAACGAATGCGCACTGAGGCATCCATCCCGCAGAAATAGACAGCAGACAACAAAATAACGCTGGTCAACAAAATGCCACCCGAGCGCTGCAGGATTAGGCTTTCTCGGGCCTCTGGCACGTCATGCGCACGTGACCTCTTGCTCGGAGAGTGTGTGGACGAGATTTGGCCTGCGAAGGCTACGCGGGGCGAGCAGCAAGGGTTTCGAGCACACATCCTCGCATCCTGGTTTCACGCCGCTTAAAAATGCTGGTTTTGTCGGCTCGTAATGAACCGATCGAAAGAAACCTTGTGGCATAATGCTCTTCATCAGACACATAACTACTATAGTCCCTAACTAGACTTTGTTATAGGGCCTAGTGAGGCGCTTTCTAAGGGTTCGTGTGCGGGTGATTAGTGATCAGCTGCCGTCTCGTAAGATCACTTATACTACGTGAAGAGTGCAAATAGAGCGTTCCTACACCCGCCCTAATGGCTACAGGTGGCGCTGCTGACCGCCGTCGTACCTCAGAGGTACGGCATCAGACGCGTTATTCAATGGTCGCCGCTTCGGATCCTACCGGTGGCAAGTTACCTTTCCGTCCACTTTTCTTTCTTCACATTTACACTATAATTACTTTGTAACAACATCCCGTAAACTTTCCTTGGTAATATTGTCTGTTAGCTCGCGCTAATGTGTATCCATTAAAACGCTTACCTTGGACCATTATCGTTGATTTTGCTTGTGTTTGATTTTTAATGCATTTTTTAATATTTGAAATACTATATTGATTGAATGAAAGTGCTTGGAAGAAATTCAAGAGTGTCACTCGTCGCCCGTGCCACTAAAAACCGGAAGACTAACTCCGTTCCCTTCTGCAATATCTCTCTGTATCAGGGTTGCCAGTTACGCTTATAATAAGATGATTTGGGCTTCCTTCTACGCCCAGTCGCTTGTAGGATTTTTCCAGTCGCTTGTCGCGTTTTGGGGGCTTAATTGCATTTTTCTATAAATTATAGGTATATCAGTCATCACGTTCACCAGCGCACGTTTGTTGTTTATTAATAGCGTTTTTCTCAATGACACAATGTAGCTGAGTGTATAGGCCTGTTTGAGGGCCAAGGTTAATCGCAGTGCCCCTCCCCCACCCCGTCTTGCGGATTCAATGCACGCGGCAGATTTTTCGCCCCTCCCCGTTTTTGAAGTGACTACAGGGGAAGCCAGCTCCCCTGATTCTGTCCTCGTGTGCACGCTTGTGGTTCAGTGTCGAAGTCAAAAATACGTTGGCGGAGCGAAAAAATACCGTAAGGCGAGAGCTGAAGTCCAGTGCACCTCAACCGCATATACCCCAGGCAATTCCCCGACGCTGGCTGTATCCTATGTAAACACGAATGCGCAGACATGAAACACACTCTTTGGAAATTCCCACACGCTATACACGGCTTTTCGGGCACCGAAACTCGGACCTCCTTGAAATGCGTTTGCTCGACGCTCTGGCTAGCTCAGAATTAGAAGACCCAATTTGGGCCATCCAGCAGGCCCGAGCAGCGGCGGAAAGGTTAAGCCTTACCGCGACCACCCGGGTGGACAATAGGCCCGGTCGCTAATCTGCAGGTTTTTAAGATAATGTTTTGTACATTAATTTATTCAAACGTGCGTTCTACCGAAGGGAGACTGCCCTGAGACGATGTTAAAGATTACTATGTGGTTTCGTTCATAGTGGCGCATCTTTTGGCTCTACAAGACAAGAAAATTACGCGGTTTATGATATCCTTCTTCGTACTTTATTGACATTTTTAATCATAATCAAAAATATTCTCAATAATCACAAAATTTAATGTTTCCGCTTGTTTTGACTTTTTCTTTCATCATGAGTGTTTGCATGTTTGCTCCGTGGCATCGGTCAACACTGTTCTGTATACATGATCTGATGGCGCTATATATTGCAAAGAAAAAAGCGTTCAGCAAAGCACAAGGCATTGCTTGCTCAACAAACAGAAGGAAACAAACTTTCAAGGAAGCAGCAAATAAATGATGGAGGTAAAACTTTATTCTATCACTGAGCCACGCCGGTGCTTGGGACTTGGCAAACTTTCCTTGGGCACGCTTGATGTCGGGGAAGCAATCGCGTTAATATGACTTATAAAGCGTTTTAAAACGGCGAAAGAACAACGAGTTGTCCCACAGTGCGAATAGCGTAACGAGTGGGTCATCCAACGCTCCAACTCATTACAAAAGCTTATTCTTGTTCACCTATTAGCTGTGGTGCATACCCACTTCAGATATGATTCCTCATCGTCGTCAGCCACTGCATGAACGAATGGCGCAAAATTCCTTGCAAGTGTTTACCGGACGCCACGCTTCTCGGAAGATTGACGAAAAATAGCATAGCGATTGCCGGTCTACTATCCTAAAATTTTTATTATTGATGGCGTAATGTGCATCAAGCAAGTGTGCTCGCAGCAGTTACCCAGTCAGTGCTTAGAAAAGGCTCTGAAACGCTGCTCTTCTATCTTTCTCTGTGACTGTGCTGCGCCTTCCGCGCAGGCCTGGCGTTTTTTCCACAGAGAGATTCGGGAAGGTACGTCACAGGGTCCCCGCACGACCGTATTCCGCTACGCGTTTATGACGTCATGTAGTGGCATGACGTGGGCGACCAGGTCAGTGGCGATCTTCTGCTTGGCCTTGTCTGTTGAGCGCAGCAGGGTAGCCTGTTCCTCTCATGTGGCAGTTTATCGTTGTCCTCCTGTATACATGATTAAGAACTACGTTATAACGAGAAGTCGTTCGTTCATTTGTCAAGTTCTGTCAGACTTTCTTCACTGTCTCACTTGTCTGAACGAGAATGACCGTGTACGTGATCATTGCTCCGGCAAGCTGCAAATGGAAAGACATGTGATATTGAAGCTTTATATATACAAGCTGTTCTTCTTTTTGTTAGAAGAAGATATACAGACGCCGTCCTGTGTACACCTTTACATATCATTTCAAGAGGTGGGAAGCTACGTGCTTAAAAAGAGGCTACAACGGTCACTTGCCTAAGTCAACATAAATATTATGGGGCACACTTCACATTCTTCACTCGAAAGCATTTCTTCCAAATGATACATTGAATTCGACCATTACGGGGTTGTATTTTACCCAGTGCAGTACAAGGTTGAACCTTAACCATCATAGCAAAAGTTCTGGCAGCTACATCAGTACCTTTGGTTTCTGCATCCCTAAAATTTCCTACCAGTCTTTTTTTTTTCGTTCAAGACTGCAGTGTCAGAAACATACGATATACGGGCGCATGGCATTCGGACATCTCTATTATGGAAGTTTTACAATGCTTTGCCAGAGTTTACTAGTGAACTATAGCTGTAACGTTATATGTGACAAGAAGAGCAAGTCGAGCAATGGCAACGTTAGTATTCATGTTGTCAGGCAACAGAGTAACATGCAAAGTCAGAGTTATAGGCTCTGCCGTTTTACGTGCAAACCGGGCCACTATCTGATTATCATGTTGGTCGAGCTGAGGACACTTTAATGCCACGAAAATAGTTATTGTAGCCGGCCTTTACAACTCAGCGAAACCTTGCGACGCACGTCTTTCGGCCCAGATGCTCGTCGCGAACCTAGCGGGGACCTCGAGCAACTCGAGTTAGGGGACACACCTGCTGTGCTCGTTTGGACACCTGTCAATTCTATCACCGTGGTCCAGTGAAACGAGCTAGGCCTAGCGCCTCTTGGTATGTTAGGCCCAATCTAGCACATTTATTATCACCTGCACGAACAAACATGCTTCGGGCTCGTCGCTAGGCCGAACCTCCACAGATTTTTTAAGTCGCAACCTATTGACCACTCCATCAACTGTAGGCGGCGCAATGGTGCGTCGAACTGGCGGACAAAACGGTGATGTCGCGAGCGTGCACGTCAGCGTTGCAGAGCGTGAAGACGCGCTGAGAGACTGAAGTGCGGCGCAGATTATCGCCATGTGACAGCTTCGGAGCACGGCCGCATGGCGCCGCCTGCGTCGCTGGAATGACCTAATTTTGCACAAATTATGGCCGTATCTTCTTTGTAACAGTCACTCGCTTTCTTTAGATTCTTCAAGGGCTGCATTGTAGTTATTTCGTGGTAAGAGCTAATCTAGCATAACCCGGAGTGGTGTGTTATACCCTCACCAGCCAGTTTTAATGCCTTGGGACCTTGAGGATGCTCGAAAGTAAAACAAAAAGTAGATATCGTCAAACATGTCTTTCTAGTGATAACGAACAGTTGACGGTGTTCCAGAAAAGCCGAAAAGCGGGAACTTTACATTTTTTGTTTTATTTTTCAGTGACAGAAACAGAAGTCAAAAGAACTGCCCGCTCAACTTCGAGTTAAGTGTGGTGGACACACTCCATAATGGAATAAATCCAAGAGTTCATGTACTTTCATGATGAGGCCGGCCCTGTCAGTGGCGAATTGTGGAGTTCTTATGTTTCTTCATATTTGCATTCAATGTATACTTTTGAGCTTCCTTACTTTCGAACGTAGCACAATATGCTTGGTACTTGAAGACTCGCTGACACTATAGCCTACAATGAAATAATTAAGAGTGACTCTTAATTTCTTACCGAAACGAGCGTCGGTAATTTCAAGGAGAAGAAACCAGCGGCAGATAACGCCATCTCTCCGGGTTTCAAGGAACTCCTCAGAAAGACAACCTGCAAAAGTCGTATTGTTCGAGCATATGGTTCGAGCAAGCGGAGAATGTATTCAGTGACATGTGCTTGCTAACAGTGAATAAGCAGTGCGCTTACGGGTCGATGAGCATCTTTTATCGGACATATACATATTCAGGGTGATCCAGCTGTATTTAGTGAGAGTTTCAAAATATGCCAATGCAATGACGACGCGACCAAGTGCATGTTGCCGACTCTCGCATGGAGCTAGTCATACTATACTTTTGAGTTCTGATTAATAGCTTGCTTAGGCTACTTCCGTTAATGAACTTCTGAAGAAACAAAGCTGGGCAAAAATTTCAGTGAGAAAGTTGTAGATCGGTTCGCAAAATTCCGATCAGACTGTTTCGAACTTATCTGTTAGTTATTATAGTGCTTTACTGCTTAAAACAGACGCCCGCGAAATACAAAGATACCTCGTGTCATTCCCACCCGTGCGTCAGAGCGGGCTGCGATTCCAATGCTCCCTAACACTCCGCATACGAGCGGTCATAGCATTTGCGGGATGGTGCTGTCTCGACAGGGGCGCGACAATGGCAGAGGCCGTGCGATGAACATGCTTTAGTGGGGGCGCGCCCGAAGTTCGGCGACTACTGAAAGTAGTAGAGAACAAATGCGTACTTGGTCGACGTAGCTGTCGCTTTCTGAGGAAATCACGACTTCTTGCAGGGTGCGTCGCACGTTCCGAACCTTCAAAGAAAGAGAAAAGTTGATGGTAGGGCACCGTTAAGAAACTGACGTCAGTGTTGGACAACTCCGGGTGTTCATATTGTCCCCTGTTAGTGACGATGAAGTGGGGAGAAAAGAAATTCTATTGTT
The DNA here is from genome assembly GCF_043290135.1 of Rhipicephalus microplus. Lineage (NCBI taxonomy): Eukaryota > Metazoa > Arthropoda > Arachnida > Ixodida > Ixodidae > Rhipicephalus > Rhipicephalus microplus. Next base: position 58,328,394 of record NC_134707.1, on the reverse strand, counting down.
CACCACGTTACATACAAATTTGGTTCCACAAACACGTACCAATTCGGTTCCACGAAATTATGCCACTTGAAATTTGTGTTCACAATAAATGTGTCACATGTTTACACTCAATTCTTCTGGCACCCAGCACACAGTGTTCTTTTAGGTAGTTCTTAGGCCCTGAATCGGCGAACACGCCAAGACAACCCGGTTGTGTGCGATTTTAATGAAAGCACAGGACCATCGTTTCATGAACTCCTCCTCTCCCAGTGAAAAGAATTCTGATTTCAAATGGCCCGTTACAATATTATACAACCGCACCAGCAAATCCCATTGATGTTTACGGGCCTTTTTGCTTGATGCACAGCCAAGCCCCTGTTTTCCCACAACACGTACATGCCATCGGTCAGCACTAGACGTGCAAGCGCGCCATTTGGACATCGTTCTCTTTTGACAAATCTTTCTACACCCAACGGGAGGTACGCCCTGTCCACGAGGGACCAAAAAGTCTTGGCCACTCGACAGGTTAACAAAGCGTGCTCGTTGTCCTCGTGCATGCCGCAGTGCACGCACGATCCGACCGAACGTAGTGCTACTTGTACATTCGGTCCGCCGAGGCCAGGAAAGACCACCTGTAACGCGACACGATATCCTGGATGTTGCACGGTAGCATACTGGGCGTCAACAACACCCACGGAAAACCGGGGTTTTTAACCTCGCAGCCCGAGTTTACAAGTAGGTCTTGAGTGAGTTCCGTGTTACACACCTCCAGGAGGGGGGTGTCCAGATTTAGCACGGCTATACGCTTGTAAAATCCTACTACATGCCCGTAGAGGGGCGTCGGTTTCATCGCCTTCAGCCCCGCGGGTTGCGTCGGAGAGAACAAACTACCCTGCACCCCCAAGAAATACATTGCCAGTTTCCTGGCGCGGTGTTCCTTCTGAAGTTGCAAGACCTTGAGGGTCGTCTTCAAGCATACATGTCCGCGAGGGCGACCATCTAAAAGATGTTCCATCCACCCTTCTCGCTAGGCAATCCCAACTGCTCGTATTGAACGAGGGCCGTTTTGGCATTCCAGAAAAACCTAACTATTCGGCACTTGACCTTACGCGCGATTTGGTTCGGTATGACTACCGAGTTTGTTGAAAACCGCAGGCGCTCATTATAAACGCCCATGAGTAGATATCGACATACGTAGTACGGCAAGTTAAATTCAAGTGCCCTGGTTATTTCCTGTCTTAGTGTATTCACCTCCTCCTTCCAACTCTGGTTGGACACGCCAGTGGCCCTGTAATTTGTTCCTAGGATAGTTACATTGTCTACCACGGAGATTCTGTGTAGACACGTTACCGGGGATACATGGAGACACAAAGACTTGCATTCGTGCAAATAAAGTTTCGCTCCGGAGAGCTCTGCATAGGTTGAGAAAACTTTAAGGACGGTGGCGAGGCTGTCCTCGTCCCTGTTATATATCGTGATGTCGTCTGCATAGGCAGCTACATTAAGTGAGCCACTACCTGGGGTCTGCAACCCAAGGACACTCGGGTGTCTTTCTACCTGGACAAGGAAAGGTTCAACTGTCAGCGCGAACGACAGGGGGGAAAGGGGACAGCCCTGTCGCACATCTCGCGTTACCGGAAAAAAAAAGCTACCGTTTCATTATTCATCGTTAAGTCACTATTATTGTCATCATACAGTTCCATGATTAGGTACACAAACTGTGTAGTGAAACCAAATGCCAAAAGAGTGGCGAAAATGTATTCATGTTCTACCCTATCGCATGCTTGTGCCTGGTTTACGGATGGAAGCCATCCATTCGCTTGCCGCTGCCTCGTGTAGTCTTTATATATCTATTCTACATGTTCAGGGTTTGGACAAGTGGGCAGAACACAAGCTGGTACATATGAAAACGCTTTGTTCAGTGAGCTCTCGCCCACACCAGTTTCACCCTGATCGAGGCGATCAAGACGTCGGCCGTCGGTTACCTGCTCGACTGTGAAGCGCGTTGGCTTTCATGAACGCCTTATCGAATCTTCCAGCGCTATTTACTGGTCCCAGCGTTAGATCGAAGACAAACCCTTTAGTGCGCAATTTGAGGGGGCGAAGCTCCTCATGGTCGAGGTTTGTGCCCCAATCGCCGTATCCAGCCGCTATATCCGGAGCGCTCACAAGAGGAGCAGCTGTGTTCTCGTTTCTAGTTTAAACGGAGATCACTAGATGGCTCTGCAGCGCTCGTTACATGCAGAGGGCTCTGCAGTGCTCGGTTCAAGAGGACTTGTGGGGAATACTGGACACGCTATAGGTGTGGAAGATGGTCACTAATCGTTTAAAGGGTATCTATAAAAGTAACAAGGTAGTTATAAAGTGAGAAAAAACGGTATCAAAGCCCAGAGAGGTTAAACGGGGCCTTAGGTAGAGGTGTCCTCCGTCACCTTTGTTATTCATGATCTACCTACAAGTCTTACATGCCAAATTAGAGGGAAGTGGACTTAGCTTCAAGCCCTCTTTCGTCAAACAAGAAAAACTCATTGAACTGGCACTACCAGCATTGATGTACGCAGATGATATAGTGCTAATGGCCGACAACAAGGAAGATTTGCAAAGATTGATGAACAGCTGTGGTAAAGAGGGAGATAGGTTAGATTTAGGATTTTTAATGATAATGATGATTTTTAATGATAATGAAGGTAGTGAGCTTAGGATAAAGGAGGTCACGCTAGAGATAACAGATAAACACAAATATCTGGGCGTATGGATAAGCAATGGAACCGAGTACCTACGGGAACACGAAATATACGTAACGACTAAAGGTAACAGGAAGGCAGCAGTGATGAAAAATAGGGCACTGTGGAATTACAATAGGTATGATGTTGTGAAAGTAATATTGAAAGGGGACATGGTTCCGGGTCTGACGTTTTTGTGCATCAGATCAGAAGTTCAAGCAAGATTAGAAATTAAGCAACGTGGAATAGGTCGGCTTGCTTTAGGAGCTCACGGGAATACACCGAATCAGGGAGTACAAGGTGATATGGGATGGACATCATTTGAGGGCAGGGAAGCTAGCAGCAAGATAAAATTTTAAAAGCGATTGAGAGAAGTGGGGCAGGAGCGTTGAGCAAGGACGGTTTTTAGCTACTTGTACATGAATGTCGATACAAAATGGAGGAAGCGAACCAGAAAATTGACGGGTAAATCCTTAGAAAACGGCAGGGGGCCAAACCAAAAGGAACTATCAGCTAAGAAGAAGGTGAAGAAAACGGAGACTGACATGTAGAGAATTGGCATGATTAAGAAGTCCGCAATAGAGATCTATCGAACATTTAAGCAGGAAACTGCCAAGGAAAGGATCTATGATAATACTCGGGGCAGTTCTCTACTGTTTGAGGCCAGGACGGATTGTTGCGAACCAATTAGGACATATCGGGCCAAATACAAAGGGGTAGACACGGTATGCAGTACATTCAGAGAGGAGAAGGAAACTGCCGAACACTTGATTTTGTTCTGACAAGGGCTTCACCTTATAGTTAAGGATCACGGCGCAGAGCTTTTCGAAGCTTCGGGGTTTACATAGAGGGAGGGCAAGATAAACTTTAAGCGGGTAGAATTAACTGGAAGGAGGTTATCTGATTGGTGGCTAAAGTCACGGCACGAGTGAAAATTAAACTCTTCACTGCAAAGTACCTGTCCTATACTTCACTATTTAAAGGGAAAAAAAGATAAATCTAGTTAGTGGTTCACTAAGTATTACGGCTAGGTGGCGTTAGCCGCTGCCCGATCAAAAGGGTACTGCTACATCCATCCATCCATCCATCCATCCATCCATCCATCCATCCATCCATCTATCCCGGCGCGTGCTATAGTTGGATAGAGTACCGCCAGAGGGCCAGAACTACGAACCGCGCTCGCTCGCTGCGCGCTTTCTCTTTCTTCCGACAGTGGCCAGTCAGTGCGCTTCGTTCATCACATGAATTTAACTTTCTGCATTGTCAATAAGGCTTGACTTAATTAACCCCAATCTACTGCATGTGACCATAGCCGATCGCTTCGCTGAAGACACTGCGATGTTTGATTGGTCGTGCGGCGTTCGAGAACCAACGTCAAAAGTGTTACTTTTTGCAAATAATGCAACAATAAAACTTATTGCACACGCATCAGGAGCCCATGATTTTATTCTTTAACAAAACATGACTGCTTGCAGAACTATGAAGTGTTTAAATGCATAAAAAGTACAATTACTTCCTGAAACGCATACAAGAAAACACAATACTTCATTTTCTTTTTTGGAATGTTACATTGCGTGCCTTGGAATTGCGTTATCTCAGTTTGACACATTCGTCAAAAACGAATCGTAATTCGCGCCCCCTGAAAGGGATAAACTCAGTTGCTCATGGCCTGCGCGTCTTGACAGAACAGTATGAAGCAATATTTGTAGCATTGAGGATCGGCCTTTGGTGAGCTGTGATAATTTGTGTGTGTGTGTGTGTGTGTGTGTGTGTGTGTGTGTGTGTGTGTGTGTGTGTGCGTGTGTGTGTGTGTGTGTGTTGAAAGCCGACCACATAAAAACATAAAGGATATTATTGCACATTAGTACATTAGTTCTTCGGGAGGGAGGGTTAGGAAATAGAAATTGACCACCACCCGTTTCGCCTCATAAATGTGCACAAAACTCCGTATGGATTTTTATAGGAAGAAAAGCTTCTTCGTTGCCGATATATTCGTCCTGCTCCGGGGCTCGAACCCGGGACCAATGATTTTCCGGGGCCATCACCCCGGAGAGGCGTTCGTCCCAGGTCTAATTTTCAGCCCAAGATGAGTGTTTCGGGAACAAGAAAGCTTTCTTTCCCATAGAAATTCATACGGACTTTTGTACGCATTCGTGCTGCGAAACAGGTGAAGGCGAATTTACCGAATTTCACTTTCCCAGCAAACGAATAAACTTATGGGGCAATATTTAGCTATCACTTTTTGTCCTGGACACTTATATTCACGAAAAAAGTTCATGTTGTATATATACTTATGACTTCATCCACTACGTCCTCTTGAAAGTAGTTTGAGCGTCCCCTTTCACATCGAATCTTTTACAGCATCCGGTATACTTGAAGCGCTCCACAGGGTGGAAGCTGGGCGCTGTAGTTCAGCAGCAGTAAAGCAGCAGTAAAGCAGCAGTAAAGCAGCAGTAAATATGCTATATAATATTTCTGACTTATGTCAAGCGAGGGACGAAACTGTTCAGCAAAGTACATCGCGACGTTTTTTAACGCAGCTCAATTGTGGATGCTGGGTCGAGTTTGTGCAACGTACTTGAATTAAAAAAAAGCGCAAAATGCATATTACCAGTAAGAGCGCGTTTACACTAGAGCGACATGACACTTACACTACCCCGACGAAGTCACAAAGCAGACGCAGACCATCGACCGACGAGTCAACCGCCGACGACACTTCAAAAGACGGCGTGTCCTCGTAGCGTAACATGATGAGAAATCGAAAACACCAGCAAAACGTATCGGCAGACTGATTGCCGGCGTGTCTTCGCGAGATATGCTGCTGTGCGTAAATTTCCTTATGTCTTAGCTTCAAACGACCACGAAGGGGAAAATGATAGAGGAGATGACAATGCCCCCTCGAGGCTTCCACGTCGTTTGAATAAGCATCCTGCGCACCCCACGGAAGTCTTTTCTTCGCTTCCCTTTAGTGTATGCGCAGCCCCATCCCTTTAAGCCGTGAATTATGGCGGGGGCTGCGCTGCGTAGCCGGAGAGAGACAGTGGCAGAGCAGGAAGCATGGCTCAAAATGAGGTGCAGGTGTGCAATTTCAGTCGGTGTCGCTGTGTGACTACGGAATGGGCAAACTAAAGATTGTGAGCACGACAAGGCGGAGACGGAGACTTCCAGAGACCATCAGGTGACTGTTTATGCTGTTGCAGTGTAAATATGACGACGACAAGGAAAAAGACACTCCCAAAGACGGTATCCCAAAGCCCTTGTATCCGAGACATACACTTATCTGAAATAAAGATCTGATTCATTGATTTCGATTGATTGGTTGATTGATTGAAGCCCCGATTGATCAGGTCGAACAGGTGGCTAAGGCCAGTGTGGTTCTAGAATTAAGTTCCCACGCATTGAAATGACTTATGTTTCGTTAGTATATTTCTGTTGTGTTCTCAAGTACACGTTCGATAGTTATAGCGCGAGAACAAAACGACGACACAGAGACAAGAAAGACACTGTCTCTGTGTCGTCGTTTTGTTCTCGCGCTATAACTATCGTCATGGCATACCAACTAGCCCAAGCTGCCACACTTCACGTTCGAATTCGGCATGGCCCAGCTTGTGAGGAACGCGGCTGCGTGTTACCGTGGTAGTGGGGCCGCAGAGTGGCAGGCGCATGCAAAACCGCGGACGTGGATGGTGGTACTCACAGTGTTCTCTAGATGGACGCACGGACGGACGCATAGACGGACAGACAGACAGATGGACGGACATACAGACGGAATTGTAAAGCGGGTATGTGTCACAGGGTATACCTACGCATGATGTTGCTCTCGTGTAACACTAATTCACGCTGTCACAAAGAGGTTGTTTATCTCTTCGCGCCAGCTTCTTCAAACTTTCGTCAAATATTATGGTATCAGAAAGGCGATTTCTGCCCGGCATGACCTTCTTTGTCGGCTAACCCTTTTCGCCTCATTTTTAATGTTCCGACTCGAATGAAATGCTTTCGTTAAACCTGCAAGGAATATGCATACATAGATGATACTTACTTCTCTGACCATTGCGTCGCTGAGAATGGCGATGTCCAGAAAGTCTAGGACCGCCGAAACGGTGTACGTAATGGAAAGCACGTGCTCCACCGTCCAGAACTCTTCGACGAAATTTAGGTAGATGCCGCTGCAGGAAGCCCAGAGGACCATGGCGCCAGAGACCGCTATAGCATGCTGCCAGGTCTCGTTCAAACTTCGCTTGATGTGCGAAATCGCGCCTAGGTTCAACCTGAGGTTTTCGACCAATCGTGCTCGCCTTTCCGGGCCGATGTAGCCGTTGCCGCCGCTTCGCACGATGAGCCTGAGAACCGCGTGCTGGTGCTCAATGTACAGCCGTATCACTTCGCAACAGGGCCTGATGACCAGGAAGGGAGCCGCATCGAGCACGTAAAACACGAAGTTACCGGCGATGAGAGTGAGCTTCAAGGTAGCGCCCAGCACTGGGCCGCAAGCAAGTTTGTCTACGAATTCGATCGAAAGGTAGCTACTGGTGCATACGTTCACAACAAATGCTGCTAGCAGCAGGAAACGGATCAAATAACTGGCATTTGTCGCCTTAAGACTATTCTTGGGTGCAACGAACCGGACTCGCTGCTCGTACTTGTGCGATTCGTGAAAAAAATTCTGCAAGCTTCTCGCTTTGAGGAGCATGAGTGTTGCGTTCAGCGCAATCTTGGAACTGTCGAAGGCGCAAATGAGTACGTACAGGTGCGTTGTGAAAATCAGTTCGTGCACCAACACAGTGAGCCAAAGCTCGTAAATATAAGCGATCTCGTTGATGGCGCACAGAAACATGCAAGCGGCGGAATAGATTAGGTAGCACTTGTTCCAGGAAAGGAACCGCTCTTCGGACTCCGAAGTCCTAGAACTGCGCAGGAGCAGAAGACCGAAATATTTGCAGATCCTTCCGTACCCCTTGAAGTGGCGCCTCATGAAGGACGACATAATGGTCGCTTTGGTAATTTTTAAAACAATCGTCCTTTTTTTCTTTTTCGCGGGGAATCGGAGTGAGCAGTCGAGGACTGTATAGTAAACCGGAAGTTGTTCACGTCACACCGGTACTCTGCCATAGAAAAGAATGAAAATTGGAAGAGTTAGTAAAGTCATATGCCTCTTTTTTGTTAGCACTATATCGTACTATATGTGAGGTCTATTAGACTTACTGAATGCTTAATGATGAGCTAGTATGTTGCTACTTTATTAATGAAGCAGGGTGCGAAAAAAATGTTCACGCACTCATAGGTGGAGGACGCACACAAAAGCCCGCTGAGTCAACTGTAAGTTGCTTCTTACGTTAAATGACGCACAGTTGTGTAAAAATATATTCACATGAAATCATTTTCATTATGCGTTCATGGAGCTTGTATAGTTTCTTAACTATACTTACTACCTAACGCTTTTTCAGAAGGAAAGGCATCCTAAATAAATGAATGTAGCAGATAAATTATTCAGTAAAGGGAATTTCACTTCTGATGACTTATCTGTATTGTCTTTGTCTGTTGGAGCTCACAATTGTTTAAACAACCATCATAGTTTGATACCTATACATGCTTAGTTGTGTTTTTCAGTGTGCCGCGTACATCTGCAATCAATGCCGGGATGCAAATTACTTCAGGTCCTACCTAAAATTGTACACCTATATAAGCTGCGTCGCACGACACGTTAAACCGCTATAGTTATTTTTCTACCACGTTGCCAATTGTGAGTTAAAATAACTTGACAACTGTTAGCCGGATCGGGTCGCCACTTACCTGAGCACTGACTCACGACTCTGCAAGTGCTACTTGTGCGCGCTTATTTCATATTTGGCAGTTTCCAACACACCATCAACGATGCTCTTTCGAAAGTTTTCAACGGCACCAAACTGCCGCCCGATGTTCTCGTGCATGTCAGTCGTCCTTGACTCGGTTGCGTTACCATGGATACCATACTTATAACTTCTTACGAGTGCTTTTTGAGTTAGCACAAGTGTTTCCCTCCTGTGGCTGCGCAGGCCAGACCACAGGTCTTTCGCTGAGAGTATAGGATCTTTAACTCGCAAGAATCCCATCGATTTCAGTTGTCGCTATGCGTTTCGCGGAATGCGTTTTCTCGGCGCTCAATACGTGGTGGGGACTGCACATTTTATTGCCGCAGGAGACGCCTTTTTTGTGTGTTTGTGAAACAGCTTTATTGCGTGTGGGATCGGAGAGCGCGTCCGCTGAGGACAGTTCGAACACCTACTTACTCGTTAATGACGTCTAACACGCGAGGCAGTATTTGACTGGGGCTCTCCATTATTGCTGTTAATTGTTTCGCCGTTGGAGCTACATGTGCGCAAACACACGGGTCGTACTGTCAGATTTGGCGTTAGTGAGGCGTTCGCCATGTCTGCAAAGAAGATGGGCGCGTAGGTCAGATGCGATAATAGAAGAAAAGCGGCTGCTCCGCCACGTGTTTGTTGGGTAAACGTTCGTTTCATGCGCCGGTCATAAGTCTCCATAATTTGATGTTGGTGTATACAGGGCAGGTCTGTAAAGAAAAAAAACAAAAGAACATCTATACATAACGTGATCTTTACAGGCCGCTGGCATGATTGCTCAGTTTTGTTTCCCGCTAAAGCTAGACCAAAACGTTTGTGCTTTTACCCTCATCCCACCCAAGCCTAGCTCGACACAAGCAAAACGTTTGTCAAATTGCCATATTTTTGATGATGCATGCAGTTTATCCGTTTTGCCAAACGTTATGCAAGCCTACCTCAGCGTTTGTCAACCCGTGTCAAATCGTACGGTCATAAACGAGCGCTCAATCAAGCGCACGTCCCCGATTTCAAACGGTGCATGGTGTGAAATCCCGGCGCAAGTTTGTCGCGACTGAGAGCGCACAGCGAAAAAAAAATAGTGACAGTTTCCCTGCAAAGATGAATCAATGAATGCGATAGCAAGAAATTGTAGCCCTATACGAAGTGAGCCTGGCAGGTAACTCCTTAGCATTCAATCTCACGCAACTCTACAAGACGCTGTTTTAAGAGAGCACGACCGCTCCAAGGACGCTCTTCGCACATTCTCTTCGCGTTGAAAGCGCAGCGCGTATACAAGGGTATGCGAGCCGCCCGCCGCCGAGATAGCTAGATAACGATCGCGCTAGCGTTACCACACTCGTAAAAGCAAAGGTCGCAGTTGCGGCTGGAGGGATTCATTCCCTCCGATCACGTCTTTTCACGCTCGATAAAGACGGGCAAGGGGTTTCCTGTCTGCTTGAGCATTCGACCGCCGGTTTACCAGCCGCTGGGCTCTTATCGCATGTGCCTGAGAGCGACGGATATCGGCCGGTTCGTTTGATTTCCGCTTCAGTCGCGCCCGCTCGCGTGCTATCACCAGCGTGTAGAAAGTACGATGCGCTGGGACCCTGGGGGATCTTATCGATTTCGACTTTCTACGTGACATGACAGCGACAGCAACGACAGAAAGCCGTGGAGACGGTACGTGTAATTGCTATCGCAATAAAAGAAGCATCAAAATAATCGAGTGTGTCTCCTCTCCCCCTCAAAACGACAACTGTGACGCTAACGAGAGCTGGTACAGTGTCGAGTAGCGCCACGGTGAGCGGTAATTGATGAAGGCAAAACGGAATGCAAAACTCAGGACAGCATACCAGTTATGACCAATAAAACATATTGTGTATACCGTGCGCACGCGTTGTCACTCATTTACATGCGCATGTGGACGGGTTATAAAGCTCCCGAGTTCTTCGCTCACTCGTCATGTTTCACTGCGGGGAGATGCGTGGATTACTTTTTTTTTCTGACCTTGATTTTCAAGAAGCAAAAAAAAAAAACTGGAACCCCGGTTATCGAGCCATGTCACGACCTCCTTTTCCTTACATAAGAGGTCGTGCGGACTAGCCCACTGGTCCCACGCCCTAGTTTGAGGAGTCTTTAATTCCACGCAACTGAAGTGTCGCACTGCTGTAGCACCATTAATAAGCATGCGTGCACCCATCGCAATAAACCAATCGGGAAGCCAGCCGACTCTCGGTACCGAATCCAGCACCTCCTGCAAGGGAAAGTGATGCCCGGCCACTTTGCGCCCACCTTGGTGGAAATAATAATGAAAAACGTTGTGTCAGTCTAATCAAAATGTGACGGCCCCTCAAAAAAATTTGGGTGTTTAGAGGTTGTGTGCAGGGGTGTAGCCAGAGGGTGGCACACCGGGCACGTGCCCTCCCCCAAACATTTTTTGGCCATTGCATAGAGAGCGAAAAATGGCCATTTCAAGTGGGTGCCTCTTGCCAAATCAAGGTGGTGCACCCCCATCCCCCGAAAAACATTTCTGGATGCGTGCCCGGTTGTACGCATTCCTTTTTTTGCAAACTGAGACCGACAGCGGGAAACAAACACTTCACTCTTCCACCACTGCACCAGCAAAGATAACTTCTTCGAGATGGTCTGGGCATCCATTTTTGACCCGTAAGTGAAATTACGTGCTTCATTTTCATGTCTGAGCCCTCGTACGCACAGCGCAACTTTCAGTTGAATGCGGCAGCATGCGACAAATTTTTTCAACTCCGCTCGTACTGGACGGATTCTAAAAGTATTTTCCGCTTTGCATTGCTCAATTACCGTTTTGGAATATCTTGCTGGAAAAACATTCTCGGTTACTAAGGGTATTGATATTGACAGATATGTGGAATTCAACGTCCCGAAACCACCATACGATTATGAGAGACGCCGCAGTGTAGGGCTCCGGAAATTTCGACCACCTGGGGTTCTTTAATGTGCACCCAAATCTGAGCACACGCGCCTACAGCATTTCCGCCTCCATCGAAAATGCAGCCGCCGCAGCCGGGATTCGATACCGTGACCTGCGGGTCAGTAGCCGAGTACCTTAACCAGTACCACCACGGCGGGGCGGTTACTAAGGGTATAGACATGCAAATGTGTGTAGAGACAGAGGAAAATAGAATTGTTATATCTGCTTAGACCACTGAAGGTAAGCCTGCAGTGAAAATTTCTTCTCTCAAAGGGACGCTGAAGGGAAAAACAATTTTCCGCTTTGAATTGCTCAATTACTGTTATGGTATCTCTTGCTGGAAAACCGCCCACTGTTATTAATGGTATACACATGCAAATATGTGTACAAAGAGGAATATAGAATTGCTATACCTTTTTAGACCAATGAAGGTGGCCTACTTAGATATAACAAACCAAACGTTGCTATGACAAGACGAGTGTCACATGGCCCAAGGGGTCTATCAACATGCAAGGTGTTTAGATTTAGTGCCTACTTTCCAACGATAGGTTCTGTCTAGCAAGTGCCAATGTGTGCATGCGGTTACCAAACTACTTAATACAACATCTACTTTTTACATCTGTTGAGACTATGCTTGTGTGAATAGTGAATTTTAAGTTCGAAGCGAATTGTGAAATTGGTCGAATAATTTCGAATCGAATTCATGCAGTATATATGACATATACAGAAAAATGGGCATACTTATCAATTAACCTGCAGAATAATCAAGAAGCATGAAATAAGGCTCCTATGCAAATTCTTTTTTTTTTCATTCATAGAAAGGTAAAACAACTGTCAGTAGTACCAGAATTCCACTTTTGGTAGATGTAAGTGATAACCTGTCAAATATGTAACATATCAAAATTTTTTGTATACTTATATGGAGCATATAAGCCCACATAACAATCTTTAATATATATGATGAATCGGTTTGTGGGCGATATGTTCATTTAAAGGAGCCCTGCAACACTTTTTCAAGAAGCCTTGGATTCACTAAAGAATCTTATTGCCTCACGAATTCACCACCGTAATCTTTTATAGAATCCGTCAAGTACGAGCGAAGTTGCGAAAATTCGCGTGCTGCAACTGTATTCTTTCTTCCAGTGCTGACGAAAGCGCTGAAAGCTAAGCAGGAAGGGATGACACGGGTAAAGAAAATACGTCACGCACGCCTCGTGACCTGGAGCACTTTTATGGGCGAAGCTCCTCAGGGTGTGGGTCTGTCCATCCCCCGTTGGTGTATGTACCCACCGGTGGCACATACCCGTTCTGGAGCGGGTTTGTGCCACAGGGGATGCGAGATGGCGGTACTTGGAGTGTTCACTATATGGACGCACGGACAAACACATGGGCGGGCGGGCAGACAGACTAGCAGACGGACGGACGCGCGGAGCGGATATGTGCCACAGGGCATGCGAGATGGCGGTACTCGAGTGTTCACTGTATGGACTCACGGACGGACAGACTAGAAGGCGGACGGACGCGCGGACGGATAGACGCACAAACGGACGGACGCATAGATGGACGCAGGGATGGCCGCGCTGACGGGTGGAAGCAAGAACGAATGGACGGACGGAAGCACGGACGGGCTGACGGACGCTTCGCCCCACTCATCATTCACTCCGTGAATATGCTGCGATTTTTTTTTCTTCAAATACGCGGCTTTTCAGTGCGATCGCGCACGTGGACAAGTGCGGCCTCCCGCACTTGTCCACGGACAAGTCGCGGCCTCCCGCTGCGACCCCAGTAATGACCCAGTGCGCAATGCCCAAATCAAGCAATGACTGATTGATTGGCTGTGACGAGGATTTTTGAGCTTGTGGCGTCATTTGCAGACAGAAGAGAGCAATTTTCAGCTAACTTCGAGGATTTGTTGTGAATTTCAGGCCGCGCGCTGTGCCAAAATATTAAGCTCGCGCGATCGGTAGCCTCGACTACCGATCGGCAGTGACCATGCACAAGAAGTGTTGCACGGCCCCCTTTTGGTACTCGGCTGCTGACCCGCAGGTCGCGGGTTCGTATCCCGGCTGCGGCGGCTGCATTTCCTATGGAGGCGAAAATGTTGTAGGCCCGTGTGCTCAGATTTGGGCGCACGTTAAAGAACCCCTGGTGGTCGAAATTTCCGGAGTCTTCCACTACGGCGTCTCTCATAATCATATGGTGGTTTTGGGACGTTAAACCCCACATATCAATCAACTCAATCAATTGCAGGGCCCCATTGTATTTGAAGTAGAACTACGCGGCAGAACGGATTTTTCTTGGATAGGTGCTTTCACACCTTGTCACCTCTACACCTTAGTGAAACCACTTTTACAGGAGACTACGTGCAAAATAATATACACTTATTTGTTCATTGCGAATACTTCGAAAGTTTCAATACTTCAAATTCGAATCAAAGCAGACTCGAATACTCTACTACTATTCGTTCAAATATTCGCAGCATTTGAATATTCGCACAAGCCTAGTTGAGACTATGAAGCATAATATCTGTCTAGTGGAGGTTTACATTACTCTATTGATCACATATGCAGCATTTGATTCACCTTGTAAAACACTTTATTGCCCTCATAAAAAATTTAATGCCTTCTTTGGGACTTATTGCACTTCCTATTTGGACCCACCCCTCCTGTTATTTGAAACGTGTTTTTTATAGGAGGAACATAAATTTCTATTGTAATTTTCCTTCAGGTTTGCCTTCACTGTGTCCATGTGGAATTCAAGCAGATGACTTCACGTCACAATTGTCTGTAGACACAAGTTGCACTGGAAAGGCTTGAGGCTATGACAAATCCAAAAAGTTGAAGCCTTATTCAGGTACTGAAACTTTCGCGAACAAAGTCCATTGGCACAAGACTCTTCCCGACTGTGGCAGCCCCTTCCGTATCTTCTACCGTGCAAGCAGAGTTCGCTGTTAATCTGTGTCTACCTTGAGCTTCTATTATGCCATCATCATCTGCTTCTTCATCTTTTCGACTGCGGGTCCTCAGTAAACTTCTAGAAGCTAGAGGCATCGCTGAAAAGAGGTCAAAAGACAAAATAAGCTTTACTGTTCCAGTGTCGGGAGACTGGCATGAGAGAATATAAAGTATACGAGGAAGTGTAATACAATATTTTTGGTGTTTTGCATATTGAAACTATACAAATATGAGGCACGGTGTAGTGAATGGCTCAGAAAATTTCGCATAACTCAGGTGGATGTAAATTTATTTAAGTACACTCAAACCTCGATATAAAAAACGTGGATATAACAAATATCGGTTAAAACAAAGTGAATAAAAAATAGTCTTGCAACAGCTGTAGTGTTAAAATTATACCTTTATAACAAATTTTTGGATGTAACGAAGTTATTTTCGTGTAAGATGCAAGTTTGTTATAATGAGGTTTGAAGTATATAAGCCCCTGCCATTTTCGCCAGTAGAAAATATGCGACCGCTGTGGCTCGGATCGAAGCTGTAACTTTCGGATAAGCAGCTGGGAACCCTGAGGACGCACGCCAAGGTAGTGGGCAAACTGGGAACGTTGAAAACACACGAACCCCGGTGAAAGCTTCCAATTCTGCAAGCCTAGTATGTCCTGGTGAAGACGAACCAAAGTGCACAATCATCGTGAGAGTTGTGCGTGCTCACCACATCATGACACCCCAGCTTAAAAGAGCACATAAGCCCTGTCCTTCGACTCAATCACATAACGAACACCACCTTATCAAAAAACAAATCTAGGATCACCAAGATTGTAATAGCAACTGTGCACTGCTGTAACGTTGTTGTGGCTCATCACCGAGGTACTACTGCCTGAAGTAATTACACAGTGAGGCATAGTTAGTCCCAAAACACAACCTCCGGTTGTGGTGTGTCGTCACTAAGGCACAATCTGCTGATGTTGAAGGCTTCCAGCTCTTCCATAATTTTTCCTTCACATTTAACGGCCATTATAGACACATGTGGCTAACCTAAAATCAACAGAAGTCATGATTATATGGGAAACTACTCACTGCATGAAGGCAAAGCTGCAGGTGCCCCCCCTTACCTTTTCTCAATATGTATATCGTCAATATACAGTTCCCTTGCACCACAGGATAGTCGCCTGCGCCTGCAAAACCTTTTTGATGTCCCCGAGCGTTGCTTAAGTAAACTAAGCTTTATCTAAATGATCGCCTCTGTCGGTATTGATGGCTAGTGATGTGGATGGCTGCGCAATCCTACAACGTGTCTAATGGCCTCCTCTCCTTTTTTCGTATCGTTGGGACCCACGGTTGATAAGGTAGTGAGGTGTTAGACCAAATAATCTTTTGTGATTGTGAGAAAAATTAAGCCCGTAGACTTAAGGTTTGCGTGAACCATGCTTCTGTGTTATTGTGTAAATACTCTTCAATGTACGAAGAAAGGGGGTTTTTAAAGTTCTCAGGCCACTATCTCATCTATTCCTATGGGAACATGGCCTCGTAGTGTGCCCTACTCCACCCTGTACATATTAACATTCATTAACATTTTGAGACAGTCAAGTTTTCAAGACTTCACAGTGGTGCTCATAGCTACAACTTCAAAAACTCTTATGTGAAGCAAATGTTGAGTTTTATGTTCCATGAGAAAGCGACTTAATGACTGTCTAGCGATAAAATATTGTATATTGTTTATATGAAATGGTTCTACTGTGGGCAAGAATATTTTGGCATGCTTTTTCTTTTCTGGCTTACTAAGACTCCACTTCTGGCAAGACTTGGTTTGCAGCGGACCCTCAGTGCTAGTCCTTTGTGTACGTTCGTTCATCTTGTCTATTTTGAACTGTCTTTAGCTTTTGCAGCTGGTTTGTGGAATCTCACAAGTGCATTATTCAGATATGTGAAATGGCTTAACGTGTGTTTTCTAGACAAATAATTTGCCAACATTCTTGGTGGTCATTGTGGGTAGATTTGCCCCCTAACATTTCCCTAATAGACTGCAGCAGAAGCTTTCTCGTGGAGATTTTTTTCAGACAGTGCATAGGCATTGCCTGGAA
The DNA here is from genome assembly GCF_043290135.1 of Rhipicephalus microplus. Lineage (NCBI taxonomy): Eukaryota > Metazoa > Arthropoda > Arachnida > Ixodida > Ixodidae > Rhipicephalus > Rhipicephalus microplus. Next base: position 58,311,889 of record NC_134707.1, on the reverse strand, counting down.
GTTCATCACTTAGCACTTATATGGCAACACAAGCCATCGTTAGCTAATAATATTAATAAAAATATTAATTCTTGGTGTTTCACATCCCGAATCGACGACATGGTGAGGGATGCTGTGGCGGAATTTCCAACACTTTAACCAACACAACCCAGCACTTAGCCATTGTTTATGCAATATTAGCCATCATTATCTATCACTATGCAAGATCAGCCAGCTCCAGTGAGAATTTCCCCACATTAAAATCATTCAGATACTGTGTGTACAGTTTTCATCATCTACCAATTGTATCCACCCAAAGTATGTGATACGATAACTTGCCAACCTTGTGATTTTATTTCTGCACCGTGAATTGTAGTGTTATAAGTGGCTGCAAGTATGAAAGTTTGTATCACTCCTGCCTTGGCCACCAAGAGGTGGCTGGCAGTATGCAATAAATAAAAAAATAAAAAATGAAAAACCCAATTGTAAGCTATGTTTACGTGGTGTGGCCGGTGTACTGTCCTGCTTTCTTTTTGCAACAACTGTGTGATTTGCTTACCACAACAACACTAGTGGCTGACTTCCTTTCTGAACAGACCGTCCTTGCTGCCCCTTTCACACAATGACAAACACAAACGCATGCTTTTCTCTGGCACATGGATGCGACTGCTAGATGCACAGTGGTGTCTTACGTACGATTAGCGATGGCGGTTCCTCCGGCAATCAAGAAGCATCGTCACTTTCTTTGAGACCTTCAAACTGCGTTAAGCTTGAGACCTTGGGAGAGTATAAGTTGGCCTCAGAGATGCCTTTGCTCCATGTGGTTTTGTGAGCAACATCTTTTCGAACACAGCACTGTGTAAACGCATTGATCCCTTTCAAGACTTCTGTGGGTCCTTTGCTCCATGTGGTCTTGTCAGCAACCTCTTTTCGAATGCGGCACTGTGTAAACGCATTGATCCCTTTCAAGACTTTTGTGGGTCCTTTGCTCCATGTGGTCTTGTCAGCAACCTCTTTTCGAATGCGGCACTGTGTAAACGCATTGATCCCTTTCAAGACTTTTGTGTGTCCTGTTGCCACTGATCTTCGTCCTCTACAGTCCAAAGGAAACTACTTCGTAGCCTATAGACAAAGGGAGGTAAGATGTCACAACAAACTGGCAGCACATTACAAGTGAATCTCAATGCACAATAATAACTGTGGGGGCCTAAGGCTTAACGTTACAAAGCCACGATATGGTTGTGAAAGATGCCGTAGTGCATATGTGAATATTAACCGAAATTGAGCCAGGAAGAAACGAGCCTTGTCCCTCACCCTTATAGGGCCACTTACCAGGCCCCATACCAAATTTTAGTTACAGTGGAAGTTGTTGGTTGTTCGATGAGGAACATTTTGCCACAACAATTTTTTTAATCGGTTCATCACAAGCGGAGAAAACGGGTTTTTTGAAGCGACGCGAAACGAGGATGAGAGGAGGCGACTTGAAACCCTTGCCGCTCCTCTGTGTAGCCTTCGCAAGCCAAAGCTCTTCCCCACCCTCTCACGCATCCGACCAAGAGCTCACATGCGCATGACGTGCCCAAACAAGACCAACCCCTGAGCACGCGAGCGGCGTTGCTTTGTTGACCAGCGTTATTTTGTGGTCTTCTGCCTGTTTCTGCGGGATGGTTTGGAAACGCTGGCTTAGACGCGGTAGGATGGATGAGCACAATGAGTGCGCGAACATGTAGGAGCGTTCCACGGCAGTCTTCTGCTCGATACGCTGACCGCAGGTACATGAACACATGCAAAACGCTGACACATTAGCCTCGCATCTTGTTGCAATTCACGGAAGAAAAATGGAAAAAAGACGCTCACATTACCTTATTGCGTCTCATTATTTATCTAGAGCTTTTTAATCTCTTCAAGCAACAAATTACACAAACTAAGCAAGCCGTGGTAAATAATTTTCGCAATGTCATGTGCCTCTGTTTGCAACGCCAGAGCAGAGTCGTCTACGTAGAGGGCCAACGTCACTGCATTGACGTGTACATAGGGACATTCATATGCGCACGTCATGCCCTCATTCTCTGGGCATGCGCTGGCAGAAGGGAGAGGGAGTAGCGTTTATCTTAAAATTTGACCCATTTTCGAGGCGCACAGCATTGCAGAATTTGACAGACGTGATCATGAACGTCTCGTTTACACATAGCGCTTGTCAGCTCAAAATTGTCAAACCTGGTGAGTGGCCCTTTTAAACACATTACCCTCAACACCCCTAATGAACTACAGCGAAGCACAAGGCATGCAACAACGCGAGCCCGTGTGGTACCTTCTACCCAGGAGACGCCAAGCATGTGTTGATTCCCTTGTAGAAGGAGAGATGCAGCAAGGCTGAATAAGTGCCACTTCAACATGTACATCCCTAATGCACATTGTCCACTTCAGCGCTGGTTTTACTATGCACAATTGTTCATATTCCAGCAATAAAGTTATTCACTGCATGAGCCCGACTCGAACACACCCGCCATCCTGCTTCATCTATGGTGATTTCAATGCAGTATTTTAGGCAAAAAAACTCTTCTTTGATGCAACCAGACTTTAATCAATACTTCCGATACGCCATGCACTGCCTAGTCAACCTGTCATATGCTTGATGTACTACTGAAACTGGACCTCGTAACTTCATTACAAGAAGTTAGGGTAGTACTTCACAGCATTTGAACTAAGACCTGGGCTTGCATGTCCTTTCATTTGCAAGATGTACTCACCCCTCCTGCTTCGTCTAATTGCGTCTCGTTCGACTGAAGGAGCTTTCGTATTTCAATCACTGATTTGTTTAAAAAGCTGATCAATGGTGGCTCTCCTGAAAAAATAAAAAATCATGAACAGTTAGAATTTTCATCAATTTCCCTCGTTCAAGACCGTTTCGTGTGCTATTGTTCACGCTGCAATGAGAACAAATATTACTTTCAAAAAACAATCTATCTAATCAAATGGCAAGAACTATATCTGCATAGGAAACTTCGGAGATCCGCAGACCGTACTCACGTTGGTGCTAAGAGTCAACTCATCGTTACGGTTAGCTGCTTATCGCTGCGCCATAGCAGCGGTGCGATCTGCTGCGGTGTCTCCACTCGAGGGAACAGAATGGCGCTACAAGCATGCGGAGGGGACGTTGCTGTTTTGTACCTGGAAGTGACCATGCGACCACTCGTTTGCTTTTGGTTTGCCAGTGTTTGTTTTCGTTAGTTTCAAACAGTGACTGCCAGTAGCACTGAGAAGATCTCAAGCTGACTAAGAGGGTCTTACAGGAAGACATTTCACGAGAAGGTACCCAAAGTTGCATCAAGTTTTTTGCTCGCACTACTGGAAAATAGGCAGTTAGGTGTAATTGGGAATTGCCTGCATTTTTGCAAGATCCCCTACATATTAACTCTAAGGATAGGCTGAGCACAACCTTGGCTGTTACCATATGTTGGCAATATAGCTGGCTACATCGCAGGCTTTATGTGTAGGATTCTGCAGCAGTGGATCATCTGCGCAATGTGCCACTGGTGGAGCATCAACAGCATCAGCATTGCATGAGTCAACGAATACGTTCAAGTTTCTTCACTAGCGCAGGTGACACGACGCATGCACTTATTACGGTATACTCTATTGGAAAACCCGGTGGCACTATCCCAGTGCCACATATAATTGTACCAGTGTGGCGCAGGATGCTTGGAGGCTGGCACACTCCGCGATGCACGCTCAATGCTGCTGCAGGGCGCCCTCGTATTGGGTCAAAATCAGGCTTTTTAATTGTTTTTAAAAATTGCGGTCATGACCAGATCATAAACAAGCACTGCAACAAGAAAAAACACGAGAAAAGGATAAGAATTATTAACGAGTGAGGCTCAAACCCATGACGTTGAGACACAGTACAATGCAAAGCTGACATGCTACTGCAGCTTGACAAGACAAGGTGAAACAGCAACTTCACGCCCCGCTTATAGCCTTTATGTGGCACGCACGGCTGCAATATTTGGCTCAACAGTTCGTAGCAATGGCGGCTTTTTGCAAGATGTATTTTTTTAACAAGCCAAAGGGGTGCTTCATGACCAGCATTAAGTATAAGAATGTGTCAGCATCTACACGGTGACTGAGAAATACTGCAATGCCATTTGTCAGACGCACTTAAATGAGTCCAATGGACAGAATCAAATAATTGTTTTGGCTTAACATCCACAAAAACCATTGGCCACATGCATGCTATGAGGATGACGAAGCATATATGCACTATACAGAAGCCAGAAAGGGAAAGGAGAATGCTCTGGCATGCAGTTTTAAAAAGGCCAACCTGCTGCTTTCTTTATCGGTGCATTACGACCTCTGCCTTGACGTCGCAACAATACGATCATGAGGGACGCTGTAGTGTCGGGCTTTGGAAACTTTGACCACCTGGGCTTCTTTAATAATACGCGCCTAAATCTAAGTACACAGGCTCCCAGCATCTTTACCTCCATCGAGAATGTGAATGAGATTCGAACCCGCGACCTTTGTCAGCACAGTAGAGCCCTATAACCACTGCGGAAGATAAGCCCCCCCCCCCAAAAAAAAAAAAAACATTCAAGCATAAGGGACACGATTTCTTGCTTTTCTGATCTGGAATTAATGTTTACGCGAAGCCACGACCTTCGCATCGGCGACAGTTCTCCATTTGAAGAGCATTTCCCGCTCAGCATTCTCCAGAAATCCTCGCGAATTTTCCTGCAAGCAAATTCGCAAGAAACATGCCTCGAAGAGGCCCCAAGCAACGCGATCGCGCTAAATGCTGCCAAAGGATGCAAGTATTACGAACATGCCCAACACTTGAACGTTGTAGTACGTCAGGTAGTTCATTTCTGAAAAAAAAAAAAACTCGGGAGCTTTCGCTAAATAGCGCAAAGTTCAGGCGCAACGGTCATATATCACACACATTGCACGAACGGCCAAACTTCAATTAACGCCTCGTTGCTCCAGTTAACGCCTCGTTGCTACGGCTGGCGTCTGCAGGTTTCAGCATTTGTAACCTTGTAGCGTCCCCTCGTTGGGCTCCGTGGTGGGTGGCCGTCAACGCTGCTGAACAACAATAAGGAAGACATGCATGGAGCATTCTCACTACTGTCTGATCGTACCGGCTTAAAGTCGGTACGCACCGATGATCTCACCAGAGAAGGATTGGCCACCCTGGTGCAGTATCTGGCCACCCCCTCCCGTAGGCATTCGTCAATTAACTCACGGCCCTCAGTCCCCACCAGCTGCGGAGCAACTGACCACGGCGGCGGTCAGATCTGCAAAGCAGCAGAGGATGCTAGGAATCTCTGGATACGGACAGGCCACCATTGGAACTTGAACTTAGCAACGTTTAACGTTAGAACGTTATCTAGTGAGGGAAGTCTAGCTGTATTATTCCAGGAGCTAGAAGGCATTAAATGGGATATAATAGGGCTGAGTGAGGTTAGGAGGACAGATGAGGCCTATACTGTGCTACAGAATGGGCACGTCATTTGCTATCGGGGATTGGCAGACAGAAGAGAACTGGGAGTAGGGTTCCTAATTCACAGAAACATAGCTGGCAACATAGAGGATTACTATAGCATTAATGAAAGGGTGGTAGGCATTGTAATTAAACTGAATAAAAGATACAAAATGAAGGTAGTACAGGCTTACGCGCCTACATCCAGCCATGATGACGCTTCAGTTGAAAGCTTCTATGAAGACGTGGAATCGGCAATGAGTAAGGCGAAAACACAGTATACTATAGTAATGGGCGACTTTAATGGAAAGGTAGGGAAGAAGCAGGCTGGAGACCAGGCAGTAGGAGATTATGGCATCGGCACTAGAAACGCCAGAGGAGAGCTACTAGTAGAATTCGCAGAACGCAATAATCTGCGTATTTTGAATACCTTCTACCGAAAACGAGAAAACCGCAAGTGGACATGGAGGAGCCCTAATGGCGTAAATAAGAACGAAATAGACTTTATAATGACTGCACACCCAGGAGTCGTGCAGGATGTGGAAGTGGTTGGCAAGGTAAGATGCAGTGACCATAGAATGGTACGGGCTCGAATCCGCCTAGACTTGAAGAAGGAACGACAGAAACTGATACGCAAGAAGCAAATCAATGAGCTAGCACTGAGAGGGAAAGTACAGGAATTCAGAGTGTCACTGCAGAACAGGTACTCTGCTCTTAGCGAGGAAACCAACCTTAGCGTAGATACAATGAATGATAATCTGACGAGTATCATCACGGAGTGTGCAGTGGAAGTTGGAGGCAGGGTAGCTAGACAGGACACCGGCAAGCTTTCCCAGGAAACGAAGAACCTAATTAAGAAGCGTCAAATCATGAAAGTGTCAAGTACAACAGACAAAATAGAACTGGCAGAGCTTTCGAATCTGATTAATAGACGTAAAGTATGCGATGTAAGAAGGTATAACATGGAGAGAATTGAGCACGCTCTGAAAAACGGAGGAAGCGTCAAAGCAGTGAAGAGGAAACTTGGGATAGGCAAAAGGCGGATGTATGCACTAAGGGACAAAGAAGGCAAATTAACTACCAATATGGATAGGATAACTAAAATAGCGGAGGAGTTTTACAGAGATCTGTACAGTAGCCGAGACAACCACGACCTTAATACTATAAGAACTAGCAGTAACCCAGACGACACCCCACCGGTAATGATAGAAGAAGTCAGAAAAGCTTTGGAGAGCATGCACAGAGGCAAAGCTGCTGGTGAGGATCAAGTAACATCAGATCTGCTGAAAGATGGAGGACAGATTGTGTTAGAAAAACTAGCCACTCTATTTACGAGGTGTCTCCTGACGGGAAAAGTACCAGAGTCTTGGAAGAACGCTAACATCATCTTAATACATAAGAAAGGAGATGACAAGGACTTGAAGAATTACAGGCCGATCAGCTTGCTCTCTGTAGTATACAAGCTATTTACAAAGGTAATTGCTAGCAGAGTAAAGAAAACATTAGAATTCAATCAACCAAAGGAACAAGCAGGATTTAGAACAGGCTACTCAACAATTGACCACATTCATACTATCAATCGGGTAATAGAGAAATGCTCAGAGTATAACCAACCACTATACATAGCCTTCATAGATTACGAGAAGGCGTTTGATTCAGTAGAAATATCAGCCGTCATGCAGACACTGCGGAATCAGGGCGTAGATGAAATATATAAAAACATTCTGGAAGAAATCTACAGGGGATCAACTGCTACCATAGTGTGCTTCATAAAAAAAGCAACAGAATACCAATAAAGAAGGGTGTAAGGCAGGGAGACACAATCTCCCCAATGCTATTCACTGCGTGCTTACAGGACGTTTTCAGAAGCCTAGAATGGGAACAGTTAGGGATAAGAGTTAATGGAGAGTACCTCAGTAACCTGCGCTTCGCCGATGACATTGCATTGCTGAGTAACTCAGGGGACGAATTGCAACTCATGATTACGGAGTTAGACAAGGAGAGCAGAAAGGTGGGTCTTAAAATTAATCTGCAGAAAACGAAAGTAATGTACAACAACCTCGGAAAGGAGTAGCGCTTTGCGATAGGTAATGGTGCACTTGAAGTTGTAAAAGACTGTCTACTTAGGGCAGGTAATAACCGCAGAGCCTAACCACGAGATTGAAGTAACTAGAAGAATAAGAATGGGGTGGAGCACATTCGGCAGGCACTCTCAAATTATGACAAGTAAATTGCCACTGTCCCTCAAGAGGAAGGTATATAACAGCTGTATCTTGCCGGTACTTAGCTACGGAGCAGAAACCTGGAGACTCACAAAGAGGGTTCAACTTAAATTGAGGACGACGCAGCGAGCAATGGAAAGAAAAATGGTAGGTGTAACCTTAAGAGACAAGAAGAGAGCAGAGTGGATTAGGGGACAAACGGGAGTTAAGGATATCATAGCTGCAATAAAGAAGAGGAAATGGACATGGGCCGGGCATGTAGCACGTAGACAGGATAACCGCTGGTCATTAAGGGTCACCAACTGGATTCCCAGAGAAGGGAAGCGGGGTAGGGGGAGACAGAAGGTTAGGTGGGCAGATGAGATTAAGAAGTTTGCGGGTATAAATTGGCAACAGCAAGCACAGGACCGGGTTAACTGGCGGAACATGGGAGAGGCCTTTGTCCTGCAGTGAACGTAGACAGGCTGATGATGATGATGATGATGCTCCAACGAAAGTTAACCCACACTGATACCTGACGCCGGCAGCCTCCACTAAAGCACAGACCCGACGACCTTTATTTTCAGCCGCCCTGATGTCTGGGTCTTCGCGTAGTAATCGCTTTCTCGCCGTTTCCGTGGCCTTCGCTCGTCGAGCGCATTCCGGATCGGCACGCTGCAGCCGGTTCGGCCAAGTAGGGCGGGTGCCTTCTGAGCCAGCGATTTCTCTCCCGTTTCGCAGCACGTTGAGTCTCGTGATAAGCGGCCACTTCTTCGGCGGTTCGCACTTTTGCGGGTTACCCACCCAATGTCTTGCCGAGGCACGATCGGGCGCACTCCCTGATACCATAGAGTTTTATACAATAATACTGTATGAAACTCTATGCCCTGATACACTCGGCGACTTAGCAGTGCTGTCAGAGAACTGCTGCACGAGCCACCAGAGAAAACCTATCTACACAACCGATTTCAAATCACCCGCCTCAGTCGCGTGCGCGAAGCATTTTTATTTTTCAATCTTCGGAGTTGCCTAGCTCGGACTAATAAAACATCGCTTATTACAAAACTAAAGAATGAGAAGCCGTCCATGGAAAAAAAAAACTTTGCACTTATTTATTTTTTTTTTTATTGGCGCTAGTATGCCCTACGGCATCAGTTAAATAAAAAGGAAAAGTTTTGTTTCCTGTATGAAGGCCAGGAGTTGTCGATGCAGTGGACCGTGCGTCCAGCGCGTCAAGTCAGGTGGTCGGCCGGGGTGGTGGTGAAGGCCGCGTAGGTGGCGAGTGCGAGCCTGGTGAAGGCCCGGGCAGGTTCCCAATAGGTGATCAAGCGTTGCCTCTGTGGCTGGGGCAACGCAGAATGGGCACGTCGTTGGGGGAGGCTGTGCACCAGATGTCCATGTAGCCCGGATTGCAGGAGTCAAGGCGGCGCCCACACGAATCCTCCTGAGCGCAACCTCCTCTCGGCGAGTTAAGCCGCCGGGAAGGTCAGATCCACGCGGAGGAATGAGAGCACGCGTGGAGCGCCGGAGGGTTTCTTTGTGCACAAGCAAGCTGTCCTTCGGGGACAAACGAAGTAGAGGCAGCGGGTGTTGAACAGTCGCTGGATGGCAAGCGGCATCTGCTTCCACTTGAGCCGGTGCAGACCGGCGGGTCCACAGAACGCGGACAGGACAGGCACATGAGTGGATCAGTCGGTGTATATCGGAGGCTATATCGATGGAGCTGGTCACTTTTCGCAGCTCTCGAACTGCCTGCGTGGAGTCCGTATATACAAGCAATTTATCGTGTGACAAAGAATCCATTTTGGATATCATAACTGTTAACCCGTCCCGTATAGCAGTGAGCTCCGCTAATACGGATGGGAACGGTGCCTCTGTTACGTAAGAGCAGATATGTTGGATTTCAGGTTGCGCGGGGCATACGAGACTGGTGTGCAGAACGCAATTATCGGTAGCTGCGTCTACGTATACCGCTAGTGAGTTCTCGGTGGTAGTGACGATGCCCTCCTGCGCCGCTTGTCGGGTGGATTGTCGCAGGCGGGTCAGTGGTCGGTTGTCACTGGCCTGTGCCTTGAGCCATGGTGGAACTTCTGCCACGGGTGCGTCAGGCTGTGGCAGCGTTGAACCATAGTAGTGAGCTAGAGCTGCCGCCGCAGGAACAGCTTGACTCTTTAGGTAGCGAGCGACTCGACGCTGGTGTACAATTTCGTCGATGGTGTTGAGCTGCGCTTCCGCCTGGAGGGTCGTGATAGGTGTCATACGGGGAAGGCATGTAATCGCCCTCATGGAATCTCGGTTGGCGGTTTCGAGCAAGTCCCAGTCTCTCAAAGTCAGTCGTTGAAACTGAGCTTGATAAACGAGCCGAGGTTGTAGGATTGATCGCACCAAGATACGGGCCATTCGAGAACAGGCACCCCCCGTCTTTTGAGAGATGCGACGAATGAGATGGAGGGTATTAGCACTCTTCCGGCGAGCAGAGCGAACCCACGCATTCGCAGAGCCAGATGCGTCCAATTCGACCCCGAGCACACGTATAGTGGATACAGGGGTGAGGGTATGGCCATTTAGGCTCAAACATATCGGCGTCTGCAGGAGGCGACGGCGACCTCGTCTGTTGGTGATAGACATGAATGCAGTCTTCGTGGCAGATAGTGTCAGTCCTATGCGCGCACACCAGTCCGACGCCTTGTCGAGAGCACTCTGGAGTGCCTCCTGCTGGCGTTGAAGGTCTGGATGTAGTGTCCACACAGTCAAATCATCGGCATACAGGAGGAAGAAGGCATCTGGAATGCGTGCTAGTTGCCACGCGAGGGGCAACAGGGCAATATTGAAGAGTATCGGGGCTAGAACCGAGCCCTGCGGTACACCCCGCTTCATTACAAAGTGTCCGGTTCGTTCCTTGCCTACTCTGATGCAGAAGGTACGGTGTGCCAGAAAAGACTCCACAAAGTCGCAGACGCGAGGCGGAAGTTGAAGCCATTGCATTATGTGATTGATCGCAGAGTGGCTGACGTTGTCGTAGGCCTTATGAACGTCCATGGCGAGAAGGGTTCGAATGCTGCTTGATCTTCTTCCCACAAGCACCATGGACGTCAAATGATCTAGGCCATCTTCCGTGCCCAGGTGCGGTCGAAAGCCAATCTGGGCCGGATGGTACCAGGCGTGCTTTTCCAGCCACCAGGAGATGCGCGACGCCAACATGCGTTCAAGAAGCTTGCACAACGTACACGTTAGAGCAATCGGCCGAAGATTAGAGAGGCTGTTCGGGTGCTTTCCCGGCTTAGGTATCGGCACAACTTCGGCATGCTTCCACGATTCAGGCAGCCCTCCGGTCGTCCAGACTGCGTTAAGCGTGTCCAGCAGCCACTGCAGTGCAGGGCCATCCATGTTCTTGAACACTTCATAGGAGATCCCATCTGGTCCTGGTGCCTTGCGTACTTTTGCCTGGTCAATTGCTGCCTGGAGCTCCGCCATCGTGTATGGCGCTTGCATGCCTTCGATGTCCGACGGACTGGGAGTCACGCCAACCTCCGGAGGCAGGTTACACGGACAGTCGAATTGTGGTGGGGCCAGGTTGTAGGCCGGGAAGAAAGCCTTAACTATTTCTGGAGCGAACTGGCTTGGCGTGCATCCAGAAGACAGACACGCACTGGCCGCTGGGTCCGGCGTACGGGCGCCTAGTTCCATACTCCGGAACGTTCGCCATATTGAGGCGGTTGAAGACGATGGACCGAGTGACGCACACCAGTCCATCCACCGTTCGCGGGCGAGACGCTTCTCGCAGCGACGCGCCGCAGCGGTGAGTCTGTTGAGGTTATCACGAAGCTCAGCGGCTGCCGGATCTCGGTTTAAGGCCAGCTCTGCACGACGGCGTGCTGCCCACAGACGCAGAAGATGTAAATTTGGATGTGGTCGGTTCTCCTCTACCCAGCTTGACTGCGTGGCGGCTTGTACAGCTCTGGTTAACACCTGCAATGGATCAGACGATGTATCAGCAATCGAGTCGTTCAGTTCATTGCGGAATAAGTCCCAGTTGGTTGTGTAGCATCGACGTCGGAGGCGGCGCTGGTTATACGCGGCCAAACCAATTTTCAACGGATGGTGATCACTCCCCCAGCAGTCTGGTTCTAGGTCCCACGAAACGTCACACATGCCCAACCACCACGAGAGATCGGGCGCATAAGGTGGAGCACAGGGATGATCCCACCGACGTGTAGAAGTAGCCGGGGCATTCAGAAGGACAAAGTGCGCGTCTGTAAATGTGTCTAGCACGATGTTGCCTCTAGCACTGGAAGAAGGGTAGCCCCACGACTGATGAGGTGCATTGAAGTCTCCCCCAACTAGTACTGGGCACCCAGGATAGGTTTGACGCAGGTGAGCCAGCCACCCCAAACGCAGTCGGGGAGCGCTGCCACTATACGGGCGCACGTAAACTGAAACCACAATCACGTCAGTACGCGGAAGTCTAACGAGCACTGCCACCACTTCTTGCCACTGGTTACACCACTGCAGCAGGGGAACCTGCGTTTGAGGATATGTAGTCACAACATACACTGCAGCCTTGCCTGGAGGTCCCAACGCATTGGTGCAGCGTCGATCAGGGATGGTTGGGGAATCATACGCAGTGAATCCAGGGATGCGTGGAAGCGAATTCGTTTCTTGTAGAAGCAGGCACCAAGCGGGGAGCTTCCCCAGCGCAAGGCGATAGCGAAGCTCACCAACTTTATTTGCAAGTCCCCGGCAGTTCCACTGCAGGACACAGTGGTGGCGCGTTGCTTTCAAAGGAGTGGTCATTGCGGTGGAAGGTTGGCGAGCACCACCTTTGAAAGCTCTTGCAGTTGCCGGGCAACAAAGTGGAGGAGCTCTGCCGGAGTCATCTTGACTGGTGCTGACGCGCTTGCGCAGGATAATTCAGGCACAGAAGCAGCGTACGGCACGTCTGTACCGCGCATCGCAGTTGGTCCAGCGGGTCGAGCGAGATGGGTTCTGCGTTGAGCGAGGCGCTTGACTTCCATTTGGAGCTGCTGTATCTGTTGGTCAAGCTTCGCCAGATCGTCTGTACCCGTAACGCTCAATTTAGGCGTATTCGCAGGCTGCTGAACACGTTTTTTGCCCCGCTTGACGGCGTCGCTGTACGTGGGGACTTCATAGCAAGCATTTTCAGGTTCTACCAACGCTGGTGTGTCCTTTTCGGAGGGGGACAACAGTTCAAACCGGTTGCTAGTCGGAATGTCGGCGTCCCTTTCTTCTTGTGTCACCGAACGCTGGCGGCGCTTGCGTTGGCGACGGGCTTTGAGAGCCTTCTGTTTAACTGGACAATCTTTGGACGTTATTTCATGATCGTCCGTTTGGCAGAGCCCACATTTGTACGTGCGCGTCTCGACGGACTCCATGGAGGTGTCTGCGGGTTGGGGACAAGAATCTCGCATGTGACCGGTACGAAAACACCGATAGCAGTGTACCACACCGGGCTTGTACACATGAAAGTTCAGGATGCATCCATAGTACGTAATGCGGCTTGGTGGCGTTCGAGGCCCTTGGAGAGTGACAAGGCACGTGCGTCCACGGCCCATATAACGAGCTGTTACAATCTTGTGTGTGGAGCAGGTCAAAGCAGTGATAAGGCCCTCCGGCGATTCCCCTGGGTCAACCCCAGAGACCACATACCGACGCAAGTCCGAGCCGGAACTCAAGTACGCTTGCACCTGTACAGTACAATCAGCTGTGACTGGCAGAGTTTGCAGGTGGGTGAGGCGGTCAACGTCTGCTAGCGAACGCACCCATACGGATACGCTGTTGGTGGGATGGTGAATGGAGAAACCTTGAAACGCGGTGGTGTTGAGGCAGGTGTCGAAGGCTGACTGAAGGAGGCGATTTGACAATTTTGATACATCGAAGCACTCACGAGGTTTTACGACGACTTTGTACTTAGACTCGGTGCCAGGCGAGGCGACAGCTGCCGGAGAGGGGCACTCCCGCTTGCTTGCCGGTGTGGCTGAAGCAGACAAATCATCTATTCCCATTTGTGAGTCAGCCACGCGTTTCGCACTGCGTTTCGGAGCGGATGATGGTTGTGATGGCTGCGTCTTAAGCTCCGCTGCAGCCATCGTTACTGGTTCACATGAAGAACACGGGAGCGTTGCCGCTGCCAGATGCAACCGGCGAGACGCCGGAACTGTCCTGGCGAGCGTCCCACGCACAATGTTGAAGTGAACGGCACCAAGGGTGGTTAGTCCATGTCGTCGATGGTGTCCGGAAGAAGAGTGCTTGGGGGCGACCCCACGGCCTCGTCCAGGGCGTCCGGCAGGTCTGTCCTTAGCCGGTGGGGCCAGAGAGCTGGGCGGCGTTGCGTTGAGCCAGGGCGCAGAGAGTGGGGGAACGCCGGTGGGGCGATGGTCGCGCGAGCCGATGCTTTCAGCCGATCTTCACGGAGCCGTCAAAACGCGTCCGCTCTCGTCGGCAGCTCAGCTGCGTCTGCGCACTTATTTATACTTTTGTTTTCTTGCACAGTACCGCGTTTCCCGCGCGCCTGTTTCACTTGTTCACGCAGTAAAAACAAAATTACGCGTTTGCGTACCGATGATGAGCGGTGCAAACCACGTTGTTCGCAGGGTTTTGTAACACGGGGTTTTGTAAAATGCAACGAAAGGCGGCTACCGCCGAGCTCGGCGGAGTCGGTGCCTCGAATCAAGGCTGACGCTTTGCGGATTTCTAAGCGCAACAAACTTCATCTGACAAGGCGAGGCTGACAGTTTCGCGTTAGCAGCATTTTGTTTTTTATCTAAGTGCGCAGTTGCTGCAACGGAGTGCCGCGACAAGCACAACGAAGCCGGTAAGTCTCCCGTTTTCCTACATTGTGGCTGAACTTGCCAGCGTGTGGTCGCGGGCTGGGCGTCGCTCGCACTCTGCTTCCCTAATGACTGGGTCCTGGCGCCGCATCCGTTGGTGCGCAGTAATCCGTTCTCGCACACGCCTAGCATAATCGGGATCGTCGACGCCGCTTGTTCTCGAGAGCTCTGGCTGCATATTCGGGGTCGGCCTGTCGTTGCCTCTCCCGCATAGCGGCGAGTCTCGCCTCGCGAAACGCGGCCTCCTCCTCGGGAATGCGTGCCTTCCTGTGGCGACCCATGGCAGCAACTGTTTCGACACGGCGCGCACAAACACGCACGATTCGACATGACGTCACACCACTTGCGCAAGGCGAAGGCTTGCCAGGCAACGACGCACCGAAGTATTTTTCGATAGGGTCAGACATTGCGACTAGCTCAAACACCTTTGCTGTTTGAGCTAGCTAGATGCGTTTTGAATTATGCTTTTCAACCAATAACACTTGGTGTTATAAACAATACATGATATGTAGATTACATATATGGAGCCATAAAAAATGGCAGCATATCCACGGAGTGAATGATGGATAGTGGGGCGAAGCATCCGTTCGTCCATTCGTTCCTGCATCCGTCCATCCATGCGTGCGTCTGTGTGGCCGCCCGTGCGTGCGTCTGTTCGTGCGTCCGCACGTTCATCTGTGCGTCCGTCCCTGCTTTCGTCCATGCATCCGCTCCTGCGTCCATCCGTCCGTGCAGCCATCCGTACGTCCGTCCATGCATCTGTCTGTGTGTCCGTTCGTCCACCTATTCAACACTGCAAGTACCACCATCTCGCATCTTTTCATCATATATTCCTCATATAGAAGCGCCCTCATCCAGCGGACATTCCAAGGACTGAAAGAAAGGAGGCACACGCACACTTTCTTACCGCTTGCGCTTCGTGTCTACTTCCCACCTTTAACCACCTCGAGTTCATGGTATATACTGTATTCATGGCACTGCGGCCCAACCTCGCGAAACCTTTCTAAAACCTAGGAGGTTACGCCCAGTGAGTGTAACGTAGCAACCCTTTCTTGTCTTCTGTGCGTTGTTGAACAATAAAAAAATTCGCAGCGTGCTCGTTAACTAAAAGCCGAATTATCCTGTCTCTCATTCCCCCTTAGCAGCCATTGGCATGTACATTGAGCACTATCTTTTATTATGCAACAACGCACAGAAGTAATATCTCACCGGCACCACCTTGGAGGTAGAAATGTTATACTTGTTACGCAGTACTACAAAGCTACGAGGGACGAACTGGTGTCGCTGTTAGAAGCTTTAGCCCTAAAAAAATGGTAGCCATCACACACGCTGAAGGTGCATGACCAGCAAAGCTCCGTAAAATAATTTGTATCAGTTCATTTTAAATGAAGCACAAGCTCTCTTGAAATCTGCAAGTTGCACCTTTTGGCAGTGGTGTGTGCTTGGAGAAGTTTGCAGTCTTCAACAGCTTGCATAGCTATTATACTATGCCGCAACTAGCAACCTATTTCAGCTGTAACAGAGTTTAGGATTCTGTATTCTCACGTATTGTGTCTACCTTCATATCTCGGGCTGTGGTATGCACCACATATAAATACACAGAACCTAAACTTCACTGTTATTAAGACTATAAAATGCTGCAAGAACCTCTGGAAAGCAGAAAATTTTGTGAATGCCAGTTTACATGCAGTAATTATATGCATCTATGCCCTCTGATCATATGTCATTTTGTTTGTACAGCTGCCGAAATTTTAAACAAGTGCATGCGAGGGGCAAATCATCTCTGCCACAGTACCTCAACACAGAGCAGATTTGCAAACAGTACCTGGATAGGTGCAATCTTTTTAAAGACGATAGTCTTTCTTGGGGACCTTCGACGCAAAATTTTTGGTATGTCTGTCTATTTGTCAGTGCACTCTTAACAACATCAAGTATTCGAAACGGCTCACCTGATCCGCATCGCCCACCTATGTTGCTCAAGCTGCAGCGTTCATATTTGTGCGATTGTCGATTAAAAAGCAATTATTGCGCATATCTGGGGCACCATAACAACACGTATATATTCTGCATGTGCGCCTTTTACTAGAAAAGGCATACATAAGTCATTTTAAGGACCGTAGCGCTTATCATGCTGCGCTGACCATGCTACGCTTGCACGGAATGGCGGGTGTTTCCAGCGCTTTGCTAAAGCAACACGGTGGTGGCACCTACCCGTCGCCTTGTGTTCTACACCTTATCACCTCTGAGACGAGCGCGCACACCCGTCTCAGAGCTACGCGCTTTGTTTTTGAAAAAAACTGCCAGATGGCACTCATGTTTCACGTGTGACGTGACTCGATGCGCTCGTTCGCCTCCACTGCACGCTCGAGGCACTCTAACCCAGCACTCCAGAATACCATTCACCGATTTTCTTGAGCAGGACATAAAATAAATGTTTTCTTCACTCTCTCCACACTTAAGAGTATCGTCTTTCGACGACATTTGCAGGTTAAATGCAGATACGGGGCCAACTTTTCGTTTTATTTTTTCTTCGCTGTGAACAAGCTTTCCGTACAGGGGCCGAAATGTCTTGTTTTGTCTTTGTCTGTTCTTGATCAGACATATTTCCATCCAACTATCGATGTCATGTTAGCGTTTGTTGCTTTGGACATGCCCTTCTCACAAAATGTAGACTGGTCACGCTGCACAAAACGGTTCCCTTGAAGAACTGCAGTTGATTGTGCCAGCAATGCAACCTGATCGCAGCATGATATAAAGCATCCAAGAACGTAAGAACCATTAAAGCCCTATTTCACTAGTTGAACTGGAAACAAGTATGCCTGAACCCTATCCATTGAAAGTAAAGAGGCATCAGCATCTACAGGGTGACTGAAAATACTGCAATGTACCTTGTCAGACACAACCAATTAAGTCAAATATACAATACGATTGTTGGGGCTTGATGTCCGAAAACCAGATAATCATGAGGGACGTCGTAATGAAAGGGTACAGAAATTTCTGCCACATGTGGTCCTTTCACATATGCACCTAAATCTAAGTCAATGCTTCCTCTACAAAGATGACAGGCGTGTGAGCCAAAAATCTTTTGCCCTTGCCTTTTACCTCGTTTCTATGGGGCATGGGGTGATTTCTAAATATACAGTTTGGAAAGCTCGAAGATATTCCTCTGAAGTTAGCCACCATTTTACAAAACAAAGGATGTGTTGACCTTAGTTGACCATTAAAACGGCTCGTTTCTCACAGTGCACCCACCGCATTGGCCAAGTGGTGATGGGTGGCTTTTATGGAGCCTATGTTTGTGGTGGGGAGAACCTCAATATCAGGAAATCACATTATCACAGCAGGCAATTTAAAGGCATTCTGGTGCATCACATGAGGCTGTGCTATATTATGTGACGGTGCCTGTAACCACAAGAGAAAAGTGAATAAATTAATAGCTTAACTCGTCATGTTTTATGCATGCCGCATAAATCTAATGCCCCCTTGTCTCATACCCCAGACCTCATTATAACAAAGTTGCATCTTATACAAAAATAAATTTGTTATATCTAAACATTCGTTATGCAGGTTTATTCCTAACACTATATCTATGGCAAGACTATTTTTCATCTACTTTCTTATAACCTATATTTTGTTATATCCTGGATTGTTATATCGGGGTTTGAGTGTATCGCTTCTGCATAATAAAACTTCCTACAAGAAGTACCGCACATAAAATTGTACAATGGACTGCTAAAATATATCGTAGGTGGTTAGTACTCGAGAAAAAAAGTCAGTTTCGTCAAAGGGGCAAAGCAATGAATGCGATTTAGCTTCGGCTTCTCAATGCTAAAGTTCAGCACGCTTCAGTCCAACACCGTGGAGAACCTAACCACCACCGATCACAGTTACAAGGCAATCCTGCAATATTACTGAGAATAGCTGAGGCTCCACCCAGTACCGCACAAGTACCTTTCGGCCGTGGATTCTGCAGCGTTGGCACCACAAAGACACACAACCATCCGCAGATTACATACGTATTAACCCACAGAATACCAATACATATGCCGGCGAAGTGAGAGCACACCGCACCACAGTACATTGGAATGCACAGCTCGAACCGAAAGGCAGGTAGAGGATATCAGCAGATTTATTTGAAAGGCAATGCAGTCTAGTCCTGCACTCGGAGACCAGCTGAGGCTAGTCAAGAGGGATGAAAGGATTGCAAGGCAGGATTGCGGGTTGAAAGAATGGCAAAATTAATTTTATCGAAAATAGAGCAAGAAATCTGACACACCATGCAATCTACCGATAGATGCGAGCTTCCGACTCATTTATTTGCTAATTATTTGCTGAAAAGGACCACAGCAAGCAAGTGTGTGCTCGAAGAATCGGCAATTTTCCTTAGGCTGTGTCAATGTAAAACGCGAGGAGACTATTTCAATATACAATAGTCCATAGGCACAGGTTGCATTGGAAAGGTCACAGCACTGTCCTAAGTTCAAAGCCTCCAAATCTTGAAACCTCCATGAGCGAAGTGCGCTGTCACTGACGATGACAAGTGCAGGCTCTCGATTGGCTGTGGCAGGGCCTTCTCTCTCCTTCTTCATTAAAGGTGAGCTTGCTGTCAGTCTGCACCCATCATCACCATCTGTGATGCCATCACCATTTCAATATTCCTCCATTCGACTGCTGGTCCTCGTTGGATATTCCAAGACTAGAGGCATTGCTGAAAGAAGCCAGAAGTCTGAATGAGCTACGCTGCAAAGGTGTTGTAGAAGAATTGATAGCTGAGCAAGTTCGTGATAGTTCTTTAATATCTTGAAGGCAGTGTATAAACGACACAGGCAAGAAAAGAGTTCTTCACTAGCAGCTAAATATATTTACATTGAAGCAGACTTAATAGCTGACAACAGGCTAATGCATGTGAGGACTTAGCGCACATCATCTGGAGGCACCATTCTGAATCTGATAAACTAAAAAACATGAAAATTCTCATCCCTTCCACGTGAACAGCCACAAAAAAAAAAAGATTGATATGGTGAGAAACGAAGTGATCAGTGCATCAGCTCTCCCTCCATAGCCTGGCATGATAATGAGGTTCGGGACCACAGCAACCTTCTTTGTGGCTGCTAACATGAAAGTGATTGGAATTTTCCATGCCTGGTATTCGTTTCTAGGAATAAAAATGGTGCCTTCTGACCTCACATGTAAAGTGGCCACTTTTGCGACAGGTCATCAGTATTTAAGTGTGCTTGTATTTTTATTATCATTTATTTCAGAAGTTCAGTGCTGCTGTAATACTTCTTTTTGTCTGTGTCATTTCTGAACTGTTGTCAAAGTTTTCAGATGCAAAGGTGCTCTCAAAGCTGGCAGACTGGTACAAGAGCGTACACAGTCCGAGAGAGAGTAATTAATAATAATTTATGGAGTTTGACTAGCTAAACCATAATACAATTAGGAGGCACGCCATAGTGGAGTGCTCCAGATACTTCGAGCACCTGCGGTTCTCGAATGTGCGACTAGATCCAAGTAAACGGGCCTCCAGCTAGCCTCCATTGAAAATGCAACTGTTTGCAGCCATGATTGAACCTGCAATTTTCGGGTCAGCAGCCGGGCCCCATAACCACTGTGGGTGGAACGACCAATCTGAAGGGGCATTTCATGGCACTGAGAGAAAGAAATTGCTGCGACATCTGCAGTGAAATTCAAAAACAATTTTGCGAATCCCAGCAAACACTTCAATTCAGCAAGCGTAGTACTTTCTGCTGAAGACTAACCTTGGATATGCACAGTTATCGTAGAATTTGTGCATGTATCCCGCATAATGACACACTAACTAAATAGTGCACGCAAGAGGCGTTCTTCAACCCGCGTGACAATCCCAGCTTTATGAAACAACTTTAGCTTCACCACTGACTGTAACAATAACAGCACATTTGAAATACCATTACGCCTTACCACGAAGACACAGATAAACTGAATAACTATTAGCCATGAAATCGACCCAGAGGTGGCAGCGAAGTCGCCGTGTTAGTGCAGATACAGTCGATTCTTGTTAATTCATCAAGTCACAGCAGAATAAAAAGATGAAGTGATGTAATAATATAGGGCCGATGTTCAGCGCTTGCCTGCTCTGCAATACTACAGCACAAGATGCAAAGGCATCGCATAGGAAAATCGTCACAGAGAAAAATCGTCACAGAGTAATTGTTGGCAAAATTTCACTATGTTGTAACATTACCTCGTAACATTTTCATTCTCCCGTAAGAACAAATTGAGTGATTACTGTTGTGGCGAAAAATTTCGCCTTGCTTGGTTTTCCCAGCGTGCAGCAAGAGTGACCACTACCAAATGTGGGCAGGCTCACCCCCCCCCTCGGCTGGTACGCCTATGACCATGCATGTGCTTCGCTTCAAACATTTGTTTACAAGCAAAGCGTTGCTCCTTGAAGCCCTGAGGTGCTTATTTCTCTTATTTAGACTGTTGGGAATATAAACACGCAAACTTTTAAATATTAGTGGGAAAGCAGCAGATATTTTCTGATAGGGAAGTGCAAAAAGTATGAATTAACCAAATGATTAGGTTTGAATTAAGAGGCTTTTAAATACATTGAAAGAATAGAGGGCAACAAAAAAATTTTGTTTTGTTAGAATGAACCAAAAGTATGAATTATCAGAGTTAGAATTATTGCGAGTCTACTGTATATTGCTCGCAGTGTGTGTGGAAGTGCATGGGGCTGCTGGTTTTATGTCATCATTCTGCGCTCCATAGGTCTTGAAAACATTTCAATTTTCAAGAGGAGGTATTGTTTGGCTCCGCAACACCACACATACAGCACTAAGCCAGAGATTAGTTTTCATTCCACTATAGAGGAGGCCCAACATCACCAATGGGGGCTTTTCAGGTGTTGGAACTTCAAGGCACTTTCAGATGCTGCTGATTTGAAGATGCAAAGTGGCGCACTTACACTTTGGGACAGCGGTTCCGACGATCAAGAAACATTGTCGCTGTCTTCGAGATCATGGGATTGCATCCAACAGGAGACCATTGGAGAGTACATGTTGGTCTGATAGATGCCTGCACACCATGTGGTTTTGTCAGCAGCCTCTTTTGCATATGCACTGGCACCTTCCACGACTTTCACAGGTCCTGGAGTCGCTATTCTTGGTCCTCTACAATACAGAGGATGCTGCTTTGTAACCTAAAGACAGAAAGAGAGATAAGGCGTCACAACAATGTGGGGACACATTTGACTTGCAATTCGATGAAGGATAGCAAGTGTTGGGGCATAACGTCCCGAAACCACGATATGATTATGAAGGACACCATAGCGAAGGGCTTCGAAAATTTCGTCTACCTAATGCCACTAAATACAGTGACCTCGGACATTTTAGCCTCTACGGAAAATGTGCCCACCGAGGTTGCGATTCGATTCCACGACCTTTGCATCAACAGTTGCGCACCACAACTGCTAGAGCAACGAACGCAATGGGTGAATCCCAATACAGCGAAGTATCGTAACAAAACATATAGAGTATAGTCAAGAGTTTGACGGAATCTCGTATGGTCGGGGACGAACAGCGGAAGAAAACAAAAACACTGACCAAGGTAAAATGCACAAAAATTTTTTAAGACTTTTTGGTACAGAAAATTTTAGCGAGTGGCGAGTTTGAGTGAGTCCGGCTCAGGAAAATTTTTCTGAGTGAGTCCCAAGTGAAAAATATATTTCATGAGCGAGTTTGAGTGAGCTCCACAATTTTTGTCGACCTATGTAGTGGACTAAAACAAAATTCACTGAGCAAAGTAAAATAAACAGAAATTTTGAAGACTTTTCAGTCCCTTATGTGTAAAGAACCAAAAAGTCTATAAAATTTAATTCTTTTATGTAACAATTAAACCTGACAGAGTGCAGAATAAATATGATATTGATTGCATGCTAATTGCACATAGTTACTCAAACTCATTCATTTTCTCATCTCATTTTCTTTCTTGGGATCTAATACCGGGTGCCTTGAATTTATGTTGCACGAGTTCGACACATTTTCATGTAGTCCACTACAGCGCGCACCTCAAGGGTTTAGGCCCTGCTTCAATTATGCCATGCACTGCTTTACGAACCTATCGTAGATTAATCAAATGACTGAAGCCAAGCCTCGTAACTTCATTACAATAAGTTGTAGCAGTACAGTAAAAGCTCGTTCATTTGGATTTCATGGTACTGGAAAAAAATTTCCGAACTGACAGAATGCCGAATAATCAAAAGTATCGAGAAAGCAATAAACAAATGTCTATTACGTCGACGCAATTTCATATTGCCACGAACAAAATAACAGACAGCAATGAATCGACGTCTTTCTCGCCCCCCAGACCAGGAAGGAAAGGCCTCTTCTTTTCTTCACTTCCAAGATATTTCACGCTACAGTTGATGGCTCATACCCATTACCTGTGGCATTATTCCCTCTCCTCGAAAAACATCGTCTTGATGCTGGTAATGAGGGTTGAGGAAAAAAATGAAAAAAAAAAAGATGCTACCATGGAATCCAACAAGTGCGTCGTAAGGAAAAAAAATGGGCTGGTGTCATAGTACTCAATAAAGAAAGGAGTTAGGACACAAGACAATCAAAAAGAAACAAGTGACAAAAAAATGGTCATTGCATGGTAAGTCAGTCCACGTTCGATAGAAGACGCGAAAAATATGGCTTGAGCCTTGACAGACACATGCACCACATCACTTTGTGGAAACCGACGGGAACGTCTTGAGGTGCTCTCAGGGAGAACTTCGTATGTAACATCATAGAGTCGGCTTAGAACTTTGTACGGGCCGAAGTAGCGCCGCAGCAACTTTTTAGAGTGACCACGCTATCGGATGGGAGTCCACACCCAAACTTCATCGCCTGGTTGGAAGGTTGTAGCGGTGTGCGTCCGCAGTTTGGTGAGCCTGAATACGGCGTCGGGCGAGTTGACGGGCCTCCTCTGTGCGTTGAGCGAACAGGGTAGCGTCCGCGTTGAACATTGAACCCAGAACTGCAGCGCGAAAGACGGTGCCCAGGCTGATGGCACTGAAAACGAATGCAACGCTGCGACCACGGAAAATGGCATCTGCAAAATGTCAGCGCTCATTCACGGCGACGAGCTCGAGGCACTTCATGAGTAAGGAGCATCAAGTGAAGGTCGAAGAATTCGTCAGGCAAGGAAAGCTAAAACCAGACAGGAATAGTGCTGGAGCCAAAGGTCCAAAGCACGTTGACAAGTGTGTACACTCTGGCGCTTCCACCTCACGCACCAAGCAGCAGGCCAGCCGTAAAGGCGGTGGGACCTACAAGGACAGCATGAGAGGCTGGCAGCTCCTGAGGTCACACATGGAATTGTGGACTGACTGCGCCGGTATGTGGTCTTGCGCGTTGTGTGCGGTCCGTCATGGCCAAGGCTAGCAGCTACTGCATCACGTCTCTCTCTCTCCGCTTTTGCCGAAGGGTAGGGCACAGTATGCGAGCGGCGGCCGCGAGCCTGCCAATGACAAAAGGAAGAGAAGGACGATGATCGCGGGTGTGGTCATGGCACACGGTAGCAGCTGGCAGCGGGCAGGTGTGGCCTGGGTTCTGGTCGATAAAGAAGGTTCCTGGTCTGGCTCCGCGTCTTTCCTGGGATGTCAGGGCCGAGCAGCCTCGAAACCTTCTACAACGTGTACCACAAGCAGACGGCAGATTTGTCACTATTATGTTGCGAATTGCTCCATGACACGTCGCGAAGTCACCTCCACGATATTAAAACCAAAAGTGTCTTTTTAAAGTGACGGTATTAAAAATAAACATGGCATATTCCCATGCACCGCATTCTTTCAGAGTTCTCAAATCCGCATTCTTATACAGAGCAACAGTCCCAAAATATTTAAAATTTGTGTCAGCCCTACTTTAAGCTGCCTCGAAGGCATTATTGCCACGGAGACAGTTTGAGTACTATGCATTGCATTTTTTATAGCAGTAAACAACAAAATACATAAAACAATGTAAGTAAGGCAAAACCGACAATAAATAAACATTCTCTAAGCAGATAGAAAACTCAAACAAAATGGGGGCAACAATTCAAATATTTCTTAATATTGGTTATACAGCCGACCTTTACAAAAAAAAGGTTGTTTTCGGCAACCATAAATGAAAAAGTACATAATACAGCAAATAATGTACAAAAACTTTATAAATTGTACAGCACTATTTGCTGGCAATGTAAACAAACCTACGCCACAAGTTCGAGTTTGCTGGTTGCTGGCACGTGCCTTGCACTTCTTCTAACTGCAATTTCCTCGTTTGTCCCTGCAACTTCGTGTATGCTGGCAGTGCTGTGATGTGAGAACTGCGTACCTGCTCTCATGCGCAGCATGTGCATCACAGTTTTGAGTGGTCACCGTGGCCAGCTGTGCTTACCTCTCTCTGGAAACTGCTTCTGCTGAGGTTGGCACTCTGAAATGAAAACAGAGAGTGGGTGCTAAACAAACGAGCATCGTGCACTCACACAAACAGTTTCCAGCAGTGATAAGTCGGTATTAATATACCTACTTCAAAAAAAAAGCAAGGTGATATATTTTTGTGTTAGCGCTCCTTTGAAGGACCACTCCTCAAGTTTGACAATTTTGAGCTGACGAGCGCAATGCATACATGGGCCGTTCACGATCAGTTCTGCCAAATTGTGCAACACTACGTGCCGGGAAACTGGTTTAAATTTCAAGATGAACGCTGCTTGCCCTTCCTTTCATGCACGTCCACCCTGAGAATAAGGGAATGACGTGGAGTACAGAATTGCCCAGTGTAAATGGTATGCTGTGATGTCAGTCCTCTGCATAGAGGACTGATCTGATGTCCCCAACAGTAGCACGTGAGACAGCAAAATTTATTTCAAAAATGTGTAGTTTATGTAATTTATTGCCTGAATATATGAATAAAACTTGAGATAAATAATGAGACACACACACAGGGAATGTGTGCGTCTTTTTCATTTTTTTCTCGTGAATTGCAACGAGATGCGGGGCTAATGTACCTGCATTTTGAGTGCGTTCGTGTCCCCACTGTTAATGCATCGAGCAGACGCCAGCCCTGAAAACTAAATAGTCCTGCACATTCGAGCACTCAATATGCTAATCTATTCTGGCGTGTCTATACCAGCATCTCTAAATCCATCCTGCAGAAACAGGTACTAGACCACAAAGTAATGGTGGTCAAGAAAACAATGCTGCCCACATCTTCTCGGTGGAGGGGCTTGCTCGGGGACATCGTGCACGTGTGACCGTTTGCTCGGATGCCAGAGACGATAGAGAAGAGATTTAGCTTGCAAAGGCAACGTGGGGCAAGCAGCATGGGATTAGAGCTCGTCTCCTCGCATCATCTTTTTGCACCGCTTCAAAATGCCACTTTTTGCAGCTCGTAATGAATTGATTGAAACATTTTTTGTGGCATAATGCTCTTCATCAGACACCAACAACTGCCACGGCCCAACTAGGGGACCTGGCGAGTAACCCTTCAAATGTCCAAGTTTTTCAACAGTGCAATGGATGAGGGAATGTGATAACGGATTCTACCTTGTCATTACGTTGAAAGTCGGGCAAGTTGTTATGGCAGCATATCCTGAAA
This sequence comes from Rhipicephalus microplus, assembly GCF_043290135.1. NCBI lineage: Eukaryota > Metazoa > Arthropoda > Arachnida > Ixodida > Ixodidae > Rhipicephalus > Rhipicephalus microplus. The sequence goes on along the minus strand of NC_134707.1, from coordinate 58,285,779 downwards.
ACAATGTGCAGCAGGACAGGACACATACAAAAAAAGGATAAACAGGAGACAAAAAAGGTGACCACAAGCTACAAGTTGTGCTTTTTTGTCCCCTTTTTTTGTTTGTCCCATGCTACTTCAGTCTTTTCAGAAGATTATCACCAGCTTGTCAGTTTATGCATCAAATTCTGCAAGATTGACAACAAGTAGATAGCCCTTGTGCCAATTCAAATACCAGTTATCAAGTTTTGTGGCATTCGAACATTGCAAGTGCCACATGTACGAAACATTCACACATCTGTACCAACAGGAATCTCGCCGTGAAAATGACGAGGAATCTGTCATTGCAGTATGCAATCCTAAAATCCTGATGTAACTTTTAATGACGGTAATAGTACTAATATGCATAAAGGTGCACCTTTGATTGGCTGTGGCACATTCGCTGGTGGGCAGGCGTTGTAGAAACCTTGTGTTCAATTTGCGTCGATACGTGGTGTATCTTGGGGACTATATTAGCCTCTGTTGATTTGGACACGGTTTTCTCACACGATGTGTACTAGTTGCGCTGCAAAGAACGGTTATATTGAGCGACTTCTGTTGGTCAAGTCGATGATGCAACCTAGTGGCAGGAAAAGCAGAATGTGATATAAGGCATCCAACAATGTCATTAACTGCAAAAGCCGATTTCACTACATTGAACTGGGAATTAGTATGCCTGAACACTTCACTTTAAATGTAAGTGAGAATGAGCGTCTATACGGCAACCGAGAAAATACTGGATACTAGACAAAAAACGCTAGACACCAAAATAAATCCAAGAGAGATAACTTCGTTGGAGTTCAATGTCCCAAAATAATATGACCACGAGAGATGTCACAGTGAAGGGCTTGACAAATTTTGACCACCTAGGGACATAAATCATGCATTTAAACCCGAGTGCATGGGCCCATGACATTCTCGCCTTCATAAAAAATTTCCACTGAGGTTTGATTCTGTGACCTCAGCAGTGGGACACCACAGGGAACATTTCTTGCTTTTATCTGTCTGGTAACAATTATGACAGATTAAAATGACTTATAGTGGGTACAAATCCACAACTTTCGAATTGGAAGGCTGCGCTTTCGGGTCGTCTGCGCTGGCCATGGACGAAAGCTTTCCATCTTAAGGACTTTCTCTCCTCACCTCGGATTTTCCGGCATGAAACCTTGTGCAGCGGTGCGAGCATTTAATTTTGTAAAAACCGCAGCCACAATGAGGTTCTCAAGGAGGCTATGCGGCAGAAAGAGGGGTCAAAGGATGAAAGTACCACAAAGTACCTTACACTTTTTTATGTACTCGTGTACTTCAAAATGCAAGGCTGCGAAATAACGAAAAAATTGGCGCCTTCATCTTTCTCCGGGGGGGGGGGGGACGACTTGAGTAAATCTGTCGCTAAGTGGAGGGGATATGGCATGAATGTTGCGTCTACTCGAGTCAAGAAAAGCGTTAAGTCAATCGACAGACAAGTAAAGACGCCCTTCACTGAATCCCGGAATGCCCGCTCTGCGGCCTATATACACACCGCCCGCATTCGAGGAAGACGAGACGAGCCGACCATGCGCAGTGGGGGTGCAGACAACGCAGACGCCAAAGTGCAACATCGTAAGACTAAGAAATCCTCCGCATTTAAAAAGTTCGCTCTAGCCGTCTGAAGCTTAAAAAACGGCAAAGCTGGTCAACGACCCACAGCACTTGCCAGCATTTCATGTGTTTTGCATTGTATCAAACCAAGCTTAGCGTGATAGATTACAGTTAAAGGGACGGACTATGCATTTTTTTCAACACAGTGTTTCCCGGCTTGCCTTTCGTAGTGTTCGTTGTAGCAGCAGTTAATCCCAAAAGCATGTAGTTGTTTATAAGCAGCATTTTTCGATCTGAAAGGCTCTGAATACTGATTTTGCTTTTTGTCCAGTGAGCATTCATAGTGATGGCGGTAGCCCTTCTCGTGACTTGTGCATGCTGTCGTTGTGCTTTCGCAGCAGTTCCCATAACTACACTTAGCCACGATTTTTCTGAACTTTACAACTATTTTCTTAAAATAACAAGCCGTTACAATGAGATCATGTGGCTTTATACAACTTCCCTGTATTTGTACTGCATTGCACGTGCCTGTGTCGTGGATGGCTTGTCCCAGTCATCATTACTCTCTCAACACAGGAGCCAAGCCAAGTCGCCAAATATGTCACTGCACATAGCGCGGCTGTGCCGAGCAGAGGCACACGTTATTTCTGAGACAAAATGTAGGTATAAGAACCACGTCACCCCAAAATCTTAGTGACCTGTATACTGCATGCATGGTTTCATGAGCACGCAGAAATGTTGCTCAAGAAGCGCTGACGAGCATGGGATGATTACGTCATGCAAGGGCAACGCCACTTCAACACGTACTACTAACGCAGGCTTATATGTACATTTTTATGAAGTAATATCTTTTACTCTGAAAAAGCAAACAATCTTTCAATACCAGCAATAAAATATTGAGCATGTATACTAGTCTACGATCTCGTGACAGGGTACATCAAATAATAGTTTACGACTCCAGGTGACGCCACAGGCCATTTCTCCCAATTTTCAATGAATAAATAACTATCTAACTCCACTTCTCACGAGAAAAACAAGGTTGCTCTGAGTCACTATGAGGGACAATCTTTCCATTCGTGCAGTCATCTCGTTTCATGTTTTGGACAGTTGTCAGTTCATTTGAAAAATTGCCAGGTCTGCACTGAACGAGCAGCCGAGTTGCAGCGAAAGCTGGAAGAGTGGCTTTTCAGAGCCTTTTCTAAACACTCTTTGGGTAACTGCTGCGAGTACGCTTGCTGGGTACCCACTAGGCCATAATCATGTTTGTGTAGATGGCCAGCATTCTCTATGCCATCTTTCGTCGTTCTTCGAAGAATTGTAGTATCTGCTACTCACTTGCTAGAAATCTTGTGTAATTTTTTAATTCAGTGGCTGACGACAACAAAAAATTATGCCTGAAGGGGGTATGCACCACAGTTAATAGGTGATTAAGAACAAGTTTTCTAATGGGTTGGAAGTCGCTCGTTACCCAGTTTGCATGGAGCAGTGCCTGGTTGTTTTTTAATGTTTTAAAACACTTAATTACTCATATTAGTGTGATTACTTCCCGACATCAAGCCTACCTAAGGCCAGTTTAGAAATGAGTTCTAAGCACTGGCGTGGCTCAGTCGTAGTATACTGGGCTGGCATGCAGCGTACCCGGGTTCGAATCCTATTGTGTCCTTTCCTGTCTTTTATCTAGTTTTTTTTTTCTTCTTGCGAAACTGGTTATGGACACTAGCGGCAGAGAACTACGGCGCCGCACGTTACCGGTGTTCTGATCTCAACAGCCTTTGCTGTAAAACTACAGCCTGTCATGAGTACGGATCCTGAGGAAGGGTGATTGCTCCCCCCACCCCCAAAACCTGTGTGAGCACCAGTCTCCCCCCCCCCCCCCCTTTAAGAGTGCTTGTCCACCTCTTACCACCAATTAGAATAAATGAGTGGGACCATTTTGAGTACACATAACTCCTATTTATGCTTGACGGCTTCTTCCTGCTACTAAAAACAAAAATGTTAGGACCCCAACCCCCTCCGGAGTTACTTTAGGCCGCTGCCCCCCCCCCCCCCAACATAAAATCCTCCTCTGCCTGCAACAGACCTAGGTCAAACCCCAAAGCCAGAATTGCGAGCACACCTGGATGTGGCCCCTCAGGGTAGAAGGGCGGGCCTTTCGTCACATAATTGTGCTCGGCTCGACTCTCACCTGGCACACTTCGCTTGGCCCGCTTCGTCGCCGCGCTCGCTTCGCGTTCCCGTCGAGCATAGTCGGGATCTGATTGCTGTTCGGTTACATTCTCGGGCCGCAGCACGCCTAGCTTCGAGGCAAACGGCCTCCTCTTCGGCTGTGCGAACTTTGCACAGCCGACCCGTTGCTTCCGAATGTCTGAACCGTACCCTAATGGTGTTGCCCGAACACGGCTGAGCAAGCGCTGGCGCGTTCCTACAGAGAACATCTGGAGCTATGAAGTAGTCATGGTTGCTAAGCGACAACTATGCCGACGTCACACCAGCTGTGCAGCATGGATAGGGTGGCTAGCATGAAAAGGTCTATTTGGCATGGAGGACAACTTTGCTGATAAACAACGGTGCGGATATCACAGTAGTTGCTGCACTCTGCCCTAACTCGATCTTCTTGGAGCATGGAGCACACCGATGACGACGTGACGGTGCTGTTTGTCGTTGATGCTACTGCGGCCTTGGTCAGGTTGTAGTACAACCACAGTGGGTCGCATACCTTGCAGATGTGCCCGAAGCTCCTATCCAGGAACTCGCGCTTGAACTGCGCTGCCTTCGCCGCCGACTCGCATTGCCGCGCCGCTTCGAGATTCGCTGCTCGTTGTTTACGTTTCGCTTCGGCTTCGCGTTGCCGCTACGAGATCTGCTACTCGACGTTGACGCTTCAATTCGGCTTCCCGAGCTCGGAGAATGGGGTCCGCTAGCCGCCGTTTCCTTTCAGCTTCGCGAGCCCGAAGTTCGGGATCGGCACGCCGCCGCTCCCGTTTCGCAGCCCGAGCCTTCTCCGCGGCGCGCTGGCATTCATCGCGGCGTTGCGCAGGGGAGGTGCGCGGGCTCTTACACCGTTATACACCGCCGAACTACCCTCCCCAGCGGAGTGTGCAGCTGTCTCACCACCTGTCATGCGCAGAGGGGAGGGGACCCCACGGGAGGGATGGACAAAGCCCCCACCTAAAAGTGCGGCAGCTTGGGCTAGTTGGTATGGCATGACGATAGTTATAGCGCGAGAACAAAACGACGACACAGAGACAAGTGTCTTTCCTGTCTTTCTTGACTCTGTGTCATTTTGTTCTCGCGCTATAACTATCGCCCCACCTAAAGCTGCTGGGAATCTAAATAGGCGCTGCGCAGTGCTCCCTACCGGTTGCCCTTCTAACCACCACCATCTAAAAAGTTCTTCCTTTAACTCACGTGCAACCTTGGATGTGGAACGCCGGCAGCAGGGCGGGCCTTTAGACCGGCCAATTGTCGCTGTTTTCGCCTCCGTGCCGCTTCTGCCTCGCGCCTTCGCTTTGCATACTCCGGGTCCAATCTTCGTTGTCGCTTCTCCGGGTCCAATCTTCGTTGTCGCTTCTTGATTCTTTCACTGGCCATGTAAACGGGATCTAATCGTCGTAGACGACAACGCTCACGATCCGCTGCACGCCGAGCCTCGCGGTAAGCGGCGTCTTCTTCGGCCGTGCGCTTCTTCCTCGGTTTACCCATGGCAAGCGTTGTAGGCAAACACGGCTAGCTCGGCGCCAGGTGTTCCGTGGCCAGGCCAGGCTCCGCGACTAATCCACACAACACCTACCACTTATCTCCGTCACGGACAGCAGGAAAGAAATCACTACTGCATGACAACAGCTTCGGTGCTGCCCTACTCTTCGTGGCTCGAGTTAGTTACTGTATAATGCTTTCAAGGTCGCGTATACAGTACCTCTAGCTCGAGCGGGCGCGCTGCGCACTCTTTACATGTGCCCACAGAACACCTGCCACAGAACACCTGCTGCCTGCCTCTATGGTGGCTAGAAGGAAAGGTGCCACTGTGCCAGCACCATCCCGGCCGCGCCTTGAAAGGAGACGTGCTGATATTTCATTCGGCCGTGGAGCGGCGCGCAAATCGCCACCATGATCAGTCGAGAGCGCTTGTCAGCCGTTAGTGCGGCACTTTTAGTCGCTTGCTCGTGTGCTCGCAAGCTGCAAAGTCTGCGCTTTCCCTATTTGGACTTGTTCGGGATCAATACGTGCCAATGTGACCATGCAACAGTGATGAGTAAGCAGCAAAGACACTTCTTTGCACCTGGATGCATTGCGGGATATGCTTCGGCCCGCAAACAAGGGAAGAAAGCGTCTCTCTTCTCTGCTCCAGCCGACGATGAACAGCGCAAGGCCTGAGAGCGTACGATTCCTCGCGCTGACAAACCACTGGAAAAGAACTTCTTTGTGTGCGAAACTCATTTCGACGAAATATTCATCGTCCGTAGCTACAAGCATGTTATCAACGGCTTCTTAGCAACTTAATTGGAAAAAAAGCTGTACCTAAGGAGGGTGGGTTCCTGAGTGAATCAAGTGCCGGAGGACTCCACGTCACTCTAACCAGCGCCCTTTCCATCCGGCACTATGTCATGAAAACATTGGGCTATAAATACTTGACATCTCGCCTCTGCCAAGACGCATTTAAAATCTTTTTTTTTGGAATTCTGAAGCAAATGTCTGGCTCGATTGATCACCCTTCGCCGACACAACTTTTGATATCTGTGAATTGCCTCAGTTTATACAGTTCGATACAGTTCCCCTCCAATTGAAACATACCTTCTGGTATGTATTGTTCGCATTGTTATAGATATCCCATTAACAACTGGGATGTCACTGTCTGGTTGCGCTTCACATATATAGAAATCAATTGTTTCATGAACTGGTTTGTGACTGTACCTATGTTTGCCAATGAAATCTCAATGTGATGTGTGTATGTATGCCCATTGTATCATCGTGTATTTACTGTTCTCTTTAGTTGTCTCATTCACTTGCTTTAGCTGAGTTTCATATAACTTGCAGTTTTCTTCAACCATAATGCATATGTTGTGTTTATTTTCATGTTTTTTTTTTTTGCTGTCGAGAAAATAAATGTCTTGCTTGTAAAATTAAATCTTGATTGCGCAAGTCATAAAAATAACGGCTGCCAATACCTTTACATGCATTGAAACCACGGAGAACACTGCGGCATCAAATTTTAAAACTGCACGGACTTTGTTTTGGTGTCAAGTTCACGGCAAGTCACTTGATTCTCTATCTTCTAAGCTTCGTAGCTGATATACTACGAAGTGAATTGAAAACACTAGTTTTCAGTGCCAATACGTGCTTTGCAGCGCGCCGTCAGAATTGTGACAGGTGGACTTTGTTATAATCCGCAGGGTAGCGTGAAATATTTGCAACGAAAAACGACTGATGCGCGGGCGCGAGAAGGGGCATCTCCACGGAGGAATTCCTCCGTGGGCATCTCGAAAGCGACCGCAGCGCCACCGCATCCGGATGAATTCTCGCTCGCTCTCCGGCGCGCCGATGCTGACACCTCTCCTTCTAGACGCTCGCGGCCAGTGTTGCCAAAGGTCCAAAAGCAAAAGTCGCTAAATAATTGTGTAAAAGTAGCTAAATATTTTTTTCACCATTTTGAAAACAATTTTGAGCATGTTCTCCTCATGCAACAAATTTATTGGTGGCCTTGTCATCTCAAAGATTAGAGACAGCTGTCACATTACTTTTTCTTGCAGGCAGAACATGATTTAGCAACAAAACAATGTACGCCTGTTTTAACCCCTATAGTGTTTGCAGACTTTTTAACGCGCTCGCAAAATTACGAGCTGCGAATGTATGTAATATTGCAACGCGGACTGAAAGAGCGAGGAAGAAAAAGAGGGAGGACGCTCTTGAGCGATGGTGATTCGGCAGGGACGGTTGAGCGCTGGCATTTTCAATGTAAATAAACCCATCACATACTGTAATTTTTAGCGAATTGGGCCGCCGCAAAAAACTGAGGAAACAAAAAATTTCTTTGGCGAGCGGAGTTCTTCATTGGGATGGGCAAGTAGCCAGAAGCTTGGCACACCAAGTTGAAAAAACTTCGTTGCGACCACGGAGGAAAGAAAAAGGTAAGGAGAGGGCATGCCCAGCCGGCGCAGGGCGTAAAAAATGTGGCGGAAATGACATCATGGCGGCCATATTGAGTAGGCACAATGGCGGCGTTGTTATGGTTACGTGTTGCGCAGTGAAGCTGGTCTAGCAGTGAGCGGCCGCGGCTGGCGGCGGAATGTGTGCCTCCCCAGGTCTCGTGCTGAGCCGTGGCGGACAATATCTGTGCTCTGCGCCGCGTTATTGGTTACGCAGTGTTCGTCTGGCTGTTACACTACTCTTAGCAACGTTTACAAATCTCTTTGTCCATCACGGGGTTTCAACAGTGCGTAGAACAAGTGTATATCCATGTGTCGTGCGGCGGATGACGCGGATGAAGCAGTTAGTGTTCAGCGAAATGGCGTTGGGCACCATGACGAAGCTGAATGACGACGAACGCCTTGCAGGTCAGTGACGGTTGAGCAGTGCTCCTGCTAGTGACAACGGACGACGCTGTTGAGCCCAGCAAGACGCCGTGAGGACCATGTGCACATACATAGTTTCGTGTTGTATGTGTACAGTAACAACTTGCATGTGCGTATTAAAACACCTTTTTTGTTCCGCTTGGTACACTCTCCACCAGCATTGCATGTAATCTCAACGTAACAGCAACCACGTTCAACTGTCACTAGCACCATGCTCAGTCACCACGGTCGCAGAATGCTGACGCAGGTGAGTTTCACGCGGAACACGGACACAGTGGCAGTACGCTGCGTCCGTCGCGTGGCGGAATGCAACCGTAGAAGGCGCACAACCGATCGTGTTGTCTGTACAGTTGCTGAATTAATGACGTGAAAGCACTCGCCGTTGTCAGTGCATCTAGCGCGCGTTCTTTCGTAGTTGCTTCGTTGTCAGCGAGCTGTTACTCGTTGTTATTACTCGGACGAAGCGATTTCGCTGAAGGTGTCCCGCTGGCTCAGAGTGACGAGCCCAGTTCCATTAGTTTCGGATCGTCACGACACACGCGCTGCGCAGCCCACGTGCTTTCCGAGCCGGAGAGGGAGTCGCGCCTTCTGCTTCGCATTCATACGTAAACAAGAGAGGAGAATTTGCCTAGTCAATATGGCCGACTTCCGGCTTCATCGCGGCTTCACAACGAGTGACGTCAGGGCCTCTCCTTACCTTTTCCTTCCTCCGTGGTTGCGACTTTGTCGTCAAAATGCGAAAGAAACACGTTGAAATCCGTGACGTCATCATCAAAGATAACAGCGGGAAATTTAAAAGGAGGTTTTTTGACCGATATTCATGTCTACTAACCTTGGGCGATGGTATTAACGACAGTGGAGTTTTCAGGTTCTAAGGTAGCTGCTAAACTAATTTATATTGTTGATATTTAGTGTCATTTTAACTTAACCTTTCATGCTATCATGCTTAACATGCTATCAGATGTTTTAACATACACCAACGAAATTGCGTGGTTTAAAATCGGGGAACATATAGACACCTGACACACATAACGTACATTAGAGATTTTAGCTTACCTCTGAATGTACAATGAATTGCATTGGCGAATAAAACATCATGGCCTATATTTGTATACAGGAAGCCATATATCATACGGTAAATAGTAATGATGAAAGCCTGCCTGCCAGCTTGACAAGTGAAAAACGAATTCTCAGTACAAGTGTAAAGCCATGTCAGTGGTGCACAGAATTCTAGGATTAAATCTGCAAGTTGCAAGGCATCTTTTGCCGCTGCATAGGATGCCATCGTGCCGATTTTCGCAGCCACGTCATCTAGCAGGTTATATTCGTGGCACTTTTTTTTTGTATCTCCGAAGGCCGTACAGCATTTTCAGTTACGCATTCAAAGTGTCCAGCCTGAAGCGACACCTGCACTTCACAATGCTCATGTCGCTCACCGTTCAATGCCGGCATTCGAGAAGGGCAGCGACAGCACTGTCATGGCGAGTTCAGTGAAAGGGTTCTCGCCGTGCGCATCCTTGTAAGAACTTACTTCCTGCCAAAAACTATCGGTTCTGTTTGTACACTGCAGCACCATTTTACGTGCCGCAAGTTTTTCCACTGCGTTTCGCGATCGGACAGGGCTTCCACAGAGAGGAACTACGATGCCGATTCCGTAATTAGCTCTTGTATTAGCTTCAGTGCGTGCTCTACAGAAAGGAGAGAAGTCTTTTGCAAGAACTGAATGTTTTCGGAAAGCCGTTGCATCTGCTTGCCTAGTTCCACGATGCTTGCATAGTTCCACGATGAAACGTCGACAGCGAAGGCGTAGCTTTTTTTCGTCGTCACTTGGAAAGGATGCGTCTCGGAGTGCTGTTTCAAACCATTGACCAAAGTACGAATTAGGGTCAAGATGCTCGTTGATATTGACTGTTAACATGTCGTATCGGTAAACTGGTAGGGATACTTTGTTGGCTGTTGACTTCATAAGAATCATCAGATCTTTGAACAATTTCATCGGGTCTTGGTACTCCGCTTGATATGATTTGTCGACACGCTGCACTTCAGCTAAAACTCAGTCCAGCAGGAGTACGTAGCATTTGTTCTTGGGGTCACTGTACACATAACAGAGCATCATTGCCGTGTAGGAATTTTTTGTTTTTCTGTGCATTTCCAAAAACTTCCTTCAGTTCGGTCCACTAGGCAAGTGTTCTTAACTGCCGCATGTATTGACAGCCAGCGCGTCTCACAGGCTAGCGGTATGGTAAACGGAGCCTCTCGTCGTTTAGTTCACGGTATAAGCTTTGGTACTCCAGTTTTCTTGTTGAGGGGTGAGCAAACCAACGGTATGACTCCCTCACCAGAAATTCTATGTTTCTCGGCAAGGCAATCGACGCACGTGAAACAGCAAGTTGAAGGGAATGACAAACGCATCGCACCATAATAACATGAGCAATTTCATTTCTCAGACGTGTGTAGACGCCACTAATCACACCAGTCATGAAGTTCGCATTGTCTACTCCTATGCCAACAAGGCTTTTTGGGTTCAGACCCTTGGACCGCAATCCTTCTAAAAGTACTGAAGTGATGCTTTCAGCGTCGCACTTTTTGAGTTCTTGTAGGGTAAGGAAAGTTGAAATAACCTCAGCGTTTCACAGAGAAAAATGCCTAATGGTGAAGCCAAGGAGCTTCAGGACACTAATATCGGTCGACTCGTCGATCAGAACGCTGTACTTTTGGTGGCCAATATTGTCCCACAACGATTTTTTGAAGTGCGGTCCAAGGACGTTCCTTGTTATATTGGTGCACTTTGTGCGGTGAATCTTGAGCTAAGAGGCAACCTGGCTATCTTGAAAAATTCGCTGGCAAGCTTCTCCGATGTGATCGATGGTGTTCATGTCACAATGCTCAGCGACAAAAAGTGGAAGGGTTGCTTCTGCCTGCTGTACTGGGCTAGCCATTACACATGGCATGGCATCGGATGTAGTGCACTGATGTAGTCTCTTGCTTGGCACACATGCCACGTGTTTTGAAGACGTGGTGTGCTTCTCAATGCTCGCCTTCTTTGTCTCAATATAACATTTACAAAATTTGCAAAAGGCCTTGAAGTGGTAAGTCTTATGGAATTGTCATTAGCCACTCCTTGTACTTATTCTCTATAAGCCTGCAGAGCCTGAAGCGTTGTTGTACACTTTGCTCTTGTCTGTTGTGTGTGAGTTCCTATACACCTTTTCACAGGAAGGAAAAAAACACCGTCATGATGAGCTGTGCGCGGGAGTACAAAGGCTAAGGGCGCAGCGTTGCCAGTGCATTTTCGAGGGGACGCGCCAATTTGCACAGCCCAAGGAGGGTTGATGGCGGCGCCCAGGGAGGCGTTTATGAAAAGGTGAATAACACAACCCTTAAAGAGTATGCACACGGCGCACTCACAAAAAAGGCCGAGTGTCACAAAAGAGCGCTCGACTCGGCGCGCACTGCTGCTTGCAGAAGACGGCGTAAAACAGCGGCGCCAAATTTCCCCAGTGCAGCGGAAAAACAACCACCAATAGCCACGAGGCAGCGCCAGGCGCCGATCAATCGTATGCGAACAGTCGGCGAAGACAGCCCCTCGCCCTTGAAGCGCCGTCGCGTCGGGATTTTGGAGAACCGCCGAATGATCACGAGAGAACATCACGTGACGCCGAGAATCCCAGCCACGGTTGGAAGGTGCCAGGAGGAGAGTCGGAGGTCACAGTCACATGAAAACGCTTCACGAACAAAATGCTTATAGACAGTATTGCAGAACGAGACCACGTATTCATGCGCAGAGGCGGTTCTTGCGAATGCATACAGCTCCCGGCCAAACAGAGACCACGGAGAAATAACCACCGCACGGTAAAGATCCTCACAAGTTAGTGAGGAATCTTACGGTAGACCTTTCGTTCTCACCACCTAAACGTCCTCAAAAAATGTCCAACACAGCGATTCTGTCGCCGTCTATTCATACATTTTAAGCCAAGTCAAGCCGGTTTTAAGCGGCTATTGAGTGAACCGAGCGTTTTGGCCCGTGGTTTTGGCCCTCAAAAGGTTCGTGCCACCCGGTGGCAGCAGACGCGGCCAATCCCAAAACTTGCAGAAAGAAGCGAGATTCGAAAATGTCATGTATAGCATACCGTTTTCTTGCGTTAGTGTTCATAGGACATGCATGCATGGTATTGCTTTCGAAACACACATTATTAAGGGCGTCACAACGGTGCAACTAGAAAATGTCACTACACTGCAGGTAGACTAACTGAAAAAGCCAGAGTAATCTAGCCTTTTCAGTTAGCTCCAAATTTGGAGCTTGATTGTGACTAAATAGGTAAAAGAGCTACTTGTAGTTAAACAAAAATTTTGGTAGCTAGTTGAAAATAAATTAGCTAGATCTAGCTACAAGATAGCTAAATTGGCAGCACTGCTCGCGGCTGTTGGCTGAACCGCGAACCCAGCTGAACCTGAGATATACTGAGATGGCGAGCGGGAGCACTTTCTCTTTCACTCATAAACCGCTATCTCGGAGGCCATGCTCCACTTAAGGCCTCCGAGATTGCAAGCGCGCGGCGGGGTCATAGTTTCATACAAGATTATTGTGTGAAACTCTACGGACGGGGTTCTCTCCAGCCGTTCCAATCGCCGCACTTCCGGCAAAACCAGCGAGTATCGCCTCACGTGCTCGGCTACTGCGAGGGGGCGCGTTTAATGGATGCTATGAGCGTCCCCTTTATAACGGGGTGGTGACAAGTATGCCACCAGGCTCGACATAAAAAAACCTTTTTTTCTTTTTTTTATGTTGGCCTAATGCCTCTACTTCGATAAATTCTATCTTAATGGAAAAAAAGGTAAATTTTCAGCTTAAGTTCTCTGCCATTTACGGCACACTGTCCATATTTTATTTTTCCAATATTTATTTTTGTCCTTTCTCTCTAATTTTCTGCCACCAATGCTCTAACCGTCTCTTACTTATTTCAATCGCGGGTGTGTTCAGCTTTCCATTGTTGTCCCTAAAACCCAAGGCTTCCTGTAGGCTCGTGCCCAAACGTACACCTGGGTGGATATCTCCACATTCAATCAGAACATGCTCCGCCGTTTCCTTATGTTTCCCGCAGCATGTGCATTGTTCTTCTTCTTTACTGAATCTTGCTTTATAACTACGCGTTCTAAGGCAACCCGATCTCGCTTCAAACAGTAAAGCGCTTCCCCTTGAATTATCGTAAAATGCCTCCCTCCTTATTTCATTTTTGCCCTTTCGGTAGTTACTCAAAGCCGGTTTTTTCTCCATAGCTGCCATCCAGTAAATCCTCTCCGCCTCCCTGACTTTTCCCTTAACGCTCTTTGTTGACATATGGCTTACAATACCAGCCGTATATTTACTAGTGAGTCTTCTAGTTCTTTTTCTCCACTGTGTGTCCACGCTCTTCCTATACAAATAACGGAACACCTTCTCTGCCCATCTACTCTCCTTCATATTTCTTAGCCTTTCTTCGAACCTTATTTTGCTCTGCGCTTCCCTCGCCTCAAAACCTGCCCACCCCATATCGCCCTTTACAGCCTCGTTTGTCGTCTTCCCGTGAGCACCCAACGCGAGGCGTCCCACAGTCCTTTGATTTACATCCATTCCCGATTGCACCTCTGCCCTCATGCACACCACTGAGTTCCCAAAAGTAAGCCCTGGAACCATTACACCCTTCCACAGACCTCGAAGCACCTCATACCTATTGTATCCCCACAACGCTCTGTCCTTCATTATTGCACAGAGCGTTGTGGGGATACAATAGGTATGAGGTGCTTCGAGGTCTGTGGAAGGGTGTAATGGTTCCAGGGCTTACTTTTGGGAACTTGAAGCCCAGTCGTTTAATGCGCAGCATTAAACGCGCCCCCTCGCGGTAGCCCCTCGCGATAGCGAAACGTCAGGAAGCCTCTAGGGAACACAGACATGCTAAGCAGCGAGGTGAACCGACAGATGATGTTGAAAGAAAAATGGGCAACCTTTCTAAGCTGTAGAAGGGATGCATCCCTTCTGATCAATGAAAACATTAGAAGGAAGGGAGCTCAGTGGCTGGCAGAAGTACATAAAAAAGATAGAAAGGCAGCTGCGAAATTTTGGAACCATCTAAACTCCCTAAGAAATGAGACGAGCCTAGAGCAGAGTTTTATAACTACAGCCCAAGGTGCTAGGCTAGAAGGGGACGAAGCTATTGAATAAATAAGAACAAGGGTGACAGAAAATTTTCAACAAAGAAGTACTTTATGCACCACAATAGACAAGGACAAATCAAGTGGTGCAATGGCTCCATTTTCACAACAAGAGTGGGAAAGGGCTGAGAAAAGGGTTCCTAGTAGTACACCAACAGGCCCAGATGGCATTCCTATTAGGCTGACAGAGACATTAGGTCCGAAGTCTAAGCAGGCTTTGAGAGAGGCAGTGAGCACAATAATAATCGTTGGTGAAGTTCCCGATGGATGGAAACTTAGCAGGATGAGCATGATCTATAAAGGAAAGGGGGACAAAGCTGACATAAACAACTACCGTCCTATAACAGCGACATCAGTGGTCTACAGGCTGGCGATGCAGATTATGAAGGAAAGACTGCAGGCGTGGATAGAGGATGAGGGGGTGCTGGGCAAACTGCAGAATGGGTTTCGGAAACAAAGGAGGTTGGAAGACAATCTGTTCTCACTGACGCAGTGCATCGAAATAGCAGAAAAGGAACATAGGCCCCTGTGGCTAGCATTTTTGGATATCAAGGGAGCGAACGATAGCGTGGTTCAAGAGGAATTGTGGGGAATACTGGACACACTAGGCGTGGAACATGTAGTCGCTAATCTTTTAAAGGGTATCTATAAAGGTAACAAGGTAGTTATTAAGTGGGAAAAACAGGTATCCAAGCCTGCAGAGGTAAAACGGGGGCTTAGGCAGGGGTGCCCCCTGTCACCCTTATTATTCATGATGTACCTACAAGGATTAGAGGCAAAATTAGAGGGAAGTGGACTGGGCTTCAACCTCTCTTTAGTCAAACGAGGAAAACTTATTGATCAGGCACTACCAGCATTAATGTACGCAGATGATATAGTGCTAATGGCCAACAACAAGGAAAACTTTCAGAGATTGATGGACATCTGCGGTAATAAGGGAGATAGGTTAGATTTTAGATTCAGTAAGAAAAAATCAGCAGTCATGATTTTCAATGACAACGAAGGTAGTGAGCTTAGAATACAGGAGGTGACGCTAGAGATAACAGATAAATACAAATATCTGGGCGTATGGATAAGCAATGGGACCGAGTATCTGAGGGAACACGAAATATACGTGACGACTAAAGGTAACAGGAATGCAGCAGTCATGAAAAATAGGGCACTGTGGAATTGCAATGGGTATGATATTGTGAGAGGAATATAGAAAGGCGTCATGGTTCCTGGGCTGACGTTCGGCAATGCGGTCTTGTGCATGAGATCAGAAGTTCAAGCAAGATTAGAAATTAAGCAACGTGGAATAGGTAGGCTTGCTTTAGGAGCTCATGGGAATACACCAAATCAGGGAGTACAAGGTGATATGGGATGACATCATTTGAGGGCAGGGAAGCTAGCAGCAAGATAAAATTCGAGAAGTGATTGAGAGAAATGGGGGAGGAGCGTTGGGCTAGGAAGGTTTTCAGCTACTTGTACATGAAGAATGTCTATACAAAATGGAGGAAGCGAACCAGAAAATTGACTGGTAAATACTTAGAAAACAGCAGGTGGCCAAACCAAGAAGAATTATCGGTTAAGAAGGTGATGGAAGCTGAGACCAATCTGTGGAGAATTGGCATGATTAAGAAGTCCGCACTAGAGATCTATCGAACATTTAAGTAGGAAATTGCCAAGGAAAGGATCTATGTTAATACTCGGGGTAGTTCTCTAGTGTTTGAGGCTAGGACAGGATTATTGCGAACCAAGACATATCGGGCCGAATACAAAGGGGTAGACACGGTATGCAGTGCATGCGGAGAGGAGAAAACTGCCAAACACTTGTTAATGTTCATGTCAAGGCTTTGACATAAACCAAACCAATGGCCTTTTCACCACGTCGATCAACCATGGTAGCCCTGATGAAATCGGCGGGTAACGATACACGTTACGCTCTAAATCGAGATATTTTGCTTTTGTAGAAAGTTATTACACGCGGCACAAACACTCGCCTCTGGTCCTCATTCATCACCTTACTCGGGTACAACTTAACTGGCTTAACCAATTGGTTAAGTAAGGTGATGAATGAGAACCAGCGCATGCGCAATGCGTGCGCTACTCACCAAAATCTCAGGTCTCGCATATGCCCAAGTATTTTGCAAACATCACTTACAAATCCAGACGGATTGCCTGTAAAGTCCGTTCGGAACTTGCGCGTCGCACCAGAACTTTCAGTCAGTCGCATCACATGGCCCTTCACCTGGCGAGCCTTTACGTCAACTGCGTTTTATTGGCGGCTAGGCGCGCCGCTCTCCGAGCTGCATCAGCCAACCGCCTCTGTTCGATATGGCGAGCACGTTCTATTTCTGTTTCCGTAGCTCGTTGCATCCTCCTGATTTCATTCCGCCGTCGATCCGCGGCTCTGGCACGAGGTGGCGAACAAGACGACAAGCTATCAATTGGATGCACTCGCCTGGCCGCTTCGTACTGGCGATGCTTTTCGAGGCGTGCAGCTCGTTCCTCTTCCGTCTCTTTGGCTCGTTTTCTCCGCTTCTTTTCGTTCCGACGACGAAGCCTGGCTTCTTTCAGTTTCTCCGACTCACTTATCATATCTGTCGACATATCCGACGGGGCTGCCCCGTCCACTGCAACTCCTCTGTTGGTGCAACGCGTTCGATTTTCGGCTTTTCTGACGTCACGCCAGATGGCGCGGCAAGCGACGCTGCCGGCTGCGGCGGTTGTTAGGCAACGGCTTAGCGCGGGGTGTGGCCACTGGCCACGGCGAGAATACGACGAGCAACGTAGCGCTCGCTACAAAAAAAAGGGGGGAAAGCTGCCAGCACTCATGCGCCACGCACACTCTCTCACTATGCATTGCAGGCGTCTTGTACCACGCGTAACTCCGCAGCTCCGTAAGAAGCGAAGCCAGCCGCAGTGCGCGTGGAAGCTCTGCATTCTCACGATCTCTACAAACGGAGGGGCCAGGGGACTTCTGACGACAGCTATGTTGGAGGCATAGGCGTATCTATTGCGGGTGGGGGAAGGACGGAGCCCTTTACTTTCGACAGTGGTCACTTCGGCAGCACACTTGGAAAACACCAACTGAGGAGCAGTTTTACCTCTACACAGTAATAAGCTGAAGGTCGCATAACAGTTCTGCTGTGGAGATTGTCTCCCATGTATCATGACTATGCACTGTAGCTTCTCTTCAGTGTGGGTCGCCTGTGCGACTCTTGGGTGCTTTACGCTACAGCATTGCAGAAAGGGCTACCCGAGCAGGGGTTTGTAATATTTGTGAACTCTGTCATCATTTTACCCTGGAAGGCGCCTAGAAGAGCACCAATTATGTGGAATATCAAGGTTTTTAAGAGCATTGACACCATGGTCAAAGAAGCAAATTCCAGGCTAACGGACTCACAAGCAGACTCCCTCAGACTCTGATCAAGTCGGGAGTCTGAGTGAGCATTGTTTAGGTATGTTTGAGTCCGAGCCAATCCGGTTGAAGAACATTTGAGTGAGGGCGAGTCCGGCTCGGGAAAATGAAGAGCGTGAACGAGCTCTGCGCACAAAATGCCTTTCGTGAGCGAGTCTGAGCAAGCTCCACAAGTTTTGCCTACCTATGTGTCCTGGTGAAAAAGTTTTTACACGTCAGCGCTACGTACAGCGCGCTTTGCACATGTACAGACAAGCTCACATTTTCTCCTTCTCGAACAATTCCGGATAGTCAGGTTTAATTTGCATACCTGTGAGTACATGAGTACACTACAACATCATAACTGGATGCCTGGTACTGCATCAAGGTCCACAAGTGCTCCCCATACCTACTGCATTGACTGAACTGTCTCTTGAAAATTTTACTAGGTTATTCTTTTTCAATTTCATTAATTGTGCATACACATCATGACTTCTATACTTGTGCTTCAGCATGTGACTGAAGCGAACAGTTTGTTGTGCAGTTATATGAAGATCAAGGGCCTTGAAAAGGAGTACCTGACACGTGCGACATTCTTCTCTGGCAACATCAGTGGGAAACACAAAGTAGTACTGACGAGACAACATGGACGTTGGTAAGGGGAGGTGAACAGAAGCACTTGCCTCCTCAAGTCGCACCAGCATTTTTCGGCTCTTCCAATTATGATGCAATGCGCCCCTCAAGACAAAACTTACCTACGTTCATGTGTGGGAATGTTACGCAGATGAGGCAGTTGATGGGTAGTGCGAGCATGTTCCGGTCGTTTGAGAAATATGCCACTATTTTGACTAAATTGCAATAGTTTCGAGTGCGCAGACAAAGCACCCAAAAGTATTTTAACGAGACGGAAGAAGCACGCCTAAGTGCACAATTAAGAACACCAATAAAGCATTCTCCGTGGGTGAGCCAGCTCCGATACCCCAAGCGCTGTTGATGCCCAGAGTATGGTGGCTGGCAACCCCTACTGTGGTCGGGTGACAGAACAGCCTGTCACACCTATTAGTGGCGACTTACTAGGTGAACTTTTCGGAGCGAGGTTCAACATGGCAACAGTCAGTATGAGGCACCCATTAGCTGCACCACACACAACATGCCGCTAATGGGTGCTTCATAGTGTTATTAAGGGGTGCTCAGGGAAGTGTTATTTTGCCGTTGCTGTTTCTTATACACATTTTTGACTTCCCCAAAATAAATATTCCATCACACATACGCATTTTTGCAGACGACTAACGACCATCTTCAAGTCCTCCATAGGGATCTCCAAGTCCTCCAAGTCCTCCATAGGGATGCAGAGATGTTACTTGGCCGCGTCTTCGACTTGACTTGAGCAAGTCGGCGCGAAGCAAGCAGCGGACTTGAAAACGCTCAAGTCAGCCTTCGCGTTTCATAGATGCTCAGGCTGTCTTGCTTGGTCAAGTCAAGAACGAGCTTCAAAGCAGAAACACGCTGCTCGCCTGCTAACGAGGGTAATAATGAAGTTGTTCGCGTAAGGCATGCATTACACCGAAAAAAGACCATACGTTTAAAAATAACGATAAAAACGAAGGGCCACAAGCATATTCTTGCTATTTTACGGCTAACGAGCGGCACGTGGTGCCTGCCACCACAGCGATGTGCAGTGTTGCTTCTGTAAAGCGTTTGTTGCCCGCTGGTTTTAGTGGCCACCCAAATGCGGTGCGTTTCTCCATGGTTGCTTGTTTGGAGGAGAAACAAGCATCGCGTTGGGTTCTTTCGTCGTTTTTTTTTCTCAATCGAACGTCATGGCATGTATTTGTGCTGACCTGGCTCACGAGGTGACGCGATTTTCACGGTATTTGCCTTTCCGTTCGCCTGTGTGCATGCCTGTAATGGCTAGGTCGCAGTTATTATGAAAAAGATGATTGATTGATTTGTGGGGTTTAACGTCCCAAAACCACCATATGATTATGAGAGACGCCGTAGTGGAGGGCTCCGGAAATTTCGACCACCTGGGGTTCTTTAACGTGCACCCAAATCTATGAAAAAAAAAAGAAAAACCAGTTCTGGGAACACATGTGATTCGTTTCCTTTTGTTGAGCTTGGTAAACAAGAGAAAAAGCGGGGGTCAGGACATTGCCCTCAGCAGAATTCTGTCTCGCGGGGTGCAGCAATGTATCGCTGCATGATGGTGACGCGGACAAAAAAAACCCGTGATAGGGGCACCTCTTTCTTATGTGTGTGTAATTTTACGTAGCGTTGTGCTACAAGTGATGCCTTTCTGAGCGAGAAACAGCGCCCTAGACGGGACGAAAGGATAGACGAGGCACACGGACACAGCACCGAGTCATTTTTTTTTTTTTTTTTACCGAAAGAGACGGAAAGTGTCGTCGTGTTATAGAAAAACAGAAATAGCCTTTGCGGTTACGGAACACTTCGGCGTTGTCGACACCGGGGCTATTAATACGCACGTGTGTGTAGTCGACACAGCCTGTAACGCAAGGGAACTCAGCCACTTCATAACAGTCCGCCGGCTGCGGAAAGCGCACCAGCATCGCGTACAGGTGTTTGCGATGAGTAGCGTAACTTTTTCGACTGCACGGCACACTGTCGACTACGAATGCAGACGAAATTTCCGGTGACTGGTTGAAATGTGCCGGCGCTGTAAAACCTGAGAGCCATCAGTAGCTGTAACACTGGATGCACGGGCTGTCTTCGGTTGTCCCCACTTTCACGGAGCGGCAACATAACGAGCAGCTGCCCCACGGCATTCTTCATGAATCTGTACCTAGCGTGGAATTGTTGCTCGTCGTACAACTCCACCGGATTTCCTCGGTCACGTAAAGCGGTTCCAAGAATCTTCGGCAGGCAGGGCGCCTCAAAAAATGCTACGCTTATGGCGAGGCAAGCAAACTCAAAAGCGGCCACCTTTCACGCGACGTCCGATCGAGAGGTGGCCATGTTGGAATAACGCGTGAAGTCGCTTTCAAGCTAGCCCCGCAGCTGGCTTGAAACTTGTCCTGACTTCGGCCGAGCCAAATCGCCTTCAAGTCATCCGCAAGTTCGAGAACGATTTATGGCGACCGGCAAGACGGCCGCAAACTAGCTTACCTAACTTTTGTACAGCACCCTTATCTTCTTAGTATCATCTCACGTGTACATATTGCTATTGATCTTGATCTTGTCGTAAAAAAGCTGCACTTTGCTTCCAGATGCTCTTTCATCGGCGGAACTTTGCCATAATTGCTTTCTAACATGCCTTGTTGAAGCAGAAAACTCTTTCGAGATAGTAATATTTCGTTTGCCTTTTAGCTTTGAACAATTTTTTAGCACGTTCAGCTTATCACGGTGGTCCAAGAACCTCATGATTACTGGGCGTGGTTTATCTATTTGTTTACGCCCCATTCTGTGCAGCCGTTCAAGTGAGGAAACCTGTACACCCAGTGTTTCCTTAAATATTTCTTCAACAATTTTTTTCCATAAGTGACTCGGGCGTCTCATTTTCATTCTCAATAATACTGAATATTATGAGAATATTTCGCCTACTTCGGTCTTCAATATCAACAAGTTTTCTTTCTAATGTCTGAATGCTATCCTTCATATTGTCAATTCTTGCTTCAATTTCAAAGCGCTTTGCCACGGATTCCTCTACATTCTTCATTTTTATCTCTATGCCGTCTAGTCTTTTCATCATACTTTTCTGACCCGCAAGAATTTCTGTGAGTAGTTCCCGGGCACTAGGACCAGGATTTGGCTCCACATCGCCAGATAGTAATAGCAGCGACAGTACAATTTTTTTCGCATATGATATAAAAGCACTCAGGTAGCGTTGGCAAGTCAGCTGGACAAAGAACGAATCGCTAGTTTTCACCGTAGAATACTTTGAACTAACCTGCGTTAAAAACAAAATCAGGTTCATAGCGTCCGCCGGGAGCCAGCTGACGCGCCCACTGACAGGTAGCCGGTAGGATGATCTTCTTATAGCTGTCGATAGTGGCGCCGAGGTTGAATGTGGTGGTACGGTGAAGTCCAGCATCTGTGATCGTTCGTATTCGTAGTTTTCAGTGTTGGAGCTGGTATCGGTTGCGGAGCATGTTGTTTCCTCCTGCACGCCAGCCGTCCGTGGAGCGATAAGCAGCAGAGCCTGCGTTTAAAAACAGGATCGGGTTCATAGCGTTCGCCGGGAGCCAGCTGACACGCCCACTGACAGGTAGCCGGTAGGATGATCTTCTTATAGCTGTTGATAGTGGCGCCGAGGTTGAATGTGGTGGTACGATGAAGTCCAGGATCTGTGATCGTTCGTATTCGTAAATTTCAGTGTTGGAGCTGGTATCGGCTGCGGAGCATGCTGTTTCCTCGTGCGCGCCGGCCGTCCGTGGAGCGATAAGTAGCAGAGCCTGCGTGAAAAACAGGATCGGGTTCATAGCGTCCGCCGGGAGCCAGCTGACGCGCCCACTGCGATGACATCGCTCAATATCTGGGCATCGTATCTGAAGACGCTCAGATAGCACCTGTGCATTCAGCAAAAAGTCGGTATCTTCATCACGAGTTTCCGCTAAGCCATGTAAAAGAATATTGTTTCGGCGTGAGCGGTTTTCTAAATCATCTGACTTTAAACTGAGTTTGGTGACAAATTCTTCGAGTGACGCAATTTCATAGTTAAGCGTATCGTTTGTCACATCACAATTAGCAATAGCTGTGTAAGATTCTAATGCAGATACACGAGTCTCTAGGGCTTCGAACCGCGAGTTAAATGCTTCTTTGATATCTGTAATATCGCTTGAAATTTTTTTTCTGGCCAGCCAGTAGTTGCGCAAAAAGATTAGCCATGTCGGTTGGGGAACTAGTTGAACTGCCAGTGCCACTCGCAACGGGGATGTTAACATCGGTTGTCTTAGCAGTATTTGCTGAAGGGACACCTCTAGGACCGGGGTTAAGTTCGACGTCACCACTCAAGAGAAGGCTAGAAAAATGCAAAACACGAGAGCAACAAGCAACAAGACTGTTCGGGCAGAACAGACGCAATAAGAAGCGGTCGTCAGAACGATAGCTAAAGGCATCAGGAGTATAACATACCTGCGTGAAAAACAAGCAGCGATTTAGCGACATTCCGGTGTTGCCGCTGTTCTGCCCACTGATGCGAGGAGCCGCCGCGATGGCCTTTATAGCGTCCCGTGTTGACGTTGCCATCAACGTGTTAGCGATGAATGGCTTTGAGTAGATGACGTCAGTCATAGGCGGAACACGATGGAGTCCATCGCTAAAGCCGTGCAGCGTGCCAGGGTCAACTTCAAGCGGTGTGGCAGGATAGACCAAAGCCACACAATCGACAGCATCGTCGTGTTGCAAAAGAGGCAGCATGGACGATAAGGCAGCGTCACCGCTGAGCAATCCATGGTAGAATCCAAAAAGCTGCGTGAAAAACAAGCAGCGATTTAGCGACATTCCGGTGTTGCTGCTGTTCTGCCCACTGACAGGCGCGTGAGCCAAAAAGCTCTTGCCAAGAGTACAGGCACGTGAGCCAAATTTCTCTTGCCCTTGCTGTTTTCCTCGTTTCTAAGGGGCATGGGGTGATTTGTTAATATACAGAGTTTGGAAAGCTTGAAAGTATTCCTCTGAAGTTATCCACCATTTTACAAAACAAAGAATGTGTTGAATTTAGTTCATATGATACACCCTTAAAACGGCTCATTTCTCAAAGTGCGCCCACCGCATTGGCCAAGTGGTGGTGGGTGGTTTTTATGGAGCCTATGTTTGTGGTGGGGAGAACCTCAATACCATAAAGTCAGGTTATCACAGCAGGAACTTCAAAGGCATTCTGGTGCATCACATGAGGCTGTGCTATATTATGTGACGGGGCTTGTAACCACAAGAGAAAAGTGGATGAATTAATAGCTTAACTCCTCATGTTTTATCCATGCCGCATAAATCTAATGCCCCCTTGTCTCATACCCCAGACCTCATTATAACAAAGTTGCACCTTATATAAAAATAAATTTGTTACATCTAAACATTCGTTATGCAGGTTTATTCCTAACACTATATCTATGACAAGACTATTTTTCATCTACTTCCTTATGACCTATATTTTGTTATATCCTGGATTGTTATATCAAGATTTGAGTGTATCACTTCTGCATAATAAAACTTCCTACAAGAAGTACCGCAAATAAAATTGTACAATGGACTGCTAAAATATATTGTAGGTGGTTAGTACTCGAGAAAAAAAGTCAGTTTCGTCAAAGGGGCAAAGCAATGAATGCGATTTAGCTTCGGCTTCTCAATGCTAAAGTTCAGCACGCTTCAGTCCAACACCGTGGAGAACCTAACCACCATCGATCACAGTTACAAGGCAATCCTGCAATATTACTGAGAATAGCTGAGGCTCCACCCAGTACCGCACAAGTACCTTTCGGCCGTGGATTCTGCGTCGTTGGCACCACAAAGACACACAACCAACCGCAGACTACATACGTATTACCCAACAGAATACGAATACATATGCCGGCGGAGTGAGAGCACACTGACACCGAACCACAGCACATGGGAATGCACAGCTAGCACCGAAGGGCAGGAAGAGATTATCAGTAGATTTATGTGGAAGGCAGTGTAGTCCAGCTTTGCCCTCGGGGACCAGCTGAGGCTTGTCAAGAGGGATGAAAGGATGGCAAGGCAGGATGGCGGGTGGAAAGAATGGTTAAAATTAATTTTATTGAAAATAGAGCAAGAAATCTGCCACCATCCAATCTACCGATAGATGCGAGCTTTCTACTTTCATTTATTTGCTAATTATTTGCTGAAAATGACCACTGCAAGCAAGCGTGTGCTCGCAGAATCGGCACTTTCCCTTGGGCTGTGTCAATGTAAAACGCGAGAAGACTATTTCAATATAGAATCGTCTGCAGGCACAGGTTGCATTGGAAAGGTCACATCACTGTCCTAAGTTCAAAGCCTCCAGATCTTGAAACCTCCATGAGCACAGTGCGCTATCACTGACGATGACAAGTGCGGGCTCTCGATTGACTGCGGCAGGGCCTTTTTCTCTCCTTCTTCATTAAAGGTGAGCTTGCTGTCAGTCTGCACCCATCATCACCATCTGTGATGCCATCACCATTTCAATATTCCTCCATTCGACTGCTGGTCCTCGTTGGATATTCCAAGACTAGAGGCATTGCTGAAAGAAGCCAGAAGTCTGAATGAGCTACGCTGCAAAGATGCTGTAGAAGAATTGATAGCTGAGCAAGTTGGCGATAGTCCTTTATTATCCTGAAGGCAGTGCATAAACGACACAGGCAAGAAAAGACAAACTATAGTTCTTCACTAGCAGCTAAATATTTTTACATTAAAGCACACTTAATAGCTGACAACAGGCTAATGCATGTGAGGACTTCGCGCACATCATCTGGAGGCACCATTCTGAATCTGATAACCTAAAAAACATGAAAATTCTCATCCCTTCCACGTGAACAGCCACAAAAAAAAGATTGATATGGTGAGAAACGAAGTGATCAGTGCATCAGCTCTCCCTCCATAGCCTGGCATGATAATGAGGTTCGGGACCACAGCAACCTTCTTTGTGGCTGCTAACATGAAAGTGATTGGAATTTTCCATGCCTGGTATTCGTTTCTAGAATTAAAAATGGTGCCTTCTGACCTCACATGTAAAGTGGCCACTTTTGCGACAGGTCGTCAGTATTTAAGTGTGCTTGTATATTTATTATCATTTATTTCAGAAGTTCAGTGCTGCTGTAATACTTCTTTTTGTCTGTGTCATTTCTGAACTGTTGTCAAAGTTTTCAGATGCAAAGGTGCTGTCAAAGCTGGCAGACTGGTACAAGAGCGTACACAGTCCGAGAAAGAGTAATTAATAATAATTTCTGGAGTTTCACTAGCTAAACCATGATACAATTAGGAGGCACGCCATAGTGGAGTGCTCCAGATACTTCGACCACCTGCGGTTCTCGAATGTGCGACTAGATCCAAGTAAACGGGCCTCCAGCTAGCCTCCATTGAAAATGCAACTGTTTGCAGCCACGATTGAACCTGCAATTTTCGGGTCAGCAGACGGGCCCCATAACCACTGTGGGTGGGACGACCAATCCGAAGGGGCATTTCATGGCACTGAGAGAAAGAAATTGCTGCCACATCCGCAGTGAAATTCAAAGACAATTTTGCGAATCCCAGCAAACACTTCAATTCAGCAAGCGTAGTACTTTCTGCTGAAGACTAACCTTGGATATGCACAGTTATCGTAGAATTTGTGCATGTATCCCGCATAATGACACACTAACTAAATAGTGCACGCAAGAGGCGTTCTTCAACCCGCGTGACAATCCCAGCTTTATGAAACAACTTTAGCTTCACCACTGACTGTAACAATAACAGCACATTTGAAATACCATTACGCCTTACCACGAAGACACAGATAAACTGAATAACTATTAGCCATGAAATCGACCCAGAGGTGGCAGCGAAGTCGCCGTGTTAGTGCAGATACAGTCGATTCTTGTTAATTCATCAAGTCACAGCAGAATAAAAAGATGAAGTGATGTAATAATATAGGGGCCCTGTTCAGCGCTTGCCTGCTCTGCAATACTACAGCACAAGATGCAAAGGCATCGCATAGGCGACCCGCACCGCGAAGAGCCCACAAGAAAAATCTTCACAGAGTAAATGTTGGCAAAATTTCACTATGTTATAACATTACCTCGTAGCATTTTCATTCTCCCGTAAGAAAAAATTTAGTGATTACTGTTGTGGCGAAAAATTTCGCCTTGCTTGGTTTTCCCAGCGTGCAGCAAGAGTGACCACTACCAAATGTGGGCAGGCTCACCCCCCCCCCCTAACTTTTCTCTTTTCATCCCCCCCCCTAACTTTTCTCTTTTCATCCCCCCCCCCCCCGGCTGGTACGCCTATGACTATGCATCTGCTTCGCTTCAAACATTTGTTTACAAGCAAAGCGTTGCTCCTTGAAGCCCTGAGGTGCTTATTTTTCATTTTTAGACTGTTGGGAATATAAACACGCAAACGTTTAAATATTAGTGGGAAAGCAGCAGATATTTTCTGATAGGGAAGTGCAAAAAGTATGAATTAACCAAATGATTAAGTTTGAATTAAGAGCCTTTTAAATACATTGAAAAAATAGAGGGCAACTAAAACAAATTTTTGTTAGAATCAACCGAAAGTAAGAATTGTCAGAGTTAGAATTATTGCGAGTCTACTGTATATTGCTCGATGTGTGTGGAAGTACATGGGGCTCCTGGTTTTATGTCATCATTCTGCGCTACATAGGTCTTGAAAACACTTCAATTTTCAAGGGGAGGTATTGTTTGGCTCTGCAACACCACACATACAGCACTAAGCCAGAGATTAGTTTTCATTCCTCTACAGAGGAGGCCCAACATCACCAATGGGGGCTTTTCAGGTGTTGGAACTTCAAGGCACTTTCAGATGCTGCTGATTTGAAGATGCAAAGTGGTGCACTTACACTTTGGGACAGCGGTTCCGACGATCAAGAAACATTGTCGCTGTCTTCGAGATCGTGGGATTGCATCCAACAGGAGACCGTGGGAGAGTACATGTTGGTCTGATAGATGCCTGTACACCATGTGGTTTTGTCAGCAGCCTCTTTTGCATATGCACTGGCACCTTCCACGACTTTCACAGGTCCTGGAGTCGCTATTCTTGGTCCTCTACAATACAGAGGATGCTGTTTTGTAACCTAAAGACAGAGAGAGAGATAAGGTGTCACAACAATGTGGGGACACATTTGACTTGCAATTCGATGAAGGATAGCAAGTGTTGGGGCATAACGTCCCGAAACCACGATATGATTATGAAGGACACCATAGCGAAGGGCTTCGAAAATTTCGTCTACCTAATGCCACTAAATACAGTGACCTCGGACATTTTAGCCTCTACGGAAAATGTGCCCACCGAGGTTGCGATTCGATTCCACGACCTTTGCATCAACAGTTGCGCACCACAACTGCTAGAGCAACGAACGCAACGGGTAAATCCCAATACAGCGAAGTATCGTCACAAAACATATAGAGTATAGTCAAGAGTTTGACGGAATCTCGTATGGTCGGGGACGAACAGCGGAAGAAAACAAAAACACTGACCAAGGTAAAATGCACAAAAATTTTTTAAGACTTTTTGGTACAGAAAATTTTAGCGAGTGGCGAGTTTGAGTGAGTCCGGCTCAGGAAAATTTTTCTGAGTGAGTCCCAAGTGCAAAATATATTTAATGTGAGAGTTTGAGTGAGCTCCACAATTTTTGTCGACCTATGTAGTGGACTAAAACAAAATTCACTGAGCAAAGTAAAATAAACAGAAATTTTCAAGACTTTTCAGTCCCTTATGTGTAAAGAACCAAAAAGTCTAGAAAATTTAATTGTTTTATGTAACAATTAAACCTGACAGAGTGCAGAATAAATATGATATTGATTGCATGCTAATTGCACATAGTTACTCAAACTCATTCATTTTCTCATCTCATTTTCTTTCTTGGGATCTAATACCGAGTGCCTTGAATTTATGTTGCACGAGTTCGACACATTTTCATGTAGTCCACTACAGCGCGCACCTCAAGGGTTTAGGCCCTGCTTCAATTATGCCATGCACTGCTTTACGAACCTATCGTAGATTAATCAAATGACTGAAGCCAAGCCTCGTAACTTCATTACAATAAGTTGTAGCAGTACAGTAAAAGCTCGTTCATTTGGATTTCATGGTACTGGAAAAAAATTTCCGAACTGACAGAAGGCCGAATAATCAAAAGTATCGAGAAGGCAATAAACAAATGTCTATTACGTCGACGCAATTTCATATTGCCACGAACAAAATAACAGACAGCAACGAATCGACGTCTTGCTCGCCCCCAGACCAGGAAGGAAAGGCCTCTTCTTTTCTTCACTTCCAAGATATTTCACGCTACAGTTGATGGCTCATACCCATTACCTGTGGCATTATTCCCTCTCCTCGAAAAACATCGTCTCGATGCTGGTAATGAGGGTTGAGGAAAAAAAAGAAAAAAAAAGATGCTACCATGGAATCCAACAAGTGCGTCGTAAGGAAAAAAAATGGGCTGGTGTCATAGTACTCAATAAAGAAAGGAGTTAGGACACAAGACAATCAAAAAGAAACAAGTGACAAAAAAATGGTCATTGCATGGTAAGTCAGTCCACGTTCGATAGATGACGCGAAAAATATGGCTTGAGCCTTGACAGACACATGCACCACATCACTTTGTGGAAACCGACGGGAACGTCTTGAGGTGCTCTCAGGGAGAACTTCGTATGTAACATCATAGAGTCGGCTTAGAACTTTGTACGGGCCGAAGTAGCGCCGCAGCAACTTTTTAGAGTGACCACGCTATCGGATGGGAGTCCACACCCAAACTTCATCGCCTGGTTGGAAGGTTGTAGCGGCGTGCGTCCGCAGTTTGGTGAGCCTGAATACAGCGTCGGGCGAGTTGACGGGCCTCCTCTGTGCGTTGAGCGAACAGGGTAGCGTCCGCGTTGAACATTGAACCCAGAACTGCAGCGCGAAAGACGGTGCCCAGGCTGATGGCACTGAAAACAAATGCAACGCTGCAACCACGGAAAATGGCATCTGCAAAATGTCAGCGCTCATTCACGGCGACGAGCTCGAGGCACTTCATGAGTAAGGAGCATCAAGTGAAGATCGAAGAATTCGTCAGGCAAGGAAAGCTAAAACCAGACAGGAATAATGCTGGAGCCAAAGGTCCAAAGCACGTTGACAAGTGTGTACACTCTGGAGCTTCCACCTCACGCACCAAGCAGCAGGCCAGCCGTAAAGGCGGTGGGACCTACAAGGACAGCATGAGAGGCTGGCAGCTCCTGAGGTCACACATGGAATTGTGGACTGACTGCGCCGGTATGTGGTCTTGCGCGTTGTGTGCGGTCCGTCATGGCCAAGGCTAGCAGCTACTCCATCACGTCTCTCTCTCTCCACTTTTGCCGAAGGGGAGGGTACAGTATAAGAGCGGCGGCTGCGAGCTTGCCAATGACAAAAGGAAGAGAAGGACGACGATCGCGGGTGTGGTCATGGCACACGGTAGCGGCTGGCAGCAGGCAGGTGCGGCCTGGGTTCTGGAAGATAAAGAAGGTTCCTGGTCTGGCTCCGCGTCTTTCCTGGGGTGTCAGGGCCGAGCAGCCTCGAAAACAACGTGTACCACAAGCAGATGGCAGATTTGTCACTATTATGTTGCGAATTGCTGTCACCACCATGACACGTTGCGAAGTCACCTTTGCGATATCAAAACCAAAAGTGTCTTTTCAAAGTGACGGTATTAAAAATAAACATGGCGTATTCCCATGCACCGCATTCTTTCAGAGTTCTCAAATCCGCATTCTTATACAGAGCAACAGTCCCAAAATATTTAAAATTTGTGTCAGCCCTACTTTAAGCTGCCTCGAAGGCATTATTGCCACGGAGACAGTTTGAGTACTATGCATTGCATTTTTTATAGCAGTAAACAACAAAATACATAAAACAATGTAAGTAAGGCAAAACCGACAATATATAAACATTCTCTAAGCAGATAGAAAACTCAAACAAAATGGGGGCAACAATTCAAATATTTCTTAATATGGGTTATACAGCCGACCATTACAAAAAAAAGGTTGTTTTCGGCAACCATAAATGAAAAAGTACATAATACAGCAAATAATGTACAAAAACTTTATAAATTGTACAGTACTATTTGCTGGCAATGTAAACAAACCTACGCCACAAGTTCGAGTTCGCTGGCACGTGCCTTGCACTTCTTCTAACTGCAATTTCCTCGTTTGTCCCTGCAACTTCGTGTATGCTGGCAGTGCTGTGATGTGAGAACTGCGTACCTGCTCTCATGCGCAGCATGTGCATCACAGTTTTGAGTGGTCACCGTGGCCAGCTGTGCTTACCTCTCTCTGGAAACTGCTTCTGCTGAGGTTGGCACTCTGAAATGAAAACAGAGAGTGGGTGCTAAACAAACGAACATCGTGCACTCACACAAACAGTTTCCAGCAGTGATAAGTCGGTATTAAGATACCTACTTCAAAAAAAAAAGCAGGGTGATATATTTTTGTGTTAGCGCTCCTTTGAAGCACCACTCCTCAAGTTTGACAATTTTGAGCTGACGAGCGCAATGCATACATGGGCCGTTCACGATCAGTTCTGCCAAATTGTGCAACACTACGTGCCGGGAAACTGGTTTAAATTTCAAGATGAACGCTGCTTGCCCTTCCTTTCATGCACGTCCACCCTGAGAATAAGGGAATGACGTAGAGTACAGAATTGCCCAGTGTAAATGGTATGCTGTGATGTCAGTCCTCTGCATAGAAGACTGATCTGATGTCCCCAACAGTAGCACGTGAGACAGCAAAATTTATTTCAAAAATGTGTAGTTTGTGTAATTTATTGCCTGAATATATGAATAAAACTTGAGATAAATAATGAGACACACACACAGGGAATGTGTGCGTCTTTTTCATTTTTTTCTCGTGAATTGCAACGAGATGCGGGGCTAATGTACCTGCATTTTGAGTGCGTTCGTGTCCCCACTGTTAATGCATCGAGCAGACGCCAGCCCTGAAAACTAAATTAATAGTCCTGCACATTCGAGCACTCAATATGCTCATCTATTCTGGCGTGTCTATACCAGCATCTCTAAATCCATCCTGCAGAAACAGGTACTAGACCACAAAGTAATGGTGGTCAAGAAAACAATGCTGCCCGCATCTTCTCGGCGGAGGGGCTTGCTCGGGGACATCATGCACGTTTGACCGTTTGCTCGGATGCCAGAGACGATAGAGAAGAGATTTAGCTTGCAAAGGCAACGTGGGGCAAGCAGCATGGGATTTGAGCTCGTCTCCTCGCATCATCTTTTTGCACCGCTTCAAAATGCCACTTTTTTCAGCTCGTAATGAAATGATTGAAACATTTTTTGTGGCATAATGCTCTTCATCAACACCAACAACTGCCACGGCCCAACTAGGGGACCTGGCGAGTAACCCTTCAAATGTCCAAGTTTTTCAACAGTGCAATGAATGAGGGAATGTGATAACGGATTCTACCTTGTCATTATGTTGAAAGTCGGGCAAGTTGTTATGGCAGCATATCCTGAAAACAATGTGCAGCAGAACAGGACACATACAAAAAAAGGATAAATAAAAGTAACCCTTCAAATGTCCAAGTTTTTCAACAGTGCAATGGGTGAGGGAATGTGATAACGGATTCTACCTTGTCATTACGTTGAAAGTCGGGCAAGTTGTTATGGCAGCATATCTTGAAAACAATGTGCAGCAGGACAGGACACATACAAAAAAAGGTAAACAGGAGACAAAAAAGGTGCCCACAAGCTACAAGTTGTGCTTTTTTGTCCCCTTTTTTTGTTTGTCCCATGCTACTTCAGTCTTTTCAGAAGATTATCACCAGCTTGTCAA
The DNA here is from genome assembly GCF_043290135.1 of Rhipicephalus microplus. Taxonomy (NCBI): domain Eukaryota; kingdom Metazoa; phylum Arthropoda; class Arachnida; order Ixodida; family Ixodidae; genus Rhipicephalus; species Rhipicephalus microplus. The sequence continues at coordinate 58,253,572 of NC_134707.1, read as the reverse complement.
TTTATGCATCAAATTTTGCAAGATTGACAAGAAGTAGATAGCCCTTGTGCCAATTCAAATACCAGTTATCAAGTTTTGTGGCATTCGAACATTGCAAGTGCCACATGTACGAAACATTCACACATCTGTACCAACAGGAATCTCGCCGTGAAAATGACGAGGAATCTGTCATTGCAGTATGCAATCCTAAAATCCTGATGTAACTTTTAATGACGGTAATAGTACTAATATGCATAAAGGTGCACCTTTGATTGGCTGTGGCACATTCGCTGGTGGGCAGGCGTTGTAGAAACCTTGTGTTCAATTTGCGTCGATACATGGTGTATCTTGGGGACTATATTACCCTCTGTTGATTTGGACACGGTTTTCTCACACGATGTGTACTGGTTGCGCTGCAAAGAACGGTTATATTGAGCGACTTCTGTTGGTCAAGTCGATGATGCAACCTAGTGGCAGGAAAAGCAGAATGTGATATAAGGCATCCAACAATGTCATTAACTGCAAAAGCCGATTTCACTACATTGAACTGGGAATTAATATGCCTGAACATTGCACTTTAAATGTAAGTGGGAATGAGCGTCTACACGGCAACCGAGAAAATACTGGATACTAGACAAAAAACGCTAGACACCAAAATAAATCCAAGAGAGATAACTTCGTTGGAGTTCAATGTCCCAAAATAATATGACCACGAGAGATGTCACAGTGAAGGGCTTGACAAATTTCGACCACCTAGGGACATAAGTCATGCATTTAAACCCGAGTACATGGGCCCATGTCATTCTCGCCTTCATAAAAATTTCCACAGAGATTTGATTCTGTGACCTCAGCAGTGGGACACCACAGGGAACATTTCTTGCTTTTATCTGTCTGGTAACAAGTATGATAGGTTAAAATGACTTATAGTGGGTACAAATCCACAACTTTCGAATTGGAAGGCTGCGCTTTCGGGTCGTCTGCGCTGGCCATGGACGAAAGCTTTCCATCTTAAGGACTTTCTCTCCTAACCTCGGATTTTCCAGCATGAAACCTTGTGCAGCGGTGCGAGCAATTAATTTTGTAAAAACCGCAGCCACAACGAGGTTCTCAAAGAGGCTATGCGGCAGAAAGAGGGGTCAAAGGATGAAAGTACCACAAAGTACCTTACACTTGTTTATGTACTCGTGTACTTCAAAATGCAAGGCTGCGAAATAACGAAAAAAATTGGCGCCTTCATCTTTCTACGGGGGGGGGGGGGGGGGGGGACTTGAGTAAATCCGTCGCTAAGTGGAGGGGATATGGCATGAATGTTGCGTCTACTCGAGTCAAGGAAAGCGTTAAGTCAATCGACAGACAAGTAAAGACGCCCTTCACTGAATCCCGGAACGCCCGCTCTGCGGCCTATATACACACCGCCCGCATTCGAGGAAGACGAGACGAGCCGAGCATGCGCAGTGGGGGTGCAGACAACGCAGACGCCAAAGTGCAACATCGTAAGACTAAGAAATCCTCCGCATTTAAAAAGTTCGCTCTAGCCGTCTGAAGCTTAAAAAACGGCAAAGCTGGTCAACGACCCACAGCACTTGCCAGCATTTCATGTGTTTTGCATTGTATCGAACCAAGCTTAGCGTGATAGATTACAGTTAAAGGGACCGACTATGCATTTTTTTCAACACAGTGTTTCCCGGCTTGCCTTTCGTAGTGTTCGTTGTGGCAGCAGTTAATCCCAAAAGCATTAGTTGTTTATAAGCAGCATTTTTCGATCTGAAAGGCTCTGAATACTGATTTTCCTTTTTGTCCAGTGAGCATTCATAGTCATGGCGGTAGCCCTTCTCGTGACTTGTGCATGCTGTCGTTGTGCTTTCGCAGCAGTTCCCATAACTACACTTAGCCACATTTTTTCTTAGCTTTACAACTATTTTCTTAAAATAACAAGCCGTTACAATGAGACCATGTGGCTTTATACAACTTCCCTGTATTTGTACTGCATTGCACGTGCCTGTGTCGTGGATGGCTTGTCCCAGTCATCATTACTCTCTCAACACAGGAGCCAAGCCAAGTCACCAAATATGTCACTGCACATAACGCGGCTGTGCCGAGCAGAGGCACACGTTATTTCTGAGACAAAATGTAGGTATAAGAACCACGTCACCCAAAAATCTTAGTGACCTGTATACTGCATGCATGGTTTCATGAGCACGCAGAAATGTTGCTCAAGAAGCGCTGACGAGCATGGGATGATTACGTCATGCAAAGGCAACGCCACTTCAACACGTACTACTAACGCAGGCTTATATGTACATTTTTATGAAGTAATATCTTTTACTCTGAAAAAGCAAACAATCTTTCAATACCAGCAATAAAATATTGAGCATGTATACTAGTCTACGATCACGTGACAGGGTACATCAAATAATAGTTTACGACTCCAGGTGACGCCACAGGCCATTTCTCAGAATTTTCAATGAATAAATAACTACCTAACTCCACTTCTCACGAGAAAAACAAGGTTGCTTTGAGTCACTATGAGAAACAATCTTTCCATTCGTGCAGTCATCTCGTTTCATGTTTTGGACAGTTGTCAGTTCACTTAAAAAATTGCCAGGTCTGCACTGAACGAGCAGCCGAGTTGCAGCGAAAGCTGGAAGAGTGGCTTTTCAGAGCCTTTTCTAAACACTCTTTGGGTAACTGCTGCGAGTACGCTTGCTGGGTACCCACTAGGCCATAATCATGTTTGTGTAGATGGCCAGCATTCTCTATGCCATCTTTCGTCGTTCTTCGAAGAATTGTAGTATCTGCTACTCACTTGCTAGAAATCTTGTGTAATTTTTTAATTCAGTGGCTGACGACAACAAAAAATTATGCCTGAAGGGGGTATGCACCACTGTTAATAGGTGATCAAGAACAAGTTTTCTAATGGGTTGGAAGTTGCTCGTTACCCAGTTTGCATGGAGCAGTGCCTGGTTGTTTTTTTTAATGTTTTAAAACACTTAATTACTCATATTAGTGTGATTACTTCCCGACATCAAGCCTACCTAAGGCCAGTTTAGAAATGAGTTTTAAGCACTGGCGTGGCTCAGTCGTAGTATACTGGGCTGGCATGCAGCGTACCCGGGTTCGAATCCTATTGTGTCCTTCCTGTCTTTTATCTAGTTTTTTTTTCTCCTTGCTTCTTGCGATACTGGTTACGGACACTAGCAGCAGAGAACTACGGCGCCGCACGTTACCGGTGTTTTGATCTCAACAGCCTTTGCTGTAAAACTACAGCCTGTCATGAGTACGGATCCTGAGGGAGGGTGATTGCTCCCCCCACCCCCAAAACCTGTGTGAGCACCAGTCTCCCCCCCCCCCCCCTTTAAGAGTGCTTGTCCACCTCTTACCACCAATTAGAATAAATGAGTGGGACCATTTTGAGTACACATAACTCCTATTTATGCTTGACGGCTTCTTCCTGCTACTAAAAACAAAAATGTTAGGACCCCAACCCCCTCCGGAGTTACTTTAGGCCGCTGCCCCCCCCCCCCCCCAACATAAAATCCTCCTCTGCCTGCAACAGACCTAGGTCAAACCCCAAAGCCAGAATTGCGAGCACACCTGGATGTGGCCCCTCAGGGTAGAAGGGCGGGCCTTTCGTCACATAATTGTGCTCGGCTCGACTCACACCTGGCACACTTCCCTTGGCCCGCTTCCTCGCCGCACTCGCTTCGCGTACCCGTCGAGCATAGTCGGGATCCGATCGCCATTTACGGTTACATTCTCGGGCCGCAGCACGCCTAGCTTCGAGGCAAACGGCCGCCTCTTCGGCTGTGCGAACTTTGCACGGCCGACCCGTTGCTTCCGAATGTCTGAACCGTACCCTGGTGGTGTTGCCCGAACACGGCCGAGCAAGCGCTGGCGCGCCCCTACAGAAAACATCTGGAGCTATGAAGTAGTCATGGTTGCTAAGCGACAACTATGCCGACGTCACACCAGCTGTGCAGCATGGATAGGGTGGCTAGCATGAAAAGGTCTATTTGGCATGGAGGACAACTTTGCTGATAAACAACGGTGCGGATATCACAGTAGTTGCTGCACTCTGCCCTAACTCGATCTTCTTGGAGCATGGAGCACACCGATGACGACGTGACGGTGCTGTTTGTCGTTGATGCTACTGCGGCCTTGGTCAGGTTGTAGTACAACCACAGTGGGTCGCATACCTTGCAGATGTGCCCGAAGCTCCTATCCAGGAACTCGCGCTTGAACTGCGCTGCCTTCGCCGCCGACTCGCATTGCCGCGCCGCTTCGAGATTCGCTGCTCGTTGTTTACGTTTCGCTTCGGCTTCGCGTTGCCGCTACGAGATCTGCTACTCGACGTTGACGCTTCAATTCGGCTTCCCGAGCTCGGAGAATGGGGTCCGCTAGCCGCCGTTTCCTTTCAGCTTCGCGAGCCCGAAGTTCGGGATCGGCACGCCGCCGCTCCCGTTTCGCAGCCCGAGCCTTCTCCGCGGCGCGCTGGCATTCATCGCGGCGTTGCGCAGGGGAGGTGCGCGGGCTCTTACACCGTTATACACCGCCGAACTACCCTCCCCAGCGGAGTGTGCAGCTGTCTCACCACCTGTCATGCGCAGAGGGGAGGGGACCCCACGGGAGGGATGGACAAAGCCCCCACCTAAAAGTGCGGCAGCTTGGGCTAGTTGGTATGGCATGACGATAGTTATAGCGCGAGAACAAAACGACGACACAGAGACAAGTGTCTTTCGTGTCCTTATTGTCTCTGTGTCGTCGTTTTGTTCTCGCGCTATAACTATCGCCCCACCTAAAGCTGCTTGGCATATTAATAGACGCGGCGCAGTGTTCCCTATCGGTTGACCTACTAACCACCACCATCTAAAAAGTTCTTCCTTTAACTCACGTGCAACCTTGGATGTGGAACGCCGGCAGCAGGGCGGGCCTTTAGACCGGCCAATTGTCACTGTTTTCGCCTCCGTGCCGCTTCTGCCTCGCGCCTTCGCTTTGCATACTCCGGGTCCAATCTTCGTTGTCGCTTCTCCGGGTCCAATCTTCGTTGTCGCTTCTTGATTCTTTCACTGGCCATGTAAACGGGATCTAATCGTCGTAGACGACAACGCTCACGGTCCGCTGCACGCCGAGCCTCGCGGTAGGCGGCTTCTTCTTCGGCCGTGCGCTTCTTCCTCGGTTTACCCATGGCCAGCGTTGTAGGCAAACACGGCTCGCTCGGCGCCAGGTGTTCCATGGCCAGCCAGGCTCCGCGACTAATCCACACAACACCTACCACTTATCTCCGTCACGGACAGCAGGAAAGAAATCACTACTGCATGACAACAGCTTCGGTGCTGCCCTACTCTTCGTGGCTCGCGTTAGTTACTGTATAATGCTTTCAAGGTAGCATATACAGTACCTCTAGCTCGAGCGGGCGCGCTGCGCAATCTTTACATGTGCCCACAGAACACCTGCTGCCTGCCTCTATGGTGGCTAGAAGGAAAGGTGCCACTGAGCCAGCACCATCCCGGCCGCGCCTTGGAAGGAGACGTGCTGATATTTCATTCGGCCGTGGAGCGGCGCGCAAGTCGCCACCATGATCAGTTGAGAGCGCTTGTCAGCCGCTAGTGCGGCACTTTTAGTCGCTTGCTCGTGTGCTCGCAAGCTGCAAAGTCTGCGCTTTCCCTATTTGGACTTGTTCGGGATCAATACGTGCCAATGTGACCATGCAACAGTGATGAGTAAGCAGCAAAGACACTTCTTTGCACCTGGATGCATTGCGGGATATGCTTCGGCCCGCAAACAAGGGAAGAAAGCGTCTCTCTTCTCTGCTCCAGCCGACGATGAACAGCGCAAGGCCTGAGAGCGTACGATTCCTCGCGCTGGCAAACCATTGGAAAAGAACTTCTTTGTGTGCGAAACTCATTTCGACGAAATATTCATCGTCCGTAGCCACAAGCATGTTATCAACGGCTTCTTAGCAACTTAATTGGGAAAAAGCTGTACCTAAGGAGGGTGGGTTCCTGAGTGAATCAAGTGCCGGAGGACTCCACGTCACTCTAACCAGCGCCCTTTTTATCCGGCACAATGTCATGAAAACATTGGGCTATAAATACTTGATGACGTCTTGCCTCTGCCAAGACGCACTTACAATCTTTTTTTGGAATTCTGAAGCAAATGTCTGGCTCGATTGATCACCCTTCGCCGACACAATTTTTGATATCTGTGAATTGCCTCAGTTTATACAGTTCGATACAGTCCCCATCGAATGGAAACATACCTTTTGGAGTTCCGAGCAGCTTTCTATGTCCTGGCATCCACAGTGATTCAATAAAATTGCAGGATAACTGGATGAGCTGCGAGATTTGAGGCGCCTCAAAGAGCTTCATGGAATTGTTATTGCTCGTGAACCTCTCCCTGACCCCACTGATCTAATTGGACGCAAAAGTGACTACCTGATCACTTATTACGTCAGTGGCTATGTGGCCCGGGAGGTGGTGAAATATACGAAGTTCAACGAATGTAGCATGTTGTTGCTTTACCCAGAATTCCAGCTTGCTACCGGCAAAATCATGACTTCTGTACCCGTCCGAGTCCCCAAGAGACCTTTTCAAAGCTAAGGAAGATGTATTCGCCTATTGCTTCAGTTTCAACAAGTTGAAAAGTGACAGCATAACAGACCTTATATCTTGCCTGTCTATGAAGAAGTTAAATATGGTCGGCTGTGAACACCACAAAGTGGAAGTGACAAATCAGATAATTATATTCTTTACACTGACCAGAATGCATTTTCTCCTTCCTGGAGAAAATGCCCCCAATAAAAAAAAGTGAAGTGTTAACTCAGCGAACAAGGTTTTTTTTATGTTATTGAGTATTACTCATGCTCTGTTGTTTCTTGTGATTTTACTATTGTATTGTTCGCATTGTTATAGATATACCATTAACAACTGGGATGTCACTGTTTGGTTGTTTCACATATATAGAAATCAATTGTTTCGTGAACTGGTTTGTGACTGTACCTATGTTTGCCAATGAAATCTCAATGTGATGTGTGTATGTATGCCCATTGTATCATCGTGTATTTACTGTTCTCTTTAGTTGTCTCATTCACTTGCTTTAGCTGAGTTTCATATAACTTGCAGTTTTCTTCAACCATAATGCATATGTTGTGTTTATTTTCATGTTGTTTTTTGCTGTCGAGAAAATAAATGTCTTGCTTGTAAAATTAAATCTTGATTGCGCAAGTCATAAAAATAACGGCTGCCGATACCTTTACATGCATTGAAACCACGGAGAACACTGCGGCATCAAATTTTAAAACTGCACGGACTTTGTTTTGGTAGGTCTCTTCGTTTTGGCTGCACCGGCTGAACCAGTTCAAAGGGTGCAGCACCTTCGTCCTCGTTTTGCCGGAGCAGCGCGCGCCCTCTGTCGCACCCTCTGCACTGGCTCCCTCGTTTTGTCTAGGTGTAAGCCTAGTTCCTGACGAGTTCTGTACCGGCGTGCACGCACTCCAAAGCAGGTGCAGAGTAGTGCAGCATGGCGGGCGTCCCCCCAAGGCCAGAGCAGACGACGTTGCAAATAGTTGTTCAGGGCGTTCAAAAGGAAGTTAAGGCACTTCACAATCCCGACGGGTCATTTATGACGGACGCCAACGGTTACGTCTATGAGGCATCAGGTAAGTCAGGCTGCATGCATTGCCAAAAAACGTGGTTAGCGGCCAGGAGTCGTAGTCGGTCAGCAAACAGCCTCGTAGCATTGCTTATGCTATGTCGGTATTTTTAATCTTGGTTTTCGCCCTTGCAGACGGCAAGCGCGTTACGTTGCGGTTCATGGCAGGGAATCGTGAAAATGACCCCCCTCCGGCACAACCGCCGACGCCTTCTCCTGCCTGCGACGGCGACGTTGACAGCGATGGGGCTTTAGCCGCATTTCCAGCAGCAGCCGCGTCGGCTGAAGATGTGGAAGAGCTTTGGAGCGCCCGAAAAACAAGGTTCTTCATCGCCAAATACTCGGAAATGAAGGACTTGGTGGGAAAAACCAGGGCACTTCGGTATGTCATCCTATGTCCAAAATTATTTGCAGCTTTTTATTATTCCGTTTCACTCTAGGCAAGCACCAACAAGATAAGGGCGCATGAAGTTCACAATGGCGATGGTTATTGTTGCCTACATTTTACTGCCAGCAATTTACATTTTACTGCCCCCCCCCACTGAAAAAAAATTTTGGCTATGCGCCTGACTGTGACATATACGTTTACATATACACACAAACAGTATGTATAGTCACGCACATATATACACAACGAAGGCATTCGTAATGTTTCATTAAGTCAAGTGATCTTCAAAAACAGCGACGGTGCTTTTGTGTTGGGCATTGCACAACCGCTGTCTTGCCGAAAAGGTGCAGCACCTCCAAGCTCAAGCCATGTTGCAAGTGTAGTGCTGCCTTGAGAATTTGCACTAGAGGGAATTGCATGTTGTTATTCTGAGGCACATCTCTAGCAAGTCTCGCCCTGCAGTCCTTGTGTCTTCACTGTCTGTCCGCATTTCTCTCGCACTGCCACTTTTCAAGATGGTGCAGCTCATTGTTAAAAGAGATATGCTTCTTGACACGTGCTACCCTATCTTTGAACCTAGACTGCGCCGTCGTGTCAGCAAACAAGGTTGCGCAGCTGCATGTTTTACAATGCAAAGACAGGTTAGAATATGGCTGTCTCCTTAGTGAAGCTTTATGATCCAAAAGAGTGATTTACACAATGTTCAACTTCTCCAACATAATGCTTCCCGCACAAAAAGAACGTTCGCAGTTATCAGAAGTGTGTGAATAGTGAATTTCGGAACCTAATCAAGTAAGAGTCAAATAGTAATGGCACCAAATAGAATACAAATAGTAATTGAATACTGTTTGAATAGTAAGTAGACCATTTTCAAAACAGCCTTAGAACAGAACATTTTATTTGAAACAAATAGTCACAAACTTTCGACAAAGGCCATTACAGTCAGTTTGAATCTACTCAAAATACCACAATTACGAAAACTAAGGTAATCTCGTATGCAGCAGGAACTAGAATATTCGTAACATTTTGTAATTGTAGGTTCAACTACGGCATTGACTAGCGTTATCAACGTGAGACTTTGTCACCTCACTTTAAATAAAATTGGGACACAAAAACAAAACAATTTACAACCAAACATTGCAGATACAACTAAATATGTAACGGAGCAGATCAACCCGTCATCACAACATGGCCTGCGCACTAAAAGCGGATAACAATGGGCGTTGAAATTTACATCTGCAAGAACAATTTACGCAAACGCAAAACTTGTATCTGTTGCTAGTCGTGAAGCTGCAAGCACTCGTAGTTCCCACCTTTGGTTATTACAAGACGAAGACAGGAGCTGATAAATGCGATACAGCTAAAGTGCAGTAAAAATTGAGCAAGAATGGAGCTTTCAGAAGCGCATTCATTCGACAATCAATATAGTGTAGGTAGTCTTGCAAAAGCTTGGGCTGCGTACAGGTCACATTAGGGATTGAAAGAATGACTTGTAGCTGTTTCGTTGTTTTGGGGTTCTCCCGCCAGTGCCGATTATTAAAAGAATATTTGTTACTTAGAATATGTGCAATTCGATTCGACTTAGGAACCGAATACAGTGCTGTTTGATTCATTATCCAAAATTTTCGAATAATCGAACATCCCTAGCAATTATCCCTGAAAGCTACACATATGAAGTACTAAGGAAAGGTTCATGTGCTACTGCAAGACTTGGGTCACGTTACGTCGCTTCCTTCTTTCCTACTAACTGTGCTTTGCTTTTTTGTTTAGCACAAGAAGGCTTCTGTGGAAGAAGTTGGCTGAGGCCATCAATACGGAGTTCTTGTGCAACGTGACTGCCACACAAGTGGAAAACAAATGGAAGTCGCTGGACAGAGCATATAAAAAGTCAAAAAAAGACAACAATTCTTCAGGTCACCACCGTGTGAACTGTGAATATGAAGAGTAAGTTACGATTGTGTCTTCATATCTTCAGTGATTCTCATAGTGTCTATTACAGAGAGCTGGCAGAAGTCTTGGAAAAAGAACATAGTGTAAATCCAAGGCTGCTCTTGGAGCCTGGAAAAACAATCCTGCCTAGTGCAAGTCCAGAGTAAGTAAAAATTACTTAATTTGTGCTGTAGCCTGGAAATGACATGGCACCTGTACAATTACTTTCAACAGCACCAGCATCACTGAAGCACCTCAAGATGCAGCAGTCCCAGTCGAGTGCAACACAGCATCCAAAGTTCGGAGCAGCACAACGCCAAAAAGGAAGCGCCAGAGTAGGTCCCAAGTCACGCCGCTCTTGGAGGCATTAGAAAAAATGCAAGCTTCGAGAGCTAAGCAAGAGGAGGCAGCAGTGAAACAACTGGAGGAAAGAAAAAAATGGGAAGAGGCAAAGGCAAAGCGGCATGATGAGCGCATGCAGCGATTCGATCGGTTGATCGACGTACTCTCAAATAAGGACGGGTTATTATATGGGCAATAAACTTTTATAACACTAGCAGTGTCTACTCCATCTAATTTGTTAAAAAAAAACATTGCTTCTAGACGCGGCACCCCACTTCGCAAAACATTTGCACACTGAATAAATCGCGAAGCAAAGATGAACTTCTAGCACTGTTCCTTTGCAATGAACTCTCGCAGAGACTGACTGTAGCCTGGCAGACTGCAATCAAAATCTCCTGCACTTTCATCATTGCCCACATCTTCTTCTTGGGGAAGCGTTGCAAGTTCCTCAAGGAAGTCCCTTTCATCGTTGCACATGTTGTGTAGCACACACGCAGCCATAACTATATAGCAGCACTGTTGCACACTTTTTGCATCAACAAGGTAGAGCCTCCTAAAACGCTGTTTAAGCAGGCCGAAGGTGTTCTCAATAAGCACTCGTTGTTGACTGTGTCGTTTATTGAAGCTCTTTTTCCACGTAGGAAAAGAACTTCCATTGTCCTTGAATGGGGTCATGAGCCATGGCATCAGTGGATATGCACTGTCACCCAGTATATAATTGTCTTCACATTCCTGAATTGCGCGTGCAAAGAAGGGGCTCTCCCTCAGGACACGGGCGTCGTGAACCGAACCTGGAAACCCAATAAACACGTTCAGCAACTTGTTCCTGTCGTCGCAGATTCCTTGCAGGATTATCGAAGGCCACTTTTTCCGGTTGAAGTAAGACTGCGTAGATTCGCTTGGAGTGAGTATCCCGATGTGTGATCCATCGATACAGCCGATGGTGTTTCTTGGGCCCTTGCCTTTACTTTTGGCGAGGAAGCCGTTCTTTATGCGGGTCACTTCCGCGCTACTAGGCCAGCAAATTATCTCATCGCTAATAGCGTGTAAGAAGTGAACGACCCGTGTCACACAAACATGAACAGACGACTCGGTAACATCGAATTTGTCGCCTATGGCGTACATAGATATTTGTGAGCCTAGGTACACAAGCGCTATGAGGCATGTTTTTTCGGCACTGATTTGTTGGCGGCCTTGCACTGCCCTTGGGTAGAAGGCTGAAGTCTTGAACTTGGCACTGAAACTATCAAAAGTCTCCCTGGACAGCCTGAAGAGGCGCTTGAATTCATACTCATGGTACCTGCCGATAATGCTTTCGTACCCGGGTACACGGTTGGCATCGTCGCGCACCAACGCGCACGCGACCAAGATGCACGCATCGTCGTACTCATCGTCGCAGTCACTGCAAACGGCACCGCTGACGGAATCGTCGTCGCTGCTCGAGTCCAGCAATTCCATCGCAGTCACAAGAAGTGCCATCACGGCCGTGTATTGATCGGACAAGGCGGCGGAGGCGGCTATTTTAGGCTTACACTACAAGGTGTTCTCCGGCCTGCACTCACGTCAACTCACGCCTTCGTTTTGGCTGTAGCCGTCGCGCGCTAGTGTCGGCTAGTGCCGAGGCGTGGTTGAGGCTGCACCTGCACTTGCTCGACCGGCGCTGCACGCTCACTGCACCGCTTGGCACCGCTTTTTCTGCACCTGCACTTTTCTGAACTAGTGCAAGCCAAATCGAAGATTCCTGGTGTCAAGTCCACGGCAAGTCACTTGATTCTCTATCTTCTAAGCTTCGTAGCTGATATACTACGAAGTGAATTGAAAACACTAGTTTTCAGTGCCAATACGTGCTTTGCAGCGCGCCGTCAGAATTGTGACAGGTGGACTTTGTTATAATCCGCAGGGTAGCGTGAAATATTTGCAACGAAAAACGACTGATGCGCGGGCGCGAGAAGGGGCATCTCCACGCAGGAATTCCTCCGTGGGCATCTCGAAAGCGACCGCAGCGCCACTGCATGCGGATGAATTCTCGCTCGCTCTCCGGCGCGCCGATTGCTGACATTTCTCCTTCTAGACGCTCGCGGCTAGTGTTGCCAAATGTCCAAAAGCAAAAGTCGCTAAATAAGTGTGTAAAAGTAGCTAAATATATTTTTCACCATTTTGAAAACAATTTTGAGCATGTTCTCCTCATGCAACAAATTTATTGGTGGCCTTGTCATCTCAAAGATTAGAGACAGCTGTCACATTACGTTTTCTTGCAGGCAGAACATGATTTAGCAACAAAAGAATGTACGCCTTTTTCAACCCCTATAATGTTTGCAGACTTTTTAACGCGCTCGCAAATTACGAGCTGCGAATGTATGTAATATTGTAACGCGGACTGAAAGAGCGAGAAAGAAGAAGGGGGAGGACACTCTTGAGCGATGGTGATTCGGCAGGGACGGTTGAGTGCTGGCATTTTCAGGGTAAATAAACTCATCACATACTGTCATTTTTAGCGAATTGGGCAGCCGCAAAAAAAAAAAAAGCTGAGGGAACAAAAAATTTTCTCGGCGAGCGGAGTTCTTCATTGAGATGGGCAAATAGCCAGAAGCTTAGCACACCAAGTTGAAAAAAAACTTCGTTGCGACTTTGTCGTCAAAATGCGAAAGAAACACGTTGAAATCCGTGACGTCATCATTGGAGATAACAGCGGGAAATTTAAAAGGAGGTCTTTTGACCGATATTTATGTCTATTAACCTTGGGCGATGGTATTAACGACAGTGGAGTTTTCAGGTTCTAAGGTATCTGCTAAACTAATTTATGTTGTTGATATTTAGTGTCATTTTAACTTAACCTTTCATGCTATCATGCTTAACATGCTATCAGATGTTTTAACATACATCAACGAAATTGCGTGGTTGAAAATCGGGAAACATATAGACACCTGACACACATAACGTACATTAGAGATTTTAGCTTACCTCTGAATGTACAATGAATTGCATTGGCGAATAAAACATCATGGCCTATATTTGTATACAGGAAGCCATATATCATACGGTAAATAGTAATGATGAAAGCCTGCCTGCCAGCTTGAGAAGTGAAAAAACGAATTCGCAGTACAAGTGTAAAGCCATGTCAGTGGTGCACAGAACTCCAGGAATAAATCTGCAAGTTGCATGGCATCTTCTGCCGCTGCATAGGATGCCATCGTGCCGATTTTCGCAGCCACGTCATCTAGCAGGTTATATTCGTGGCACTTTTTTTTTGTATCTCCGAAGGCCGTACAGCATTTTCAGTTACGCATTCAAAGTGTGCAGCCTGTAGCGACACCTGCACTTCACAATGCTCATGTCGCTCACCGTTCAATGCCGGCATTTGAGAAGGGCAGCGACAGCACTGTCATGGCGAGTTCAGTGAAAGGGTTCTCGCCGTGCGCATCCTTGTAAGAACTTACTTCCTGCCAAAAACTATCGGTTCTGTTTGTACACTGCAGCACCATTTTACGTGCCGCAAGTTTTTCCACTGCGTTTCGCGATCGGACAGGGCTTCCACAAAGAGGAACTACGATGCCGATTCCGTAATTAGCTCTTGTATTAGCTTCAGTGCGTGCTCTACAGAAAGGAGAGAAGTCTTTTGCTAGAACTGAATGTTTTCGGGAAGCCGTTAACGCAGCTGCTTGCATAGTTCCACGATGAAACGTCGACAGCGAAGGCGTAGCTCTTTTTCGTCGTCACTTGGAAAGGATGCGTCTCGGAGTGCTGTTTCAAACCATTGACCAAAGCACGAATTAGGGTAAAGATGCTCGTTGATATTAACTGTTAACACGTCGTATCGGGAAGCTGGTAGGGATACTTTGTTGGCTGTTGACTTCACAAGAATCATCAGATCTTCGAACAATTTCATCGGGTCTTGGTACTCCGCTTGATATGATTTGTTGACACGCTGCACTTCAGCTAAAAACCCAGTCCAGCCGGAGTACGTAGCATTTGTTCTTGGGGTCACTGTACACTTAACAGAGCATCATTGCCGTGTAGGAATTTTTTGTTTTTCTGTGCATTTCCGAAAACTTCCTTCAGTTCGGTCCATTAGGCAAGTGTTCTTAACTGCCGCATGTATTGACAGCCAGCGCGTCTCACAGGATAGCGGTATGGTAAGCAAAGCCTCTCCGTCGTTTAGTTCACGGTATAAGCTTTGGTACTCCAGTTTCCTTGTTGAGGGGTGAGCAAACCAACGGTATGACTACCTCGCCAGAAATTCTATGTTTCTCGGCAAGGCAACCGACGCTGAACCGGCAAGGCAACCGACGTTGAAGGGAATGACAAACGCATCGCACCATAATAACATTAGCAATTTCATTTCTCAGACGTGTGTAGACGCCACTAATCACACCAGTCATGAAGTTCGCATTGTCTACTCCTATGCCAACAAGGCTTTTTGGGTTCAGACCCTTGGACCGCAATCCTTCTAAAAGCGCTGAAGTGATGCTTTCAGCGTCGCACTTTTTGAGTTCTTGTAGGGTAAGGAAAGTTGAAATAACCTCAGCGTTTCACAGAGAAAAATGCCTAATGGTGAAGCCAAGGAGCTTCAGGACACTAATATCGGTCGACTCGTCGATCAGAACGCCGTACTTTTGGTGGCCAATATTGTCCCACAACGATTTTTCGAAGTGCGGTCCAAGGACGTTCCTTGTTATATTGGTGCACTTTGTGCGGTGAATCTTGAGCTAAGAGGCAACCTGGCTATCTTGAAAAATTCGCTGGCAAGCTTCTCCGATGTGATCGATGGTGTTCATGTCACAATGCTCAGCGACAAAAAGTGGAAGGGTTGCTTCTGCCTGCTGTATTGGGCTAGCCATTACACATGGCATGGCATCGGATGTAGTGCACTGATGTAGTCTCTTGCTTGGCACACATGCCACGTGTTTTGAAGACGTGGTGTGCTTCTCAATGCTCGCCTTCTTTGTCTCAATATAACATTTACAAAATTTGCAAAAGGCCTTGAAGTGGTAAGTCTTATGGAATTGTCATTAGCCACTCCTTCTACTTATTCTCTATAAGCCTGCAGAGCCTGAAGCGTTGTTTGTATACTTTGCTCTTGTCTGTTGTGTGTGAGTTCCTATACACCTTTTCACAGGCAGGAAAAAAACACCGCCATGATGGGCTGTGCGCGGGAGTACAAAGGCAAAGGGCGCAGCGTTGCCAGTGCATTTTCGAGGGGACGTGCCAATTTGCACAGCCCAAGGAAAGTTATGGTGGCGCCAAGGGAGGCGTTTATAAAAGGTGAATAACACAACCCTTAAAGAGTATGCACACGGCGCACTCACAAGAAAGGCCGAGTGTCACAAAAGAGCGCTCGACTCGGCGCGCACCGCTGCTTGCAGAAGACGGCGTAAAACAGCGGCGCCAAATTTCCCCAGTGCAGCGGAAAGGCAACCACCAATAGCCACGACGCAGCGCCAGGCGCCGATCAATCGTATGCGAACAGTCGGCGAAGACACCCCCTCGCCCTTGAAGCGCCGTCGCGTCGTGATTTTAGAGAACCGCCGAATGATCACGAGAGAACATCACGTGACGCCGAGAATCCCAGCCACGGTTGGAAGGTGCCAGGAGGAGACTCGGAGGTCACAGTCGCATGAAAACTCTTCACGAACAAAATGCTTATAGACAGTATTACAGAACGAGACCACGTATCCATGCGCAGAGGCGGTTCTCGCCAATGCATACAGCTCCCGGCCAAACAGAGACCACGGAGAAATAACCACCGCACGGTAAAGATCCTCACAAGTTAGTGAGGAATCTTACGGTAGACCTTTCGTTCTCACCACCTAAACGTCCCCAAAAAAATGTCCAACACAGCGATTCTGTCGCCGTATATTCATACATTTTAAGCCAAGTCAAGCCGGTTTTAAGCGGCTATTGGGTGAACCGAGCGTTTTGGCCCGTAGTTTTGGCCCTCAAAAGGTTCGTGCCACCCGGTGGCAGCAGGCGCGGCCAATCCCAAAACTTGCAGAAAGAAGCGAGATTCGAAAATTTCATGTATAGCATACCCTTTTCTTCTGTTAGTGTTCATAGGACATGCATGCATGGTATTGGTTTCGAAACACACATTATTAAGGGCGTCACAACGGTGCAACTAGAAAATATCACTACACTGCAGGTAGACTAACTGAAAAAGCCAGAGTAATCTGGCCTTTTCATTTAGCTCCAAATTTGGAGCTAGATTGTGTATGAATAGCTTAAAGAGCTACTTGTAGCTAAACAAAAATTTTGGTAGCTAGTAGAAAATAAATTAGTTAGATCTAGCTACAAGATAGCTAAATTGGCAGCACTGCTCGCGGCTGTTGGCTGAACCCACGAAGGAAGGAAAGGTTCCTGAACCGGGCCGGCGCGCAGCCCGGGGTGCCGAGCACCGGGGAACCATGGTAGAGACAACCGCTCGCGGCAACCGGCATGCGCAAAAGAGACTCAACTCTCGCCCGCCACCAAGGCTTGCTTCCGCCAGGGTAGGGTGGCTAGAATTCTAGCCACCCTAGACAGGAGTCGCTGCCGGCGATACCCTATGATGATGATGACGATAGTGGTGCTCAACGCGAACACAGCGCCATCTATCGCCCGGTTGTTGTAACCCGAAATGCGGTTTTGGGGCGAGACACGTGTGCCACGCGGTGCAAACCACATTACAGGGGGTGTCAGCATCCCCACAACCTGGACGAATAGATCACACGTTTTCCAGATCTCACCAATGTTTTTGTTAAGGAGAAAGTATTACATGCCTCGTCAAATGCGAGAGCTGACTGTCAGCGGCATTGACACAAATGATGTGGACATAATCGTAAGTCGATGACATCACCGATGGCTAGAACTTGTGACGTCATGGGACGACCTCACCAAATGACATCGTCGGTTGGTGAAAAAGTGGTCCCACTACAAGGCCACCTTAGGGATAGAAAGCTTTCGATTCCTGTCAAACCTGAGGCATTGGACACCACGTATGTTGTTGAAAGGTTTCAGGAGAGACCAATGCAACGGAGCGAAAAGAGAATGGCTCACGCCGTTTCCGCCATCTTAGGCAAGTGCTCAAGAGACGGTACGATTTTTTTTTAAAGACGACAGTCTTTGTTAGGATACTTGAACGCAGAAATTTTGGTCTGCGTCTGTCTACCACTCAATTCATCCCCAGTTTTAGCACTTCCGTATGACACAGTCATCTTTATCTGGTGGCAGCGTTCATACTGGTGAACATTGACGATGAAAAAACAAAACAAATGTTACGCAAGTAGTCTCAATACGCAAGTATTAGGTGGTGTGTTTCTCGATTTGGGATTACAAAAATATCTAATTCTGCCAAACCTAAGTAATTCTACACCTTACACGAATTACGTGTTTCTTACGGTGCGATGAAAAAGTGACGCTCTGCACGAAAACGCACCCTGTGGACTACACGGTTCAGCCATTCGCCAAAAGCTCCAGGTTCTGTACGATCTCCTGTTTGTCGGCATTACTCCTACTTGTCCATATCTCACACAGCGCCTCCACACAGAAGACAATCGTTTTCCGATTACATTTGCAGCGAAACGCGCAGATACGCGGCTTTTTTTTTTCTTACCGTGCAGTAAGTCAGTGTCGGCCGGCACAAAAGGTGTATGCGGGAAACCAAGCAAAGTTCATCGTTCTCCGACGTCCTACGAAGCTCGGCTCGACGGAGCCAAGCTCAAGGCCACGTTGTGCGCCACATCCTGGTCGAAGTATTCGCCTCGCTCGAAGTCCTTGGGATCACCGCCGAGAGTGTTGCCGAGAACGTTATGCACTTCGCTGGAATACCCCTCTCGTGGCTTGTAGAGTGCGACGCATGGAGGCGAAGTCCAGAATGTGAAGCAGTACACGTCGTGGCCCGTAGTCGGGCTTTCGCTCTCCGGAACCAACGAGCACGCGTGAATTCGTTCTTCGGTTATGGCCAGCGAGTCGGTGGGGACGTGCTTCGCATCCATCGTCAGCAAGAAGCGGTCCAAAAGTGCCTCCTGGACGTCGGGGGCGTGATAGAGAATCCAGGGACCGATGACCCTGTTGGACATGAGACAGGTATAAATCGCGCAAATGCACTCCAGACGCTCCTTCACGTCCGACATGGGAGTGATGCTCGAGCGGATTGCGGCGATGGCTTCGGGAACGGACATTCCGGTGATCTTCGGGATGGGAAGAGAAATGTCACCGTCCAGGCAATACAGTTTGCCCGCTTGGACACTGGACAGCGTCGAGCACAGCCTGTCCAAGTCTACGGCAGCCATCGGGAATAACAGAAAAGCACGCAGACGAAGGGTTCCAACTCAAACGACTGGGGAACCACTCTCGAAACGTTCATCTTTTTTTCTCCACTGGCACGTGCAACGAGGGACACTCTTCAAAGCATATCCAGTCGAGCGTTTACTTCCCTTTGGGAGACTATGCATGAATCTTGAAAAAAAAACGCAAAAAACGCCAGTCTTGCGCGGAAGGCGCAGCACATTCACAGCGAAAGCTAGAAGAGCAGCCTTTCAGAGCATTTTCTAAACACTCATTAAGTATAACGGCTGCAAGCACACTTGCTAGGTATCCACTACGGCATTAATAATGATGATAGTTTTTGGGTAGCAGGCCGGCACGGGCTATGCTATCGTTTGTCGTTCTTCTGAGAATTGTAGCATCTGCTAAACACTGGCAAAAGAATTTCGTGCCAATTGTTGATGCAGTGGCTGACGACGATGAGGAATTATGCCTGAACTGGGTCTACGCCACTGTTAATAGGCGAACAATAACAAGCTGTTGTAATGAATTGGAGCATTGGATGACCCACTCGTTACGCTATTCGCATTGTGCGACGACTGCTCGTTCTTTTGCTGTTTTAGAACGTTTTATGAGTCGTATTAACGCGATTCCTTTTCCGACTTCAACCCTGCCTAAGGCAAGTTTGCGAACAAGTGCCAAGTACCGACGTGGTTCAGAGGTAGAATATTGGGCTGGCACTCAGCGGACCCGGGTTCGAGCACCACTGTGTCATTGGTATTAATTATTCTTATTTCGTGCGAATTCGTTAGGATGCCGCCGGTGGCGGAGAACAAGTACGGTGCCGAGCTAGACCCGAGTTATGATCTTGTAACAAATTTTGCTGCTTAGTAGATAATATTTACGTCGGCTACAACAACGGCTATAACAGTACGGCTTATGTCGAGCTACGCGCGACCGTTTCAAATCCTGCCTTTGCTTAGTTAAAAAACAAACAAACAAAAGGACATTAGTTACAGTTGGCAAAAAAGTAGGATAGGGCAATGGCCTGCAAATTTTGGAAGGCTAGATCCGCCGGCTACCTACAACATCCAAATTCTAATCCTAATCCTACTCAGAAGTCGAACCTTTTTTCTACGTACTTTTCCGTTATTCCTGATGGCTGCGGTAGATTTGGACACGCTCTGCTCAACGCTATATATCCAGCGTCCAAGCGGACTAACTGTACTGCTTGGACGGTGGCAGTTCTCTTTTCATCTTGAATATCGCCGAAATGTCCGTTCCGGACGCCATCTCCACAATTCGCACGAGTATCGCTGTAATGTGGGACATAAAGGTGCGTCTGGAGTGCGTTTGCGCGATTTATACTTGTCTTTATGTACGAGACGGTGATCGGTCCCTGGATTCTCTGTCACGTCCCCAACGCCGAGTGTGCGGCCTAGGACGCACTTTTGCACCGCTTCTTGCTGGAGATGGATGCGAAGTACGTCGCCACCGACTCGCTGGCTATAACCAAAGAAAGTTCACGCGTGCTCGTTGGTTCCGGAAAACGACAGCCCGACTACGGGCCCACGACGTGTACTGCTTCACATTCTAGACTTCGTCTCCGTGTGTTGCACTCCACAAACCACGAGAGGGGTATTCCAGTGAAGTACACGAAGTTTTCGGCAACACTCTTGGCGGTGATACTAACGGCTTCGAGTGAGGCGAATACTTCGATCGGAATGTGGCGCACCACGTGGCCATGTACCAACAGTGCGCTGGCAAATGAATATGAAATGTATCGGACGAAGTTCATTGAAAGATTGCGATCTGTCGGAACCGTTGCTGCACCTGGCGGAGCAGATCTGAACCACGCGTTCCTTTCTGCGTGGCCTCCGAGCTGTGTGCGAAGCGCAGTCAACGCAAGCAGCGCACCAGTGTACGCGAAGGCTACTGCCAGACACATCAATGACTGCGGTAACCTCTTTGATTCTAGGATTTCGCGCTGAAAGCGATTGCTGCTAAAGCGAGCGAAGCTTCTTTGTCCCGTCAGCGCGCATGCGTGAGACAAATGGACAAAGCCAAGAAAGTGTTTCTGTAGGATCTGTGCAATTCCTCGCAAACAGCCGAGTTCCATTGGCGTTCCGCGGGGATAAAGCCACCAAGGAGAAAAACCGAAAGCACCCGCTTGGGGGTAGAAAGTTGTCCCCCTTGGCAATGAGAGGATACCCAAAGACGGCCTTCTGGAACTCGGTCCTAAGAGCTGCGTCCACCCGAGGCTTGATAAAACTGAGTTGGTCAGTCTCGTCGGACAAGCCTCTGGGAAAACTGAGGCTGATGAAATGGAGAGCTGCATCCAACAAGGACTCAAGTGTCTGCCCAATTAAGGAACCCGCGAGAGAAGAAACTTCAGGAATTCGGCATGTCGTGTCTGCTTCTAAAAAAAGCGGACATCAATTTGCTCCAGTCTGACGAGGAAGGAGGATTCGCCCTGGTTCCCGAACCACTGTACGAAGAAAAGGTGGCAGCGGCTCTATCAGGGAACTTCAGAGAACTGCGGAAAGTAGCTTCGGCAAAAGCAAAACGAGCAGCCGTGAGGCTGTATGAAACAGTGAGGGACTCATTAGGTTGGCCCTACCGGGAGGACGTGCAAAAGTGCCAGCCTCTCTGTCTTCTTCACGGCCAAGACCCACAAGGAGTTGTGTCTGTTTCGGAGCATGGCTCCTGGCAGAAACTTGTCGGACGGCATCTGCAAATGCCTTGACCACTGAAGATACCTTCCTCGTGAAAAAAATCCCCAGGACGTTTTAGATTTTCTAGGGGATGAGTGCCCTCAAAGTGCTTGTGCGTTTTCGGTAGACGTTAAAGACATTTTATTCCCTACTTCAGGACATTTTGTGCGAGGAGGTGAAATCTGCATCCAACGCTGTGGTGGGACTTTGTGGAACTAACGTAGACAGCTTTCTTGAACTTCTGAACTTTTATTCGCAGTCGGCGTTCATCACGAGAAACGACAAATGGTACACTCAAATACAGGGCGTGCGCATTGGGTCATGTTTAGCTCCAGTACTCAGTGGTATTTTATTAGCTCGTTATGACAAACGCATACAGCGAGGCTTGCTTAGAAAAACATAAGATATAAGAGTAAAATCAGGTTCGCTTCTCGATGTAGAAGAAACCACTTCTCCCCACTCGGCGCCCGAAGCGCACCACCCGTGGTGGTGTAGCAAAGTGGGAGAAGAACCGTACGCCGCTATCCCAATAGCGGCTATTGGCCTGCTGGACGCTTGACGAGGAAGCAGAAGCAACGCTGAAGAAGTTTTAGATGGCTGAGAAAAACTTGTATTTACAGATTTTACAAAACAATGGACATCAATGTTACAAAAAAAAAGGAAAAGAAAAACAACTTGGAAATGAACCGACTTCTGTAGGGCGACCCTACGGGGTTCGGCGGAGCCGATGGTGCCTAACACCGCAAGCTCGGTTCAGAACGCCCGGCAGAGCCACGGGGCCTCTTCTTATCTCTTCCTGGCGCTCCGCCCTTACCACCATCTCGGCACATAATCACTTGCTTGTCCTCTGATTGGACAGTACATTGGGTACATTAAAAAAAACGCCACGAGGATCCCGCCTTCGTGCACGTGGGACTTATGCACTCTCCCCAAACCACACAACAACCAAAACGTAAATAAAACAAAACTAGAAAAAGCATAGAGGCCAGGGCTAGCTTCGCGGCGCACAATTATTTAGACAGAGCTAGCCGTACTCGGTAGTGCGGCCATAGGGCGATTTCTCTCTACCACGTCAATTTCTTGACAACGGGGCTATAATCCTTTTGCCTCTGTGCGCCGTACGAGGAACCGCTCGCTGACCGCGCATATTTCTGCTTACGAGTTCCTTTGCCCAGATAAACGGGGACGTAGTCGAAGACATGCCCGCTTCAACAATAGGAAACCCAGGCGTCGAACGGGCGACCGTCACCATTTCCCGTGTCGCGAGCCCGCTTCTGAGAGTCACTGGACCAAAGCCGACCCGGCAGAAAAAGGTCGTCGGTGACTTCAGAGTTTTCGCAACGCGCGCTGCCGATTTTGCAGGCGCGCAAACAGTACGTGGCCGGGCCATACGCCGAACCGATGCGAGGAGTCACCGCGGTGCGCGGGGTCTCGGAAGAGGCCCGTTGATGCGCCGACTGCCAGTTCCGAGAGGCAATTAGGGGGCCGTCGCAACGACGTTTACAATCTCAACCCTTTCGTTGCCCGGGTTGGTTCCCTTTTCTTTGAGTTAGTAGTAACTGGAAACGCTCGACCGTCGACAAAGCAGGGCAATATGCTGGCGCCGCGTGTCTGCGCTCGTGGCAAAACCGGTCGGTCGCGCTTCGACCGCTTGTCACTCAAGCAACGCTGGCAGCCCGCGGCTGACATGCCTTCTTAAGCTTACGCCGCAAAGCAAATAAAAGCAAACAAAAATTGCCGCGCTACGAATTCTTACCGCGGTCCTACACCCCCCATCCAAGACTTCGCAGCAACTTGCGTACAGTGTTGCCGAAGTAAACCCCCACACAAGAAAAACGGACCGCGCTCAACCATTGGGTGTACGGTGGGTTAACAGCTACTGCCAACGGCCGGGGTGTCCCACCCACTACGCAGTGGTCACGCTGCACCTGGCCGGCAGCAGCATGCGCAAATTCTCTCCTGCAAAGAAAGCGCGCGAAGAGCCCCCACTTGGTCTCGGTGCTCAAAAAAAAAAAAAAAACACACACACAATGAGACAAACCAATCTCCAGCGCCAGCTGACATGACAAAGCTACTTGGTGAGCTGCCCTGCTCTCTTAATATAGCGAGCCTCTTCCAAACATAATGCGGCTGACACGCGGTATCTAGTAGCCCCGACCAAACATGCCAGAGCTGCCCGCTCCACGCGCCTTTCGACCAAACGCTTATGATGCATGCACCATCTCACATTCCCTGCCGTGGGTAATTTTTTGCACACTCTGCAAGAGTTTTCATTAACATGACACACACTGCAACACATGCCCCAGCACATTTGGGCGCTGTTGCCCCACCCAACATAATAAAAAAAACGCAACAAAAAATATTGGCACTTAAAAGCAAACAGACACCACACGCAGTTTACACCACTACACTTGGTAATTGTCACACACTGTTGTATGATGTTCAAAAGTTCCATCATCATTCTGAAGTGTTATTGCCATGTTTGCACCATAAATCCATCACTTAGTCCCGTGGCACATAACACTCGTTCCCCCTCCTTCACTGATCGCGGCTGCGGGGCTTTCAGGCTACTGCACCTCCTCCCAGTATTGGTTTGTCAGCCGGGAAAGCGCGTCTGCATTAGCATGTGCTGTACCCTTTCTGTGTTGCACTACCACGTCGTAGCGCTGCAAAGCCAATGCCCAACGTATCAATTTGGCCCCTTGTGGCGAAGCTTGAGTGAGGTACGCGAGTGGATTGTGGTCGGAGACGACAAAGATTTTGGCCCCGAATACCCAAGTGTCGAACTTTTTGAGTCCCCAAATGACACCAAACGCCTCGCGTTCTATCGTAGACCATTTCATCTGAGCAGGCGTGAAGCGATGACTGGCAAAAGCAATAGGGCACTCGGTACCGTCATCGGCCATTTGGGCCAAACAAGCTCCCACAGCGATAGCGGAAGCGTCCGTAAAAAGCCAAAACGGCTTGTGAATGTCTGGAGTGGTTAATTCAACAGCGCTGCACAGGGCACCCTTGAGTTTTGCAAATGCCTCGTCGGCCTCGGGCGTCCAAGGGATGTGGTTAGGAACATGTTTAGCCGTCAATTGGGTAAGGGGCTTGGCAATGCCAGCAAAATTGGGTATGTAACCCCGGTAATACCCGCACAGACCTAGAACACTCCTTAACTCTTTTTTATTCTGGGGTACTTGCAGCCCCTCAATAGCCGCGAGCTTGCTGGGGTCCGGACCGTGCTTTCCCGATCCCACAATATGTCCGAGGTAGCGGATAGACGCGCACGCCACCTGACATTTTTCCATGTTAGCTACTAGACCTACGGACGTTAGGGCGGAGAACACAGCGTGGAGGTGCCGGACGTGCTCCTGTAGGGACCTGCTGAAAACCGCAATGTCATCCAAGTAGGCACAAGCATACGCCTCATGGGGTGCTAACAGCTGGTTCATACTTCGCTGAAAGCTGGCTGCCGCATTCCTGAGCCCAAACGGCATTACCCTCCAAGCAAACTGGCCTAGGTGCGACACGAACGCAGTCAAGCGCTGTGACCCCTCCGCTAAGGGAACTTGCCAGTAGCCTCGTCGGAGATCAATGAGAGTTATATAACTAGCCTGACCTACATTCATAATCAGTTCTTGCGGGAATCCCATCGGGAATGCATCTGGTTCGGTTATGGCATTTAAGCTTCGGTAATCGACACACAGGCGCACCGTGCCATCTTTCTTTGGGACGCACACAAGGGGGTGAGCAAATGGACTTTCGCACCGGTATATTAAACCAAGCTCGAGCAGTTCCGCTATCTGTTTTGAAACCTCGTCCTTCAAGGCCACTGGCATGCGGTAAGGGCGGCTACGTTTCGGCGTAGCCCCTTGCATAAGCCTTATCTTATGTTCGCCGACTTGCGCGATCCCCACTTCTCTGCTAAATAAGGCCGCATGGCGTTCAAACACCTCCCGTACTAACACTCTCTCATGGGGCTGCAAATGAGCCAAGCTACAGTGACAACAATTGCAGTAGTCTCGGACGTCCTTTTCTATACCTGGCCCAAAAAAACTAAGTTTAATTCTCGCTTTCGTCTTACGAAACCCCAGGTGTCCGCCCCAATACGACTCATGCGCCAGGCTGAGCACATCAGCCCGCCGGGTGATCGGCAAAACTAACTGCTTGATCGGTTGACCCAATACCTGTTCTCGGTGATACAGCAACCCATCAATCACAAGCATTCCACCTCGCCCTTCCGCGGCGTCTCTCCATGCCCGGCCCAACGTTTCGTCACTCTGTTGTTCCTCACGCAACGCCTCGAAATCGCCCCTCTCGCCACTAGCGCCACTTTGCGACACGCAACTTGCCTCGTTCTCGGCGGTGTGTGGTGTTTTCTCTCTAGCGTTACGCTCTCCTTCCGGCCCTGATTCTCCCTCCTCTACCGCCACGGCTGTTACCACTTCTTCCTCCCGTGTGCGTTCGACCTCGCTGGGCTGTAGTACGCTTCCCTCCGCTGACCGCGGATAATCCGGAGTCGGTCTACTCTGCTCTACTACTCTCCCATCTAGTTTTGCGGCCGCCTCTCGCTCGTCGGAGAAGTTTTGGGGGGATAGTGTCATGTCCTGTTTGTCGTAATCACACTGGCTCTGCTGCAACGCGGTCCAATCGCTCGCCGAGAGCAGGCATTCACTCACGTTTAGTTTATCTGTGACCGCACACAAGACCGGTGTGGCCTGTGAAACTTCGGCGAACACCGGTTGCCCCTGTTTCAGCGTTAGCGGGAGCTCTACTAGTTTGGCCTCGACTCGTTCACCAAATGCTGCCCGGAGGCTTACGCGGCCATGGGCCTGGATAAATTCTTCAGGGACCACGCTTTCCTGCACTACCGTAATCTCGGCGCCCGTGTCTACTATTGCATTCAAAGTTTTATCTTTGCAATTCAGAGTTACCTTCCACAAGCGGTCGGCCGGCGTTACCTTATCTAGGCAGACTCGAGCAGTGAGTTTATCATTTCCCTCCGAAGCGCTAGGATTCGGCGCCACCCTTTCAAGGTAGTGCGGGCAGTTGAGTCTAATATGTGTGTTCGATCCACACTCAAAACATCCCGTTTTCCTTGGTTGCCTAGCTGAATTATAGGAACCCTTCGGTCTCGTGTTCGAACCCTGACTCGGGCCCGATGGGCTGCTACTCTGTTGGTCGGTCGTCTTTTCTACCCCTTTGCTGCTGGCGTTACGCGGCTGTCCTTTCTGCGCTTCCGCACTGCCGTTCGCGTCTTCAAAGGTGTGCAAGAGCCTTGCAATTTCTGTGCTTTTGTACCACGCTGCCCCCTCACGTAACCTCAAGTATTTTAATGCCTCTTCAGACAACACGGTCTTCAATTGGTCCACTACCAGTAGTTCCAAAAGCTCCGTGAAGGTGGACACGTCTCTTGACGCCACATAAAAATTTAAGTAGCTGCCCAATCTTGTTGTAAAACTTTTCCACGTCTCTGTTTTTCGTTTACGTGCCCCTGTGAATTTCTTTTGGTATTCTAAGGGAGACAGCTTCAGTTCCTCAAGCACTACTTCCTTCACGGTCTCATAGTCCCGATGTTGGGCGGGTGTGAGCCGAGTTGACAAATACTCTATGCGCTCAGCCACGAGTGGGAAGACTATTTGTCCCCAATAACTTCGAGGTACCTCATA
This sequence comes from Rhipicephalus microplus, assembly GCF_043290135.1. Classification (NCBI taxonomy): domain Eukaryota; kingdom Metazoa; phylum Arthropoda; class Arachnida; order Ixodida; family Ixodidae; genus Rhipicephalus; species Rhipicephalus microplus. Next base: position 58,226,672 of record NC_134707.1, on the reverse strand, counting down.
TGCCTCCAGAGTGTGCTCCACTGACTCGAACCAAATTGGGACCTCCGCGTCTGCGGGAAATTTCGGGAAGGCACCCACTAACAATTTGGCGTATTTGCGCCACTCAGTGTTGGAGCAGCGCTCAAATGTTCTGCCAGCATCACTCACGCTACCCGATGGGCTTGCCGGACGTAATTTAGCGAGCTCTAACTCCAACTCCATTTGCCGGCTTCGTTCGCGAGCCATCTTAAAATCATGATCTGCTTGGTCTCGTGCCGTCAAAGGGACGTCACCACTCCCATCCTCACTCGCCCCATCGCCACCCTCCATCCTGCTGAAAGTGGTGCTAGCCTGTTTGCCCCGCAACAACAATACAGCAATGAGAAAGGGAACTCACGTTAGCTCGGTCCCGTTGTCGTGGCGTCGCTCTGGCTTGTTGCGGCAGGCTTCTGGTCGATGCTCCACCTCGTCGTGGACGCGCCTTTTGGGTGTTGAGAACTCGTTCAAGGACCGCTTTGACCCAGTCACTCCCTCGATGTCTTCCGGGAACACCAGGCTATCTGCAGCTTCCAGCCGCCGCAGCTACTTGCTGCAGTGTCTGTCCGTTGGTCTGGTGCCACTTGGCGTCTTCATCTGTACTTCGTCTTTCCTCTCAGCCAGCTTCTTCCTTTTTCCACTCCGTCCACAGCAAGCCAATCCTGTCGACTGCGCCAGTAAAATCAGGTTCGCTTCTCGATGTAGAAGAAACCACTTCTCCCCACTCGGCGCCCGAAGCGCACCACCCGTGGTGGTGTAGCAAAGTGGGAGAAGAACCGTACGCCGCTATCCCAATAGCGGCTATTGGCCTGCTGGACGCTTGACGAGGAAGCAGAAGCAACGCTGAAGAAGTTTTAGATGGCTGAGAAAAACTTGTATTTACAGATTTTACAAAACAATGGACATCAATGTTACAAAAAAAAAGGAAAAGAAAAACAACTTGGAAATGAACCGACTTCTGTAGGGCGACCCTACGGGGTTCGGCGGAGCCGATGGTGCCTAACACCGCAAGCTCGGTTCAGAACGCCCGGCAGAGCCACGGGGCCTCTTCTTATCTCTTCCTGGCGCTCCGCCCTTACCACCATCTCGGCACATAATCACTTGCTTGTCCTCTGATTGGACAGTACATTGGGTACATTAAAAAAAACGCCACGAGGATCCCGCCTTCGTGCACGTGGGACTTATGCACTCTCCCCAAACCACACAACAACCAAAACGTAAATAAAACAAAACTAGAAAAAGCATAGAGGCCAGGGCTAGCTTCGCGGCGCACAATTATTTAGACAGAGCTAGCCGTACTCGGTAGTGCGGCCATAGGGCGATTTCTCTCTACCACGTCAATTTCTTGACAACGGGGCTATAATCCTTTTGCCTCTGTGCGCCGTACGAGGAACCGCTCGCTGACCGCGCATATTTCTGCTTACGAGTTCCTTTGCCCAGATAAACGGGGACGTAGTCGAAGACATGCCCGCTTCAACAATAGGAAACCCAGGCGTCGAACGGGCGACCGTCACCATTTCCCGTGTCGCGAGCCCGCTTCTGAGAGTCACTGGACCAAAGCCGACCCGGCAGAAAAAGGTCGTCGGTGACTTCAGAGTTTTCGCAACGCGCGCTGCCGATTTTGCAGGCGCGCAAACAGTACGTGGCCGGGCCATACGCCGAACCGATGCGAGGAGTCACCGCGGTGCGCGGGGTCTCGGAAGAGGCCCGTTGATGCGCCGACTGCCAGTTCCGAGAGGCAATTAGGGGGCCGTCGCAACGACGTTTACAATCTCAACCCTTTCGTTGCCCGGGTTGGTTCCCTTTTCTTTGAGTTAGTAGTAACTGGAAACGCTCGACCGTCGACAAAGCAGGGCAATATGCTGGCGCCGCGTGTCTGCGCTCGTGGCAAAACCGGTCGGTCGCGCTTCGACCGCTTGTCACTCAAGCAACGCTGGCAGCCCGCGGCTGACATGCCTTCTTAAGCTTACGCCGCAAAGCAAATAAAAGCAAACAAAAATTGCCGCGCTACGAATTCTTACCGCGGTCCTACAATAAGGTTAAGGTATTTATCTAGGCTAATGATTTCTTAGTCATTTAGAGTGCGGAACAGTGTGACACACGGCAGGACGCCGATGAGGGTTGAGCATTATTCCTGATAGCATGACTAATCTGGATGCTGACGACGGAGTTTCCCGAGAATAACAAACTTAGATTTTTAGACCTAGAGCTTCTGCCAGAACCAGAAAGCCCTGATACATTTTAGTTGAGCGCATTGCAAGCTTATTGAGTGAGAAACTGCGAAAGCACGCGAGATGGCATCAGTGTCAAGGCTCTGTCATCACCAGGTTGAGAGCAGCTTCGACAGCCATATTAACAGACATAAGAAAGCAGGCTTTCCTTATCAATTGCTCTGAGGCACAGAAGAGTCACTTCTGAATTAATTAAAGCAGGGAAAGATTATGAAGCACACAATTCAGGAACAGCCAAACCCGAAAGTTTCTGCCATACTTTATATGCACAAACGTTCACACTGCCTAAAAAGAATTATTTGGGGAAAAAAACTAGGATGAAGGTTGTCTTCACAGCAAAAACCATCCAGGGTTTCTATACAAAATTATAAAAAACGAAGGATCTTCAGGTATAGGGTAATATAAGCGTGCAAAAATATTCGTAGAATGTAATGTATGCGTTGTATATTGATTTGCTTTATCATGTGGCCGATACTACACCGGTCAGACGCATGCTGCATGTCTGAACTATCTCCTTAAGGAGTACGCGGATCTCAAGCGCGGATCAGTGGGCAGCCACCTGGAAAGTGACTGTGCAAATTGTGAGCGCACCCCGATACTTGATGAATGCGAAGTAATGGCAAGATTGACAATAGGGTACGGGAAATGAAGCGTTTTTGATTCGCAAGGCGGTAACCGAGTGTGTAAGAGCCCCATTCGGACAATGAGTACAAATCTGGTCACTTGAACGTAATATAAAGATTCGTATAATAGGATGTTCTGGCACATGCGCCATCATTTTTTCGTTTCTGTGGGTCTTCTCGCACTCTTGGCTTTATATATACGGCCGCCATCTGTGCAATGAAGTGGTTGCAAGTGTACGCTCTGTCTCATGTGTCTTCTTTCTGAAACGTTCTGCGCACCAAGAAAGTATATTTTTTTCAAAAGAAAATAATTCGTGGCGTTCCACTGCTTGCAAAGCCCACTGTTTCCGGCATGTGATGTTTCGGCTGTCCTGCTAGAACAGATGCAACTTGGTAGACCTTGCGCTGTCACCCGAGCCAGGAAAGTGCGAAGCGTCGTGAAACTTGATGAGAAATGACAAGCATGCTCGGGGGGGGGGGGGGTTGATCGCTTATGTTGGAGAGTAGAAATATCAACAATGCTTGAATATGGTTGGCCACAAGAGACACAGTTGAGAAGCAAATATACCAGAAAGCATGGGCGCATATAAAGGTTCCTTTATTCGACTTGTCAATACCAGGATGTGTCGGCTTGCATAAGACCCGACATGTCTCATTGGACACGAAGTGCGAAGTCCCTTTCTCATCGCCTTCGTCACAGTTATGAAGGAGCATGTACATAGAGCGCATTAAGCCATTCTGTCGAGGGCTCGTCACTCAGCTAAGATTAAAATAATGTTCCGCTACGCAGGTGACAACAGATGGTGAACGGTAGGCTTAGGATGATGCCCTCTTCCAGGCGGTGCTCACACACACACAAAGGGGGTGCTCGAAGAGGAGCGCAGCAAGAAATTTAATGTATGAAGCTAAAAGGAAAGTGGAAATTTACATTAAAAATGAAACACTGAGTAAAATAATGTTCAACACAGCTGTCACTACAGCATTAACAGGTGTGGTACTTATCAAGATTTTCGTGGCTGCAGTGTCCGATGGGGATGCGTGGTTATTTGTAAGTCGTCAAGTGGTTTCGGCAAGCTGCACAGTTCATGAAAAATTTTGGTCCGTCAAATGACATCGTCTTGATGCTGGAAAGAAAGACAACCAATGAAGAATTGTTTCGCAAATGAAATAGTTATTCACGGTGGATAATGCAATAAACCGGCTACGGCAGTTATGAACCCAAGCAAATCGCTACTGGTAATCGACGTTACGGAAATAAGCAGTGTTATATATATACCCCTGTCACACGGCCACCACCAAACTCCGTTGAACGCCGTCAACGTAAATCTCCCCTAGGGGGTTCGACGGAGAAGGAGTTGTGGCAGTGTCACACGGCAATGACAAGGTTGTAACAGTTGCCGCGAGGGGGCTCAGCTGGCGCTGTTTGATTTTCGGATAAGTATTCTAATTTAATCCCTATTGATTTTTTTGTGAATCCTCGTTATGCGGTTTTTACAAAAAAGCACTATTAAGTAGGTATGCGACTAACAAACCATTAAAAATAATTTCAAATAAAAACGCATTTGCCAAATGTAGCAATGCTGCTAGTGACGCTGCCCACATTGTGCTTTTAGTTGTTTTGTTGCCTGTGTACATGCCTGGTACGAAAGTTCTTATGCTTCCTTGCCTCGTGAGCGCACATTTTGTGTTGTGAACTCTGGTGGGCGTAAATGTTGTAAACAAACACGCGTTGTGAATGAGTACTACAACGAAAGAACGTTTAATATTGCTAAAATGTATTATTCTTTCACTGCGGCCACTTAGTGCTCAAAATTTTTCTCTGACCTCTAGACTGCTGAGAACGAGAGTACCTCGTTTTGCTGCGAAGGGAGATCGTTGAACGTCCTTTGCGAAATGCTCCGTTCAACTTCGTTTGCGTAAGGGTGGCCGTGTGACAGCGACCGCATCTTTGTTGTCGTAAAGACGAGGGAGTTGAACGGTCTTCACGGGTGCCCGTGTGACAGGGGTATTAAATTCAAGGGCGCAGAAAAAGACTGTCGGGCTTGCAAGCATCGCTGTGTGTCCCGACGTTAATGGCCGCGGAACCACGTTCAGCAGAGATGTTACTAGCAATGACTGTTCAATGAGTATTTTGTTTTGAGCGTTACGTTCAATTAAGCAGAAGAAAACCGCACCACATAATTTTTCGTGCTTGATAATTGTACGCTAAATTCAGGATTATCCAAGGAACGCTACATCAATAATGGTATAATTAAAAATGAACGTGTTTAACCACATCTACAGAGTTACTATTCGGGAAAGGAGACCTCGCTGTTCGTGACGTTGGCTACACGGATCAGGGGCTTAAATTCTCTTGGCAGAGCAACTATGCCATACATAGAAAGGGAATAGCCTGCAAAAATGACTTACGGTATAAAGTCGGTGGCCGAAAAGGAGGGACAGTTCACCGCGTTGCCCACGCACGGCATGGGAGAGAGTGGGCGGCTGCATCACGGGAACAATTGGAGGACGCCAGCATACAGCGACCTCAGGTCTCGATAAACGCCGCAACGGTAGCTTCGTGGCGGATTTCCCAACGTCTGTCGGAGGACGGTTTCGAGTAACGGCGAATGTATGTCGGGAGTTTCGTGTATGGCTACGCAGGGCTTTGTGTACAAGTCGACGAACAAGTAAGGCCTGAAGTCCCTGCCTCTCTCTTCTTCGGGGACGAGCAGGCAGGTGCAACAGACGTTTTCCGTCGCCTTGGCGAACACGCCGTGGACGCGTCTCTGCCGCATTTTTTTCAGGATGTCGCCGACGATATCAGTGGGGTCCTCCCTACGGTCAGCGCGATAGAGAACCCAGGACCCTATGACGCCCAGGCCGGCCATACAGGTGAATAGGTGTGCTGCACAGTCCAGACGGTCGCGCAGAGTGGCTATGTATTCCAGATGGGCGCGAACCGCGCTGACTGCTTCTGGTACAGACTTGTCGGCGAGCTTCGGAAGGTCGGTGAAGCCGTCGTTGTCCAGGCATCACAGTTCGTGTTGCGGCACTCTCGAAAGGTGCGAGCACAGTACCTCCACGTACGCCATGGTTGCCAGTGACCCTGAAGGCGCCTACGGAAGCTGAATGTTGCGTAGAGTGTTGGCCTATAGCTAGAGGGAACCCTCGGTGTACTTTGCTGTTGTGACGGAAACGTCGGTCGTATCTCCTACGTGCGGTGAAGATGCGACCTGGAAGGGTGAAGTGAAGCAGCTTGCGTTCACCTCCCGCTAGTCGGATGTCGAGCCTGAAGTTAAAAAGCTTCCAGACCGATGGGGCGTTTGAACATACTTTTTTTTTCAGAAGTGCGGCGACAGGCTCCGCTTCGTTCGAGCGCTGGCAGTGGATTGCAATGCAATGCCTCGCCGCAAGGACTTTAATGCACGTGCTTACTCGGCCGCTGGTCACGTGTCTGATAATGGATTTAGCTTGAAGGGGCGTCATTCTGATAAAAAGAAATTACAAGCAGCCTTACATCCACGCGCTTAAGGACTGTGATGTAATGTCCGAGATGTGTTTATAACCAGGATCTTTCATATCTTAATGCGAAGCATTTCTTAGCGAACTTCGGCGAGTTTAACCCTATCTGCCTATCTATTTATTTAGCTGCCTACGACTTTTAGCTATTCTGGCCGTTTGTATGACGGGATATATACCACATTTAGTATGACATAACATGACTCTATGACAGGCATAACTAACTAGTCATTTCATGAAAATCATGACATGTATGCCACGAATGTCGTGATTTACATGTCTTGGTCTTGCTGTTACTGCGGTCGTTTCGTCCACATGTAATATAGCAAAACTGGTATGGCACGACATGACTGCATGGCGAACATAATTTACAGGCCCTCATGTGGAAATCGTCGCATGCGTGTCTTGTAAGAACATGACTGCGAGCCACGCTCATGATGCACTCGCGGTCTTTTCGCTAGCTTCTCATACACCAAATTTGCTATTACGTGACGTGCATGGACGACGAAGGTAAACGACACGTGCAATCATAATAATCAGGATATGCCTGTTATGTAAAACATGACGACATGCTACGTTCAAAGCGTGGTCGTGGCCGTTTCGCTAGCTTCACATATACCAAATTTGGTGTTACGTGAAGTGAATAGACGACGAAGGTAAATGGCACGTCCAAACAAGATAATCACGACATGCGTGTCATGTAAAACATCACTGCATGCTACACTCATAGCGTGCTCGTGGCCGTTTCGTCAGCTTCAGATATACCAAATTTGACATTGCGAGACGTGAATGGACGATGAACAAAAATGCCAGGCGCGAACATGATAATCATGACGCGGAAGTCATATACGGCATCATTTACCTCCACCTCGTAAAGTTGTGCTGATTTTAAAGTGACATATCAACCTTCCTCATTCGTGCTTCGCATATCATTGATTTCCAGTGCACGTGGTTGGTTGTTCCTCAGAGTCTTGGCGCAAACCACCACGGAAGGATCTGCCAATTTTTCATAACTTCGTTTTTCATTTCTACTGTTTCGTATATATGCAGTGCCTCTTACCGCTATATATGAGGCGTAACGTATATGAGGCGTTCGATTATCAATCGAATTGGCAGTTTTTGTTTTTCATTCTGGCAAGTTCGAGTGATTGAATGATTTTTAGAAAGTCAGATCATTTGCATAACCACTTCATGTATACAATCTACAGCATTCTTGTGGGTTGTGGAGGCCATAAAAACAGCGCATGGGAAGGCGTGATCGGTAAGCGATAGCCGTTTTTTTTACCGATTCGTTCATCGTCTTTATTCTGATGGGATTCAACTCTTCGTATTCCTAACTAAAGAAGTAGCTCATATCTAAACTGTTCATTTTCGTCCTGCGCATATTGCGTCCTGCGCAATATTCGCTAGTCGATTGACTATGTTTGCAAGTATGAACGCAGCCACCAGTTCAAGATAGATGGGCGTTCAGCAAGGGCTTTAGCTTTGGCCGGGTGGTTGAATCGTTTCGTGAGACAAAAAAACGGACCAAAATTTTGGGGTTCACGTATCCCAAAATAAGACTATCGTCTTGAATATTATTTGGAGTGTAATGTCTCAAAATCGTGATATGATTATGAGAAATGCTGTTAGTGGAGGGCTCTGGAAATTTTGACCATAACTTTCCTTAAAATGAGCACTGACATTGTGCAGTATACGGGCCTCTGCAATTTCGGCCCCACCGAAATGCGACCGCCGCGATCGAATCCACGGTGACCTTTGGGTCCACGGCCGAGCACCCTAACGACGGAGCCACCGTGGTAGGCAGAAGAGTATTCGAGCATTTTCCTATTCAATGAGGCATCGTATGTTTATTGCATGGAAAGGACACTGGGCTTGTTATTTCCTTCACATCACGATTAGGGCAACCATGTTGTCCGTTTTCGGCTGAGACATTAGGCCATGTCAAACGGAAGACTCTTGTTTTTTTTTGCAAGACAAATATATATGACAAATATGTATATATGACAAATATGTTATATATATATTTTGCATATTTGTCAGTCATCTGCATACGATAGATAACTCAGCCATCTGAACACATGCAGTATCATCTGCATACACTCTAAGTTTAATTTGAGTGCTACCGATAATTTTCACTTCGTCATTTATAAAAATAAACAAAGGCGGTCCAATTACCGATCCTTGAGGCACACCTGATGCGATCTGTACGTAAGACGACTTCGCGTGGTTAAACGTTACAAGTTTCGAGCGCGACCACATCTGCTATCCAATAAACCAGCATGTTGTTGCCAAAAAATTGTGAAGAAGCTAAAATTTCGGCATGGAAAACTACGGGACAGGCCTTAGAATAGTCAATAAATACGGCATCAATCTGTCTTCGGTCGCTTTAACAAGAAGCAATGTCGTGTGTGAATTCAAGCAACTGTGGAGCAGTGGAATGCACAGCACGAAAGCCGTGCTGTGAACGGTAAAGTTTATTGTGTGCGTTTAGGTGCTCTAAAACGTATTTGTCAGTGACACGTTCCAAAAGTTTGGAGCTGGTAAAAAGCACAGATATTGGCCTATAATTTGATATTTGCTTGTTTCCGGACTCAAATGCGGGCACAAAGTTTGCTAGTTTCCATAGCTGGGGTTATTTCAGAAATTATTGATTTTTTTCAAATATTATAAAGTAAGATAATTAGCACACCATTCTATGAATAGCACTAAATCTATGAAATTGGCGTTATTCCTCTACGAGTATATGACGCAGTTTCGTAGGAAGAACATTCTGTGGCAAAAAAAAATTCTCGGATGCGGTTACATAGACGAGTTTATGTATAAGGAGTATACGGGCGCCCATACCTCGGGCTGTTCAACGAGTCTTTTCTTATTCTCGTATCTCGTGCCTTCAATCTACAAGGTCGTGAAACGTGGAATACATCCACGCAGCCGTTTTCATGAGCACACGTCCACCGTAGAACTGTTTGCAGTGTGTTCAAGATGCAAAACGGTAAAGTTAGCATCCTATATATAGTAAGGCGGCAACAAAACCAACCCGCGATATAGACGATAACAGACAGATCTTAAACTTGCATATTCTGTGGACTTAAAATTTCCCGTTTAAAATGCCCCGCACCGCCGCGGTGGTCTAGTGGCTAAGGTACTCGGCTGCTGACCCGCAGGGCGCGGGTTCGAATCCCGGCTGCGGCGGCTGCATTTCCGATGGAGGCGGAAATGTTGTAGGCCCGTGTGCTCAGATTTGGGTGCACGTTAAAGAACCCCAGGTGGTCTAAATTTCCGGAGCCCTCCACTACGGCGTCTCTCATAATCATATAGTGGTTTTGGGACGTTAAACCCCAAATATCAAAATGCCCCGCAAACAACCTCTGAAATCACACGTGTGAAGAACGAACGCATTATTTTTTCCCGCGTTTCCCACTCTTTCCGCGCAATTTGTGATTGATTGACTTATTGATTGATTGACATGTGGGGTTTAACGTCCCAAAACCACCATATGATTATCAGAGACGCCGTAGTGGAGGGGCTCCAGAAATTTCGACCACCTGGGGTTCTTTAACGTGCAGCCAAATCTGAGCACATGGGCCTACAACATTTCCACCTCCATCGGAAATGCAGCCGCCGCAGCCGGGCCGGGATTCGATCCCGTGATTCGCGGGTCAGCACCTTAGCCACTAGACCACCGCGGCGGGGCGCTGCGCAATATGTGACGCCAACGGTTTGTTCACCTGGCGTCAGGATGAAGTGGGCTTTCGATTGGTCGGTATACGAGACATGTCTGTTGTGAATCGTCGCCTACCTTTCGTTGTCACGCTGTTGCGTGCCCGTTCCACATATAACGGGCCCTTTCCTGACTTCTTCGCTCCAGCCTCATGTTGTCGTCAACATGATCGCAGTTACCACTTGGCGAGTTGAGCGCTCTGTCTCGTCTCTTCTCCTGTCCCCTCCTGCCGTGTCGTTTGCGCTGGTAAGCACCCTTTATAATGTTTTCCACTGTCTCTTGAGTCACATTTCCTCGCACGACTGTCACGTGCGAAAAACTGATCTCACTTAGTTTTTGTAGGTTCGTGACTGCGCAAGCGGAGGTACCAGCGTGTAGTCGAAAAGCGCGAAATCCCGACTGGCCCAGGGCTTATTTCGGACACTAGAAGTGTTTTATGAACAAGCGAGTGGTGAGCACGAGATATCATTTGTAGTAAGGGTAGTGAAGGCGATAAATAAAACTAACGTCTTCCTTGTAAACTGGGTGTGCCATGAAAGACTTCGCCACGTGACGCTACAATTCTGGGTCGGTTGTGGGTCCGGATGTAAACCTTCACCAACTCATTCAGCTATCGCATTGGTATGACTGACTCATCCAAGAATGACAAGTGCAACTGTGAAGAAACTTGACTGTCGTCCTGTGCCAGCGTCCTGACTTCGAACAAGATTGATAGACTCTCCGGTGTACCTTGAGGAGAGTGGATGATCGTCCCTTTACTAAGGAGAAGATCTTGGGTACATGGTCTTCAAGTACATCAGCCCAGAAAGCCACACGAACTCTACAATTCTGCCAGGCAACATCACTGAGCAATCCCCTGTGAAACCCTGTAGTATGTGGTGGAAGCGGTGGTGGTGGTGGTAGTAATTAGAAAAGGAGAAAGGCATCTAATTTCTGCAGCCCGGTCGGGAGATGGCACAATGCCTGTATGTGCAATGTGCATCTCTCTCTCTCTCTCTCTCTCTCTCTCTCTCTCTCTCTCTCTCTCTCTCTCTCTCTCTCTCTCTTTCTCTATCTGTCTGTCTATCTATCTATCTATCTATCTATCTATCTATCTATCTATCTATCTATCTATCTATCTATCTGTCTGTCTGTCTGTCTGTCTGTCTGTCTGTCTGTCTGTCTGTCTGTCTGTCTGTCTGTCTGTCTGTCTGTCTGTCTGTCTGTCTGTCTGTCTGTCTGTCTGTCGATCGATCCCTCTTGCCCTGCTGCGGTGGTCTAGTGGCTAAGGTACTCGGCTGCTGACCCGCAGGTCGCGGGCTCGAATCCCGGCTGCGGCGGCTGCATTTCCGATGGAGGCGGAAATGTTGTAGGCCCGAGTGCTCAAACTTGGGTGCACGTTAAAGAACCCCAGGTGGTCGAAATTTCCGGAGCCCTCCACTACACTCTTAAAAAAAAGTTCGTAAAAACCTAGTAACTGGAAGGAAAATGTTAGTAACAGCCACTGTTACTAACTCTCTGAGACAGTTACTAACCTTTTACAAACTTGAAAGCAACAGGCGTGTTGTTACTACCCAAACCGCCTAGTTACTAACTCGAGTTAGTAACAAAAAGCTACCTTGCTTATAACCCTTCACAGTGCTGCAAAAACACGCATTCACTCACTGAGTGAAAGATTTTAATAAATTTTGCCATTTATCCCCTCGTACCTTCTCAAACCCTTCCCGTATATTCACTTTTTTTTATCATAGGTTGAATGCATATAATTTATACGGCCAACATTTTTAGAGGAATTGATATTTGAGTCTAACTGCATGTCACCCGAAATTTTATGCTGTCGTGTTTATCTTTGTTCCTCTGGATACGACGCTCTTCTTCGGACCATGGGCCCCTGGGTTTGAACCCCACTATGCCCAGAAATTTGTTTTTTTTTTTCTTTTGAGCCAAAATAGCCTTAGATGATTTATCGAACTGAAAAGTTACCGTCAGCGTCCCGCGGCGTCGGGCAAAGCACAAGTGAAGCGAGAAATTATGTCGTGATGACGTCACTATTGATGTTACGTCATAAATCGCCAAAATATGTGACGCCGTTATGCCGTTATCACGTCCCGTTACAAAATAACGTCATCACACGACATTGTAGCTTGGTCAAAGGTAGATCTATCACGGATGATGTGCAAAACCATGCACGTTAGGTGCAGAAGCTTTCGGAGGGATCAATACGACGACGGAGATGAACAAGATGATGGCTTTCGTCTTCGACTCGTCTTACGTGAAAGCACATGAGACCCTATGAGTTTTTTTTTCTTCTTCTTCTCTGCATTTATCCACTTTTCTTTCCTCCAACACCTTGCTAGGGAACGCATGGTGGTGTATACGTCATTGCTAGGCGAGTTTATGCTGCAAACACTGCCTGCGCTGAACTCGCTACTGCGCCCTGTGCACATTTTCTCGTCCTTCGTTTAGTAAGGCGTTGTTTCACCATAATGAGCTTAATGAGGAGCCCGTGAATTACAAAAAAAATTGTGACGTGTTCACTTTCGCGCCACGATGTGTTTCACGAAGTGAAACAATGAAATCGTTTCGATTGATAAGTTGCTCTCTGAGAACCTTAATGTCGTAATTTCACTATTAAGAGTCTACTAAAAGAGAAAATTTTGATCACTGTTCCATTTTTAAATTTTGCGCCGCAAAGTCCACGTATATATTTTGTACTTTCGCGTGAATGATAAACGATATTCTCTTAAACTTGGTAAGTAATACCGATGGCCCCCTCAGTGGAGAATGTACTTCATTTTCACTGATTACGAACTACATAGGACTTCGTAGACGCGATCAAACTCTATCACGTCAAGGCGTTTGGTTCGGGAACTTCAGGTGTTTTCTCTTCGCACTTCCTTTTTGCGGGTCTTCTCGTGGCAAGCGCGCCGATTTTGGAAATTCACTAATGAGATAAAATTGTTGTTATCCTTAATGGCCCTTTAACGTATAAGCTATATGCTTCGTTCACGGCGGCTCATAACAGCGATAGGCAGGCGCAGCGGTTATCACTTTTGCTCTCGCAACCACCAGGTGCGTCGTCGCAGAGCCACAGCCATCGTCGCAGAGCGGCCGCGGTGGCAGAACGTTCGGTCAAATACAGGGGTCGTTTGCGCGCGGAACATTAGGGAGCACTGTATTCAAGGTGCGTAAGCGGGCACGCCACTTAAACTTTTTTCTTATTTCGCGGGCATCTGCAATAATCAGAGAACAGCAATACTTCAAGCACAATAAGTTAGAAACAGTCAAATGGGATGTTTCACAAACCGATCAACTACATCTTATTTAAAACTTTTTCGGCCAGCTTCATTGCCTCAAAAGCTGATACATAATTCTTGCCTAATTAATCAGTGTTAAATGAAGCAACGAAATAGCGCAATATTCTCCATGCAATAACCACAAGCATTATTTTGGTTGTATTGTGATAGTCTGTATGCAATTTTTTGTTACTTTTTCTGGCTAAATTTAGCTTGGGCATGTATGCAATTATGAAACTGCATTCACTGTGCATCTTATATTTCTGCTTCAAGTTCTGAAATAACAGTTGACTAGTATTGCAGTCCTCACTTAAAGCAAGTTTACTTTACATTAGTTTTGTTGTAGCTGGCATGACACTTTATGAAAACGTTCATGTCCACAATGTGATATAATGCTTCTTGAAATTTTCTATGAGAGGACTACAAAATGTTTATAGATAGAAATAATGAACGTGGTGAACTGATTATGAATGTACAACATTAAACCCTGGCACTCATATCAAAATGTCTTCTGCCTAAATTTTTCCTCCAGTTGGATATGTATCAAACTGTGGCAAGTAATGTGTAGGTAGTATATAACAAATAAACATGATTTTAAATTAATAAGTTTATTGTCATTGCAAGCATTTTGCGTACAGTGAGGAAGGAAGGAAGCAACCAAAGGTAGAAGGCAGGGAGGTTAACCAGAAAGACATCAGGTAAGCTACCTTACACTGGGGAATTAGGGAAGGGGACAAGAAAGATGAGAAAGAGAGAAGAAAAAGAAAAAGGAAAAGACAGACAGTCAATTCACTGTGGCGTGTAGAACTCTACCGCAAGTCAGAGGCATTCACACAAACTCGTAGTCCTCAAAAAACATAAGAGGGCTTTCACTGTCTTGTGGGCTGTCGAGGGATGTGGACGGTGCTGTATTAGCACCTGCACAGAAAGAGGCCGATCATTCAGTCGCCGCAATGCGTTGGCAAGTACTTGTCTCTCTGAGGTCAATCGAGAACAGCAGGTGTTCAATATTTTCATCAGTGTTGCAAACATCGCATGCTGCACTATCAGTCATTCCGATTAACGTGGTACAAGCTTTCGTGAAAGCAAGTCCCAGTCAAAAACGATAGAGAAGCGAAGTGTCACGTCGATGTAGGCCGGGTGCAGGTCAGAGTTGTAGTGAAGGGTCATGTTCATGTAGTCTGGTACGTCGTATGCTTGGTGTGTTCCACTCAGTCAATGTGAGACTGCGAGCCAGTTGGCGAATTTGCCTCGCAGCGTCCGCTCTTGAAAGCGGAATCAAAACACTGTTTACTTCCTGATCTGATGTGTGAGCAGCATGATCTGCAGAATCATTTCCATTGCTGCCACAATGCCCAGGTAACCACTGAAAGTCGATGTCGTGGCCTTTTTGTATTAAGAGGTGCTGAAGTTTCACGGTTCGATAAGTCAACTGCCCGTGGCATCCGCGTCGGTGAACTGATGGCACGCACTGTAACGCTGGTTTTGAGTCAGAAAACACGGCCCATTTACTTGGTCTTTCTTCAAAATTGACGAGTTCTAGTGCACTGCGCAAAGCCTCGAGTTCTGCCGCCGTGAACATCGTCGCATGCGAAGTCTTAAAACGCAGAGTTACCTCTTGTAATGGTATAACCACTGCTCCACATGAACTAGACGATGTAGACGTGCCATCTCTGTAGATGTGCACGTGGTTACTGCAGGTCTGGTCCAGTACTAATAGACTCAGTTGTTTTAGGGCATGTGTCGGTAGGTCAGATTTTCTCCGCATTCCTGGGCTCATTAAGTAAACTCGTGGCCGACTCAAGCCCCAAGGAGGAAGCAGTGGCTTTGATGCAGGTGCATACGCCTCAGTAAATGATGAGCATTGCTTGCAGACAGTGGCACCGTATGTCGTGCGGGGCCTTTCAGCAGCGAGGCTCCCCGGGTGGTGGGAAGGGGTCCTGGTATAATGCCTGTGGTGCATACGCGTTGTCTCGGTAATATTATGTGTCTTGATTTAGTGATCTCGGGCAATGACAATGGTTTCAGCTGTTGAAACACTGCAGGGTAATCCAAGGCATATCTTGAGTGCTTGGGCTTGAATGCTCTGAATTTTATGCAGGTTAGTCTTGCCTGTGTTAGATATTGTAATTAAACTCTACCATAAGAATCCGATAAACTGCACCCTGTACAGTTGTAGCATGGACGGTACGGGCACTCCCCATTTCTCTTCTGCAAGGAATTTGAACATGTGAATGTTGCGATCAACTGCTTCTTCACATAGTTCGCGTTCGGAGTCCACAACAGGTTTCTGTCTATTATGACTCCTAAGAATCTGTGGCTTCTGCTGAACGATATGTGTTCTCCGTTAATCGAGATGCTGTAAGCAGGCATCGGTTTCCGCGTGAATGCTACCACTGCACATTTTCCGCAGGACACCTCGAGACCTTGTTTACGAACGTAGCATGACGTCGTTGTGGCAGTTTTCTGAAGGCAGTCTCGAAGCTGTAGCCTTGTCACACCTGATGAAGTCAGCGTAGATAGAAAATTCTTCAGTGGTTGGTAGGTGCTCGACTAGTCCACTGAGGGTTATATTGCGAAGTGTAAGGCTTAGCACTCCTCCTTGAGGGACTCCTCGGCTACTGCAATACTCAGGTGTTGGGCCATTCACCATCGTCACGTAGAATGATCTCAGCTGTAAGTAGCTGTACACCCACACATATACCTTTCCACCAAGACCTACTGTTTCCAAAGCACTAAGGATGGCTTCATGGGCGACATTGTCTTAAGCTCCCTTAACGTCTAGAAACAGGGCAGCACACAGTTTCTTAGAGGCTTTCTGGTGTTCAACATATGTCACCAGATTAACAACATTGTCAATTGATGAATGGCCGTGCCTGAATCCAGTCATGGATACTAGATAAATTTCATAGTGCTCTAAATACCACTTCATTTGTGTTAAAGTAATTCTTTCCACTGTTGTTCCCACACAACTGATAAGCACAATATGACGGTATGAGGCAATATCCACGAGATTCACCAGCTTTGAGAAGCGGAATGAGGCGACTTGACTTCCATGCTTGGTAAACCATACCAGTCTGCCAGGAGTCATCGTATAGGCATAAGAGTGCCTTCCGAGATTCGTCTCCAAGGTTACAAAGGGTACACAATGCAGTCAGGTCCGGGTGCTGAAGAACGTCTGCACAGTGCCAGTGCCACTTCTACCTCATCCATAGAAAGTGGGCATTCTATGCGGGGATCACGTGAGAGAAGCGGGTTGTCGAGTATTGCTATTCTTGTTTTCATGAAATTGGACTTGACGGCGATTCTTCGACAGAAGGATTCTGCGAGGTCAATCTATCTACATTGTAGGTGAAGTGCCAGAGATGTGAATGGGTCTCGCTGACCAAAGGTTGTGCTAAGAGCCCGGACAGTTCTCCATATCAGAAATAGGGGCTTTTCACGGATCCGACGACTCGCAGAAGGATGCCCAACGTCACCAAGCCAGTTTATTCATGTGCCGTCGTATTTTCTTTTGAGTGCATCTAGTTAGCCTACGATAGAGGCGAAAATGCTGTAGGCCCGTGTGCTCAGATTTGCGTGCACCTTAAAGAACCCCAGGTGGTCAAAATTTCTAGAGTCCTCCACTACCGCGTCTCTCATAATCATATGGTGGTTTTGGGTCGTTAAACGCCACATATATATCAAATCGTCTAGCCAGCCTCTAATCATCCATGCACTTTGTCCGTATGTATCTACGTTCTGCACGACGATGTATTGCATGTAGTTTCTCAAGCTTTTGAGCTTGCATACGATGAGTGTTGCGAGTTCAACCAGTCAGCATTACTTCAGGCCTTAACACAAGTCGAGAATCAAAGTAGAGGTCGAGAATCTGTGATGATGCAAGGTTTGTCGGTTTGACAAGTTTCTGTTCTGATGTTTTCTCGACGACATAGCACCAACGATGTCTGTCAAACATTGTATTCCCGAGCACATTCACAAGACAAAACACATCTCCACAATATATGTACAGCTCTGAGATCTGTCCAAAACTAGGTAGTATGGCTTTCTGCAGAATGACCACATCTTTGACTTTGTACGTTATCTGATCGACAGTCACAGAATTAACTTTCCACACAGGAACGCCGGGTGAGAAAACTTCAGCCATGCAAGGGGGCAAATCTTTCTCTTTTAAAGGCCTGGCTTTAGTTGTCTGAATAGAGTTGTGAAACTCTGAATTACAGAGTTCATAGCTCTGTAATAACTGGTGTCGCCCCGCAATTGTCTTACAAATATTCCTGAAATTTTGGTTACGCACAGCAATGGATTTGAGATACTGATGTTTGGCCTCATAGCGCATACACCAGTATTGCTTCAGTGGGCCAAGTTCATTGATTAGTCTTGGATAATGCACCAGGAAATGAAGTTTCGGAATTACGTGGCCAGGGTACAGAATCTCAAAAGAAGATGAAAAGTAACGAATGTCATCCTGCAGACATGCAAGGTGGTCATGTGGAAGGCTGTCAGCAAATATGAGGTCAACAATCCTTTTGAAAAGCAAGTACACTTCCCAGTGCTCGTTGAGTTCCGGAACAATGTCTCCAATCATAAGGGACAAAAACCTAAACAGGCACCACTTCTGCGATGCAGTGCCCTTATATGGAGTTTTCGAAGTAAGAAAGTGTTTTTCGACAGCTTGTGGTTTGTTTTTCTTGTCATGTGCACCAAAACTGAATGCTGTGATGCAATCTAGGTCTGAATATCTAATAACATTGGTACTGATGAGGCCTTGCAAAACATGCTTTAAAACGTGAGGTATGCTTCCCTCAAGCACATCGTGCATCAGGTCCGGCGGTAGCTGCAGTGTTGCATCAAAGTACCAAATGTTTAAAAGGGGCGATTCACCTTTCACACCATAAAGTGCAGTGCTTAGTGGCTGGTTCACCCTAGCACCTTCAATGTGAGTTTCATGCAAACTCTTGTTTCGAATTCGCACATCCATTTCATGGAATACAGAGCTAAAAGTTGCATATGGTGCAGTGCAAAACCTGCACGGGCGCCCTCTGTTAAAACAACAGGTAAATCCACCCAGCCTATTCATAGAAAGGTTGTCGCCACTAAATGCAACGAGAATTGCTCTGACTTTAGCAGTAGCTGAATTTATGTGCACTGTAAAGCCGGTTGCTTCCAATCTCACAATGTCTGAAACAACAGGTTCCAAGATTGCCTTCATGCCATGCTTGTCAACAAGCCTGTATGGCGCAACAAGAGCTACATGTATGGAGCGTAGCTGTGACCTGTGACGAGCATGTAGGTTGAGCACACTAAAGTACACAACAATTACTTTATGAATGCCTCGTTTTGACCCCAAGGGGTTCACAATCTCGAGCTCATCGCTGTAAAGAACAAGAAACAGAGTGTATTGTGCCCCGTTCTCCAGAAGTGCCGACAGTTTTTCCTTGAAGAATACACCATCAAAAAAACTTCGGAGAACTGGTGATGGCTGCCCAATTGTGAAGCTTTGGTCTAAACGTTCACGAAAAGTCTCGGACAACATCAGGTTTTGGAGGACACGAGGTATAGGCACATACTGAAATGTCTCGCCAACAGCAAGAATGTGCTCCTCGGGTTTGACATAAGGAAGATGTTCCTTTGCGAAATTTTCCCGGAGTGACTTCGTGCTGGCACTTTGGAACACATCTTCCAGAAAGTCACAAGCAAGCAACTTTTGCACATCTTCTCCAGCAGAATCTAAGGGGATGTTTTGTTGTATTTGAGAAGCAAATGCCTTCATTATGTCAAAAAAGGTGTCCTTGAAATCGGCAAAAATGCTCTCTGTTATAGAGTGCGGCAGCTTGTGCACTTCAGCTACGCGAAAAAAAAGTAAACACATCTGCTTCTTGACTTTTAGTGTGAAGTCGTGAATAGAGCTAGAAGAACCGTGTGCAGTCACAGTGCAGGTACTTTCTTGTCCGTTGCTCGTATCTTCGGCAAATGAGCTCGAAGAAGGCAATTCTGCGTCGTCGAAAGCAGTGACATCTGTTGTAGCATCCAGCCGCGGTGTAACACTTCCTGCAGCGTTCCCCTGTTGAGGCTCGTCGAGCTCCACGTAGCTTCTATGGCAGCGGTAAATGTGTCTCCGGTACGATTCGAACTCGTGATATGTCTTTGCACACCCTTGCACACCACACATGACAGAAAAATCCGTATCGTGGCGATGATCTCTGATGTGCCATATGACCTTGCAAAACTTTGCCGACGAAAACGGGCACCGTGGGCACGTATGCATGGCGTGAATTTGTTTCACTCACACAAACTACGGCGATTCATTCCCGCAGAACAATCTGCGCGCACTGGGCCCGAAACTAGAGGAGCACAGCACAATAAAACGTCAGCCACGGCAACTAGCTTGAGCATACCATCACAGCAACAGCAACATTCCAAGACAAATACGATGATGAAGGAGATCGGCTCTACTAAGGAATTACTAAAAAATATGTGCTAATTTTATGTTGCGCTGCCTTCATTTCTTTTAAAGGCACATGCAGTTGGCGTAACTAAACTCTTCAACGTCAGAAATATCTTTTTATTATCAAATAAAAAAAAACTGCAGGTAGCGCGCACTACTACCTCTGAAGCCTTTCTAGAACTAGAGTAAAGAGGTAAAAGAACGAGGTGTTTATTTCTCCATCGCTGTGTGCCACTGTAGTACAAGCCAAGACAAGCACGTAAGCCGTTCGCCTCTTTCGCGCCTTGCTGAACTTGCCGTAGGACTGCTTCTCCGTTTGTGTGCTTTTTTCTTTTTGCTGCCGTGAAAATGTCGACACCGATTCAATGCTTGGTGTCATGGAAGGAGCGCAAGAAGATTATCTCCATTAACGGACACACCATGGAAGATGTCTTGGCTGCCGTGAAGGCTACAGATTTTGGAGATGTCGCGTCAACCGGCAGAATAGAGGTACGTTCTGGAAGTGCCTTTTGTTTTCTTCGCTCATACATTGCTCATACATGGCATTGCTGAGTAACCCAGGGGACCCATCTGCAATAGCGCGCGAATAGGAGAACAATACATGGCATTGCTGAGTAACCCAGGGGACCCATCTGCAATAGCGCGCGAATAGGAGAACAAAGAAGGAAAGTGTGTCCCAACTTGGGAGGCAGTCTTTTTTTTTTACTTGAGGAGCTGCAATATTTTTGTCGTATATAGTGTACCTTTGTTAAGCACTTAATGAAAGCATAAATGTGGCGGTCGTGTTTCAGCACCGGTGCTCGTTCACGCAAGTAATTAGCACTGGCCTTATGTGCGTAAAGATAAACACCAAGGTAAAATACATAGTGTGTCACGTGTGATGTGTCAATTCGAAGGAAGTGGTGACGTAAACCAAATGAAAAAAATCGGATGCCTTTATTTGAATAGAACCTAAGTGTTTCATTTGTGTGAGCACCAGAAGCCACTCCAACAGTTCAGTCAGGGATAGTAGGTTGTGGTATGCTGGCCTTGTCAGTGCACAAATGGCTAAAGGGATTTGGATGAACCAATGCCACCAAGAAACGTGATAATGGGAAGCATGAATGTAGGGTGTAGTTGTAGCTTCTGTATTAGCTGCTGTGGCCACACTGTTACTGTGCACTTAATAAAGTGCTAAGCCCCTGGCTGTATTTACTTCCACTAAAATGACGTCCCTTTTCCGTTTTGTAATGCAGCTGTAACGACAAGAAATAATGCCAGCCTTTTTGCTACTATGTTATCTATGTTACATTGGAGAAAGGGTCACTTTTGGCACAGTGAAAAATGCCAAAATGTTACTGTTACTGCGAAATGTTATGATGAATACCTTGCAACACTAGAGAATGCAAAGCATAAAATAAACTGAAATTTCATTGAATATAATAGGCTGCTCACAAGAAATGATCCTGCAGAGTATCAGCCATGCTTGCATCAAAGTAGTTATTGGCAGTAAAATCATAAGACGAAGAAAAGAAAACATGAGGACGAGTGCTGACAACGTATGGCAAAATTGCTGCTCCCGACACAAGTGTTTAATTAATTTGCATCTTCTCGAAGCCACCTATTCATTCACCACTCAGCCTGTCCCACATACATTTTGCCCACGGTGCAAGAATACTTCAGGTGAACGAACGTTGCGAAGCGAGCGCTTGGCGGGGAGGTACCGATTATGTTCTCGTTTGCGGCATGCCGATAGATGGCTCGACAGACTGAGGACCATGGCGGGCTGTTGGCAAAATCCGCAAAGCACATCCAGCACGTGGGCGGTGGGTCCCAATCTGAGAAAACTGGCCTATCGCACGATATCAACCACGCGACACCCATAGAGCGGCACCACTGAAAAGGGGGGTGATAAGGGAACGGGGTTGATGGCGGCGCGAAGTTGTTGTGGCGACAATAAATGAGCGCCGTTACTTTCTTACGTCACGGGGTTTTCCTACACCCAGATGGGGGGGGGGGGGAGAGAAGCCGGGGCAAAATTTGTAGCGCCATCTCTCGGGCCTCTTGCGAACCAGAACATTATCAGGCAGCGAATAGTCCCGGCGTTCACTCACCTAGAATATTCTTGCACCGTGATCTTGCCGCATCAGCATTGAATTTCTTAGATGCTGCCTGTAGCACACATGGTCTTTTTCTTGAAACAAGTGGCACTGCCTCTTACCTTTTGTTCAGGAAGTGATGTATAACCAGCTTCAAGGGTGCTGAAAAACACCATGTGAGCACTAGTGTGTCCAGCTGTCATTTTTATTTGATGCGACACACTATGGAAAGAAGGAATGACAGTAGTATTACTAATTCTGCATCATGCTCATGCACCACCATCAGTAGAACTTCAAGCAGCGACACGAGCAGATGACATGCAAAACCAGCAGTAATTAGTCTCAATTTAGCTTGGAAAGCTGGGCCACACCCTGTGTGTGCAGGAACGAAATACTGCATTCCACATGGCAGATGGTTCACTAGCTCCTTTTGCTCTCAAAAGGGCAACAAGCTCTATGAGAGGGTGAATACTCCTAGCTAACACAGCTGGTGAAGAAGTGCATAACAAGGTCAAGAAATCTTATGCTACTTTTTGACAAAAGATCATTTGTTAGTGTGAACAAATTCCGAGCGATTTCGAATGTTCTGATGATGCTTTGTGCTTCTTAATGCTTCCCCATTGTAGACGTAAATATCGCTAGAAGATCGACCACATTCCGAACATGTGAACCACTTATAAACCAACCGATTCTCCAGAAAGTCACCGAGAACTGGTGCCGAGCCTGAGTCAATACATGTGTTTTTGGCACATTATAGGCACTGCCAGCTGTATAGGAAAAGCACAGATGGAAATCAAGCAACTGGAAACAAGCAATGAAACTCCAGCCTTCCATGCTGGCCTCCTCGTGCGCCCCTCGCATTTCTTCATCTTTCAATGTTTCTCTGTCTCCTCTTCACAAACATTGCACTTGTCGTTCCTGAAAGCCTCATTCATAGCAGAGCCTGTTGCTCTTTGAGTTCACTTATTTGAAGAAGAAAAAAAGTATCGAACTGTCCATCATTCAAAATTCATTATACCACACTCGCACACACAAGACGCAGCCCTGCTTTTCGAGACTGACTACTGCTGGTTTTCTGCATCATCTGCTCATGTCGTACTGAAGTTCATCTGACAAGCTGCAGTCAGTCCCGACATCCATAGGGTGTAGTGTCGAATCAAGGAGGCTGGCAGACGTGCTACTGCTCACATGTGCTCTCAGTGCCCACGAAACAGGTGGTACGTGTTGCCTAGTGAACAAAAAGAGAAGAGGATGTGCTGCTTGTTCCAAAAACACACAAAGTCTGCCACATGCATCGTCTATAAAATTCGATGTTCATAATGAATTACATACAGCGCGATATGGACTTTTTTATGCAAAACCAACTAGCCCAAAGCTTCACTCGATGTTCATGCAGCAAGATGTATGTGGGATTTGCTATTCAGTTGACATTCAGCGCCTATCCTCATGTTTTTTTTTTTTTTCTTCGTCCTGTGTTTGCGCTGTTAATTTATCTGATACAGTTGATATTCAGCGTCTATCCTCATGTTTTCTTTCTTCGTCCTGTGGTTGCGCTGTTAATTTATCTCGTACACGCGCCAACTAGCCTGTCTTTTGCCACTTGAAAGTAAAACTGGTATGTGTAAATAAACATGACAGGGACATGGAAAGAATGAACAAGAACAGTTTGCCACTTGTTCACTTCATGCATACAAATTGCACCTGTGTGGCTAGCATAGTAATGTCTTTGAAATAATACTGACAGCTGAAAGTTTTATTATTTGTTGCCCACGGTAATTGTGTTTGTATAAGCATTAAATTTCTTTCAGGTTTACAATGCACAATTTGAAGCTTATGTCGACCCTCCAGGGAACCATGTCTTTTGTGATGGGAGCAAAATTAGAATAATCACTGATGAGGCCATGCCTCATGCTTGCAGGTGAGTAGCTCAACTTCGAATTGTTGCACCAAACTGAAAGCCTGCTGATTTTTATCCTGTTTTCAGCACAAATGAACTGCTTGTGGTTTCTCCCGAGTTGGAGCCATCAACTACTCAACCTTTTCACGGAAGTGATTATAGACTGCCACCCCTTCCCTTAGACCTAAAAGTTGCCATTGGCAATACAGAACTCGGAAAAGTTTCGAGTCGGACAAAATCAAGGATTGTGTCTTGGTTAAGCCACCATTTGATGAACTTCACTGTGTAAGTGCCTCCGTACTCTCCTGTATATTATTGAATACCGGCTGAACATTTGTTGCTTTCATAGATACCCAGGAAGGCGGCTCTATGAGGCTGCTTCAAAGGCACTCGTTGTTGAATACCCTGTCCTTAGAGACACAATTGGTACTGGTTGGGTAAGTGAAATTTTTTACGATTTGGACATATCGCAATATCCACAGAAAATGTTTGGCAGATTATGATAATGCTATCAGTTGGAAAGAAAAAGGGACTGGAAAAGAAAACGGTGAAACATATAAGATTGTTTGAATAACTATATTCTTTGCATTCTCGAGACATCATATCGGACCGGCACGGTGATATTAAAATTGTATATTGTGTGTGCTGCATGCTAATTAGTAACAATCTGGTGTCACGCGGAATGCACTATTTTACGTGCAATTTTCGAACCTGGCTTGTGGCATGTTTTGTCACTTCTAGAACTAAGGAGTAGCTGGTGCCTCATTTGTGCACCAACATCTGCTTTCATGGCAATAAAAAAAAAAAGCAAAATGTATGTGAATGGGAAAACTAGGAATAAAGAACGAAAACAAACATTTGAGAGCTACAAGGCTAAACATAGAATGTAGCACAAGCAAGTAACAAGTCCTTTTATCTGAGGGCGGAGGGGGGGTGAAGGAGCACAAGTGCACATTAGAATCGGGGTTTGCACTATTTTTTTTTTTTCATGTAAATGTTGTGTGCGTTGGAGTTGGGTAAGTCGGTAAGCTAATGTATGGGTCATTGTATGGGTCATTCAACGCCAACTTGTACGAGCCTTGGCGCTCAACCATCTGCGATATCAACAATGGACCATCCATATAAAGCAAGAAGTGGCCCGCCGAAATATTTTTGGGTGAAAAAAGGTCCTCAGGATCAATAAACAAAGTTCTTCACTGACTGACTGGGAGCAGCAAGCCACACATGAAGTTTTTTCGGAAAGCTTGAAACTTTAGCTTGTAACACGCGTAGTGAAAAAATCTGGTCTTTCCAAATTAAGTTAGGACAAAATTTTTCCTATAGAATGATGGTAGGCTTTTTACTAAAAATAGGTTTAACAAACTTTTATGTTTGCATGGGTTTTTATGTTACCTTAAATATGGACACAATTTTTAATGTTTGGGATTTTTTTACAAACAGACTACATTTAGTGATATGCAATATTTTGTATTGTTTGAGTGTCAGAAACTTTTACTGTCACACAAAAAATAGTTTGAGACACATATACTGTCAAATGGCTTGCAAAGCTGGCGACAAAGTTGCATAAAAGGTAATTTTTGCTCTAGTTTAGTCGTAAATTTTACACTGAGGTTGTTCTAGTAAAATTATGCTAAATAGCATATTTACTAGCAACATCAATTATCTATTCGTGGAGACAGTTTTATCAAATTACTTTTTGTTTTAAGAAAGTTAAATATTTGTGAAGTGTACTACTGGTTCTTGCACGTGTTCTGTCATCGAAGAAATGCGTCTAGCAGTAAGTAAAACATACGTTGGCTCAAGTTCTGCAGCGGAACATCTAGACTACATAATCGCATAATCATCGTTGCATTGTTGTCTGTGCTTACTGTAATGTTTTATATTGAGTATTAGCCTTGGTCAGTGAGAAATGCGAGCCCTACTGGAGTGTGTTTAACCTCGTACGGCTTCCATTGATGGCCCGCATTGTCTGATTACATAAGGGGTAATTAACACTCATGTGTGTGATACTTTGTTACCTACACATTTAATTAAATGTGGGAAAAGAAAAAGATATTTGTTGCTTGAATATACCAGATAAGTTGCACTTATGAACACACACAATCCTATACAAGTGATGATGTTTGACCAGTGCCATAGGTTGGTGCAAAATTATGTGTCCTTGATATAGCAACATATATTTTTATGAACCGTAGTGTTCTTCCCACTTTTAAGTGTGAAGAACACTCTATTGTTGTGGTTGCAGATTGCAGCTTCATTTGCATCGGATGAAGGATCCTGCAGATGCTTAAAAGTTTTTTTTATAACTTGACACATGCCTAAATTAGGCTCAGGGCTCTTTAACGAGATATCATGCTTGCGATAGTTCTGCTTGCGAATGTTTCTGCTTGCGAATGTATCATGCTTGCGAATGTTTGCGATAGTTCTAGGAGCACCTGACAGCAGGCCTGCTGTGGCGAAGCATGAAGATACAGACGTGCGAGAGATAATTGAAGCTGATGCTATCTTTCGCAAAGGTGACACGTGCGTAAGTGCACCGTCAGTTGACCTGTTAGATCGGGAAAGTGGCTAGTGGATAGACTGGTGGCACCACTGTGCACGGATATATAGCTTGGCGTTTCCTGAAAATAAAAATTGTTGAAGCTAGCGCATTGTGTTGTCCACTCCCTCATGTCCCTGTCTCTTAGCGCTCAATATGTCGTCAAGTTCTATTTACCAGCAAGCCCAAAAAATGGCACTATCAAAATACAATACGCTTTGAAATATTTTAGATCACGTGCACACAAAATTTAAAAATGAAATTTTGAACTCAATTTTCTCCTCTATCAATACACCTATGATGGTGAAATAAATTACGCTATAGAACTCTGAGCACAATTTATCAATCTTAACAAATTCATTGTTTCTCTTTTGTGTCCCTTTAATGTGTTGCACCTAACATCATGTTTCTTTTTATCTCAAATATTTGTTTATGTAGCATGAACTTCAATGAGACCACTACGTAATCTCTATGTAAATAGTCTTCCAAAGTCCAATATGCTTATTTGCAGGACTCTTGGAAAGTATCCATCCAGTATAAATTCGGGTACATGCGAAGAACTCTCAGTACTCTGCCTGCTGTGCAGGAAGCCAAGGAGGTCTATGGAAAACGGAAACCTCAAGATAGTGCCATTGCTGCACAAACTAAACGGCAACGCCGCGTGGTAGCAATTTCTGTTTTTAAGTTCATTTCAATGTTTTACAAGTAACATTTGCATGGGGCTTAGCTCGCTAATAACAGTCTACGGCTTCATCATCGCTTGAGTAAGTGAAATGTTTTGGCACTAAAACGGCACTCCGCATGAGCTGTCTTTTTCTGCTTCAACAAGCCCCATTTTAAAAAAAATAAAAAATGTGGGGGGGGGGTTAATGACATAACTAGGTAGCAGCATGTTGCCTTAATTCCAGGAAGACTATGGTTGCCTTATACAAGTGTTCGTTCTACTTTTTTTTTTTACCCTGTTAGACAACAAGCATCCCATATGATGACCACGATGAAGGTGTTTTAGTGGGACACTTGGAATTCATGTCCAAAGAGATGTCGAAGCGTGCTCCGGACCTCCAGAAATTGAGCGAATCGATGAAGCAGACACGCTCTTCTAGGAGGTCGTGGATGAAAGATACAGTGCCTACAACAGCTGAGATACTTGAAAAGTATCCCGCTTTAGGAAATGTTGAGATGGTCAGTATCATGTGAATGCAGCATCTGCATTGCATGCTTTCACTTACGATATTTACCAGCTGTCTTTTTGAAACTTGAATAGGTTTTCAAAAGTAGCTTGTGAACAGGTTAGTGGGTCTTTAGCTGTACTACATTGAAGCAGGCATTGCTTGCACAACAGTGCTATGGTCAAGTTTTTAAGGAATTATTCATTCATTCTTTACTGACTTAAAGCCTCATTTTTATGTTAAATGCATGCAGGGAAGCAAGAGGCTGTCTGCTTAGCTATTTCGAGCATATTTCTGCTTCCCAGACCACTGGCTCCAAATCTGTTTTAAAATTTAAGTATGTTCACACTCTAACAAAGTTTACCAAAAAGCGTCCCGTGGATGGTTCGATACGATCATTATACAGTCCCAAATCCTTGACTACCAGGCTTATGAAAGCAGTAGAATACTAGCACGAAAACACATGGAGAAAAGAGTGGACGACACACTGCACTTCTCGCAACATAGTTTATTGCTGCAGCTGTAACATGCGCTTAAATACATGTAGGTGCAACTCCTCAAGTATATAATTAAAATTATGTTACACACCTTCGTGTTTTTTTAATTAGGTGTATGTTACGGCTGCAGCAATAAACTATGTTGTAACAAGTGCAGTGTGCCGTTCACTCTTCTTCTGTCCATGTGTTCTCGCGCTAGTATTCTACTGTCATGAATATCCAACAAGCCTAAGCCGCTACCAGTGTTATGAAAGCACTTGACACTAACTCCTGGCTTTTTTATTTATTTTTTGTTTGTTTGACAAAGCATTTTTAATTGATTTCATTTCAGTGGGCAAACACTGGCCGACATGTAAAATAATAACATGTTTATGCCACCATTCCACAATAGCAATAGCAAAACAGATTGCAGTAAATGACTTGTGCATTGAGACAACTTTGTCTGCTTAGTTTTATATATTTGCTTTTGCATTTATTTTTCTTTTTTTACTCATGATGGCTGTCAGCTACAACAGAAATTTTCGAGAATGTCTTATGATGTTGCCAAAAAAAAAATAATTTTGGGTAGCAGATGGCACATAGTGTTGATAATTTGAATCATCATCATCAGCCTGATTACGTCCACTGCAGGACAAAGGCCTGCAGTGGAGTCAATATTTGAGTCAATTTTTTTTTTCGTGCTCAAATTCAGACAAATCTGAAAATGCATCAAGGTATATTGGGCATTGTCCATTCGCATTCACTCTGACGTAAGCACTGAAATGATGCCATAAACTGCATTTGAATCATTTTTTTTTAGGTTAGTATCATTCTGACAACAACTACACCTGCAGAAGCAAATAAACTTGTTTTTGATAAAATAAGCCACTTCGCGATATAAAAATTTTTTAATGTGTTCAGCCAAAAAAAATTGGGACCTGCTCTGTAAATATCTAGATACACCCATGTGTGTTTTTGTTTTCTCTACGACGAATTGACTGCCAAGTGTCTTTTTGACCTTCATTTCATTTATATGTTAGCTGGAAACTTGTTGCCCAGATTTGTAATTGCAAATTAATTTAAATATACTTCTATGATTATAGCTTCATGAAGAATTTACAGCAATAACAAGCATCCAGATGGAAAAAAAGCTGTTGGAATTTTTCAACAACTTTGGACCCAGGATTCTGGAGCTACTGAAAACTCGCCATTCAACAAAGGACCTGGTGAAGGAGCTCGAGAAGGAGCTTGAAAAACTGGAAGGCAATAGCCGTAAATGTAAGTATGTAAAGTATGTTCAGTCATTCTAGGTTCTCTTTGTATTACTGTTGTGATATTGCTGTGTGATTGTGATATTATTGCTGTGATATTGCAATAACAATCCTTTTCCAGATCGATTTGCAGTTGCCTTAATAGAACTCCTCCCACTGCTGCTATACGGCGTCTCCCATAATCATATGGCGGTATTGGGTCGTTAAACTCCACATATCAATCAAATCATCAATAAGATGAGGCTCACAGCAGGTACATGGTGATACCATGGCTTTTTGTGAAATCGCGAACCTTTTCTTAGCCACCAAAAGTATGAGATCCCATACGAATGTCATAAAAGGAGCTCTGTCCCATAAGCTGCTGCATCCGTAAATCCTTTTAGAAACAACGCTGTGCTGTTTTAGGAGTGGGTAGAAAGAACTAAATCACAGATTCGCAGGTATGCAGTCAGAATGCACTAGTCTTATTGCTTACTTACACACCAAGTTCGACATCGTAAAAATAAAGAAACACAAAACAAAGGCTCCATTTATAATGTACAGAAAGAATTGCACCGGTTGAATTAAATTTATTGCGCGCCGCGTAATCAATCCTGTAAATTGCTGCAGACAATCCAAATCAGCCTCGAGGAAAAACAAACATGCCTAATGAAAAATCTCTTTACATCTGCATTTATGATCGAGTGATGTAATCAGCGGCGCATGGAGGCAATATTTGAGCGACACGGACTTCCCGATTAGTCCAACTGTCACTCCATCCAAGACTTGGGCGTGGCTGCACTGCAGTACATCTGGCAGAGCAAGCCAGAAAATAAGAATCTAGAGAGTTCCAAATACGGTGGGTGGAGGAGGGGGGAGGGAATAAAGCTCTTGAAAAAAAAAGAAAATTAATTAGAAGCATCATTGCACTCTTAGTAATTATGCACTAATGAGTACCATCAATATCTCGCTTCGGGCCCTACTCAAATGAGACGGTAATAAACGGGCGGCCTAATGAGCTAACATTGAAGCGACTGTCGTTATCATTCCACGCAAACTGAAATTTCAATCCCGCAAGTGATATTCCATAGCGCGTCGCCAAGGACCTCCTGCTGCCAATTAAGAAAGCTACGCTACCGTGTTATTGCAAGAGCGGTGTGAGTGTGCCACTCATTGCGTATTCCGGAGTTAACGGACTCACACTCGAAACGAGCTTGTCCATTTCTGGCTTTCGCATCAACATTCGTAATCCGTTGTCTTGAAAACGAAATTAAGCTTCTCGCCGACGTAGAAAATTAGTTTCTAATGTTTGTAATACGAATGTTTTATTGCAGACTGCACGAGCAGCTTCTCTTAAATAAATTTGGAACTCGCGATGCATTCCTGTAATATATAGGACTATGTGCTAAAGCACTGACCGCAACAGCCTTTAAATAGGAGGCTTGCAACAAGTACAGTTCTTTTACCTATCGTAGCTTCAAAGAATACCAATGAAAATTGTTGTCAGAAATATCTTTGCCACTTTAATATTATTGAGCAGTCACTTCGCGAGTAGGGCTTCAATGTATCCGACCATGTTAAGCATAATGAACGCCTCAAAAGCATCTCCCGGGCGTCCAGTGTTACTGTATTCTTTGTCGGACATGGAAAGCCTCCTCGGGAGTCTGAACGATCTGCCTATTCCAATCAAGTTCATTCCTACTTCAGTGACAAGCCTGTGCGCTGAATTCTATGGATATAATTCAGATCATTGCGGTAGAGAGCTCGAAATCAATAATGATTTCTATAAGCTACCGGAGTACAGATTGATCTTTCTGCTTGACACCTGGTCCGAGGTACCGAAGTATACCAAGAAACGGTTGATGCAATCAACTTTGGAACACAAGAAAAACCTCATCTTCGCATCGGTGAAGTCCCATACCGGAGTCCGACGAGACGTTTTCAACGCTTATTGCGAAGTGGTAACCGTCACCGATGCAGATATTAGCGCTCCCGAGGACAGGTATCGCCAGTGTGACTCACGAAAGACGGTGCAGGCGTCAGACTTGTTCACCGAAAATAGGTCCGAAGGGAGTTTCCCCAAAGGGCACAAGTTACGAGTAATAATGAAGGATCAAAAATGGGGCGGGAGGAACCTGAAGCCGGAACGCTTGGCTCTTGTCGACGCATACAGATCACTGAACAACACCGTTGACGAGGCGACAGGTACCATATTTTCTTTGCTCACAATTGGTGCTGACCTGTACATTCCTCCAGTGCGAGGAAGCGTTTCTCTTATCCCTGACATATTCATCGGTGCCCAGTATTCGCCGGCACCGCTTTGTTTCTTCACTGCAAAGGAAACTGTCTACGAAACCACCTTCATTGATTCCTGGCGTTCTCTCATTTTGTCAACTACAGCTATCTTCATTCACTATGGCCTCTTGGCTCTGTACATGACTGTCCGTTGCCGTCTCTTCTACCGGAGACAAATACGGCAACACGGATCCCGTGTTTTCATGTTCTTTGTGTCCACCTTCCTGGGAAGGTCTCCGGCTTCGTCGATAGCAAACGCTCCAACATTCCGAGTCTTGGCCGTCGCAGTCTGGGCTTTGGGCATGGTGGTTCTGGGCAATTACGTCCAGTCAAGCATCACCGCTATTCAGTCGGCCCCGCGGGCTGTCAAGGTTGTGGAATCCTACCCAGAACTCTTTCGTGCGGTCAACGATCGTGCTTTGACTCTTTGCTTTGAAAGGAACTGGTTTGATACGCTCTTGTTTTCTTTCACTCCCCAAACCACACCCCTGCAAGGAGTTTTTGTGACGGCAGGAATGAATGACATTTTCGGCGCCGCTTCGACTGTATCTGACTTCGACTGCTACCGCAGAACCCAGGCCCGAACTCACATTGCCCTTTCTGTTTGCTCTGACGACGAAGTAGCAGCAGCCTCGCAGTGGAAGCTCGTCACTGGGGACCATTTCTTCACTCTGATTCAAGTATCTGCAATACACACCCTGAATCCAATCAGGTAAGATGCCTTACTTGTTGTGCAATGCGATCTTTCACAGTGTTGCTGGAAAGCGCACGGCCATAACCACTGAACACAGAACGCACACTATGAGAAAGAGAAAGCAATTTAGAATTCGGTGAGTTGGTATTGTCATTATTTTACATGCGGAACAGGTTTTGCTGGGGGCTATGTCAGTACCTCGGCGACCGTCCACTGCCACACTGCGCATGCGCCTAACTCTCGCGCGCACGCGAGGAGGTGAGGTGGAGGAGGTGGCTTCCTCCACTTCGTTTCTTCTCTCCCATTTATTCCTCCGCCACAGCTGCGCGCTTGTATATAATTCAACGGCTTTGCCACAACAGTTATAGTATACCGGGCTTACCGGGATACTGGGCGTACCGTGATACCGGAATCGAAGTGCGCATGCGCAGATACGTACGTTACCCGTACCGCTTACAGTACGCGCGGTATTTTTCAGATTTAAGGTTACCGTGGTAGCGTAAGTGTACGTAGTGTACGTAAACATGGCGGCGCTCTCGGACGCCCACTTCGAAGTGATTTTGACGTAGTTGTTGAAAGATTCACCTTGTTCGCAGCAAATGACTGTTTACAGTGGTTTCGCTTGCCTTCAGTTAGCTTCGATGACCAATTATTACAGATATGTTGGCGTAATTTTTGTGATAGCTTTCCATTTCGAACGCGTCTAGGCCTAATTAATGTAAACAAATCGGCAACATATTTTTTTCGAGTTTGGTGCGTGGTTCATTATTATTTGCTTGTATTATTAGTAAAATAAACTTGTAACAATGCTTCGCGTGGTAGCATTGACAAACATTCTCATTTTCTTTTTCCTTTTCACTGTCGTTAACTTATTCACCATCTGATAGGTGGCGCCACCATCCCAGCTGTGGCACGTAAGCCACGTAAACAATATCCCGCTAAACTATAAGACGCTGTCCACAACGAAAATTCGTTTACTGCACGGTAACGCCATTCCCTTAACCTTCGCTATTACGCTAACCGTAAACTATAATTGTCTAATGCTGCGCGTGCTCACTCCGTTGCGCACTCCTAGCAGCACCGGGTGTTGAAGTAATTTAAAATTTGATGAAATATAGGGCATACATTAATTCGCTGTGCAGAATACACAGAGTGATACACAAAATGGGAGGGGCGTAACATAAGCGGTACACAACATATGCCAGCTCGACAAGCTCACAAATGAAACATACACGTAAACATACAAATGGAAACACAGGTGAACATCACCGCTGCTTCTCATCCCCACGTGGTTCCTCTAATTAAGTGGGAGATGGCGTAATATTTTCCTGCTTCAACAATTCCCTTGCCCTTACTCCGCAGTTCAAGGCGCGGTGCGTCGACATGTACTATAAGCGGAAAATCGGTATAATTGTGTTAACCATAGAGAAGCATTCATCTTTAGAACATTCTTCGCAGATGTGTTTACTGATTTCCCACTATTCCTACGTCACCACCTGCCGCAGCTTTCAGCAAAAAAAAATTGCAATATATTCACGGGGTGAATGATGATGAGTGGGGCGAAGCTCCGGAAAGAATCATCGGTAAACCGTGAAACTATTCCGTGCAATTCACCCCCTATTCAAGGTTAGACACTCCGAGCGCGCGCCAACAGCGAACGGGTTTTATTACACCGCGCACCTTAGCGTACGATTGCCTTCTACCAATTACATGTGCCATATATGTGAAATCATTCCTATTAAGGTCTCGCATCTTTCATCATCAACTACAAGTACCGCCATCTAGTTTTATAACATCTCGCATCTTTTCATCAACTACAAGTACCGCCATCTAGTAAAGGCTCCAAGAACTAAACTAGAGGTGCCTACCTACTACAACTACATACATCATGGACGACCGACCCACGCCTTAAGGAGCTTCGCCCCTAAAAAGTAACATCGTCTTTGACCAGCACCGCAAAAACGCGCCTACAGCGCTTGAGCGTAGATACTTCCTACATTTGGCAGAACACGTTAATTTCTTCCCAACAGGTCAGCGTATACTTCAAAGGCCTTCCGAGCACAAATTTTCTCGCTGTGCAGCTCTGCTCCGCGACGAACTAACGTCCCGCGATTCCCTCGCTTTCAGGGGCCAAGCTCTATAGCTGTACCGAAAACTGTAGGGATGCGGTAAGAATTTCGCTGCTAGCTGGCGTTTCGGCAGTGTCGACTGCGATGTCGTGTCGTGTCCCGCACAATCGTGCACTGCTTCGAATTTCTGCGTATATTCGCGATTAAGGTTGCCGACGGAAAATATATCAGGATTCTAGGAAAGGAAGGAAGGAAAATAGAGGGAAAAGAAAGGCAAGGAGGTTAACCAGCCTATAGGCAGCCGGTTTGCTACCCTGCGCATGGGAGAGGGATGGGGGAGATGAAAGAGAGCAGAGAGGGAAGATAGAAACAGCACATTCGGCAGCACATGCGCGCACACTAAGTCATAGTCCAGTCTTGTCTTTCGCGGTGTGTGACTTGCTGTTACAGTCGCTTGTTCAAGTCGGTGTCGCGTAGGAATTTCAACAGAGCTTTCGTCGCCTTCTGTTGCAGTGTCTTTTCTCGGGCACTTGACAGAATAGTGTCCACAGACATTTGGCTGTTGTCGATGCGCGCAAAAGCAGACGCCAGTGACTGTCTCTGGATTTCATACAATGGACAGTCACACGGGATGTGGTGTAGCGTCTCTTCGCAATGACAGGCATCGCAGAGAGCGTTGTCGGCCATTCCTATGACAAAGGAGTAAGATTTTGTAAATGCCACTCCTAGCCATAAGCGATGAAGTAGGGTGGCTTCTCTTTGATCGAGTCCAGTGGGCATGCGGAGAGCCATCAAAGAGGACAGGTGGTGTTGACGATTCGTATCGATGCTTGGTAGGCACCATAGTGAAAACGTGATTTCACGCGCAAGTCGTCGAAGATTACTGGCAACATCAGTCCTCGAAAGTGGTATGGCTTCTTCTCGTGTTCCTTCAAGGGCTGCCCGCGCGGCAGTATCGGCATGTTCGTTCCCTGTGATGCCGCAATGACTTGGCAGCCATTGAAGCGTCACATGATGCCCTTTCTCGAATAAAGTGTGGAGAAGGCATCGAATTTCGAAAACAAGCTGTTCGTACGGGCCGCGACGCAGTGCTGAGAGCACAGATTGTAGGGCAGCCCTTGAGTCGCTGAAAATCGACCATTGTTGCGGTGGTTCCCGATTGATCACACAAAGTGCAGCGCGCAAAGCAGCTAGTTCCGCTGCTGTAGATGGCGTGGAGTGGTCAGTGCTAAAGCTGATGGTAACACATCTTGCTGGGATAACTACTGCCCCTGACGAACACTGGTGGTTCGTGGAACCATCGGTGTATACATGTATGCTGTCTGAATATTTCTCGTGCAAAAGAAGAAGAGACAGTTGTTTCAGCACGGGCGACGAAAACTCAGATTTCCTCCGGATCCCTGGTACACTAAGATGCACTGTGGGTCGAATAAGACACCAAGGTGGTATGGATGGTTTAGATGCATGAGTGAAGCCCGAGGGAAGTTTATCGTTGTATTTCACGATAATTTTGGCGAACGATGCTTGGCGCCTCTCTGAAGGCAGCAGTGCAAGGTGATGGCCGGAGGCACGTGCGAAGTGTCGGATGTGTGTTCTCAGGACTTCAACAACAATGTGAGCTTGTATTGGATAGTCACCAGCAATTGCAATTGTTGCTTCTGTTGACGTACATCTGGGCAGACCGAGGCACACTCTCAGCGCTTGGGCTTGTACAGCCTGTAAAATACGAACATTGGTCTTGCAGGTATTGCTAAGCACGGGGAAGCTATATCTGAGGAAACCGAGAAACAGGGCCCTGTAGAGCTCCATCATTGCGTCTACTGACATCCCCCACGTCTTTCCTGCCAGGAACTTGAACAGTTGAGAAATAGCGGTCAGGCGCTTCTTCATATAGGTCACATGCGGACTCCAACAGAGGTCCCTATCAATAATGATGCCCAGAAACCGGTGGGTTTTGGCGTAAGAAATCGGTCGCCCGCAGATTGAGATGACATAAGGGGTCATTGCTTTACGAGTGAAAGCCACCAGCGCGCATTTTTCTGGTGATATGCTGAGACCTTGTTTGAACAAGTAGTTGGCAATCATAGTTGCTGCTTTTTGAAGCCGGGAACGTATCTGAGGACGTGTGACTGCCGATGTCCAGACACAGATGTCGTCTGCGTATATTGAGATTTTAATGGTGCTTGGCAAGTATTCAGCAAGGCCAATTAGTGCAAGATTGAATAGCGTCGGGCTAAGAACTCCGCCTCGAGGAACACCCCTGGAAGTATAGCGTCGCGTAGTTGGGCCATCTTCTGTTAACACAAAAAATGATCTTGCAGCCAGGTAACTCGAAATCCACCGAAAGACTCGACCACCAAGGCCAACGACCGCAAGAGCACCCAAAATGGCTTCATGTAGTACATTATCATAAGCGCCTTTCACATCTAGAAACAGAGCTGCAGATAGTCGCTTGCGGGATCTTTCGTGCTGAACGTACGAAACTAGATCAACGACATTGTCAATAGAAGAGCGGTCGCGTCGGAAACCAGCCATCGAATTCGGATAAATCTTGTGGTATTCAAGATACCACTCCAGGTGGCCTAGTATCATCCGTTCCATTATCTTCCCTACGCAGCTGGCCAGTGCTATTGGGCGGTATGAGGTTAGTTCGAGTGGGGATTTGCCCTGCTTCAAGATGGGTAACAAGCGGCTTACTTTCCAGTCATCAGGAACATAGCCATCCTGCCACGAGATGTTGTAGAGGCTCAACAGTTCTCTCCTTGCACCTTCCCCAAGGTTGCACAAGGCTCGGTACGGAATACCATCTGGGCCCGGAGAAGTTGAACGCCTGCAGAGAGCTAGTGCCACCTCGAGTTCCTCCATTGTAAAAAGGAGGTCCATGTGGTAGTCATGGGAACGGGGGACGTCACCTCTCACTGGAGAATCTGGACGAGTGGCTTGGTTGGCGATCTGCGCACAGAAATCTTCTGCGACATCGATCTCTTGCCTCCTTTGAAATAGCGCGAGCGCTTTGAATGGAAAGCGCTGTTCCGTAGGGTGACGCAGACCTTGCACCGTTTTCCAAATGTGTGAGAGTGGCTTGCGAGGGTCTAGTGACTGGCAAAACGTTGTCCATCGTTCCGACGCTAATCTATCCATGCGACGCCGAATCTTCTTTTGCATCCTCCTGGCTGCCCTAAGATCGTGAATTGATTTTGTACGCCGATACCGACACTCCGCCCGGCGTCGCAGTGCTCGGAGTCGCTCCAGCTCTATATCAAAGTCGTTTCGTGTGGAAGATATCGTCACCATGCGAGTGGCGTTTTGCATTGTGCTCTTAATTGTTTCCTCTAACCCAGAACGTAGGCCATCGCTGCAAGCATCTTCCATGTCAGATTTGAAGTTGGCCCATTGGACTGCTCGAATGGTCGCCCGTGGACCATAACTAGACAAGCCTTTGATGTTAAGGTAGATTGGAATGTGATCACTTCCTCGTGTCTCAACATCTGGAAACCACTTGACGTATCTCGCGAGGGAGTTGGAGACAAAAGCAAGGTCGAGACAGCTGCCGTATGTCACACCTCGAAGAAAAGTGGGGCTGCCGTCGTTCAGGAGAGTAAGGCCATAGTTGTAGGCGATGTTTGCTAACCTGCGTCCTCTTGCATTTGTCCGCGTACTTCCCCATGCGTGATTGTGCGCATTGAAATCACCTATGAGGACCCATGGTGCAGGACACACTCTCAAAATATCCGCTAATCTCCTGGAATCGAGATTACTTGACGGCGATATATAAACGCCTATGAGAGTAAACATGAGTTGGTTCTTTTTCACAGTGATGCAGAAATACTGATTGTCATCGTGAGGTGCAATTGGTTGCACAACATACGTCAGTTCACGACGAACAAAGACGATGATTTTGCTGCACGCACCGTTCGTTGAAGACATGACAGCTTCGTACCCCGATAGTGTTATTGGTTTCGACAAATTGGGTTCACAAATGACGATGATTGGAAACACGTTGGTAAACACAAACTGACGAAAATCTGAAAGGCGTGATTTTAGTCCTCTGGCGTTCCATTGGATGACGGATGCAGCCTTGACTTCTTTAAGAAATGAAGTGAAAAAACAGCGCGTAACACAGGACACAGGACAGAGAAGAGACGGACGAGGCGCTGACTTACAACCAAAAATTTATTTCGTACAGGGGTGTATATATAGCACACGAAACTTGAAAAAAGAGGGAGAGAAGTCGAGTGACATGAAAGAGTAATTTTTGTTATGATTGTATGCGTATAACAAATAAACTGTGATTGCGCAATCATTCGCTTGTCAAATACGCCAATTCCCTGGTGAGGAGCGTTATCGAAGGTGCACTGACACACATATCGCCTTTCTTGATTATGCAGAATGCCTCATAAATCTCACGTGTCCTTTTATCTCTGTAGCGTCGAAGTATCTTGCATTTGTCAAACAATGCACGGCATCCACAAATGGAGCTGTGCGCAGCTAAGTGGCTGCCAACAGAACCCCGCATTAGATTGCGGTGTTCCCTGAGGCGGTCATTTATACAGCGGCCAGAATGCCCGATGTAACAGCGGCCGCAAGAGAGGGGGATTTCATAAATGGCACAAAAACAACATTCAACAAACTTGATTGCGTGTTTTTTATCACACACGCGTGGCCCTCTGTCCTCTCTGTTCACCTGATGGCACATACTAGAGAACTTATTTCTGGCTGAAAAAACAACTCTGATTCCAGCTTTTTGTGCTACCTTTTTTAAACAATGTGACACCTTATGCAAGTAAGGAATGACTGCTGTTCTTGAAAAAGAACTTTTTTCTTGACCACTAGTCGGTTCGGTTAGCTGTTTGATGTCTTTTAAGATACTTTCAGCTATGGAACACAGTATGTTATCCGGGTACCCTGCCTTGCGCAATCTGCGCACCTGTGACTCAAAACTAGTACACAATGTGTGATGGCAAGACCGCATCAGGGCCGCCTTTAGACAGGATTTTGCAATCGCTCGCTTTACAAGTTTTGAATGCGCAGAACTGTAGGGTAGCAAACTTTTTTTGGAGCGGGGGGCATACTGCCAGCACACGTGGTCGGACAAAAAAACTTCAATGTCAAGGAACCGGAGTTTGTTAGCAATGGGGAATTCAGTGGTTAGTTGCAGTGAGCCCAAGCAAGTGCGAAACACATCAACAATTTGATCAGCACGTTGCTGAGCTTCAGAGTGGTTGGACCGGTACAAAATCAAGAAGTCATCAACAAATCTAAACACTTTCACGGCGCTCGTCAGTTGTAGGCAATTAATGAGAGATCTGTCATATTTGGCTAAAAGAATGTCACTTAGGATCGGGGCGAGACAGGAACCTATGCAAACACCTTCTTTTTGAATATAAAGTTTGTCATCATGCTTTATAAATGTAGAACGTAAATAAAAGGTCAACATTTCTAAAAAGTTTCTGACGCTAATTCCACACGAGTCCTGAAATTTG